>NW_028245796.1:0-600000 GCF_964263255.1 Lissotriton vulgaris | reverse complement strand
GGTAGAATGTAAACTCACTCCCAAAAGGAAGACAGAGGCCCCTGGTACACCGGGGTACACCCAACCTGAGGTTCTGTGACAATATATTGCACGACTCCATTTTAAAATATGGGTTCCATTTTGTAGTGGCTGTCAGTTTGTGTTGCCCTCACGTAGGCTCATGAAGGCAGCCTGACGAACAAAGTGACCTGGCCTCCTTGGTTCATGTACACATTAACTAAGTTTCCTTCTGACACTGGAGTGAACTATAGAAACTGACCTCTTCACCTAAAACTGACCTCGCAAAGCCAATTTCCCTGATCGATCTCGGTTTGAAATTGCCAATCAATGTTCAGGACATCGTTAACTTTTAGTTCCCTTGCAATCTGCCTTATCTTGTTCATCAGCTATAACTGTTCTTTCCTATGTTTCTTCAATTACATGGGTCATGCTTTCAATTATGGGTTTGTTCAGCTTTTGGAAAATTAATTTAAGACATTCCGAATAATTAACTTTGGGGTTGGGTTACTGTAAATTGAGTTTTTGCTGTGTCATACTTTGTTTTAAAATGTTACCGATTGGTCAGAATTATGTGCAGTGGATGTGCATTTATAATGTGATTTTTCTGCATATTAAAGTGAGCAGTCTCCTGAGAACTTGCACCGTGTTGTACTTCTAGGACCACTGTAACCAGTTGCAGCTAATAAACTTGGTCTCTGATGCCACCCAGAAGCATTCTGTGTCTCTGTAAACCAAGACAGGTGAATCCGGAGATTGGAGGAGTGGCCCTGACGCCGCTGGGTTTAAAGGCCCAGTTCACCAACTGGCGCTTCCAACGTGGTGCGACTTCAGCGGTACCGTTCCAAGCCCGAAGATCGTGAGGAGCTTCGTGAGGAAATTCTAGAGGAAGGCTGCCACTTTATCGACCCCTGCATGTCGACGTGGACCGAAGGTCTTTTCTGCGAGGCTTCCCCTTTCCGACGGCTGCGAAGGACTGCTGCCCTGACTGTCGCCCTGTCTTGGACCCTTTTGTGACGATTTGTAAGGCGAGACGCTAGACGGTCTTCTGGTGGCGTGACAGACATCTTGGTTAAGTATAAGTGGGTCGCTCCCACTACTTTGTTTGGTTTCTTGGTTTTGATTCGACCATTGCAATTGTCGAAGCCGAGGGGCTCGTATCTTTGCGAGTGTATTGATAGAGATAACCCCTTGAAGTTTGAAGCGAGACTAGTGAGCTTAAGATGCCTGGTCTTCGCAAATTTGGAAAATTGTTTTGTCTTGGTTGTAACAGGGATTCCCGATTGGAGGACTCATGTCTGATACCTCCGGTTGGAACTCCAACTTATGAGCTCTATTCAAAGCATGGAGTGGGTCCTATTACCTTTAATGAAGTATGGGTCCATTATACCAGGAAAGATGGTGTTTTGCGATGGCCCCAAAATGGTAGTTTTCAGACAGATGTTTTAGATAATCTAGAAGTTAAGCTAGTTAAGAAGAAAGCCCGGCCGGCGATGTTTGACTCTTTCCGCCTTTGGCGTAAGGAAGCCAAACAGCGAGAAATTAAGCAACTAAGAGAGATAGGAAGGAAAGGAATATATCGGTAATGCAAGCTGCTAGGCAGTTTAAGGAAGATGAAGAAGATCATGCGATTGAAGTGCAAGATAGACAACATTGCACGGCCATTGACAATTGTTACCCGGCTTTGCCACCTCCCCTTTCAAATGTGACTGAAGACTCTGTAAAGGATCCTTTGATGTCTCATTTATTGAGATTACCTCCCCCTTATGTGCAGGGTGCTACTGCGCCTCTGTTACCTCCAGTTGTTCAACCCCCAGTCTCCTATTGTTGTTCAGCCACCCGTTGTTCCATAGTTGGTTCTTGCTCCTCCGGCACCGCCCCTTCTAGGGCCGCCGGCTTTGCCTCACGCTCCTTTGCCTCAAGCTTCTTTGCTTCACACCCCTGTATCTTCAACTACTTCTGTTTCTGCCTCTACGCCTCTTTCGCCCCAAAACACTTTTTCTCCTGTTCTTATGTCTGCTTCTCCTTCTACTCGTCAGCGAATGGCTGATTCTGTCACTAGTTTTCTGGCTCCTTTACTTGGGCCGCTAGTTATGACCCCTGCTTCTGAACGAAAACAAAGACGTAGTCAGCTTCCTGGTCCTGAGGAACGGGCAGTGTTGGATCTTCTTGCTCGTAGATGGGTTTTGAATGCCTCTAAGTATAGTCCACAAGTGGTCCTAGATACTTTTCTACAGTGGAAGGAACCAAAACAAAGGTATGTGTTTGATACCATGTGTACCTTTCTCCATGAGGAATGGGAAGATAATGAGTTGGAGTCAGTCCCTGTGGGATTGCTTAAAATTCAGACTGAATTTGCTAAAGGGACGATAGTGGGTTCTGATGTTGATGAAGCTGTAGAGACGCTCCTTACTTTTAGGACTGGTCTTCCTTCCCAGTCATTGTTCGACCCTGATCCTTCTGTGAGGAGAAGAGTGAAGCAGTATCCCATGAGAGAGGTTCCCCCTGTATGGAGAGAGGCAGTTGTGGCTGATGCTGCTCATGGTATTGTGGCTACACCGGCTCATTTTCAGCGAGTGTGGGTACATGTCCCTTGGAAGAGAGCTGAGGTCCTGGTTCTTACGCAGACCTTGCCTGACCCCATAAAAATCCTGCTGGTTATTACAAGGAGTTGTCTCAGACAGTTGATGCATGTGTTATGAATTTAGCTGACATAGATATGTTACTGGGTAATGTAGTCCCTCAACCTTTGTGGGCGAAGATCCGTCACGAGGATCATGCGCAAGAGTTAGGCGACTCATGGGTTAATATTACTGCTGCGGATGGTAGACAGGAAGGAGGTGCCAAACCTGAACCCTTGATTACGGAATTACCTGGGAGGATAATCACATTGATGAAGACAATGATGCCTGCTTTGCGAGTGAATTGGGACAAGTTAGCAGCATGCAAACAAAAGAAAGACGAGAGTGTGTCTGATTTCTTCACTAGGTTTGAGGAAACTTTCATTGATCATAGTGGTCAGGATATGAGTACAGACGGTGGCCAGAGGTTGTTTGTAGATAAGTTTGTTTTTAATTTGCTTCCTGAACTTTCTAATAAGTTGAAGAACTCTGAGAGTTCATGGGCTGTTTCTTCTTCGGCCCAGATATTGGCTACTGCACAGTATTATGAGAATAGAGAAAAGGATGAAAAGGATAAAGTAGAGAAGAAGACTAGAGAACTAAAGACGAAAGTTCTTCTGCAGCAGGCTTATCCGCCTCGCCCTAATCAGCGCCAGTTTCAGCAACCTTCCCAGTTTCAGCAACCCCCACAGTTTCAGAAATTATTGCAGAAGCCTGAGCTTTTTGCTCCGCGACTCCCGCTAGGCCCTAATCAGTGTGCTTATTGTAAAGAGGAAGGACATTTCAAGAGTAGTTTCCCAGTTCTGTTACAGCGGGCGAATGGTATGCCTGGTGTGAGAGGTCATGGTGTTTTTCAGCAAGCGCCTAGAGGAAGGGGACGTGGTGTGTTTCCCCAGAATGAACGTTCCTTTGCCCCTCAGAACTCTATGAATTATTTTGATCAACAGAATGTTCCGACTGTTCAGTCCGCTCAGTACTATGCTGATGATTATTACGTTGACAATGAGAGTGCTGGTTATAATGACAGCTAGGACAGCCAAGGACAAAGGGAGGGAGTTGTGTCAGTTCCAGAAGACCAGAGTGGGCCTTATGTTGAAGTGATTACACTAGGTGTGACAGAACCTTTTCTTGTGGATACTGGTGCGGCGAAGAGTTCTATTATGCACTCTAAACTCCCTGGCGCACCTTTGTCTGGCTTGACGAATGTTTCGGTAGGATTCTCTGGCGCCCCAGTTCGTAATCCGGTTTCTTGTCCTTTGCCCCTTTCTATTGGCCCTTGTGATTTGGAAGCTCCCCTTATTCTAATGACGGTGAGAATTTGTTGGGTTTGGACTTGTTGAAAATATTGCATGCGACATTACATTGTTCTCCCTCAGGAGTACATCTTACAGTTGGTAAGAAAGTGATTTCTCCGATGTATTTGTCTAAGGATCGGCTTCCACCTGAATTGCGTTCTCTTCCTGATACACTTTGGGCTACAGGTCCCAATGATGTTGGTCTCTTGCAGATTCCACCCTACGTTGTTACCCTCAAGTCGAATTCTAAGTTACCTCGCATTCCCCAGTACAAGATCTCTAGTGATGGCGAAAGAGCTCTTTTAGCGATTCTCTATGATTTGGTCCAGAAAGGTATGGTTGAAGAAATGAGAGGTAATGTGCGTAACAGTCCTGTTCTGCCTGTCCTTAAGCGTACTGACTCTTCCCAGCCACCTGTGTATCGGTTTGTGATCGACCTTCAAGAGGTCAATAAGATTGTTGTGCCACAATTTCCTGTTGTTCCGGACATTACTGCTTTACTGACTATGATTCCTGCCTCAGCTGCCTGGTTTTCTGTCATTGATCTGAAGAATGCTTTCTTCAGTATTCCATTTGCTGAGGAGAGTAGGGATATTTTTGGCTTCTCTTTATGAGGCCGAAGTTTCCGGTTCAAACGTGCTCCTCAAGGTTATTGTGAGAGTCCCTCCATCTATAGTCAGGCATTGAAAACTCAGCTTGATACCTTTTCCTTGCCTTCTGGTGCCACTCTTATCCAGTGTGTTAATGATCTGTTGGTTGCTGCTGATGATGAAGAGATTTGTAAAGAAGCTACTCTTTCTCTGTTGCGACACTTGTCTGACCTTCATCACAAAGTGTCACCTTCGAAGTTGCAGTATTGGTGCCAAGAAGTGACCTACTTAGGTCATCTCTTGTCGAAGGAGGGAAGACGATTGACCCCAGAGCGTATTCAAGCAATTGCTCAAATGATTGTGCCACGTACGCAGAGAGAAGTGCGTGCTTTCTTGGGTATTACGTAGTATTGTAGACAATGGATTCCGAATTTTTCTCGGCTAGCGAAACCTTTGTTGGCACTTACTCTTAAGGATACACCACACCCTCTTCCTTGGTCTGACGAATGTCAGAAGAGTTTTATTGAATTGCGTGATGCATTATGTTCTGCTCCGGTGTTGGGTACCCCTGACTACAGTAAGCCTTTTACGCTTTATGTGCATGATTATTATTATTATTATTATTATTATTATTATCGAGTTTTATATAGCGCCTGGTTACCCTTGGGCATCCCCGCGCTCAACCAGAAAGATACGCTACCACTATAGGCACAGGAACTAGACAGGGAATAGGTACGTTTTTAAGAGTTTGCGGAACCGTAGAAAACTCGCTTCCGAGCGTAAGTGCAGAGGGAGGGAGTTCCACAGGGTGGCCACATTTATGGAGAACCTTCTGCCACCGGTTCTTGCCTTCCTCACCCTCCAAACCTGCAACAGGTGTTGGTGGTCAGAACGAAGAGAGCGGGAGGCCTTGTAAGGCTGAACCATATCCCCCAGGATAGGTGAGAGAGAAGGTTGTGCGTTGTCAGTGTTGACACAACAATTTAGAGATAAGCAACGCCCATGTGTGTATTTTTCGTCTACTTTAGATCCGGTAGCTAGAGCATTGCCTAGTTGTCTGAGAGCTACAGCGGAAGCGGCTGTTTCTATCCGACAGTCTGCTGGTTTGGTATTGGATAATACATTGATTGTGATGGTCCCACATGCAGTGGATACCCTATTGAATAGAATGAAAACTCAGCATCTTACTATTGCGCGTTTGTCAGGTTACGAGCTGACGCTTTTGGCTAGCCATGTGCACATTAAGCGGTGCAACACATTGAATACAGCTACGTTGTTGCTGATTTCAGTTGAGATGGATGATCAAGAACAGCATGATTGTTTTCTTAGGACAGAGGAAGAAACTAAGGGTAGAGTGGATCTGAAGGACACTCCACTTGTGAATCCTGATGGTGCTTTGTAGGTGGATGGATCATGCTTTAGGTTGCCGAATGGTGAAACGACTGCAGCATATGCGGTTACGACTTTGCAAACAGTGGTTGAAACAGCACGTATTGTGCAGAATTCAGCGCAAGCAGCAGAATTGATTGCCTTGACCAGAGCGTGTGTGTTGTCGAAAGGAAAGAGAGAGAATGTTTATACGGATAGTCAGTATGCATTTGGCGTGGCTCACAGTTTTGGTCGTTTGTGAAAGAGAGAGGATTTTTGACTTCGCATGGTGCTAAGATTCAGCATGGACAGTTGGTGAATGAACTTCTTGAGTCACTTACTTTGCCTACACAAGTTGCGATGTGAAGTGTAGCGCACACAAGAGAGTTACAGATGATGTGGGTTGAGGAAATGCGTTTGCGGATGAGGTTGCGAAAGAAACAGCGAGAGATGTGACGAGTCGAATATATGTTGCAGGCCCTGCTAATTGGATCGCGGAAGGTGGTATGTGTGAAGACACAGTAGAAAGTGTGAAGATGATTCAGGCAGAAGCCACTGAGAAAGAATTGAGTACGTGGAGAGTACGGGAATGTTAGATTCTACAGGATATTGGATTGAGTTGTCAGAACATCAACGATGGTTGTTACCAGATGCGTATGTGCTTCCGGTGGTTACTATGGCTCATGGGTTGGCTCACATTAGTTCGAAAGGGATATGCAAGTTGTTGGCTCCGGTATGGCAGAATAATGGGATTCCTAAGTGTGCTGAGAATTTGGTTAAGCATTGCATGATTTGTCTGATGCTTAATCCTGGAAAGGGAACCCCAACTCCTGCAGGTCATTTTGCTCCTCCAACGTGTCCGTTCGAGGTGTTGCAAATAGACTACATTCACATGGAAAGATGCAATAACTTGAAGTATGTCCTTGTGGTTGTTTGTGCCTTTTCCAGATGGATAGAGGCCTACCCCCTAAAAGATAATACTGCCTTGTCTACAGCCAAGGTTTTGTTCAAAGAATTCTTCCCTAGGTCTGGAATGCCGAGAATTGTATGGAGTGACAACGGAAGTGAATTTGTGGGTCAGGTTATGCAGAAAGTGTGTGCGGGATTGGGTATCAAACAGAAATTTCATGCTACGAATCACCCCCAGTCAGCAGGCCTGGTTGAGTGCTATAATGGCGCTCTGAAGCTGAAGCTAGCAAAAGTGCAAGCAAGCACTGGCCTTACATGGCCTGACGCTTTGCCGTTGGCACTTTTGTCAACAAGGACTACAGTGCATTCTCGTGTGGGACTTAGCCCATATGAGATCGTGTTTGGACGCCCAGCTAACGTCTGGGGTGTCCCTAGACCCAGAGAGAATAGCAACATTGAACATCCTATGTTAATTGATTACTTACACGATTTGACTGTTAAACTGCGTGTCCTTCACCAACAGGTTTATGATAAACTCCCATCAGCATCTGTAGACCCAGGCTACGCTATCAACCCAGGTGATTGGGTGCTCGTCCGAAATTTTCACGGACCAAGAACCTTCAGCCCCGCTGGAACAGACCGTATCAAGTTCTTCTCACCACCCGGACGGCTGTGAAGGTGTTCGGCAAGAAGAACTGGATCCACGGCGTACGCTGTAAGAGGGTACTGTTGGACAGGCCCCATGAAGGGCTCGCTCCCTCCCGCATGACAGGGCCCAGACACCGGCTCTCCCAGGGCCACCCCCAGAAGCACACCCGCAACCCGTCCCCTACGGGACGCCTGCTCCCGGACATCTCTGCATCCCTGGCCCGGGCCACCGTCAGCACCATTGCCCGGACCAGCCGCCATCTTGGACACTGCACTACGAGGCCGCGTGGCCTCAGCTCGACCCTAACCCTGGGCCTGGCCAGGCCCCGACATCCCGGCACCACCATCCACCCAGGAGGTGAATGACCCACTTGGCAGGTCAATGGAAGACAGAAGTGTCGATGGCTCTCCCCCGCCAGGTGGCGATCGCCCCCAGCCTCCCCGGGCGCTGGCTCCACCCCCCGCTGGGTGTCTGGACTCCCTCATCCCGGACCTCCCGACCTCCAAGTGCGAGGGTCCGGACATCAAAGGGCGCCAGACCTATAACTGAGGCAGCTCCAGAGCAGGAAGGCAGTTGTATCCTGGAGTCGAGACACACCGTGAAGAACTCATCCTTGACGGACTACTGGCGCTGCCGTAGCCCTGCCTTGCGAACTGTCGTCCTGCCTGCTGGCGCTGCCGCGGCCTTCTGCAACCTTCATCCTCGTGGGACCTGCTGGCGCTGCCGTGGCCCGTTGTAACCTTCATCTTCGTGGGGACCTGCTGGCGCTGCCGCGGCCTCTTGCAACCACCATCTTTGTCGGGACCTGCTGGCGCTGCCGCGGCCCGGTGCTACCTACGACCTCCTCGGGACCTGCTGGCGCTGCCGCGGCCCGACCTACCGAACGCCGAGCTCGAGGATTGTGAGCTACTCATCATCTCATCTCAATACCAGATTGGTAACAAAGACTGTCCCGCTACCCCCTTTCCCTTTCAGAGACTAGAATTGAGAGGATCCTCGTGTCCTGATCTCATTGTACCGTACTACCTTAATCCAAGAACTGCATATAAAGAGCGTTAACCTTATCTTCGTGTGGTGTCCATCTGTGGGGGGGAAGTTACTTGTCTGTACGATTGCTGGAGACGGCCCTCACCGGAGGCCTCTCCCCTTGTCCTCGGCCGACCCTCCGGGTCCCCGTCTAACATTGGTGGCCAGCGGCGCGATCCGAACCAACGCGTAATCGTACAGAGAGTAACTCACCCTACGACTAAACCACAATGACGACCAAAGAGAGCGGATCTACTGAGAAATTCCAGATGGAAAAACTAGAAGAGTACAACCACCGAGAGCTAAAACAATTTTGTATAGAACTAGGCATTGCTACCACCGGTCTGAGCACAAAAGATGACTTCAAGCACGCCTTAGAATCCTGGGCGGAAACAAATGCCGCCGGACCCCGGGACCAAAACATCGAAGCACCAGAGACAAACACCACTCTGACAGAAGAAAGGAGAACGGGTCTCTCCCGGGAAGAGATCCAAGAACGAGAAAAAAGTAGACTACACGAATTAGAGTTGGCACGGCTCCGGTTGGACGGAGAGCTGAAACTGGCGGAACAAAAGATAAATTTAGAACACTTACGGCTCCGAGAAGAGCGGGAAGAAAAGCAAAGACAGAGAGAACTCGAAGAAAAAAGACTGGCATACGAACACGAGCGCAAGCTAACCGAGATAGAACTGCGGAAACAGAACAAAGAACTAGGGGTGCCCGAGCAACCGCGCACCCCAGGCGCTACCGAACAAAAGGTCCACATCCCCAAAGATGTGGTCCGTGAATACTATCGGAACGACGACATACAGCAGTGGTTCAAGGCCTACGAGATCGCCATGACCTCCCACCGGATCGATCGGAGTGACTGGGGAGCCGGTCTATGGGGGAGGTTCGTCAATGAAGGCCGCAATGCCCTGCTACAGCTCCCGGACCACCAAATGATGTCCTATGACCACATGAAGGCCGCCCTCCTCACTCGATATGGGCTCACGCCCGAGATGTACCGCCAGAGGTTCCGCGACTGCACCCGGATCCCGGGTACAACTTGGGTAGAATATGTGAACTATTTCAGCCGAGCCCTCGAGGGATGGATCAAGGGTAGCCACGTAACAACCTACGAGCAGCTCTTCAACCTCATTGTGTGGGAGCACCTCTCCAACAACTGCTTCGTCGAGCTCAGGCAGCACCTCCTCGACAGTAAATTGACTGAACCACGGCAGCTCGCCGCTGAGGCTGACCGATGGGAAAGCACCCGAGTGGCCCGGAGTGGGCCAACCGAGCAGAACAGAACCGACCAAGGTCATCATCGTCCCCGAGGAGGAGGAGGAGGCCAGGGCCGGGGCAGAGACGCCGTCCCGGCCGCTCCCGCTCACAACACCCCGCCCCCGGCCGGCCGGGGCAACCCCCCGATGCGCCCGGGGTACCGAGCCAATGTTACTTGTCACCGATGCCAGCGAGTCGGCCACTATGCCAGTGACCCAAACTGCCCAAAGAATCAGACTCCCGGGCCCCGCCATGTAGCTGCCGCCGCCCTAGGAGAAGAGCAAATCTCCGAAGAGCATGAAGAGTACGAGCTGGAGCAGCCCGAGTGGGAACCCGCCGCCATGGTCCTGGCTTGCCTAGGGGGAAGAGACATGGTCCCGCGGGCTCCCCTACCCGCCAACACAAGAAAATACAGCCAGTGGGTGAACATAAATGGGCGCAAGGCTGAAGCCCTGCGGGACACGAGGGCCAGTGTGACGGCCGTCCGCTGTCACCTGGTGACCCCAGAACAAATCCTGCCAAACGTTCTTTGCCCCGTCCGATCAGCCGACAATTCTGAAAGCCTGTGTCGGATGGCCTGTGTCCCCTTCGAATGGGGGGGAGTGTCCGGTATGCTAAAAGTGACTGTCCGCGATGATGCCCCCGTGGACTGCCTCCTGGGAAACGATCTCGAGAGTTCCCCGTGGGCGGCCGTTGAAAGAAGAGAGCACCTGGGGATGTTGGGCCTCCCGGACTGGGCGTGCGTAACAAACCGGTCCATGGCCGCCCGCACCATCCCCAGACCTGAAGAACCCGAATGGCCAGCACCTCCTCCCCCGATCGCTCCAGAGGGAGACACCCTCCATACCGACCCCTCGGAACAAACCCAAGAAGGGCCCGCTCAGCCCCAAGACCTTCCAGACCTGGCTCAGTGGCGTCAAGAAGGGGGGCCCCCCCAGGAGCAATTCCGGCAAGAGCAAAAGACCTGTCCCTCCCTCGAGGGACTGCGACAGCAAGCACTCGCCCAGAGCGCGGGAGACACCGCAGGGGCCCACTGGATCTATTGGGACAATGACCTACTGTACAGCGAACAAAGGATCGCAGAGTTGGGGGCCAGTCGAGTGCTGGTGGTGCCCCTCCGCTTCAGAGACTTCCTTTTGAACTTGGCTCATGATGTCCCCCTGGCTGGACACTTGGGGCAAGACAAGACATACAACCGTCTGGTAACCCACTTTTACTGGCCAAAAATGAGAAATGACGTTTTCAACCACTGCCGGTCCTGCCCCACCTGCCAGGCCAGCGGGAAGAACGGCCGCAAACGCAAGGCACCCCTGCAACGGTTCCCCGTGGTCACCACCCCGTTCGAAAGGGTGGGAATAGACATCGTGGGGCCCCTGGACCCCCGAACAGCGCAAGGGCATCGATTCATCCTGGTCCTGGTGGACCACGCCACCCGCTATCCCGAGGCCGTTCCCCTTCGAACTGTAACAGCACCAGTGGTAGGCCGAGCCTTAATGGGGATCTTCTCTCGAGTGGGCTTCCCCCGGGAGGTCGTCAGCGACAGGGGCACGAACTTTATTTCAAAGTATATGAAATCCCTCTGGCAGCAGTGCGGGGTCACCTACCGATTCACAACCCCCTATCACCCGCAAGGAAACGGACTGGTCGAGCGGTTCAACCGCACTCTCAAGGGGATGATCATGGGGCTGGAAGAACCCCTACGCCGCCAGTGGGACGTGCTACTCCCGTGCCTCCTCTTAGCCTACCGAGAAGTGCCCCAGAAGTCCCTCGGCTTCAGCCCCTTCGAACTCCTGTACGGACACCCCGTTCGAGGGCCCCTCAGCCTAGTGAAAGAAGAATGGGAAATGGCCCCCCTGAAGACCCCTCCAGACGTCTACAAGTACCTCCTGACCCTCCGCAATCAGACCAGGCGATTCAGAGAGATCGCCAAAGCCAATCTTGAGGCCAGTCAGGAGGACATGAAGAAATGGTACGATCAACATGCCTCCTCCATCGAGTTCGAGCCTGGACAGCAGGTATGGGTGATGTCCCCCACCAAACCTTGTGCCTTGCAGGACAAATGGACGGGGCCCTTCAAGGTGGTCGAGCGCAAGAGCCCCGTCACCTATCTCATCGATATGGAATCCCCCCGGAACCCCCTCCGGGTCCTCCATGCCAACAGACTCAAACCACACTTCGTGCGCTCGGAGCTCAGCCTGCTGATGGCTACAGACAGTGGGGCGGAAGAGGACTCCGAGCCCCTCCCTGACCTACTGAAGACCCGTGAAAAAGATGGTTCGGTGGACGGGGTCCGACTCTCCGATGCCCTGACCCCGGAGCAGCGCCAAGACTGTCGGGCCCTCCTGCGGCAATTTGCAAACCTCTTTTCCCTCACCCCTGGGGTCACACCCTGGTGCCTGCACGACGTAGACACTGGGGACAGTCCCCCTATCCGACACCGGGCGTACCGAGTACCAGATCGGGTGCGCACCTGCATCCAAGAAGAAGTCTCCAAGATGCTCGCACTCGGAGTCATCGAACCCTCGGACAGCCCCTGGGCCAGCCCAGTCGTACTGGTCCCCAAAGCTGCTGCCCCGGGCACCACCCCCGAGCTCCGATTCTGCATCGACTATCGGGGTCTGAACGGTGTCACCCAAACCGACGCTCACCCCATTCCCCGAGCAGATGAACTGGTTGACCGCATGGGGGCTGCCCGCTACCTGAGCATCTTCGATCTGACAGCGGGCTACTGGCAGATCGGCCTCACCCCCAGAGCCCAAGAACGATCCGCTTTCTCCACCCCGGATGGACACTACCATTTCACGGTGAGGCCATTCGGCATGAAAAACGCTCCAGCCACCTTTCAACGACTGGTGAACCAGGTATTGGCGGGCCTCGAAGAGTTCAGCGCCGCCTACCTGGACGATATTGCGGTGTACAGCCGCCACTGGTCAGACCACCTCCGCCACCTCCGAGAGGTCCTGCAGGCCCTCCAACAGGCCGGCCTCACAATCAAGGCCAGCAAGTGCCAAATGGGCCAAGGGTCCGTGACCTACCTCGGACACCAAGTGGGAAGCGGTCTGGTGGCCCCCCTCCAGCTCAAGATCGCTGCCATCCAGTCCTGGCAGCCCCCCGTAACCCAAACCGAGGTCCGAGCCTTCTTGGGGCTCACCGGATACTACCGGCGGTTTGTGAAGGACTATGGCAGCATTGTGGGGCCCCTCACGGAGCTCACATCCAAGAACCACCCAAAAACAGTTAACTGGACACCCGACTGTCAAGCGGCCTTCGAGAAACTGAAGGCCGCCATGTGCACCGCCCCTGTGCTCCAGGCCCCCGACTACAGCCACGAGTTCATCGTTCAGACTGATGCCTCGGACCATGGCATCGGGGCTGTCCTCTCCCAACTGAACTCCGAGGGGGTCGACCAACCAGTGGCCTACCTCAGCAGACGCCTACTGGCCCGAGAACAGCGCTGGAGCACCATCGAGCGGGAGGCCTTTGCAGTCGTATGGGCCCTTAAGAAGCTCCGGCCCTACCTCTTCGGTACCCACTTTCGGGTACAAACAGATCATCGCCCCCTGCAATGGTTGATGCAGATGCGGGGGGAGAATCCCAAACTATTGCGATGGTCCATCTCCCTGCAGGGGATGGACTTCACCGTGGAGCATCGCCCTGGCCAAGACCACGCCAACGCGGATGGCCTGTCCCGCTTTTTCCGCCTCGACGAGGAGAGTCCCCAAGAGGATGGGTGACTCTCCCCGCCTTCAGCTGGGGGGACGCATGTTGGACAGGCCCCATGAAGGGCTCGCTCCCTCCCCGCATGACAGGGCCCAGACACCGGCTCTCCCAGGGCCACCCCCAGAAGCACACCCGCAACCCGTCCCCTACGGGACGCCTGCTCCCGGACATCTCTGCATCCCTGGCCCGGGCCACCGTCAGCACCATTGCCCGGACCAGCCGCCATCTTGGACACTGCACCACGAGGCCGCGTGGCCTCAGCTCGACCCTAACCCTGGGCCTGGCCAGGCCCCGACATCCCGGCACCACCATCCACCCAGGAGGTGAATGACCCACTTGGCAGGTCAATGGGAGACAGAAGTGTCGATGGCTCTCCCTCGCCAGGTGCCGATCGCCCCCAGTCTCCCCGGGCGCTGGCTCCACCCCCCGCTGGGCGTCTGGACTCCCTCATCCCGGACCTCCCGACCTCCAAGTGCGAGGGTCCGGACATCAAAGGGCGCCAGACCTATAACTGAGGCAGCTCCAGAGCAGGAAGGCAGTTGTATCCTGGAGTCGAGAGACACCGTGAAGAACTCATCCTTGACGGACTACTGGCGCAGCCGTAGCCCTGCCTTGCGAACTGTCGTCCTGCCTGCTGGCGCTGCCGCGGCCTTCTGCAACCTTCATCCTCGTGGGACCTGCTGGCGCTGCCGCGGCCCGTTGTAACCTTCATCTTCGTGGGGACCTGCTGGCGCTGCCGCGGCCTCTTGCAACCACCATCTTTGTCGGGACCTGCTGGCGCTGCCGCGGCCCGGTGCTACCTACGACCTCCTCGGGACCTGCTGGCGCTGCCGCGGCGCGACCTACCGAACGCCGAGCTCGAGGATTGTGAGCTACTCATCATCTCATCTCAATACCAGATTGGTAACAAAGACTGTCCCGCTACCCCCTTTCCCTTTCAGAGACTAGAATTGAGAGGATCCTCGTGTCCTGATCTCATTGTACCGTACTACCTTAATCCAAGAACTGCATATAAAGAGCGTTAACCTTATCTTCGTGTGGTGTCCATCTGTGGGGGGGAAGTTACTTGTCTGTACGATCGCTGGAGACGGCCCTCACCGGAGGCCTCTCCCCTTGTCCTCGGCCGACCCTCCGGGTCCCCGTCTAACAGGTACCTTTACCCCTACCGTACGACCAGTGGGTTCGTGAAGGTTTTGGAGATTCTGAGACTGAGAAAGTGCCTAGATTTGTACCTTTTAGTGACGCACAGCTTGAATGGACTCGGTCTGAATGAGAGGACGATGATGTTTTACAAGCAGCTGTGCCTCCACATTTGAGATTGGACACTACAGAACCTGAACTATTGTTTCGTGATCAATCTGTGCCTGGCAAAGACCGCTATAACTTTAGATTTAATAAGGACAAATACATTTGAGTTTTTATGATTTTTTACTTCTTCCAAACACAGACTTTTTTGTTTGCTGCTTTTTCGAACCACCATCCGGGTTCAGCTGTAATATCGCGGTATAAAGACTTAAGGTTGTGAGCGGTGTGGATGCAAGGTCAGCGGTTCTGGTTTGTTCTAGGGCGTTCCCTGGACTTACAGACGCACACTTGAGCGAAGAGGAACAACTGCCGCAAACAGCACGGTTAGAGGATGGAGTCTGTTGTTGGGAGGAGTTTTTCGAAGTCGAAATCTAGATCAAAATGTGATGTATTATTACATAATAACTGTTTTATAGCAATGTGTATTTTAGTGTTTTTAAGTGTCATATTAGCTTGTGTGGGTTGGATTGTTTCTGCTACACAATTGAAGTCTGCACCTACTTCCCAACCTATGCTTTCTTTCACTCCTGTTTCTTTGCACCAGTTTCATACTTTGCCTGAACATGAACAGATAAGGAGATCAGAATTTGTCAACAACTCGTTCATACAGTTGTTGCATCAGCATCAGTTGGTAGTGAATACCACTAACTGTTGGGTTTGTGGCCTTATGCCTCGTACGACAGATAAAGGTATGCCATATTTGGTTTTGCCTTTTTCTTTTAATGGGTCTGTGTGGGCTTTCCAGACTATGTTCATCTATGCAAATGAGGTATACCCCTTAAGTTCCTCTCAAGACAATCCGAACAATAGTGCCCTGATCAGAGGAATAGTAGATATGATTCGAGATATTGATGCATATAATGCTATTCCTAAGGATGAGGTGCAAGCTTATGTTGGTTGGAACGTGACTGGATACAGTGCTAGCTTGACAGAGAAAGAGAGACGAAGAAGGTCCCCTCCTATTTGGATTGTGCCCCATCAAGGTCAGTTTTGCCTGCAAGGTAATGGCAGGAATCCGAGAGCTCAGCTCAGCTAGGTAAGAGTGTGTGTGCTCAAACCTATGTTTATCCATCCCGGACTTCTCCACCGTTTGTACCAGCTAAAGGTACATATTTTGTTTATCACGACAGAGCCTACACATGGTTGCTACCTGATTTTTCAGGAACGTGTTATGTGGCGTTTCTGCTTCCACCCGACATATACTGCCTCCTCAGACTATCATAGAACGAGATATGGAAGAGGTGTCTTCGATCAGGAAGATACTGCTGCACAGGAAGTAGGAGACTTCTTTAAGGGTTTCCTGCCCTTCTGGGGTCCTATGGTGAATAGTGGGCATATTCGACAGCTTGTTCGCGTTGTTGAAGCTACCATTAACGAGACAGTTGGAGCGTTAAGTAATATTACAGCGGAGCTTCAAGCGGACCGCCTTATGACTCTGCAGAATCTTATGGTTTTAGACATTATACTTGCAGATCGAGGAGGAGTATGCAAATTGATCAGATCTAGTTGCTGTGTATACATACCAGATAATGCCCCGACAGTGTACCAGGCCATTTCTAGATTGCATAGGATCTCTGAGTCTATTCACGTAGATGAAGGAGACTGGTCATTGACAGGATGGTTTTGGGGACTACTGTCCAAATGGGGATGGAAAAACCTGACATTCCTTAGTATGGTTTTAACTATTCTCCTCTCTTGTTGCCTTTGCATCCAGTGTGGTCCCGCCATTTGTAGTCTTTGTGCTACTAGAAGTGTGGCTCACTGGTTAGAGGAGGCATACCCTGAAGCAGAGGTCAGACCCGGGACCAGGGTTCAATTCCCGACGCGGCAGGGTCTTGAGCCCAATTGTCCACGGACTCGATAATTCTCTCTTCGGTGCCCATTCTAATCCCGGGTTCACACTCTGCAACTCTGGGCATTAAGCTTGCTTAATCTCCACAACAGCCCCCCGTGGCGGGATGCCTGGCTTTTACCTTGGGGATGCCCAGTACGGGTTATCTCACAGGGAAAAGCCAGGACGGGTTCCCAATGCAAGCGCCGAGATGCCCTAGGGTAAGTCGAGCGCTATATAAGAACCCACATACATACATACATACATACTATGTGTGTTCGGAGACCTGTCCCGAGAGAAGTAGAGAATAATAAGATGATGCTACAGCAACACCTTGATGACCTAATGAACATCGATATAGACCTAGATTCAGATTAAAGTGAATCTTAGATTATTGCCTACGTAATGGCAAAAGGAGGGTCTGAGGTTCTGTGACAATAGATTGCATGACTCCATTTTAAAATATGCGTTCCATTTTGTAGTGGCTGTCAGTTTGTGTTGCCCTCACGTAGGCTCATGAAGGCAGCCTGACGAACAAAGTGACCTGGCCTCCTTGGTTCATGTACACATTAACTAAGTTTCCTTCTGATACTGGAGTGAACTATAGAAACTGACCTCTTCACCTGAAACTGACGTCACAAAGCCAATTTCCCTGATCGATCTCGGTTTGAAATTGCCAATCAATGTTCAGGACACCGTTAACTTTTAGTTCCCTTGCAATCTGCCTTATCTTGTTCATCAGCTATAACTGTTCTATTCTATGTTTCTTCAATTAAATGGGTCATGCTTTCAATTATGGGTTTGTTCAGCTTTTGGAAAATGAATTTAAGACATTCCTAATAATTAACTTTTCGGTTGGGTTACTGTAAATTGAGTTTTTGCTGTGTCATACTTTGTTTTAAAATGTTACCGATTGGTCAGAATTTTGTGCAGTGGGTGTGCATTTATAATGTGATTTTTCTGCATAAAAAGAGACGTCTCACCTTAGTAAAGTGAGCAGTCTCCTGAGAACTTATACCGTGTTGTACTTCTAGGACCACTGTAACCAGCTGCAGCTAATAAACTTGGTCTCTGACACCACCCAGAAGTATTCCGTGTCTCTGTATACCAAGGCAGGTGAATCCGGAGATTGCAGGCGTGGCCCTGACGCCACTGGGTTTAAAGGCCCGGTTCTCCAAACCCTGCAGACGGGTGAGGCGCGTCCCTTCCTGGTCCATCCAGTCTGGGTCCAGAGAGCAGGGTCATGGTACAAAGATTCTATCATTAAAGCGAATATAATCTGGCAACACTCAAAATGGAAATTGGAATCAATTGTGAGTGCCAAGCAAATGTAAGGACTTTCACCCCTTTTGGCGAATTGTCGCCAATAAGGGGAACTCTTGCCCCTCTAGATAGTAAAACCTCCACAGCTGCATGGGGTGAGCACTTCTCCCAGTTATATTTGGGAGTTGTCAAACAGGGATTGCCTCGTGGGGACTTTAACACTGGGATTACCAGGAGGGTGAGTATAACCCCCCCTGACCTGAGTGCTGAACCTTCTGCTGCGCCGACGACGCTAATAGACCGTAGTATTTCAGACATGGACACCTCTAAAGCCCCGACAGGACCACACCAAACAAAGCCCCAGTGGCGTAACACAGGCCCGCAGCTCCCTCGGTGCGGGGGGGGGGCTCCAAAACTCCAGGGGGCCCCTTTAGAACAGTGGTCCAGTGGGTAAGCTCCCGATTGAGTCCAGAGAGGGTCCCTCTAAATACCCCGCAGGGGGGCCCACTCAAGTTGCATTGCAACAGTGCAGAGCCCCCGGATTAGATGAGGTGCCAGGTGATCTTTTCAAGTCTCACAGACATGCATGCTGCCCCTATGCTTCAATGTGCTTCAGTTCCATAAAGATGGTGCCTCCAAGCCTCTCACTTGGGCAGGGGTGAAGATAATACCCATCCACAGAAAGGCCCTCGATCCCTACCCTCACACTACAGCCAGCCTCCTTGACACTCACAACAACTGTTTATTCTGATTATTTTGAATGGATTAAGTGAGTTAATGTCCGACACAAACATGCAAACTCCCCTGCAGGCTGGTTTTAGGGATGGCATAGGAAAAACTGATCAGGTCTCCCGCAAGCAGTTGTTGTGTTGGTATCATGTTCACTTAGGGGCTGGAGACTTCATGTTGTGTTGTGGATCTGAGGTCCGCTTATGCTTTCATCCCCAGAAAGTTACTACGGACGGTATTGGTGGAGACCGGGGACCCCGAGTATCTTATAGAAGTTTTATTTGGGAAACGGCAATAACAACGCAGTCAGAACCACGCGTGTTGTTACAACGCAAGTGTTACCATGCTTGCCTTTTTCACGCATGCCTTTGCAATGATCTCCATTATTAAGTTGGTAAACGCAGATGAGCGGTAAAGGCAGTCAGCGCTCTACGCGAAAGCGGAATGGGCAGGGGTGGGAGGTCTTGGAGAGGGACTGCCTGCCCAGACGAGATCTGGAGGAACGGGAAGGATCAGGAAGCAGCTTGGTGAGTAGTTTTCTTTTTTTAAGGCTGCGGTCGGGGTAGTTTCCAGGTATGGAGGGCAGTTTTAGGGCTCAGGGCGGAGGCTGGAGTGTTTCTAGGGCTCGGGTCGGGTAGTTTTTAGGACTAGTGGCCAGTTTTAGGGCTCAGGGCGTGGGGCTGGGATGTTTTTAGGGCTGTGGTTGGGGTTGTTTTCAGGGCTGGGTTTTAGAGCTCAGGACGGGAGCTTGGGGTAGTTTTAGGGCTGATGGCCGGTTTTAAGGCTCAAGACTAGGGCCTGGGGTGTTTTTAGGGCTGGGTTGGGGTAGGTTTTAGGCACTTCTTCTGAGGACAGTCTGACGCACTTTAGCTGAAGACAGTCCGAAGCACTTCTGCTGAGGACAGTCCAATGCACTTCTGCTGAGGACAGCCTACTGCTTTTCTGCTGAGGACAGTCTGACTTACTCCTGCTAAGGATAGTCTGAGGCAGTCCTGCTGAGGAGATCTGATAAACTGAGCTGTTTTAGCACCCACCAGTCCTATCTGGGGAGTAAACTTAGGCTGAAAAGGAACAGGTGTTCTGTTCATTCAGAAAGTGAATGCCAATAAAGATGCCATTAAATTTTGTTTTTATCTTGACCCATTTGCTGTCTGTCAAAGGAAAGAGGTCAAATGTCAGTTTGTCATTTAACTAATCACTGCTTGAAAAATTGAGTTTATTTTTCTCTCCCTCACTGGAGTTAGAGGTTTTTGTCAAGGAGCTGTCTGAAGATGTCAGTGTTTTTTCTCTATCACATAACATTTCAATAAATAGCCTGTAAATTATTTTACAAATATTTCACACTATATCAGGAATTACAAAAGAACATTATTGGTAACTAAGAAGTGTCATGCAAACAAAGAGTTAAATAGGAACAAAACAAACCAGAATACTTTACCTGGGGATGAAAAAATGACACATATTTGCAGAAACTCTATTTACAAATATTATAGTTTGTACACCATATAGTAAAGCTGAGTGTCAATGGGAAAGTTTGTGGACATTTCAATGTAATATCTGCTGATTGCAAATGACAGTGTGCCACCCCTTAATGCTTCGGGTGTGTATTTATTAAAAGTGATAGTTTTTAAACATGATTTGAGAAACTTTCCATCCCCGCTCTGATGGCAATGCTGTTAATGAACTAAGAGCATGTCACGTGTCATGTGTACCCTGTGTGTGGCTGGATTTGAATTATATATGGAAGCAAAGTTTAGCCTCCTAAATCCAAGCAAGAGTTCTTTGTACAGCAGACATGCTGAGCTTGCACAATTGGAGGTGCTCACATATGTGATAAAGGCGGCTGAGTGAATTAAAAATTGGTCCAGTAGATTATTTAAGTCACTAGACCTGCAGGTTTAGTACAATTTTTATGATTTTTCGAGGCCTGCCTTTTACTGAGAACAGTCAGATGCACTTCTGCCAAGGACAGTCTGACACAGGGACAGACTGACACACTTCTGCTAAGGCCAGTCCAACACACCTGTGCTGAGGACAGTCAAAGGTACTTCTGCTGAGGACAGTCCAATGCCCTTGTGATGAGGACAGGCAAAAGCACTTCTCCTGAGGACAGTCAGGTACCCTTCTGCGTAGGACAGTCCAAAGTAGTTCTGCTGAAGACACTTCTGTTGAGGACGGTCTAACACACGCAGGCTGAGGACAGTCTGATGCTCTTCTGATGAGGAGAGTCTGATGCTCTTCTGCTGAGGACAGTCTGATGCTCTTCTTCTGAGGACAGTCCAAACCACTTCTGCTGAGGATAGTTCAACACACTTCTAATTAAGGCAGCCCAAAACACTTCTGCTGAGGACAGTCCAATGCACTTCTTCTTAAGGCAGCCCAAACCACTTCTGCTGAGGATAGTCTGATGCACTCTTGCTGAGCACAGTCTGATAAACCTCTACTGAGAACAGTCAGGTACACTTCTGCCTAGGATAGTCCAAAGCACCTCTGCTGAGGAAGGTCTGGTACACTTCTGCTGAGTGTGAGAAGTTGGCCTGGTACATGCAGACCACTAATTAAAGTGGGCACCCTGTACCAGTCCAAACAACCCTTATTGATGATTAGGTTAAAGACAACCTTTATTGAAAGCCATCCTAGTGTTAGCTGTGGAGAGCAGCCTTCAGGCTAAGGCTAGAAGGAATATAAAGCAGTTTGTTTTTCCAGATCATAACCTCCTGAATGATCAAATGAAAGGAGAACCACACAAGAGATATATAAAATATATGTATTTATTACTAAACACTCTCTACTAACCTCTTTATGAGATTAGAGCACAAAGCACAAACTATTAAATGACTAGAACAACAGTAAATAGCACAATACACAGTGGGCTCCAGGGGAAGACCAAACCATATACTAAAAAAGTGGTAAAACAACCACGACTTAACTAGACACACTGCCTAGAGCACGTAGAATCGCTGGGACCCCAAGGAACCACCCAAGGTAGTGACACAGGGGACCCACGGAGGACGGGTGCAGTCTGAGAACACATACGCGAGCTCCGTACAATCCTATGGGAAAGTCATGGTTGGAATTTTAGTTTAAGGACACTTCGGAGAGTTCAAGTTCGGGCATTTGTATAGCGCACTACTCACCCAGAGGGTCTCAAGGCGCTAGGGGAAGGGGTTCATTATTTGTCGAATAGCCAGGTTTTAAGTTCTTTTCTGAAGGAGATGTGGTTCTGAGTAAGGCGGAGGTGGGTGGGGAGTGAGTTCCAGGTCTTGGCAGCCAGGAAGGAGAAGGATCTGCCACCCATGGTGGATTTCCGGATGCGCGGGATTGCAGCGAGGGCTTGATTGGACGATCTTAGTTGTCGGGTGGGTTTGTAGAAGGACAGTCGAGTGTTGAGGCATTCGGGTCCTAGATTGTAGAGGGCCTTGTGTGCGTGGGTGAGAAGGCGGAAAGTAATTCTTTTGTTGTCGGGAAGCCAGTGGAGGTCTTTTAGATGTCCGGTGATGTGATCTTGGCGAGGGATGTCTAATATGAGTCTCGCTGACGCGTTTTTGATGCGCTGGAGTTTTTTCTGTAATTTAGCTGTGATTCCGGCGTATAGTGTGTTACCATAATCCAGTCGACTCGTGACCAGTGCGTGGGTGACAGTCTTTCTTGTCTCTAGGGGGATCCAGCGGAAGATCTTTTTGAGAATGCGAAGTACGTTGAAGCAGGAGGACGAGACGGCGTTGACTTGTCTGGACATTGAGAGAGAGGAGTCTAGGATGAAGCCAAGGTTACGTGCATGGTCTGTGGGTGTGGGTGCTGTGCCCAGAGCGGGAGGCCACCAAGAGTCGTCCCAAGCTGAGGGGGAAGATCCTAGGATGAGCACCTCCGTTTTGTCTGAGTTGAGTTTAAGGCGGCTATGTTTCATCCATTCGGCTACTTCTTTCATGCCTTCGTGAAGGTTTGTTTTGGCGGTGTTGGGGTCTTTGGTGAGGGAGAGGATTAACTGGGTGTCGTCGGCGTAAGAGATGATGTTGAGGTTGTGTTGACGCGCGATGGAGGCGAGAGAACTCATGTAGACGTTGAAGAGGGTGGGACTGAGTGAGGATCCTTGAGGTACGCCGCAGATGACTTTGGTGGCCTCTGAGTAGAATGGGGAAAGTCGGACTCTTTGAGTTCTCCCAGCGAGGAATGAGATGATCCAGTCCAAGGCTTTTCCTTGTATGCCGATGTTGCTGAGGCGATGTATAAGGGTGCTGTGGCAGACTGTGTTGAAAGCGGCGGATAGGTCGAGTAGGATGAGGCTCTTATCAAAAGAGGGAAGAGGAAATAACGTCCATTCAGTTCCTCTGAATAGATACCTCAATAATCACAAATGGGAATGGACACTTGTATCTACAATAACCATTGGTTATTACTTGACAACCCTCATAGACGCTATGATTTTGTTGTTGCGGTGTATCTTTTATCCGCCCCTTCTCTAGCGCCATGGCATAGTCATCGGGTTGACAAGTGACGTGCTATATGCCAGCCTCACCCGAGGCAACCTCTGGAAAGTGTAGAAGTGTCCAGAGATGATTAGGACTGTTCCAGAGGAGTTGACAGCAGTGCCAATAAGTGGGTGTAAAAACAGTGTCGCATCAGCAAAACCAAATTTATTATAAGAAGATGCAGACTGTTAGTTAAAAAGAAAAATAG
Source organism: Lissotriton vulgaris (assembly GCF_964263255.1). NCBI lineage: Eukaryota > Metazoa > Chordata > Amphibia > Caudata > Salamandridae > Lissotriton > Lissotriton vulgaris. The sequence continues at coordinate 576,754 of NW_028245796.1, read as the reverse complement.
TGGTATATTCGGTAACCGAGTTACAGGACTACCATATAACTCTATTGAAAGGTCAACATGTTTCAGCTCTATATGGCCCGCAGGGGTCTGTGGAGCTTTCGTCAGGACAAACAAAAAAAGGGGTTTATACTCACACCATTAGTGCAGTTTTCAAAAAGGGGGGTATGAGATTCTCATACTGAAATTCCTTGTTTATCCGTTAATCTCACGACATCAGGTGGTCACAGAGCCGCGTTTCACAAGGCGTTTGCCTCGTAAAGTCATGTAATGATTGCCGGTGCTGACTCTGCCCCTTTTGAAAACTGCACTAATGGTGTGAGTATAAACCCCTTTTTTTGTTTGTCCTGACGAAAGCTCCACAGACCCCTGCGGGCCATATAGAGCTGAAACATGTTGACCTTTCAATAGAGTTATATGGTAGTCCTGTAACTCGGTTACCGAATATACCACTATTTTTCTTTTTAACTAACAGTCTGCATCTTCTTATAATAAATTTGGTTTTGCTGATGCGACACAGTTTTTACACCCACTTATTGGCACTGCCGTCAACTCCTCTGGAACAGTCCTAATCATCTCTGGACACTTCTACACTTTCCAGAGGTTGCCTCGGGTGAGGCTGGCATATAGCACGTCACTTGTCAACCCGATGACTATGCCATGGCGCTAGAGAAGGGGAGGATAAAAGATACACCGCAATAACGAAATCATAGCGTCTATGAGGGTTGTCAAGTAATAACCAATGGTTATTGTAGATACAAGTGTCCATTCCCATTTGTGATTATCGAGTAGGATGAGGGCCACTGTTTCTCCGTTGTCCAGGAGTGTTCGGATGTCGTCGGTCGCTGCAATGAGGGCGGTTTCGGTGCTATGTTTGGCTCGAAACCCGGATTGAGATGGATCAAGGGAGTTGTTGGATTCAAGGAAGGCGGCGAGCTGGCTGTTGACGGCTTTCTCGATGACTTTGGCCGGGAATGGGAGGAGGGATATGGGTCAGTAGTTTTTAAGTTCAGAGGGGTCTGCTGTGGGTTTCTTCAGAAGGGCGCTGAGTTCGGCGTGTTTCCAGCTTTCTGGAAAGGTGGCAGAGTTGAACGAGCAGTTGATGACATCACGGAGATGGGGTGCGATGATGGAGTCAGCTTTGTTGAAGATGTGGTGGGGGCAGGGGTCGGTGGGCGAGCCAGAGTGGATTGAGTTCATGAGGCGAATGGTGTCTTCAGTGGTGATTGGGTTCCAGGCGTTTAGGTTGTTAGTTGGCGGAGTAGGATCTGAGGGGGGTGGGGAGGGTTGATCGCTGGGAGTATTCTCGAAGCTGTTGTGGATGTCAGCAATTTTGTTGTAGAAGAAGGAGGATAACGCGTCGCAGAGGTTTTGGGAGGGAGTGATGTCGTTAGATGCTGCGGTGGGGTTGGTGAATTCTTTGACGATGTTGAAGAGTTCCTTGCTGTTATGAGAGTTGTTGTCGAGACGATCCTTGAATGCTGATTTCTTGGTGGATCGAATCAGTTGGTGGTGTTTGCGGGTGGCTGTCTTGAGGGAGGCCATGTTGTCGGAGGTTGGGTTTTTTCTCCATATCTTCTCCAGGGTGCGGCATAGCTTCTTGGATTTTTTAAGTTCATCATTGAACCAGGGAGCCTTTTTGCTGGCTGATTTCATCTGGTGCTTTTTCAGGGGTGCTAATTCGTCAGCACTGTGGGTAATCCATTGCCTGAGGTTGGTGGCCGCTTGGTTTGGGTCCAATGAGAGGGTGGGAGGGTTTTGGTTGAGTGATGTGAGGAGTTGGTCGGAGGTGATTTTGTTCCAGTTTCTCCGAGGAATAGGTTGTGGATGGTTGTGGGTCAGGGTGGTTTTGTAGCTGAAGTGAACACAGCTGTGATCCGTCCAGTGGAGAGCTGTAGTGCGATTGAAGGAGATGTGCTTGCTGGAGGTGAAGATAGGGTCGAGCGTGTGTCCGGCTGTGTGGGTGGGGGTGTCAATCAGTTGTTTGAGTCCGAGATTGGCCAGGTTGTCCAGAAGGGTGGTGGTGTTGCTGTCATGTTTGTTTTCAATGTGGTAGTTGAGGTCTCCTAGAAGAATGTAGTTCTCGGAGGCGAGGGCGTGTGGGCTGACGAAGTCCGTGATGTCATTGCTGAATTGAGTGCGGGTACCTGGAGGCCTGTAGATGAGGGTGCCTCTAAGTGTGGTCCTGGGGTCGGTGTGGATCTGAAAGTGGAGATGTTCGGCGGTTGCAAGATTGTCGTCGGAGCTGGTTGTGATTTTGATGGTGTTCCTGTGGATGATGGCGATGCCTCCTCCTGTTTGATTGGTGCGGTCTTTTCAGATAATCTTGTAATTGTCCGGTATGGCTATGGCGATGTCGGGTGCTGATGATGATGGACTTTAAGCAAACCCTTTCAAACATAGAAGGCTCTAAGGCCAGCACCCTTGAGAGTACTGAGATACCTGTGTTACCTATCCCAGAGGAGCCGGGTACATAGTGGTCAAGAGATGTCAGAAACCTTTGTCGTTTTCAATGGCGTGATGTGAAAAGGTGCCTGCTGGGTAGATGAAAAGTGTCCGGTGGAATCCAAGCCTGGATCCGAGCTGAGAACTGGACTAAACCCTGCTACAAAGCAGAGGGGACAGAGTCTGGGTCACTTCAGGGTGACCAGGGGCTCGGTAAATGAATGCCCACCGATGTCGGGTGCTTCAGGTGAGAAGATAGGATGCTTGACTCTGCAGCCACAGGGACCAGGAGATATCGATGACAACCAAAGTCCGGAGGAGAGCTGTCCCACGAAGGAGGTCAAGTGCTGGGGGGTCAGTGTCCGGATCGAAAATCAACAAGCCTTGACAACTGCAACCCATGTGGGCAGAGGAAATGAGCTACAGAGAGGACCGACAAGGTCCTGGGGACTCTCCAAGCAATGGAGAGTTAGGGCACGTCTGGCGCAGCCAGGAAACCCCAAGGAAAGTCGAAGTTACCTTCACAAGACCCACAGGTTAATGGACCAGGGATCGCGAAGTGACCTTGAGCTGAATCACAAAGTGCAGGCCCACTGAGCACTCGTGGAGTGTAGGCCAGAAATCTTCAGTGAAAATACTGCTCGGGGTCAGGACTACACATACTCCAAAGAACAGCCTCAGGGATTGCCTAAAAGCATATTCTGCAGCAAAAGTACACAGCCCACAGGGGTTCGGGTTGCATGGTCCTTACGAGGGATTCTGGTCTCTGAATTGCTAAGAGGTCAGATCAACATCAGGGACTCTCAGGAACCCACCTCCTGTGCTGCAAAAATCTTCAAAGTCCTCAGGAGCTCGGGAGATGCAAACCAGTCGGATGCGTTAAAGGTGCCTGCCTTGCAGGGGAGTAACTCCTTTACTCCAAGGGAGATTCTACAGTCATCCAGCATAGTGTAGATCGTCGAAGTACTTGGTTTCTGTAGCAGGGTTTAGTCCAGGTAAAATCTAAAGTCCTGTAGTCAGGGGGTCCTACTTTATACCCAAGGAAGGGGTTGGGCAAACTCTGGGGACCCACCTATGGGAGGGTCAGGACAGGGGCTGGCTACACCCATGTCCTTTGTCCAGTTTTGTGCCAGAGCAGGGACTGCGTGATCCTGCAACCGGTTTGAACTGGACTATGCACAGGGACACCAATTGTGCCCCCAGTGCAGACTTCAAAGCACTCTCAGAGTGCACCCACCCAGCCCCAATACACTAAAGCCTGTCTGGGAGGTGGTTACACCTCTCCGTGACAGGAAACCTATTGTCAAGCCTTCTTCTGCTCGAGCTTGGCTCAGCAGCAGGAGGGCAGACTTGTGTCTATGGCTGGCAGTATCCATATTGTGATGCCAGGGTCTGTTAAGTTGGTCCCGGGTGTACCGGAGTTTCACATAAGTTCCTCTAGAAGGGTGGAATCATACCTCAAATAACAAATGGTGGAGAAGGGGCCTGAGGGGAGTACTGTTTTAAAGACCTGTTGGTATCTTGTCCCCCAACTTATCAATAAATAACACGAGAGATACCAGAAGTCTGTATACAGGAACCTCAATAGTGTTCAATCTGTAAGACAAAACCAAAAGGTTAATGTACAGAATGTGACAAACCTAAGAGATGCGGGTGTAAAGAAACGGAGAAGAAATATTGGCAAAGACACCCTACTCAGTGCTCAGAAAAATACCCATCAGCCCGCTCATTAGCGGAACATCGTCATCTGGGTGGTTGGTTGAAAATTGTGGTATCCAGTGTGCCCTTCCTCAGGAACACCTGAGGCTAGCAGAACTTGGACCACTCTGTTGACCCTCAACCAATAAAGATAACCCAGTGTAGGTTGAAAAAAAGGGGTATTAAGTTGCAGTGCTCAGAACAATGTGTAAGAAATGAAAAAAAGGATAAATTATAATCCAAGTGTGCTAAAAATACCTAACTTGATGTCATATAGAGAACTTTTATTGGGTCTGACCATCAAGGTGGTATGATTAAAATGCAGTGTGAGAAAATAGCATGCAAGGAATTGCTATTTACCATGATAGTGAACTGGTCGACATGTTTCAGCCTATATAGGCTTTCTTCAGGACCTATGATACTCTACTGCAACATTGTACTCACTGTGAAAACTACAGAACCACTCCACTTCCTGTTAGTGAGGAAGATGGTATTTCTTCTCCTGTATGTGAAAGAAAATATAATACAAATGAAAAAACTCACAACCCTTGTTGTGAGTTACAGGGACTCTCGCATATTTCTGATGCTTTGATTAGTCCTCTATTATTCAACTCACCCAAATTGTTGGGAGGAACAACCTCACCTCACCTGGCACTGGCTCAGAGTGAAGGAGGCCACGCACTAAAAAAGAAAAAGTAAACAAAACATGCGTTTCAGGTAACCAGTAATAGACTAAAAGATAGTCAAAAATCATCGTTGATACACCTACAGCCACACAAGGCAAAACAATTCAGGAGGATGCATATTCTAGATGACAAACATCACTGGTGTGTAGAATGTCATATATCAATTCCAAACACTTGACCCTTATATTAGGATCAGCGTCATAAATTAGTTTTATATGTCCCAGAGCAAATGAGGAAGGAACCCCATAACTAGAGCCCCACCAAGTGATATCTAAAAGGGGGGGGGGGGGTGGTTTGGGTGTTCTCCAGTCAATGCTTTGAAGTCTAGCAAGATCGCATAGGTAGAAACAAAGCTGTCTCATTAACGGACAGTAGATGTAATAGCGAAATTGCTCGTCTCAAGTCCTCTTAAGCTTCCATAATTCCCAGGAAAAAAAGAAGAGAGAAGCGCCCATGGAAAGGGAACACGCGAGGATGTGCGTTCTCACCTCTCCGTCGTTGCCTCGTTCCTTGACGTGAGCAATCATGATCTTCGAAACAGAATTTTGGACCAATCAGGGCCCGTGTTGCGCAAAGTGGCAATATGTATAATCGACACCGTTTTGCTTCAAAATACAGCGACACGAATGGTTGCTAAACAGAACGTATCACCATCGAGCGACGGTGTTGCTCTCTATGAGGTCCGCGGCCGCCATTTATCTTACGACGGCAGACGAAGCCTCTTCACCTCCCCCTCGGCTCACGTCAAGGAACGAGGCAACGACGGAGAGGTGAGAACGCACATCCTCGCGTGTTCCCTTTCCATGGGCGCTTCTCTCTTCTTTTTTTCCTGGGAATTATGGAAGCTTAAGAGGACTTGAGACGAGCAATTTCGCTATTACATCTACTGTCCGTTAATGAGACAGCTTTGTTTCTACCTATGCGATCTTGCTAGACTTCAAAGCATTGACTGGAGAACACCCAAACCACCCCCCCCCCCCCCCCCCCCTTTTAGATATCACTTGGTGGGGCTCTAGTTATGGGGTTCCTTCCTCATTTGCTATGGGACATATAAAACTAATTTATGACGCTGATCCTAATATAAGGGTCAAGTGTTTGGAATTGATATATGACATTCTACACACCAGTGATGTTTGTCATCTAGAATATGCATCCTCCTGAATTGTTTTGCCTTGTGTGGCTGTAGGTGTATCAACGATGATTTTTGACTATCTTTTAGTCTATTACTGGTTACCTGAAACGCATGTTTTGTTTACTTTTTCTTTTTTAGTGCGTGGCCTCCTTCACTCTGAGCCAGTGCCAGGTGAGGTGAGGTTGTTCCTCCCAACAATTTGGGTGAGTTGAATAATAGAGGACTAATCAAAGCATCAGAAATATGCGAGAGTCCCTGTAACTCACAACAAGGGTTGTGAGTTTTTTCATTTGTATTATATTTTCTTTCACATACAGGAGAAGAAATACCATCTTCCTCACTAACAGGAAGTGGAGTGGTTCTGTAGTTTTCACAGTGAGTACAATGTTGCAGTAGAGTATCATAGGTCCTGAAGAAAGCCTATATAGGCTGAAACATGTCGACCAGTTCACTATCATGGTAAATAGCAATTCCTTGCATGCTATTTTCTCACACTGCATTTTAATCATACCACCTTGATGGTCAGACCCAATAAAAGTTCTCTATATGACATCAAGTTAGGTATTTTTAGCACACTTGGATTATAATTTATCCTTTTTAGGTCTCGCCTTTACCATTCCGCAGGAATGGGAAATGGGGAGAATTCAAGTCGGCTATTTTCTCTTCAAACCAAAGGGCTTTCAGCCGCGGTTTTCTTGCAGTGCCCGTGAACCACGTGATCAAACATGCACGAGCATTCACGTCCAGGGCTTCTCCTCCCCTAGCAGCACTCCTCCCACACCAGCAACTCTCCCCTCCCACACCAGCACCTCCCCTCTCTCTCTCCGCAAACACAGCCTTGCCCGAGCAGCACTCCTCCCACACCAGCAACTCTCCCATTCACGTCCAGGGCTTCTCCTCCCCTAGCAGCACTCCTCCCACACCAGCAACTCTCCCCTCCCACACCAGCACCTCCCCTCTCTCTCTCCGCGACTTCCCCCTCACACATCAGCACCTCCTCTCTTTCTCCCCGCCAACACAGCCTTGCCGTATCAGCACTCCTGCCACACAGACTTTCTCTTTTGCATTCACGCACAGAAACACGTACACCACAGCCATCACACTCTATCTCTTTTCCTTTCATCTACGGAAACATGCACACGTTCACAACATTTACACGTGCATCTTGCAAGCATACCCAATCTTCCTTAGGTTATCCCTCCCTGTCACGGTTTCCGTTCGTGCAGCAGGTGCAGTGACACCGGACTCAGCAATCCATACTATCACATTATTTCTTACATCTCTGCCACATGCGTTCTTAAATAGCATACCCTTCGTCACTACCTTTTATCTACACAGTATACTGCTACTGTCTCGAAACATGCACACGTTCACAACATTTACACGTGCATCTTGCAAGCATACCCAATCTTCCTTAGCTTATCCCTCCCTGTCACGGTTTCCGTTCGTGCAGCAGGTGCAGTGACACCGGACTCAGCAATCCATACTATCACATTATTTCTTACATCTCTGCCACATGCGTTCTTAAATAGCATACCCTTCGTCACTACCTTTTATCTACACAGTATACTGCTACTGTCTCGAAACATGCACACGTTCACAACATTTACACGTGCATCTTGCAAGCATACCCAATCTTCCTTAGCTTATCCCTCCCTGTCACGGTTTCCGTTCGTGCAGCAGGTGCAGTGACACTGGACTCAGCAATCCATACTATCACATTATTTCTTACATCTCTGCCACATGCGTTCTTAAATAGCATACCCTTCGTCACTACCTTTTATCTACACAGTATACTGCTACTGTCTCTTCCGAACCACACCTCTACCTGCAGCACATTTCTGACACATCTTTGTATTTATTTTCACAGTAAATAATGCTGGACGCCCATTTCTTTGGAATATATATCTTATGCTGACTTGGCCTGTCACCTACAACGCTCTACATGTTACTTTTGAGTAAACACCAAGCACAACTCACCATGCCTCTCCCCTCTCCCTTGCACACACTCTTTCAGAGACACGCTTTCCGTTCGTGCAGCAGGTGCAGTGACACCGGACTCAGCAATCCATACTATCAAATTGTTTTACAATATTTAAATGGCTGGGACACATACACGAATAATACATCTCTGTTCCTGTCTCTTTGTTATCCTATCCCAATCACGGACCACAACATGCACAAACAGACAACAGACTTTCTCTTTTGCATTCACGCACAGAAACACGTACACCACAGCCATCACACTCTATCTTTTTTCCTTTCATCCACGGAAACATGCACACGTTCACAACAATTACACGTGCATCTTGCAAGCATACCCACCCTTCCTTAGCTTATCCCTCCCTGTCTTAACTTCAGTCTTTTCATTCATCTGGCCCTTTCGTCCTTTTACTCGCGCAAATACGCACTAAAACAAACAGGCTACACTCTCTCTTTCATGCACGACAACTTTTTTTTTTTTTTATCTTCTTTCTTTTCACCTCTGTAAGGTGGGGAGGGGGCCAGAGTCAAACGTCTGTGGCCTAACCACCCCAGGAGACTGAATTGCTTTCAGCAGAGTCGTAAAGATTGTAATCTGTTGTCGGCCATCCGCGGGGAAATGCAAATGTTAACTAAAGAGACCGAAAGGCGCCTTTTTTTTCACACAAACCATAAAGCAAGGGAAGCAACTTTAGAAACAATATGTCAAGCGGCACGTTCTTTTACACATTCGATGAAATGCACGTACAATGGTCTTATTGTTTTATACTTACGTTTCATAGTGAAAAGTTACACACAAAACATGCATAGCAACATCCCGAAGGGCCTGCTTAGGGCATTCACCCACAACAAATCGACCATCATAACACGATATTTTACGTGTGCGGATCAGGGCCGTCCACACGCACCACAGTAACTAACACACAGCCCTCAGACTCTGTCTTTTCCCATTCATCCACGGAAACACGCACACGTTCACAACATTTACACGTGCATCTTGCAAGCATATCCACCCTTACTTACCCTACATGTTACTTTTGAGTAAACACCAAGCACAACTCACCATGCCTCTCTCCTCTCCCTTGCACACACTCTTTCAGAGACACGCTTTCCGTTCGTGCAGCAGGTGCAGTGACACCGGACTCAGCAATCCATACTATCAAATTGTTTGACTATATTTAAATGGCTGGGACACATACACGAATAATACATCTCTGTTCCTGTCTCTTTGTTATCCTATCCCAATCACGGACCACAACATGCACAAACAGACAACAGACTTTCTCTTTTGCATTCACGCACAGAAACACGTACACCACAGCCATCACACTCTATCTCTTTTCCTTTCATCCACGGAAACATGCACACGTTCACAACATTTACACGTGCATCTTGCAAGCATACCCAATCTTCCTTACCTTATCCCTCCCTGTCACGGTTTCCGTTCGTGCAGCAGGTGCAGTGACACCGGACTCAGCAATCCATACTATCACATTATTTCTTACATCTCTGCCACATGCGTTCTTAAATAGCATACCCTTCGTCACTACCTTTTATCTACACAGTATACTGCTACTGTGTCTTCCGAAGCACACCTCTACCTGCAGCACATTTCTGACACATCTTTGTATTTATTTTCACAGTAAATAATGCTGGACGCGCATTTCTTTGGAATATATATCTTATGCTGACTTGGCCTGTCACCTACAACGCCCTACATGTTACTTTTGAGTAAACACCAAGCACAACTCACCATGCCTCTCCCCTCTCCCTTGCACACACTCTTTCAGAGACACGCTTTCCGTTCGTGCAGCAGGTGCAGTGACACCGGACTCTGCAATCCATACTATCAAATTGTTTTACAATATTTAAATGGCTGGGACAAATACACGAATAATACATCTCTGTTCCTGTCTCTTTGTTATCCTATCCCAATCACGGACCACAACATGCACAAACAGACAACAGACTTTCTCTTTTGCATTCACGCACAGAAACACGTACACCACAGCCATCACACTCTATCTCTTTTCCTTTCATCCACGGAAACATGCACACGTTCACAACATTTACACGTGCATCTTGCAAGCATACCCACCCTTCCTTAGCTTATCCCTCCCTGTCTTAACTTCAGTCTTTTCATTCATCTGGCCCTTTCGTCCTTTTACTCGCGCAAATACGCACTAAAACAAACAGGCTAGACTCTCTCTTTCATGCACGACAACTTCTTTTTTTTTTTTTTTTCTTCTTTCTTTTCACCTCTGTAAGGTGGGGAGGGGGCCAGAGTCAAACGTCTGTGGCCTAACCACCCCAGGAGACTGAATTGCTTTCAGCAGAGTCGTAAAGATTGTAATCTGTTGTCGGCCATCCGCGGGGAAATGCAAATGTTAACTAAAGAGACCGAAAGGCGCCTTTTTTTCACACAAACCATAAAGCAAGGGAAGCAACTTTAGAAACAATGTGTCAAGCGGCACGTTCTTTTACACATTCGATGACATGCACGTACAATGAATGGTCTTATTGTTTTATACTTACGTTTCATAGTGAAAAGTTACACACAAAACATGCATAGCAACATCCCGAAGGGCCTGCTTAGGGCATTCACCCACAACAAATCGACCATCATAACACGATATTTTACGTGTGCGGATCAGGGCCGTCCACACGCACCACAGTAACTAACACACAGCCCTCAGACTCTGTCTTTTCCCATTCATCCACGGAAACACGCACACGTTCACAACATTTACACGTGCATCTTGCAAGCATATCCACCCTTACTTACCTTATCCCACCTTGTCTTAACCTCAGTCTCTTTCACAACACACATTCGTCACATAAATGCACACCCTCGAAACTCAACCCTGCTGCTCATTCACTTTGCACAGGGAGATCACACCACTTCGCCACATCTTGAAAAATATTTGAAGTACACATTTTCAGACAATATTACACGCCACTTTTAACACATTTGTCACATGACTCCATAGCCCATCCTTCCTACTACGCTCTTCCATCCTTTCTTTTTACATAGAACTCACAACACTTTAATAAGTAACGCATTTGACGAAAAACACATTATTTAGAACATGCATCTTCAATACTATATACTAACTACAGCTGTACGTGCTCTTAAATAGCACACCCTTCGTCACTACCTTTGATCCACACAGTATATTGAGCCAATTCTGCTGCTCCCTCCTAATGCACGCACAGATCACAACACTGCGACACATATATAAAAGTCTGTGTCATCGGAATTGACAATGTTTGCCAAACTATACACAACTTGGACATACACACTAAATGTACACTACTTCTCAACACACATTAGTGACATGCATCTACACAATCGTCATCCGATTCGGCTAATCACTCATTAGGCACAGGGAGCTCATACCACTTTGCCACATCTCTTGAAGGATTTGACCTGCAAATACAAAACGAAAGTGCCTATGCTTTGTACATATAATAATTCCATGCCTGCACACACTACCTTTCAGACTACGCTGCTCACTCCTTTCGCAAACACACATGCCACACTAATTCTAAACATATCACTAACGCATTACCATCAAAAGAAAAATGTAAGCAAGAGCGTTACTCAGTGCAAGCACCTATCAGTCACTGCTCACAGCACTTACTCACACTGCACACAGGCCTCACTCAAAGTGCACACAGCCATTTATAACACTTTACACAGACTTCTAACACAATGCATACAGTACGCTATCAGTGCGTACTGCACATACTTACTGCACACAGACAGAACTTACAGTGCACCCAGCACTCACTCAGTGCACGCAACAGGAAAAAACTTGCACACAAGCGTCATTCACACTACAGACAGCCCTCACTAACAATGCACACATCCTTCAAACACACTGCATACAGTACGCTATCAGTGCGTACTGCAATCAATATCTGCACACAGACATAACGTACAGTGCACACAACCATCAATCAGTCCACACAGACCTCACTGTCAGTGCACACAGAACTCATTCTCAGACTTTTATCAACTCTAAATCCACCTGCACACAGGCGTCACTCGCACTGCACACAGGCCTCACTAACAATGCACACATCCTTCAAACACACTGCATACAGTACGATATCCGTTCCTACTGCAGACACTATCTGCACACAAACATAACTCACAGTGCACACAACAATCATTCAGTCCAAACAGCCCTCCCTGTCAGTGCATACAGGCCTCAGTCAGGAAGTTTTTGTGCAGTTCTTAACAATCTACATAGAACACTAGCCCTCAGTATATGCTTAGCACATGCATACACACAAACACTATACATCCTTTTCTATCACACACAACTGATGAATAGATTACACAGTTACAATATGTTTGACATCTTAGTGTGCCAAGTGCTCTTTTACTTCACTAGCATTTACTGTGAAAGAATGAGCACGAATTCTTAACGTCACATTTAGGACTACAACGCCGCTAGATTTTTATCTTTATACCCACGTACCTTTTACACCCTTCATTGCTTTATACTTTGTTTAGTTTTAAAAATATATGGATAAATATAAGCTTTCCTAGGATTTACGTTACTTTTTTTTCGGAATGCTTCTTCCTTGCTGCGTGCGTGAAGACACGTACATTAACAAGGAGACACGAAAGTCGCTAGTGGCGCCACAATCGAACCTACATCTACATACACATTCACATTTTCACACTTGGGAGTTACACACATTATCTCTGGAGACATCTCCCGGGGCCAAGGGAAGGGGATGTACCTTTCATCCTTTGTCCACTTCCAAACACCTTACCAGGAAACTTCTCCACTTCGCCTATTTAAGATCACGAAAGGCTCATTGTGAGCCATAGCCTTTTTCGTCTCCAGAAACACAAGAGTGACCCACGGGACGACGCTGTATTTGCAACGAAGACTACAGATTCAAAGACACTACGCGACTACTTTCGAATGTAAGTGCATTTGTACTTTTTTTCGTACTACACTTGACTTTTCCTTACAAGTTTAAATTACTTGGTCGTCTCTACATTTCCTTATCTCTTTCTCCTCTCATTTTCAAGCTTTCTACCTATACACATTCTCCCCTGTATCTCTCCACTTTCTAAACAGATATTTTTTCAGCGTTCACTCTTTTAGGTCCCTTTAACAGCACACTCTTACCATTCATTTTCGCCTTTACTTTGCTCACTTCAGCTCATGAATACTTTCTTATTCGATCTTACCCTCCTTCTTATGGTTCCTATAACTACATTGCCAGATCCACAAAAATATTAACCAACACATTTGTTTCATTGACCTCACCCAAAAAATATCAATCGTACTCTAATGAGCATTAAAGATGGACGTAATACATGTGACTAAATTATGATTTTTCTTTTACAGATACAACACAGACTGTTTTGAAATCATTCTTTACCACTTGTGATCTTCAACAAACAATAATTTAGGTGAGTACATCTGCATGTTACTGTTGTCATACAATTATCTGTCTTACGGAAACGCTTAGTGAAATAAGGGTATTTTTAAACATGCACGAGCATTCACGTCCAGGGCTTCTCCTCCCCTAGCAGCACTCCTCCCACACCAGCAACTCTCCCCTCCCACACCAGCACCTCCCCTCTCTCTCTCCGCAAACACAGCCTTGCCCGAGCAGCACTCTTCCCGCACCAGCAACTCTCCCCTCCCACACCAGCACCTCCCCTCTCTCTCCGCGACTTCCCCCTCACACATCAGCACCTCCTCTCTTTCTCCACGCCAACACAGCCTTGCCGTATCAGCACTCCTGCCACACAGACTTTCTCTTTTGCATTCACGCACAGAAACACGTACACCACAGCCATCACACTCTATCTCTTTTCCTTTCATCCACGGAAACATGCACACGTTCACAACATTTACACGTGCATCTTGCAAGCATACCCACCCTTCCTTAGCTTATCCCTCCCTGTCGCAGGTGCAGTGACACCGGACTCAGCAATCCATACTATCACATTATTTCTTACATCTCTGCCACATGCGTTCTTAAATACCATACCCTTCGTCACTACCTTTTATCTACACAGTATACTGCTACTGTCTCTTCCGAACCACACCTCTACCTGCAGCACATTTCTGACACATCTTTGTATTTATTTTCACTGTAAATAATGCTGGACGCGCATTTCTTTGGAATATATATCTTATGCTGACTTGGCCTGTCACCTACAACGCCCTACATGTTACTTTTGAGTAAACACCAAGCACAACTCACCATGCCTCTCCCCTCTCCCTTGCACACACTCTTTCAGAGACACGCTTTCCGTTCGTGCAGCAGGTGCAGTGACACCGGACTCAGCAATCCATACTATCAAATTATTTTACAATATTTAAATGCCTGGGACACATACACGAATAATACATCTCTGTTCCTGTCTCTTTGTTATCCTATCCCAATCACCGGCCACAACATGCACAAACAGACAACAGACTTTCTCTTTTGCATTCACGCACAGAAACACGTACACCACAGCCATCACACTCTCTCTCTTTTCCTTTCATCCACGGAAACATGCACACGTTCACAACATTTACACGTGCATCTTGCAAGCATACCCACCCTTCCTTAGCTTATCCCTCCCTGTCACGGTTTCCGTTCGTGCAGCAGGTGCATTGACACCGGACTCAGCAATCCATACTATCACATTATTTCTTACATCTCTGCCACATGCGTTCTTAAATAGCATACCCTTCGTCACTACCTTTTATCTACACAGCATACTGCTACTGTCTCTTCCGAACCACACCTCTACCTGCAGCACATTTCTGACACATCTTTGTATTTATTTTCACAGTAAATAATGCTGGACGCGCATTTATTTGGAATATATCTCTTATGCTGACTTGGCCTGTCACCTACAACGCCCTACATGTTACTTTTGAGTAAACACCAAGCACAACTCACCATGCCTCTCCCCTCTCCCTTGCACACACTCTTTCAGAGACACGCTTTCCGTTCGTGCAGCAGGTGCAGTGACACCGGACTCAGCAATCCATACTATCAAATTATTTTACAATATTTAAATGCCTGGGATACATACACGAATAATACATCTCTGTTCCTGTCTCTTTGTTATCCTATCCCAATCACCGACCACAACATGCACAAACAGACAACAGACTTTCTCTTTTGCATTCACGCACAGAAACACGTACACCACAGCCATCACACTCTATCTCTTTTCCTTTCATCCACGGAAACATGCACACGTTCACAACATTTACACGTGCACCTTGCAAGCATACCCAACATTCCTTAGCTTATCCCTCCCTGTCACTGTTTCCGTTCGTGCAGCAGGTGCAGTGACACCGGACTCAGCAATCCATACTATCACATTATTTCTTACATCTCTGCCACATGCGTTCTTAAATACCATACCCTTCGTCACTACCTTTTATCTACACAGTATACTGCTACTGTCTCTTCCGAACCACACCTCTACCTGCAGCACATTTCTGACACATCTTTGTATTTATTTTCACAGTAAATAATGCTGGACGCGCATTTGTTTGGAATATATATCTTATGCTGACTTGGCCTGTCACCTACAACGCCCTACATGTTACTTTTGAGTAAACACCAAGCACAACTCAACATGCCTCTCCCCTCTCCCTTGCACACACTCTTTCAGAGACACGCTTTCCGTTCGTGCAGCAGGTGCAGTGACACCGGACTCAGCAATCCATACTATCAAATTATTTTACAATATTTAAATGGCTGGGACACATACATGAATAATACATCTCTGTTCCTGTCTCTTTGTTATCCTATCCCAATCACCGACCTCAACATGCACAAACAGACAACAGACTTTCTCTTTTGCATTCACGCACAGAAACACGTACAACACAGCCATCACACTCTATCTCTTTTCCTTTCATCCACGGAAACATGCACACGTTCACAACATTTACACGTGCATCTTGCAAGCATACCCACCCTTCCTTAGCTTATCCATCCCTGTCACGGTTTCCGTTCGTGCAGCAGGTGCAGTGACACCGGACTCAGCAATCCATACTATCACATTATTTCTTACATCTCTGCCACATGCGTTCTTAAATAGCATACCCTTCGTCACTACCTTTTATCTACACAGTATACTGCTACTGTCTCTTCCGAACCACACCTCTACCTGCAGCACATTTCTGACACATCTTTGTATTTATTTTCACAGTAAATAATGCTGGACGCGCATTTATTTGGAATATATATCTTATGCTGACTTGGCCTGTCACCTACAACGCCCTACATGTTACTTTTGAGTAAACACCAAGCACAACTCACCATGCCTCTCCCCTCTCCCTTGCACACACTCTTTCAGAGACACGCTTTCCGTTCGTGCAGCAGGTGCAGTGACACCGGACTCAGCAATCCATACTATCAAATTATTTTACAATATTTAAATGGCTGGGACACATACACGAATAATACATCTCTGTTCCTGTCTCTTTGTTATCCTATCCCAATCACCGACGGGTATGGGCATCTCACACCCATTTGCCACATCTCTTGAACTATTTGACCTGCTAATTCAATACTAAAGTGCCAATGCTTTGTACAAATAAGAAGGCCATGCCTGCACAGCCTACCCTTCCAATTCTGATGAGCCCTCCTTATGGTAACAAACAGGGGACACTAATTCGAACCATATGTTACTCAAATACAGCACAGGTCCGATAAATGCACAGAATGTCTATCAAAGTCAACTCATACCTCTGCATATGTAGCTCACACTAATTATACATATTGTCCCCTCCATGCACAACATTTCCTTGCTACTCCACTGCTCCATCCTTTGGCACACAAAGCTTACAACACTTTGCTACTTATCAGGAACGTTTATTACATTAACATTACTGTTTTTTTGGTGCTATTTTACAACTATAACAAGTCTCATGCTAATTGTTATTTAGAACAGCAGATGCTTTCATCTACTTTCTTACAACAGTTGACTACCACTTTTACATGCCATTATAAGACTCAAGTATTCGGACTAACAACGTCAAATACTGTCACTCTTTACTTTTGGGGGGTGGAGGATGCTCATAGTGACTATTTTATAGGGAAACTGAGTTATCAAATTCACTTTCACATTAATCAGTTCTCGTGCATGCCAAAGCGCACACACTTTGCCGCTTACTATACTCCCTCACAACTTTCCTGTCAGAATGATGTGTTCATAATAATACATTACCAAAAGAAATACCAATTACTTTAACTGGCTCACTAACTTTCATGCTTCCATTATTTTTCACCCTACTTCTTAGCATTTTCTATCAACACTCATTTCATACAAAATATAGAAATGTTTATCTCACTACATTCATTTTTTCTCTACTTCACAAACTGTACTCAGTATGCAGGGCAACAAGCATACACTCTACACATCACACACTTTCACACTACAAAGTTGCTCATGAAAGTAAAACAAGGCACACACACACACACACACACAATCTATTATCATGCCCTCTGTCACACTCTCACACAAAAGTATACTAACTTTACAAACTACTATTGCATTTCCTTTTTTTTTTTAGGATTTGACGTGTCATTTCATGTAAATAATATTCTGACAATTCATATTACTCTTATTTCAGATTCATCCATTGAGGTACAATCACCCACAAAACAAGGTAAATAATATTCTTGGTTGGAAACAACTATAAATAGTTATTACATAAGTAATTTGACTTACTTCTGTGAATAGACTTTTGAGGGATAAAGTAAAGGGAGTACAAAAAACCATGCATAGATGTTTAAAAGCCAGTTACCATCAAGGCAATACAAGATTTAATAGTACATCTAAAGGGAAGCAATGCTTACCAAATAGTACTTTTGCTATTTTGCACAATGTGTGCAAACCAGTTAATACATGGAACTCCAACGATCTACATTATATCATGGACCTTGGAGATGCTTTGTATCTACAAATGCATTCTTTTAACAATGAAACACTTATGCATCCTGATGATTTGCCAAAATATATAGAGCACAATAATAGGTTTTATTCACTTACTCTACGCAACCCTTTCTATGGAAATGTCCTTAAACGTTTTGATGAAAACTATCCAGATATTAACAGTGCATTGCATTTAGGGATTTCGAAGTACTGTGGGGTACTACTTTGTATGAGTGTATATGTCATTTCTATTTTTAAAAATAGGCAAACATACTATGTATTTGATTCACATAGCAGGGACAATGAAGGCATGCCACATTCAAATGGAACCTGTGTAACTCTAGAATTTCCAACTTTTGAAGCACTTATGGAATATGTAATTAATCTAGCCAAAAAATTTAGAAATTCTCCGCAGGATTGCATACCATTTGAATTAACACCAATAGATGTCAAAGAAATTTTGAAGCAAACATTCCAAAGAGCACTTCGAGTGCACAAGAAAAATAGTCTTTTAACTCCAGTTACTAACATCTTTGGACATACTACTCAAGTTATTGACAATTCTATTTTTGAAGGGAGTTTGCTTTCTTCAGACCCTTTACGTACTGTAAGTAATTGCAGTATTAGAAATACGAGTAAGAACAAGCATTTGGCAGGAACAAGTATTTCTATTATGGGGACAAACAAACAGTCTCTAATAAAAAAAGCAAACTTGACACTTTCTGAACATAGTGCAAAAAATAGTGAAAATACTACTGTTGCACTAGGAACAATTGACAATGTTGGAAATAAAGTACTTCAACCAAACAGACCAACTGGAAGTTTACCTCTGGGACGAAAAAGAAAAGCAAATAAAGCGAGTTTACTTTCTATGGACGCTTTAGCAACTCAAAGTAAGGTGAATAATATCAATACTAGTAAGGAAACTCATTTGCTACAAACAAGTACTTCTATTCTGAAGACAAATAAACACTGTCAAATCAACTTTGATTACTTTAGCCTTTCAGAACATAGTCAGGAAAAAAGGAAAAATAGAAGTGATGCACAAGGACCCATTGACAATCTTGGAAATAAAGGTGTTGAAAAAAACACAACAAATGTAATGTTAACGGTGGGAGAAAAACGCAAAAGTAATAAACAAATCCATTTAATTATTAATAAATTCCATCGTGAAATATTGCATGGACCAGAGTATGTTTGTACGATTTGCAACCAGTTGTGGCATAAACAAACAATTAAAAATACTCGCACTGTTTGTGAAACAGACATGTTTAAAAGGTGTAACATTAGTAGCAAGAAAACAAATTTAATTTGTATGACTTGCTATACTTACATCAGAAAAGATAAAATACCACCATGTTCAGTCCTAAATGGCATGTCATTTCCAAATGTACCAATTGAATTAGAATTATACGATTTAGAAGAAAGATTAGTTTCTCCGAGGATACCTTTTTTACAAATTCGTAGTTTACCACGCGGATTTCAAAAATCATTATCAGGTGCTGTTGTTAATGTACCTGCAGATGTCATGACAACAGTTACAATTTTACCGAGGCAAATGAATGATGCCATGACCATCCCAGTAAAATTAAAAAGGAAACTAATGTATAGATCGCACACGCATTATGAAAATATTCGCCCAAACACAGTTAAAAAGGCAGCAACATGGCTAGCAACCAATAGTGTCATGTTTAATGAATATGGTGTGACAATTAACCCCGAATGGCAGTATATACCTCCAGAAATCAACAATGTAAATGATAATTCCGACACAAGCTATTCTTCAGATACATCTGAGAACATGGAAGCTGGAAATTTAGATACTATGTTAACAAATGAAACTATTACCTCAAATAGGGTAAATGTTTTAAGTTTAGCTCCAGCTGAATATAATACACCAAGAGGTTTATATGAGGATAAAGATTCAGAATTTTTGGCTTTCCCTACAATTTATTGTGGAGAACGAAGGCCAAACAATAAGGAAAGACATATACCGGTACATTATAGTACTATTTGCCAATGGGAATTAAGAAGTCATGATAGAAGAGTAGCTAAAAGTATGACTAATGTTTTCTTTAAACTTAAAAAATTACATATTAAGCAAATTCAAGGGAAAATTAATATTTCCATACGGAAAAAATATACAGATGGTAAGAATATTACTGCTAAAGATATAAAATATAATATTGAAAATTTGTTCCAGTTTAATGAAGGTTATAAAGTTTTGAAAACTATACGCAGTTCACCTCCTTATTGGGAAAGTTGTAAAAGAGATCTTTTTGCTATGATAAGACAACTTGGAATACCAACTTTTTTCTTGACTTTATCTGCTGCTGAAACAAAATGGCACCATTTAATAAATATATTATTGAGAGTTAAAAACTTAAATGAATGCACAGAAGAGGAATTCAATAACATGTCTTGGGAAACTAAATGTCGATTAATACAAGAAGATCCTATTACATGTGCTAGACAGTTTGACTATCAAGTGAGGAAATTGTTTAATTGTGTTTTGATGAACGGGACAAATCCAATTGGGGAAATAGTTGACTACTTTTACAGAGTAGAATTCCAACAGAGAGGTTCTCCACATATACATGCATTACTATGGGTAAAAAATGCACCCCTCTATGGTGTGTCGCCATTAGAAGATGTCAATGAGTTTATTGAGCAATATATTCAATGTAATAAATCACATGACACTGTTTTACAGCCTTTAATAAATTTACAAAGGCATGGGCACACTAAAAATTGCCGCCGCAAAGAAAAAAGAACATGTAAATATCAATACCCAAAATATCCTATGTCAAAAACTCTCATATTAGAGCCATTGACACTTGAAGGCACAGATAGGCAATGGAAAGATAATCTAAAACGTATCCATGAAGCTATGAATGATGCTACTTTTAGCACACTTTCTTTTGATGATTTCTTAGGTGTTATTAAGATAGATAATAAAGAATATATCACTTCGATACAAACTAGTTTAGAAAAGCCAACAATTTTTTTAAAAAGAACACCAGATGAATGCTTCATTAATAACTACAATAGTACGATTCTAAAAGCTTGGCGAGCAAACATAGACTTGCAGTTTGTACTAGATGCTTATGCTTGTGCAGTCTATATTATTTCATATATTAGCAAATCGCAAAGAGGAATTAGCAAACTTATTGCACAAGCGGCTAAAGAAGTGAAAAACAATAGTAATGTCAAAGAACAACTTAAACACATAGGGAACAAATTCCTCAATTGCACAGAAATTAGTGCTCAAGAAGCAGCATATCTCATTCTTCAGATACCATTACGGAAAAGTTCACGGGCATTTGTATTTATTAATACTAGCCCACCAGAAAAAAGAACTTATTTAATGCGCGATATGGAAACTATTAATTCATTGCCAGAAAATTCAACTGACATTCAATGTGAAAATATTATTGCTAAGTACTGCAAGAGACCCAAAACATTAGAAATGTGTACTTTAGCTGATTATGCCTCAAATTTTAATTACTCCAGCAAAAAAAAATATAACAGAGAAATTAATGACTCCGAAGATTTACTTGCTGAAAGAAACTTTTACAGCTCAGATGAGGAAGAAATTGAAATAGAATGTACAGAGGAGGATGTAGGTATGCAGAATATAAATAGCAAGTATGCTTTAAGTAAGCGCAAACGGCGAAAAATTATACGCTTTCGCAGATTTAACAAAGACAAAGAGCCAGAAGAATATTATAGAGAACTATTAATGTTGCACTATCCATGGAGAGAAGAACATAAAATTATAGCTAACAAGGATACTTACTTTGAAAGGTATCTAATAGTAAAAAAGGTAGTTGATTCACAAGTTAAAATATATAACCATAATCACGGTGAAGTTACAAATATTACGAATGAAGAGTCGAATGAAAATATTCTATCCCCTCCTCTATCACCACAATTAATACCAACAGAAAATGTAGGTGATAAAGGGAATAATAAAGAAAATCAACATCTATATGATTTGTCATTAGATTTAGGAATTAGAACAATAACTGAAGAAACAAGCTTAACTAACTCCATTCTACCTGATGATAAATACAAACAGATAATGCACAACTTAACTGCTCAACAACTCAATTTTGTTTACCATCACTTGAATTTGTTAAAAACGAAAAGTACTCCATCCTATACTTTCTGCACTGGAGGGGCTGGTGTTGGTAAAAGCTTTCTAATAACTGCACTACATCAAACATTACTACGCTACTATAATACAAAGGCAGGGGAAAATCCAGATAATATACATGTCTTACTTACTGCTCCAACAGGCAAAGCAGCACATAATATTCAAGGCCAAACATTGCATAGTACTTTCAAAATTCCTGTCTCACAAAGTTTTAATTATAAACCACTAAGTCATGAAAATAGAACTTCACTTCAAATGCAAATGATGCATGTTAAAGTTCTGATTATAGATGAAATTTCGATGGTGGGTCAAAATATGTTTAATTTTATACATAACAGACTACAAGAAATAAAGTCGTCAAATGAACCATTTGGAGGAGTTTCTATTATAGCTATTGGTGACTTCTACCAATTGAAACCTGTTTGTGACAGATACATTTTTCAGGATTCTAATAATTTGTATGGCCCTTTAAGTATTAATTTATGGAAAGAACATTTTAAACTCTTTGAATTAACGAAGATTATGCGTCAAAAAGAAGATCTACAATTTGCAGAACTACTAAACAGATTAAGAGAAGGGAAGCATACTAAAGAAGATATTCTAATAATTAAGCAAAGAGAAATGCCACCTGATGAGAGTCTCTTAGAAACAATCCCATACATTATGTCTACAAATGTTGAAGTTAATGAAATTAACAGAATTGTTTTGGATAAACATAGCAAGGATTATCCAGTGTATATAACAGTAGCTAACGATACTGTGAGTTCTGATGTTTCAGAAAATGTCAAAAAAACTATAATAAAGCAATTGCCTAAGGATCCAACAAAAACTATGGGACTTGCACATACATTACACATTGCTTTACAGCTCCGTTATGATTTAACTTGCAATGTGGATGTAAATGATGGTTTAACAAATGGCGCAACTGGTATAGTCCAATTTGTTGACATTATTAACAATACTCCATTTCTAGTCTGGGTATCATTTGACAATATTAGTGTTGGGCAAAAAGCAAGGCAAGAATATAAGCATTTATATCATTCACAAATAGAAAAGTCATGGACACCAATACATGCTATAGCTAGACATTTTCAATACACTAAGAAATTTATTACTGTTATACGCAAACAATTTCCTTTACGACAAGCATCAGCACGTACTATACATCGCACACAAGGGGACACTATTGAGCCACTTTATATACACTTTAATAATAGCAAAATTCATCACTTACATTATGTTGCTATAAGCAGAGCTAAATGTATACAGAACATATACGTGAAGAATTTTGATGATACTAAAATTATAGTACACCCAAAAGTTAATGAGGAAATGGAAAGATTGAGGACCGAAATGCAACTTGAAATCACAATACCACAATTAGATACATACAAAACACATTTCAATATTATAACACACAATATACGATCACTTCAGAAGCATTTCACATCAATGATAGCTGATAGTAACATAATGCAAGCAGACATTATTTGCTTAACTGAGATCAACACAACAAGGAACTCAACTGCAAATGATTTTTATGTAGAACAATATGATCACATGATATTTGATAAATTTCATACATACAACACTAACCATGGGATGATACTCTACTACAAGAAAGAGCTTAGGATATTACCTATTTATGAAACACACCAAGGGATAGACATTTTACATTTTACATTACAGATTCAGGACACAGATTACCTTATTATTATAGTCTACAAACCACCACAGAAACTTATTACAGATCTTTTAGAAATTATTACCAGTATCACTAATTTTTATCCAGCACACAAATTCATCATTATGGGAGATTTCAATGTGGATGTCTCTCAAAGCAATTCACAAACTAACAAACTCATTGGGTTCTTTGAGAGTAAGTTGCAATGTACACAACTTATAGATACTTACACAACAGACTACCAATCTATCTTAGATCATATATATACCAATTACATACTTCAAAGTTATGGTATATTAGAATGCTATTACAGTGATCATAAAGCACTATGGATTTGTATTTAACATTTGTTGTAACTTATATTTCTATTTCAGATGTTGACTATTGAAGAAATCGGTAACATTACTACAAATGACAACAAGCCATATGAAAAACCCATAAGAGTTAATGTGATCAAGTGCTCAAGCAAAACGAATTACAAAAACGCAAAACAAGAAAATAAAGTACTTTTTCATTTGGCTCTGGCAGACAAAACTGGAACAATCAAAGCTACGTGCTACCAGGAAACTTTATATCAGCAGACACAAAAAACTTGTGGACTACTTATACGCAATTTTATAATTAAAAACAACACAATTCTGATTACTAAGCAAACAAAAGTAACAAAATTTCCAGCAATGACTATAACTCAAGAACTAATTCAAGAAGCGGAAAACATTTTGCAGCCTCCTGCACCATCTGCTTCGCCAATAAAAGAAATAAAGCGGGCATCTTTGAGAAGTCTTATGACAGTGTGTGGCACCATTTCAGAAGTAAGTTGTGGTGATTTCTACTGTTGGTATCGCTGCTTGACTTGTCCGTTTGTGTGTGTTGTGTTGTCTATGCCATTGACAATATTTATTTTCCCTTTATCAGTGTGTGTGTCTTTGTGTGTATGTGTACTATTTGATGCTTACATGTTCTTTCATTTAGAGTGGCTGCAGTTCTGTGTGTGGTCTCTGTAACACATTACATATGGTGGTATGTTTCTGAGGGGTCATATCGATCATAAATGATCTGTACAGCAGCCAAATAAGAAGAATTAACAATGTGTAAATAGGTGAGCTAAAGATACACTGCATTTCTAAAAGTAAAGTTGATAGGTGTTTTAAGAAGAGCGCCAAACTGAGACATCAGAGTTAAAGATTTTTTAACATACTTGGGAACAACACCGTACATTGGAAAAGAGCAATAGCCCTTAATAATTATGTCTTCAATGCTTGGAAAATTATTATGTTTCACTTCTGTACTTTTACATTTTTAACACTATTATTTCTTTTTAGGAAGAGGAAAGTAAACTTGTACTCATTAATGGACAACATACGGCAATAAAATCAATTACATTAAAAGATGCCACTGATGACATAAAAGTCACATTATGGAGAGAGGCTACTGATTTCTCAATTAACATTGGAGAATATGTCATGTTAACTCATGTCACAGTACATGAATTTAATGGACAGAAAATATTGAACACGACAAGGCACAGCAAATTAAAAGTAAGGAACACACGCTCTCTCACGCTCCCCTTACTCTATCACTTCAACACACAGACACACACTCACGCTCTCTCTACAACACTCTCTCCACTCTCTCTCTAAAACAGACTCTCTCTAAAAAGAGCCTATCTCTACAACACCCTCTCTCTACAACACCGTCTCTCTACAACACCCTCTCTCTACAACACCCTCTCACTACAACACGCTCTCTCTACAACACCCTCTCTCTACAACACCCTCTCTCTACAACACACTCTCTCTACAACACCCTCTCTCTACAACACCCTCTCTCTACAACACCCTCTCTCTACAACACCCTCTCTCTACAACACCCTCTCTCTACAACACCCTCTCTCTACAACACCCTCTCTCTACAACACCCTCTCTCTACAACACCCTCTCTCTACAACACCCTCTCTCTACAACACCCTCTCTCTACAACACCCTCTCTCTACAACACGCTCTCTCTACAACACGCTCTCTCTACAACACGCTCTCTCTACAACACGCTCTCTATACAACACGCTCTCTCTACAACAATTTCTCTCTACAACACCCTCTCTCTACAACACCCTCTCTCTACAACACCCTCTCTCTACAACACGCTCTCTCTACAACACCCTCTCTCTACAACACCCTCTCTCTACAACACCCTCTCTCTACAACACCCTCTCTCATCAACACGCTCTCTCTACAACACGCTCTCTCTACAACACGCTCTCTCTACAACACGCTCTCTCTACAACACGCTCTCTCTACAACACGCTCTCTCGACAACATGCTCTCTCTACAACACGCTCTCTCTACAACACGCTCTCTCTACAACACGCTCTCTCTACAACACCCTCTCTCTACAACACACTCTCTCTACAACACCCTCTCTCTACAACACGCTCTCTCTACAACACGCTCTCTCATCAACACTCTCTCTCATCAACACTCTCTCTCTACAACACCCTCTCTACAACACGCTCTCTCTACAACACGCTCTCTCTACAACACGCTCTCTCTACAACACGCTCTCTCTACAACACGCTCTCTCTACAACACGCTCGCTCTACAACACGCTCGCTCTACAACACGCTCGCTCTACAACACGCTCACTCTACAACACGCTCGCTCTACAACACGCTCGCTCTACAACTGCCTCGCTCTACAACTGCCTCGCTCTACAACTGCCTCGCTCTACAACTGCCTCGCTCTACAACTGCCTCGCTCTACAACTGCCTCGCTCTACAACTGCCTCTCTCTACAACTGCCTCTCTCTACAGCATCCTCTCTGTACATCAGACTCCCTGTACAGCAGCCTCTCTGTACAGCAGCCTCTCTGTACATAAGCCTCTCTCTACAGCAGCCTCTCTCTACAGCAGCCTCTCTCTACAGCAGCCTCTCTCTAAAGCAGCCTCTCTCTACAGCAGCCTCTCTCTACAGCAGCTTCTCTCTACATCTGCCTCTCTCTACATCTGCCTCTCTCTAAAACTGCCTCTCTACAGCAGCCTCTCTCTCCAACTGCCTCTATCTACAACTGCCTCTCTCTACAACTGCCTCTCTCTACAACTGCCTCTCACTACAGCATCCTCTCTGTACATCAGACTCCCTGTACAGCAGCCTCTCTGTACAGCAGCCTCTCTGTACAGAAGCCTCTCTCTACAGCAGCCTCTCTCTACAGCAGCCTCTCTCTACAGCAGCCTCTCTCTACAGCAGCCTCTCTCTACAGCAGCCTCTCTCTACATCTGCCTCTCTCTACATCTGCCTCTCTCTAAAACTGCCTCTCTACAGCAGCCTCTCTCTCCAACTGCCTCTCTCTACAACTGCCTCTCTCTACAACTGCCTCCCTCTACAACTGCCTCTGTCTACAACTGCCTCTGTACAACTGCCTCTGTACAACACTCTCTCTGAAACACACTGTAACCTTTTTGGGGGAAAAAAATAACTATGTTTTGATTTACTACAACAGGTAACAACACCACCACAAGATCATATTGACGTCGAAATATATGGCGTGGAAAGCACAAACGGAGATTGGAGCACCTTAACAACAAAAATAACCAACACAGATATTTTTCAATCGATGGATGTACAAAATCAAACACTTATACAATGGTTTATGTTGGACGAAGAGGTGGATGACATTGGTGAAGCACTACTTCATTATTTGCCTCAAACATGTGAGGTTATATTTTGCAATGGCAAAATTACTAAAATTCTTAAAGAAAAGTCGGAGGAAGATTTAAGTGATTAAGTTAAAACGCTCACAATTACAATTTTTTGACAATGTAAAATAAATAATTATTGATTTGTGTTTAGTGAAAATAAAGATAATATTTTGAACATATCCTGTAGCATGGTCTTTTTCGTTCTGGGTGGGAAAATTTCAAACAATGTTCAATGTGCCAATACTACATACAGAACAATAGCTGTTGCTGATACATTTTTAAAAAGACAATAACTATACAAGACTAATGCTGTGTGGTTGCTCAATAGTACTGTGGGGGGGGCAGAGTGATAATGTGCTGTTGCTGCGTGTTGCATTGCTGGTGCTCAGTGATGTTGTTGTCAGAAGTGCTACTGTTGTAGGCCGGATTCATGCTGTGGTGGTAATAAGTTAACACCAACACAGCACCACTCATCAACAACGCAGCACCACTCATCATCACAAATGCTTTAATCAGCACCACACTAACATCACTCACCAACACACCAGCATCACTCTCCACCACCACAACAGCATAATTCACCATCAACAAACTATCACTCTACAACGACACTGCACCACTCATAACAACAACACCATTATTCAGCAGACAAACGTCACACAAACAGAGCATGTACCCTTTCACCAAGAACACACACCAACAGCTATCAAGGCACGCTTTCAATAGCCATACACCCACACTGCACACTCAACACATCACCCTCACTCATCCTCACTCACCCTCACTACCTCACCCTCAACACCTCACCCTCACTCACCGTCAACACACTATCACACTACAGCCACAAAAAAACACTTACCACCACAGCAACACTTCACTCACCCTCAACACCTCACCATTAACACCTCACTCACCCTCACTCTCACTCATCCTCAATCACCCTCAACACCTCACCATCACTCACCCTCAACGCCTCACCCACACTCACCCTCAGCCCCTCACCCTCAGCCTCAAACCCTCACCCTCACTCACCCTCAACACCTCATCCTCACTCACCCTCAACACCTCACCATCACTCACCCTCAACGCCTCACCCACACTCACCCTCACCCCCTCACCCTCAGCCTCAACCCCTCACCCTCACTCACCCTCAACACCTCACCCTCACTCACCCTCAACACCTCACCCTCAACACATCACTCACCCTCACTCTCACTCATCCTCAATCACCCTCAACACCTCACCCTCAACACCTCACTCACCCTCAGCCCCTCACCTTCACTCACCTTCAATTCCTCAACATCACTCACCCTCAACACCTCACCCTCACTCATCCTCACTCACTCTCACTCACCCTCAACACCTAAACTTAAACACCTCACCCTCACTCTCACTCATCCTCAATCACCCTCAACACCTCACCATCACTCTGCCTCAACGCCTCACCCACACTCAGCCTCAGCCCCTCACCCTCAACCCCTCACCCTCACTCACCCTCAACACCTCACCCTCAATCACCCTCAACACCTCACCATCACTCACCCTCAACGCCTCAACCACACTCACCCTCAGCCCCTCACCCTCAGCCTCAACACCTCACCCTCACTCACCCTCAACACCTCACCCTCACTCACCCTAAACACCTCACCTTCACTCACCTTCAATTCCTCAACATCACTCACCCTCAACACCTCACCCTCACTCATCCTCACTCACCCTCACTCACCCTCAACACCTAAACTTCAACACCTCACCCTCACTCTGCCTCATACTCACTCACCCTCAACACACTATCACACTACAACAACACACAAACACTTAACACCACAGCAACACTTCACTCACCCTCAACACCTCACCCTTAACACCTCACTCACCCTCACTCTCACTCATCCTCAATCACCCTCAACACCTCACCCTAACTCATCCTCAACGCCTCACCCACACTCACCCTCAGCCCCTCACCCTCAGCCTCAACACCTCACCCTCACTCACCCTCACTCAACCTCATGACCTCTATCACACACTCACATGCCCACACGCTCACACACACCCACCCTCACACACATCCACACAAAACACTCTCACACATCCTCGCACACCCACTCATGTTCTCAATAAGACTCATAGCCTCACCCTCACCAACAATCACTCACCGTCACCCTCACACCGTCACCCTCACACCATCAGCCACTCACCCTCAACACCTCACCCTCACTCACAATCAACACACTATCACACTACAACGACACACAAACACTTACCACCACAGCACCACTCATCACCACTACAGCATAACTCAACAGACAAAGGTCATACAATAAAAACATGAACGCTTTTAACAGTCACACACACAACAACAGCTATCAATAGGCACTTTCACCAGGCATACACACATAACAGTCATCAGTACTGCAGTACTATGTATCAATGAGACTGTTGGTGTCCGAAATACAGATGTGGTAGTGCAGGGTGATGCTGTGTTGTTGCTCAATGTTACTGTGGGGGGGCAGAAAGATAAAGTGGTATTGCTGCGTGTTGCATTCGTGGACATCAGTGATGGCCTTGTTGGGAGAATTGCTACTGTTGTGGTGCTGAGTTATGCTGTGCTGGTAATTATTAAACACCAACACAGCACCACTCATCACTAGCACAGAACAACACATCACAACAACACCATTACTAAGCAGCACACTAACATCACTCAGCAACACACAAACATCACTCTACACCACCGAAACAGCATCATTCAACAAGAACACACTATCACACTACAACCACACACAAACATTTACCACCACAGCACCACTCATTACCACTACAGCATTACTCAGCAGGCAAATGTCATACAATCAAAAAATGTGCGCTTTTAACAGCCACACACACTAATAGATAGCAATGGGCACTTTCACCAGGCGTACACACACATCAGTCATCAGTGCATGCATTCACCATGCATACACGCACACAAACAGGCATCAGTCCACGCTTTCAACAGTCACACACAACACCAGCCGGAAGTCCACGCTTTAGGCCAACTTTATTTACGTTGCACACACAATTACAGCAAAACAAGCATGCTTTGCTGCTGTACAGTACTGCAGTACTATATCTAAATGACACTGGGGGTGTGCTAAATACCGCTCTAGTGGGCAAGAGTGATGATCTGATATTGCTCAATCGTACTGTGGGGGTGCCGAATGTTAATAATGTGCGATTGCTGCGTGCTGCTGTAATGGACTTCAGGGATACCGTGGAAAAGAAAATTAATAAACACAAGGCAAGTGCGACCGAAAAACACGTACGGCAAAACGGAACTCAATCCATGGCAACAATTAAACCGAAATAGCAGCCATTGATAAAATCCAAAACACGCTCTACTGAAAGGAGACAAACAGAAGGTAAATGCGAGCAAAACAAGACCTAAAACAATAATGACATTACCTTCACAATAAGCAAATTCATAAACAAAAGTATAAGAAATCACAAATACACTCTTTAAGAAGATGAAAATAAATTTGTCATTACCTGTCGATCGTAGCAGCTAATTCACTGAAATTTAGAAAAAAGAAAAACGAAAAGCACAAAGAGAACAGAAACAGTGCATACATAATAATTTTAAGTACAACAATCAACAAACAAAAAAAATGCATAGCAGCAAAACAAGTCACATACGGGTCCAAAAAACACAAGCAAAAGCCAAGTCTGAGAAAAAATAAACAGCAGAGTGCGACCTCACTACCTCACCCTCACTCACCCTCAACACCTCACCCTCATTCATCCTCAGATCCTCACCCACAACAACTCACCCTCACTAACTTCACCCTCAACACCTCAACCACAATTACACACCCTCACTCACCCTCACTCAACATCAAGGCCTCAACTTCAGTCAGACACACTCACCCTCAACATCTCACCCGCAATCACCCTCAACATCAATCACCCTCAACACATCACGCTCACTCGACCACAACACCTCACCCTCACTCACCCACAACACCTTACCCTCACCCTCACTCACCCTCAACACTTCACACTCACCTACACTCACTATCACCCTCAACTTCACTCACGCTCACTCTCACTGAACACCTCACCCACATTCACCCTCACCCACCCTCACCCACACTCACCTTCATGACCACAAAAACACACCCTCACATGCTCCCACACTCACACACCCCCACCCTCACACACACCCGCCCTCACAAACAATAACACATCCTCACACACCCACACACATTCTCAATAAGTCTCACACACTCACACTCGCACACCATCATTCACCTTCACCCTCACACCATCATCCCTTAACACTAACTCACCCTCAACATGACTCACCCTCAACACCTCACCCTCAAAAAATAATTCACCCCTCACCCTCACTCACACTCAACACCTTACCTTCACCCACCCTCAACACCTTACCCTCACTCATCCACAACACCTTACCCAACCCCTCACTCACACTCAACACATCACCCTCATCTACACTCAACATCACCCTCACTCACCCTCAACACCTCATCCTTAACACCTCACTCACCCTCACTCATCATCACTCACCCTCAACACTTCACACTCACTCACCCTTAACATCTCACCCTCAGTCACTCTCAACACATCCCCCACTCACCCTCAACACCTCACCCTCAATGACCCTCCCTCACTCACCCTCACAATCACTCATCCTCACTCACCCTCAACACCTCACCCTCACCCTCAATCACCTTCAACACCTCACCCTCACCTTCACTCAACATCACACTCACTCACCCTCAACAACTCACCCTCAGTTACCCACACTTACCATCAAAAACGCTACATCACTCTGCCTCTCCATCATTCACCCACTATCCATCATTCACCCACTATCCATCACTCACAAAGTCGCCATCATTCACCCACTCTTTATCATTCACCAACTCCCCATCATTCATCCACTCTCCATCATTCACCCACTCTCCATCATTCACCCACTCTCCATCATTCACCCACTCTCCATCATTCATCCAATCTGCTTCATTCACCCACTATGCATCATTCACCCAATCTCCATCATTCACACAATATGCATCATTCACCAACTCTGCAATTTTAGGAATGTTAGGCCTTTTTCATACACATCCAAAAATTTCACAACGGAAAACAAGGGGGGCGACGGAGTACTGCATCAGATACGTTAGACACAAAAAATAATTCAAAAAAATTGACCTAAAACGATGCAAGGATGGTAATCAGGCTTCGGACCAAAAATAAAATCTAATTCGTACAATATTACAACAATATTACACAAAGGAAACAAATACAAATATGTGCCAGAAAGCGAGGACGAGGATGTACAAAGACAAAAGTGAAACAGCCTACTTTTTCGTGGGGCAATAAACAAGCACTATTCATCCGGAGAATGGGACGGATTAAAGACAATAGTCAAGTCTTACACTACAAAACGGTACGCATACAACTATAGCAATTCTTCACACAGAATTGCATCTAATATTAAACTCTTTCTCAAAAATACAACTATTCTGAAACAGTCAACTTTTTCTGAGGGCAATAAACAAGAACGATTCATCCGGAAAATGGGACGGATTAAAAACAATAGTCGACACTTACACAAAAAGCCATACGCATAGACAATAGAAGTTATTCACACTTAATTTTTTATAATATAATAAACATCTTACGGAAATACAACTATACTTTCACAAAAAGCAAACACAAAATACATTACATCACTGTACATGTAATTCATACATTGCTACCAATACTAAAGTCAGCAAAGACACAAATTTTCATTTCATACATCAAGTACGTCAATAACATATTATCCGACTACTTCAGCATCACACTAAAAGATAATGCAGACACAACTTACATCAATATATTACAACAAATTTAGCACTTCAAATTTCAAAAAAATTCTTTTGTACGTCGAATTACCAAAACAACAAAACAAAACATTACATTACAGTTTAACAAAACATATACATTACATATCGCCAATAAAAAGATATACTTTACGTTACATTACAAACAATTACAAATATTACGATCGAAATAAAAACATTTCTAAAGTCTTTAACTTTAACATAGTATATATACTACATTACATTACATTAAAACACACTTAAGATTACATTCTTACCTGTCAAACGACGCAGCAACACCACAGGAACAAGAACACGCCTTCCGCCCACCAACATTCTCGAGTTCTGGGGAATTCCACCGTTGACGTATGCAAATCGGAACGCTACGTCAAAAACGTCGCGCTCCGATTGGCTAAAAAAAAACGTAAACAAAAAACACACACAACTCAAAAAAAAACTAGAGCGCTAAACATAGCCGACGTCGACGTGACGCAAAAGGTCGGCCATTTTGAAAAAAAAAAACAAAAAAGGGACTCCACAAACACGTTACAAACACAACACACTGTTATTACAAAACATACACACTTACATGAAATACAAATTTACACATAAGACCGAACGAATATAAAGGGAACATCTGACACCTTTTGTTAAAGAAAAAAAATTACTTAATTACTATTAAAATACACACACTCATAACATCACCCTCACACACCAATACTATCACACTCCTTCACACACGCTCAATAACGCTAACACAACATCTCTCTCATAGACCATCAAACAACTTCAACTTCACACACACTTACTCATCCTCACACTCACAAACTCACAACCCCTCACCCTCACACACCATCACCCTCACACCACCACTCAATACAAATGACTCAAAATCACCCTCACACACCCTCACCCTCACACACCGTCAAACACCTTCAGACACAGTATGAATAACAACAACAAACACACCTTCAATCACCCTCACACACACACACCCCCTCATCCTCAAACAACTTACCCTCACACAAACACGCTCCCCTAAAAATCATCACAACACTCTCACACTCACGACACTTCACACACTCTCAGACGCAAACAACATCACTCATCCTCACACCCTAACACCCCCTAACACTCCCCCCCTCACCCTCACCCCCTCAACATCACCCCTCACACACTCACACTCACTCCCTCAACACCCCACCCACACCCACCCTCACTCACCCTCAACACCTCACTCACCCTCTACAACTCTCCCTCAACACCTCACCCACCCTCACCCTCACTCACCCTGACAATCACTCACCCTCAACTCCTCACTCACCCTCAACACCTGACTCACGCTCAACACCTGACTCACCATCACTCTCACTCATCCTCACTCACCCTCAACAATTCACCCTCACTGACACTCACTCACCCTCACTCATCCTCACTCTCACTCACCCTCAACGCCTCACCCTCAACTCCTCACTCACCCTCACTCACACTCATCCTCACTCACCCTCAACACCACACACTCACTCACTCACCCTCACTCACCCTCAACTCATTCACCCTCAACACCTCACCCTCAACTCCTCACTGTCAAAACCTCACCCTCACTCACACTCAAATCCTCATCCTCACTCACTCACCCTCAACACCTCACCCTCACTCACTCACCCTCACTCACCCTCAACTACTCACCCTCAACACCTCACCCTCAACACCTCACACAAAAAAAAACACCCTCAACACCTCACCCTCAACACCTCACCATCAACACCTCACTCACCCTCACTCACCCTCACTCACACTCACTCTCACTCACTCTCACACTCACTCACCATCACTCACCCTCACCCTCACACACCCTCACTCACCCTCACTCACCCTCAACTCCTCACTCACCCTCACTCATCCTCACTCACCCTCAACGCCTCACCCTCACCCTCACCCACCCTCAACACCTCACCCCAACTCACATTCACCCTCACTCACCCTCACGCTCACTCACTCTCACTCACCCTCATCACCTCAATCACCCTCAACACCTCACTCACCCTCAACACCTCACTCACCCTCAACACCTCACTCACCCTCAACTCCACAGTCACCCTCACTCACCCTCACACGCACTCACCCTCAATTCCTGAACGCTCACACTCACACACTCACACCCCCTCACGCTCACACCCCATCAGCCTCACACCCACACACTCACACTCACTCACACTCAATGACAATAACTCACAGTCAGACTCACACACCCTCACGCTCACACACCCTCACCCTCACACCCCATCACCCTCACACCCCCTCACTCACACTTACTCACACTCAATGACAATACCTCACACTCACCCTCACTCACCCTCAACGCCTCCACCTCAACTCCTCACCCGCACTCACCCTCACTCACCCTCAACACCTCAATAACGCTCAACACCTCACCCTCAACACCTCACCATCACTCACCCTCAACACCTCACTCACCCTCAACTCCTCACTCACCCTAAACACCTCACTCACCCTCACACTCACTCATCCTTACTCACACTCAAAAACCTCACCCTCATCTACGCAACGCCACTCATCTACTAAAATACACTCAACTACGCAACGCCACTCAACTACCCAATGCCACTCAACTACGCAATGCCACTCAACTACGCAAAGCCACTCAACCACGCAACGACACTCAACTACGCAACGACACTCACACATGCAACGCCACTCACACATGCAACACCACTCACACATGCAACGCCACTAAACAACGCCACACCACTCAACTACGCAACGCCACTCAACTACGCACACATGCAACGCCACTGCCACATGCAACGCCACTCACACATGCAACGCCACTCACACTGCCAACAACACTCACACAGCCAACGCCACTCACAAAGGCAACACCACTCACACAGGCAACACAAATTACACAGCCAACGCCTCACACACAGGCAACACCTCTCACACAAGCAACGCCACTCACACACGCAACACCACTCACACAGGCAACGCCACTCACACAGGCAACGCCACTCACACACGCAACGCCACTCACACACGCAACGCCACTCACACACACAACGCCACTCACACACGAACAACACTCACGTTGCCAATAGATCGCGCAGTACGACAGGTGGAACTATTACAATGACAAATAACAATGCCTTTCACTGATGTTATCATTTAGAATACATAAAGGGCATTGTCATTTACACAACCAATAGCTCAAACTTTCCTACTGCGAGACCTATTGGCAACGCCAGTGCTTGTTTTCATTTCTTACACATTGTTCTGAGCACTGCAACTTAATACCCCTTTTTTTCAACCTACACTGGGTTATCTTTATTGGTTGAGGGTCAACAGAGTGGTCCAAGTTCTGCTAGCCTCAGGTGTTCCTGAGGAAGGGCACACTGGATACCACAATTTTCAACCAACCACCCAGATGACGATGTTCCGCTAATGAGCGGGCTGATGGGTATTTTTCTGAGCACTGAGTAGGGTGTCTTTGCCAATATTTCTTCTCCGTTTCTTTACACCCGCATCTCTTAGGTTTGTCACATTCTGTACATTAACCTTTTGGTTTTGTCTTACAGATTGAACACTATTGAGGTTCCTGTATACAGACTTCTGGTATCTCTCGTGTTATTTATGGAATCATACCTCCCCCGCCAGTTACTGGTGGGGAGGTATGATTCCAAGGTGTTTGACATCAAACACAACATGTTTCTAAGCAGCCGTTTTAAAGTTAGCATTTACCGCGAGGTTATAATGCACTTCAAAATATATGGTTTGGCTGCATCACAAACAACCTCGTAAAAAAAAGGTTCAGAAAGCTGCAGAGGGGCTCTGCTCATGCAGGGGCACCCTCTCACATAAAACCCAGCACCCTGCCTTCAGGATAGATAAGACCTGCCATATGGATGACTGGTTGGCTTATATGTGCAGGGATTTCGAATAGATATAGTGAACCTATATCTAAGCAAGGGGTGCATGCACCACCTTACACAGGCTGCAGTAGCAGACCTGTGGTGCCATTTTGGAAGGCTTCCCAGAGGTGGCATAATACATGCTTCAGCCCCTGGTAGGCCTCTGGGGGTACCTATGCCCTGGGTACCATTTACTAGAGACTGATAAGGGTACCCCAGAATCCAATCTGGAGTGTACCTAAAGTACATGCAATCAATTTAGAGGAGAAAGCAGATAGACTGGGGTCCTGGATAGCAGGATCCCAGAGAGTCGAAGGGGAAAACTGAAATATCAGCCAAAAGTAGGGGTAACCGTATGAGGCATATTCTACTCTCGTTCACTGAGGACAGTCTGATGCTCTTCTTGACAACTGAGTGAATCCCTGCTGCTGTTGGAAGCCACTGCAAGCGCCCAGCCAGGGAGGATTGGAAAAGAATCTGTCAGGACAAGGAAAGGCCTGACTACTGCATTTCCACCTCTCTCTGTAATTTGTAAATGAAGTTGTATTTATTCCTTGCATTAGCAGAATTAAAAAACAATGTAGCGAGCAAGCTGGTGAGCCTGTGACTGGGGTTCACCCCAGCCTCATTGATCAAGTGTCTCAGTAGACAGGGGGAGGGGGGCTGTGTTTGACTAAGAGCAGCAGCATGACGTCATCACTGGGCGCTGAGCTCGGTCTCAGCCGCACTGACCGGTGACGTAAGTAGCTGAAGATCTGAAGCGGCGCTAACTTACACCCTCAGGCAGTGGTAAGTGCCTGCTCGCCACTGACACTTTAACGTAAAGTGCTGCTTGTGGTTGGAAATGGAGCAGCATTTGGTGACATATCTAAAGTACAGATCAGATCACAAGACCATACCATATGTAAACCCAAGACAACTCTAACATATAACAAGAGGAGAGCTTGAAACACTACTACTGCAGTGCCACAAACTCACATTGTAATAATGTCAAACACAAACAGCAGCATAAAGAGCAAGAGAACACGTCATTGCACAACAAAAACACATTCACTCCTCACACACGACCACCTGTGGAGAAGTGTGGCTCAGGGGTTAGAGGCGGCAGACCCGGAAGCTGAGATCGGCCCTGGACCAGGGTTCAATTCCAGGGTTCAATTCCCCGCCTCGATGGGACTTGGGCTCAATAATTCCACGGACTCGATAATTCTCGCTCTGGTGCCTACTCGACTCACGGGTTCACACTCTGCGACTCTGGGCAATAGCTTGCTTAATCTCCACAACGGCCCCTCGCGGCGGGATGCCTGGCTTTCACCTTGTGGATACCCTGCCGGGGTTATCTCGCAGGGGAATACCAGGACGGGTTCCCTAAGCAAGCGCTTAGATACCTGCGGTGTGGGTGATTTACGCTATATAAATACATGTACATTTACATTTACATTTACGTTTACATTTACCTCCAGAATCCTGTTTTCGTGACATGGTGTTAAGAGGTGTTTGCAACATGAAGTAGTGTCAGTGGTGTAAATAACTATACCTTCATTGTGTAGATTATAGGATGTAGATTCACTGTAGTGGTTCCAGGTTATTTGTAAGACCGTAAATCCCCACCAGGAGCAGAATCCTTGCTGCTCAGCCCACTCTCTCCACTGACATCCATCCCACCAGGCACCCATCAACATTCCATTCCATCACACTAACACCGGCTGAGCAGCAGGGAACTGTGAACCAGGGAGACGGTGTATAGCAACGTCCACAGGTTACAGCAGCCAGTCATGTGTGTGTTGTGATCAAGACTCCGACCTTCTTTGAGACTTCTAAGATAAAGAATGATAAAAAAAAACGTTTCAAAATGTAAATCAGTGTACCAGGAAGGAAAGACTGTAGTGCAGGGTGTCTTTAGAGCCTGTAGTGCAGGGTGTCTTTAGAGCCTGTAGTGCAGGGTGTCTTTAGGGCCTGTAGTGCAGGGTGTCTTTAGGGCCTGTAATGCAGGGTTTCTTTAGGGCCTGTAGCGCAGGGTGTCTTTAGGGCCTGTAATGCCGGGTGCCTTTAGGGCCTGTATCGCGGGCCGCCTCTAGGGCCTGTAGAGCGGGGTGCCTTTAGGGCCTGTATCGCGGGGAGCCTCTAGGGCCGGTAGCGTTGGGTGCCTTTAGAACCTGTAACGTGGGGTGCCTTTAGGGCCTGTGGCGCGGGGTGCCTCTAGGGCCTGTAGTGCTGGGTGCCTTTAGGGCCTGTAGCGCAGTGAAGAACCGGGTTTTAGAACCCAGCGGCGCCAGGGGCACGCCCAATGTCTTCGGGTTCACCTGTCTTAGAATACAGAGATACGGGATACTTCTCTGTGACGTCAAAGATTAAATTTATTGGCTGCAACCAGGAACAGAAGTCTACGAAGTACGACACAAGTAGGTTCGTCAGAGACTGCTCAATTTTTGTATATCGAGACATCGTCTTTTATGCTAAAAATCACATTCCGGACAAACAACCACTATTTCCAATTTGTCCAATCATAGGTAACATTGCAAAAGGTATTGCATGACGACAAACCCACTTTTCAGTTGTCCGGCCCACCATCAATTACACTGGAAAGCCCAACATTCTTTCTTGAAGAGGCCGGACAAACCCATAATAAAGGACCAAACCCATACCATAAATAGGCCATAAAAGAAGGAACAGAAACAGATGAGAAGTAGGATAGGGGTTGTGTGTGTGCATACCAAACTTTACAATCTCCTGTGCTCTGATACTTAATCTCGATCAGCTATTGGGCAAGGAACTGGCTTAACAAGGTCAGCTTCAGACAACGGGGTCAGTTCACTCGGGTCATCCAGAAGTCACCTAACGTGTACATGTACTAAAGACTCGTTCGGCTGTAGTTATCGGCCTATGTGAGGGCAACCACAAAATGCCTGCCATACACAAAATGGAACCCAAGGGTTCAGAACGAAATCCCTAAATACGTAGTGAATCCATCGGTCTAACATGGCGAAAACACTCGTACTTGCAGCACTCACTAGTTACGGTTCGCTACTATCAAATTCGTAACTAAACCATGACCTTTATGAAACGGGTTCAGAATTTACAGAACCTCAGACCCTCCTTTTGCCCTTACATAGGCAATAACCTAAACTCACGTCAATCTGAATCCAAGTCTATATTCATCAGATCATCAAGATGTTGCTGGAGCATAATCCTATTACTTAGTAACTCTCTCGGGACAGGTCTCCTTGCACACGTAGTAGCACAAAGGCCACATATAGCAGGAGCACACTGTACACAAAGACAGAACAGGAAAGGAATCGCTAAAATCATCCCAATGATCATCAGAATCTTCCATCCCCAGGTGGATAACAATCCCCAAAACCATCCCATCAACGACCAATCTCCTTCGACCACATGTACAGACTCACAGATCTTATGTAGCTTGGAAATGGCCTGGTACACTGTAGGAGCATTGTCTGGGATGAAAACGCAGCAGCTCGATTGAATCAATTTACATACCCCTCCTCTATCTGCAAGTATGACGTCTAACGCAACACGATTCTGCAACGTCATAAGACGATCCGATTGGTTCTCAGCAGTCAAATTACTAAGTGCACCAGCAGTCTCAACTATGGTGGACTCAACCACTCTCGTCAATTGCCGTATGTTCCTACTATTAACCATGGGTCCCCAAAACTGCAGGAAACCCTTAAGAAAATCTCCCAATTCTTGTCCTGCAGTATCTTCCTTACTGAAGACACCTCTAACTACTCTCGTTCTGTGGTAATCTGCGGCTGCAGTATACGTAGGGGGCAACAGATACGAAACATAACATGTTCCCAAAAAATCAGGGGGCAACCATGTATATGCTCTATCATAGCAAACAAAATACGTACCCTTAGCTGCAAAAAACGGTGGGGAAGTCTGGGACGCAAAAACATACGTCTCAGTACAAACACTCTTCCCTAGCTGAACTCTCGGATTCTTGCCACTATCTTGCAGACAAAAATGACCACGATGGGGTACGATCCAAATCAGAGATTACTTTTTCCGTTGCTGCTTCTCACTCAGACTAACACTATATCCAGTCACATTCCATCCAATATAAGCTAGTGTCTCATCTTTAGGAATAGTCTCATAGGAATTAATACCTCTAATCATATCCACTATTCCCTTCACTAGAGCACTATTACTCGGACTATCTTTCATAGAAGGCAGGGGGTAAACTTCATGGGTATAAAAAAACATTGTCATGTATGCCCATACAGACCCATTATAGCTAAATGGCAGAACCAAATAAGGAATACCCTTATCCGTAGTATGAGGCATAAGACCACACACCCAGCAATTAGTGGTGTTCACTACTAACTGATGCTGATGCAGAAGTTGCACAAAGGAGTTATTAGCAAATTCCAATCTTCTAATGGATTCATGTTCAGGTAAAGGATGAAAAGAATGCGAAGAAATAGTAGTAGGAAAAGACATAGGTTGTGTGGTGGGTGCAAACGTCACTTGGAAAGAAAGAACAAGATATCGTCATGCTAAGTGACATTAAAAGACACGTTATCAAAAAACATTTGCTACTCATTAGTTTACACAGTCTCGTCTTAAAGTTCATTTCTACAACAGCTCTCTCGATCTCAAAAAACTCCATCCTCTAACCGTGCTGTTCGCGGCAGGTGGTTCTCTTCGCTCAGGTGTACGTCTGTAAGTCCAGGGAACGCCCTAGAACAAACCAGAACCGTCGACCTTGTGTCTACAGGGCTGAACACTCCAAGGCTTTATACCGCGACCCTACAGCTGAACCCGGATGGCGGTTCGAAATAGAAAAATAGGTCAAAACAGCTTTTTGGATGAGAGAGCATAGTTTTCAAAAGCAAAAAGGAATTAATTTTTTATTTGTCCATTGATTCTCGGTCGTAGATAATAGCGGCCTTTACCAGGCAATGTCTGATCACGAAACAACAACTCAGGCTCAGTAGTGTCCAGTCTCAAAGAAGGAGGCACAGCTGCTTGCAAAATATTGTCATCCTCACGCTCAGAGCTTGTCCCAACCAAACGCGCGTTACTGAATGGAACGAATCTTGGCACTGTATCAGTCTCTGAATCACCAACACCCTCCTGGACCCACTGGTCGTACGGCAGAGGTAAAGATACCCTCTTACAATGTACGCCGTGGATCCAGTTCTTCTTGCCGTGAACTCTCACTGCAGTAGGCGTTGACAGAAGGACCTGGAAAGGTGCAGTCCAGCAGGGCTGATCATTCTTTGTCTGCTGGAAGTTGCGTACGAGCACCCACGAACCAGGGTCAATGGTGTGTCGTGGATCTTCAGATGCTTGTGGAAGTGTATTGTAAACCTGTTGATGTAAGACACGCAATTTAACCGTCAAATCATACAAATAGTCAATCAGCACAGGATGTTCAATCTCGCTAACTTTTGTTGGCCTCGGCACTCCCCATACGTTGGCCGGACGGCCAAAGATTATTTCATATGGACTAAGACCAATTCGGGAGTGCACTGTAGTTCTTGTTGACAAAAGTGCCAACGGCAAAGCATCGGGCCATTGGACACCAGAGCTCGCCTGAATCTTGGCTAACTTCAGCTTCAGAGTGCCATATAGAATTCAACTAAACCAGCTGATTGGGGATGATTTGCAGCATGGAATTTCTCTTCATAACTTGACCCACAAATTCACTTCCATTATCACTCAACACCATCCTTGGCAATCCAAATCTAGGGGAAATTCCTTGAGTAGGGCTTTGGCTGTGGACAAGGCAGCATTATCTTTCAGGGGATATGCCTCTACCCATCTCGAAAAGGCACAAACAACTACAAGGACGTATTTTAAATTGTTGCATCTCTCCATGTGTATAAAATCCAATTGCAGCACCTCAAACGGATACGTCGGAGGCGCAAAGTGACCAGCTGGAGTTGGAGTTCCCTTGCCAGGATTATACATCAGACAAACCATGCAATTCTTAACTAGATTCTCCGCACACTTAGGAATTCCAGCATCCTGCCACACTGGAGCCAACAACTTACAAATCCCTTGCGCACTAATGTGAGCCATTCCATGTGCCATCGTAACCACTGCAAGCACATACGCATCAGGTAACAACCATCGCTGATGTTTCGACAACTCGATCCAACAACCAGTCGAATCCAATTTTCCCGTACTCTCTCTCCACACATTTAATTCTTTCTCCGTAGCTTCAGCCTGAATTGACTTCACACTCTCTATTGTATACTCACACATTCCTCTATCCAGAACCCATCTCGCTGGACCCGCAACATACATTCCATTCATCACATCTTTCGCCGTTTCTTTCGCAAGTTCATCCGCAAACGCATTACCACGACCAACGTCATCGGAAACCTTCTTATGTGCACTGCATTTCACGATCGCAACTTGTGTCAGCAACGTAAGTGACTCAAGAAGTTCATTCACCAACTGTCCATGCTGGATCTTCGTACCATGAGAAGTAAGGAACCCACGCTCTTTCCACAAATGCCCGAAGCTATGGGCTACACCAAACGCATACTGGCTATCAGTGTACACAGTCACTCTCTTTCCTTTCGACAACACACACGCTCTCGTCAGTGCAATCAACTCTGCTGCTTGAGCTGAATTTTGTGGGATACGTGCAGCTTCATCAATTGTCCCAAACCTCCAAGCACCATCTCAGATCTTCTAGATTCATGGATTTGTATTTTGGCCACTTGAACCCCCAAGAGGAACTTCAAGTGGAATTTCCAGAAGTTTGGAGCAACTTTTGAAAATAGCTCCATAAGTGGACTGACCCGACATCGAGAGTCAAGCCAAAAACCTTCACCCACAACCATATTGGATTTCAGGTTTGCCCGCTGAAGTTGCGGAGCTCAAGACCTTCAAGACTTAACCGGGACGTCCTGCTCAATTAAGCCGTGTAGCTGCTGCGAATCCAGCCTGACGAAGTGCCTTGCTCGCCGTTGAGAGAAAATCCTCCAGAAACGTTTGTAAGTGTGAAGGTAAAATTCTGACTTGGGCCTACCACTTA
This sequence comes from Lissotriton vulgaris, assembly GCF_964263255.1. Lineage (NCBI taxonomy): Eukaryota > Metazoa > Chordata > Amphibia > Caudata > Salamandridae > Lissotriton > Lissotriton vulgaris. The sequence continues at coordinate 532,522 of NW_028245796.1, read as the reverse complement.
GTGCATCTGACCAGGGCTCCATTGTGGCTAGCCTCAAAATGTGACTTGGTTCCGGTGAGGCGCGACCAGGATGTCCCAAGTTGGCTCTATATGCATATCCACTAGAAAGTGGTTCATTTTTTTAAATGATTATCTACGGAAACCTCTGAGCCGAGTAAAGAAAACTTGTGATCGGGCTAAAGACAGCTGCGATTAGACCAAAGGCAGACTGTGATTGAACTAAAGGAAACATGTAATCGGGCTAAAGACATTCTCTAATCAGGCTAACGCCTGTCTCTGATTGGACCAAGGACAGCCTGTGATTAGACTAAACCTGCAATCGGGTTAAAAACATCCTGTGACCAGGCTAAAGACTGTCTGTGATTGGGCCATGCACAGCCTGTGATTGAATCAAAGGAAACCTATAATCAGGTTAAAGACATCCTGTGACCAGGCTGACCACATATGATTGGGCTAAAAGAAACAGGTGACCAGATGAGGACAGCCTTTGGTTAAAGAGTGCTTGTGATTGAACTTAAGACATCCTGTGATTGGACAACAGAAACTTGCGATCGGGCTAAAGACAGTCTGGGTCCGGGCTAAACGCAAACTATGATTGGATTAAAGCAAGCCTGTAATCAGGCTAAATATAGTATGTGATTGGGCCTAAGATAGGCTGCAATCAGGCTAAGATATCCTCTAATCAGACTAAAGACAGTCTGTGATTCGCCTAAAGACAACCTTGAATGGACTAAAGGAAACCTGGGATCTGGCTAAAGACTGCCTGTATTCGGGCTAAAGGAAGCCTGAGATAAGAATAAAGATAGTCTGTGACTGGGCTATAGATACCCTGTGATTGGGCGATAGGTTTTGTGATTGGGCTAAAGGTATCCTGTGATTGGGCTAAAGGTATTCTGTGATTGGGCTAAAGGCTTTGTCATTGGGTAAGGCGATCTTGTGATTGGGCGATAGGTTTTGTGATTGGGCAAAAGATATCCTGTGATTGGAATGATGGCTTTGCGATTGGGCTTAAGAAATCCTATGATTGGGCTAAAGGCTTTGTGTCATGGCTAAAGACAACCTGTGGGTGTGACCCTCTATAACCAGAGAATAGATTTTATTTCAGATTCCCTTTGAAGGTGAATCAGGAGGGGGATTCAACGAGTGGTAAACAAGCACTGGCTGAGCGTCGATGGAGAGTGGAGGGTGGGTCTACGCACATTGACAGCTCTGACTCTCCACTGCACTCTGGGGTTCAGACCAGAGAGAAAGGAGTTCTAATTAACAAAGATATAAATGCATCAACATACCTGGGATCGCGGAAAGGTGGCACCTTGCCCCTTTGGCCACAAACTCATCACAGGGGTTGCCCCTTGGTCCACCCTTTGCCTGTCAACAGCTGAAACAAAGAGTAAACCGGACTCATAGAGCCTGTTTACTTGTCCCCCTGCCCTCTCCCTCAAATTCCCTTAGACCAGGGGCCTCAAGGGTGGTGCCAGGATTAGCAATGGTGAGCCTGGGTCGCCTCTGCTGACCCTAGCTACCCCTAAATGAGACCAAACAATGGCAGAGGCTGTGTGTCTGCCTGAAGGGGGAGGCATGGGCCGTTGAGGGGGCAGAATCCATTGGGGTCTGAGGGGCACAGTGCATGTGAGGGGACAGGATCCATTGGGCTACCTGAGGGGCACAGTGCCTGTGAGGGGACAGGATCCGTCGGGCTACCTGAGGGGCACAGTGTATGTGAGGGGACAGGATCCATTGGGCTACCTGAGGGGCACAGTGCCTGTGAGGGGACAGGATCCGTCGGGCTACCTGAGGGGCACAGTGTATGTGAGGGGACAGGATCCGTCGGGCTACCTGAGGGGCACAGTGTATGTGAGGGGACAGGATCCGTCGGGCTACCTGAGGGGCACAGTGCCTGTGAGGGGACAGGATCCGTCGGGCTACCTGAGGGGCACAGTGTATGTGAGGGGACAGGATCCGTCGGGCTACCTGAGGGGCACAGTGAATGTGAGGAAACAGGATCCATCGGGCTAGCTGAGGGGTACAGTGCCTGTGAGGGGACAGGATCCGTTGGGCTACCTGAGGGGCACAGTGTATGTGAGGAGACAGGATCCGTCGGGCTACCTGAGGGGCACAGTGTATGTTAGGGGACAGGATCCGTCGGGCTACCTGAGGGGCACAGTGCCTGTGAGGGGACAGGATCCGTCGGGCTACCTGAGGGGCACAGTGTATGTGAGGAGACAGGATCCGTCGGGCTAGCTGAGGGGTACAGTGCCTGTGAGGGGACAGGATCCGTCAGGCTACCTGAGGGGCACAGTGCCTGTGAGGGGACAGGATCCGTCGGGCTACCTGAGGGGCACAGTGTATGTGAGGAGACAGGATCCATCGGGCTACCTGAGGGGCACTGTGCCTGTGAGGGGACAGGATCCGTCGGGCTAGCTGAGGGGTACAGTGCCTGTGAGGGGACAGGATCCGTCGGGCTACCTGAGGGGCACAGTGTATGTGAGGGGACAGGATCCGTCGGGCTACCTGAGGGGCACAGTGCCTGTGAGGGGACAGGATCCGTCGGGCTACCTGAGGGGCACAGTGCCTGTGAGGGGACAGGATCCGTCGGGCTACCTGAGGGGCACAGTGTATGTGAGGAGACAGGATCCATCGGGCTACCTGAGGGGCACAGTGCCTGTGAGGGGACAGGATCCGTCGGGCTAGCTGAGGGGCACAGTGTATGTGAGGGGACAGGATCCGTCGGGCTACCTGAGGGGCACAGTGCCTGTGAGGGGACAGGATCCGTTGGGCTACCTGAGGGGCACAGTGCCTGTGAGGGGACAGGATCCGTCGGGCTACCTGAGGGGCACAGTGCCTGTGAGGGGACAGGATCCATCGGGCTAGCTGAGGGGTACAGTGTATGTGAGGGGACAGAATCGCTGGGCTGCCTGATGGCCACAGTGTTGTGAGGGGCTGGGCTGGGTGAGGGGCACAGAGCTTGTGAAAGGACTGGACGAGATTCCTCAGGCTACGCGGCAGGGTGTTGTGTCTGTGAAGGGACTGGATCCATTTGCGTCTTTTCTGGCACCATGAGTGGTGTATGTAGATTTACCACTGGTACCAGGTAGCCTTGTGGCATGTGACTGGATCACCCAAACTTTGTTTTGGAAACTTTACAGCAAATATCAGATTTATAAGCACATTGGGCATGCTCTGACGAAAACCTATTAGGATTCATTCATTTGATGGGGTCTGTTGTTCTTCCCCCATTCATTTTTCTACAAATGTTTCAGCAAATTATACGCTTTGGAGCAGACCTGGGGAAGAGGTTAACCGTTTCCCAATGAAATGAAGAGGGGACCCTGACACCCCCTGTTATTGGCAAACGAAACACTTAGAAGTTCATTTTGGCCAAATGCATCCACAATAACCGACACTAAAGGAAACTGTAAATATTTCTTGATGAGGGCAGTTTTGTACTTTTACCCACTTTCCTGGAAATGCTTTGAATTGTAACCATGGGCTTTGCCCACACTTTGGCATCCCATTGCCCCTTAGCCAGGCCGGTCAGCTACAAACACCTTCCACTCCTACACACACACACAGTGCATTTCTGGCACTTGAGTTTGGACTCCTGCACCCCTCCATCCCTGAGATGAAATCCAAGGGGCATATTAACGAGGAACAGGGAAAATTAACGCTAAGGGCGCTTAACGCTATTTTTTTTAACGCCCGCTATCACTGGATAATATTGCCTGGTTATTGCGTTATTAACAACGCTAACCGCCTAGACGATAAAAAATCAAATCATAGCAGCATTGTGGGAGGCTATCGCTGGTAATGCAGCGATAAAACGACAAGGATAGGAATATCCTTGTTGATAGCCCATGGTGGATTTAGCCATGTAATCCACCTCCCATTGGATTACATGGCTAAGTCTGAAAATTAGCAGACATAAAAAGGCAGCGTTAACTGTGGTTAGCGCTGCTTTTTTTGTCTCTAACAGGGTTAGCGTGAAGCTTCATAATAGGAGAAATGACGGTTAGCGACATTTCTCCTATTATTTTGCTCTGGAACGCCCACTTTGCATCTCATTAGAGATGCAGAGGGAAGCGTAGTGAAAAAGGGTGCTAACATGCGATTTTGCATGTTACCACCTTGTTGTTGATAGGGCGATATTTTTTATCTCTGCTTCCTTGGCTTTTAAAGCCAAAAAAGCGGAGATAAAGCCCTTGTTAATATGCCCCCAAGTTTGTTCTATCTTTTACCGGATGGTCTACGGGTGATGCCCTAGCAGCAGGGATTATTGAGAAGGCTGATAACAGTATCTCTGCATCCTACTCTTTAGCTCCATCGCTGAAACTTTGAGGACCACCCCAGGGGAAGCATCATGGTGAAGAGGTGACCACTCTTGAGTCTAATGCGGCGGGGAGCTTGAAGATCATAGAACCAGTGCTTTTGCTGCCGATCCTGTTCCTGCTAGCCACGTTCCCACTTCCCTTTCTGAGGCCTCGGTTGATGGAGCGAATTTGCAACAGCTCAGATGCCAAAATCCCAAAGCCTTTTTTGATCAGGTCTCAGAAGATAACTAGACTTGGGTCTTATTGGAGCGAGACCGCGTTTCTGTAATCCCATTGCGAGCATCTGTCGCTATTCCAAATGAGCTGCTCTGTACATGTCCCAACCTTCATAGATATTCAAGCAGAATGTCTGCAAAACATCTGCCAACATTGAAGCCATTACTGAGGCAGTCAGCTTGATGCAGTAAAACATGTAAGCTCGGTTACAAATCTCTAAACTACAACACTATCCTGACAGAAGACACTGAGAGTGAGTGGGGGAGGGTCAGCAATGTGGAAGGCGACCCCATTTATTTCCTCATAAGGAGTTAACATTCTTTTTAAACTGGAAGGTGAATAAGTGTCGAGGTTAAGGTCACAAACAAGAGAGTGAGCAAAGCAAATACAGGCTGCTGGCTGGTAGCAGAGGTAATGCCCTGACCTCACATCAGCTTGTATAATGATAGGTGTGGGAGTTGCACAAATGTTACACGTCCAAAAATGGGCACTGCTGCTTCCCTGTGTGGCACAAAATCAAAGAAAGTGGGAAGAATTATGTAGATGGCATAAATGTTGTGAAAATAACTCGATGTATACATTTTACTTTTAAAAGATTGACTTGGGCCAGGGATGGCCATAAGAGCACCCTCACATTTTTGACGCTTACGATGCAGGCTGAGTTTCCCTACATTGTTTGCACAAAATATACAATACCATGTTTTGGTGTAATAATTTTTTCTCAAATAGAACTTTCTACCATGGAATTTTCCTCTTAAAAATATACTTTTAGCTGAAGTATTTTTACCTTTTATGATTTGATTATACATTGCCTCTTCCATATAGTACTCGGATATTGAAACGTTTTAAATATAATTTGATGACGATCAGGAGAAACATTGTAACTTAGTATACCCCTTACTTAGGCACTTCGTGCACCACAGGGAACCGGAATCATGCGCCTTACAGCCGCGCATGTGGCCACCTTCTACAGTCTCAATATCAACACTCCACAATTGGAAAATTGGGGCATATTTATAATGAAAGGGCACAGCGTGGCGCTGCAAGCAATGTAGCTGTGCCAAGCTGCGTCATTTAAAAAACACAGGGATATGCAGTACTCACAGGAACACGGCACTCCCCTTCGCCGGCGCTAAAACAGCAGCCAAGCACCAATGCAGGCCCCCTAGCACCATGGTGGAAGGGTGCCTTGCGTTGCAAGGATGACTGCGTTTCTGCAGGAAAGGACGCCGTCCTGCGCACAAAAAAAAACATTAATGGTGTTTTTCTATTTTGATGTGTACTGCAGAATGAAGCACATTTAGAGAGAGTAAAAAACGAGGGGAAATAAAAGAATTTCTCCTTGTTGCACCACTTTAACGTCTCCCCTGGAAAGATGTTAGCTTTTGGCGCTGTCTCAGAATTACAAATCCTTGTAAATCTGGGGCAGGGTCAAAAAGCCATGGATGTTGTGTTTCAACATCCATAGCAACACCCATGACACTCCCCTTGAACGCAGAGTCCTGCGTGAAAGAGGGCCATATTTACAAGGCCGTGTAAAGCCACGCAAAGTGGCGTAGTGTTGCCTTATAAATATTTGCCAGCACACAGCATCAACCAAGCATCAAAAAAAGTGACGCTCAAATGACCCTAGCAGGCTTATATATATGTCCCATGGTTTTAGGATTATCTTAGGAATTCGAATAAAGATTCATAAGTTGGTCCATGTTTACCTGCCCAGGGCCTCGTTGTGTTGCAGCCAGGTGGAAGAGCTTTAGGAATAAAAACACTTTTGTCGGGTGGAGCTCATTCTGTTCCACACACAGTACCTGATTCATATTTCACCGGATGTGTTACTCCGTTTTAGTGGCGATGGAGTAACCCTTCCTGCTAAATATAAATCGGGCCCGTCATTTGGAACTTGTTGCCCTTACATTCTGAGGGTGATGCATAGTTACAAAGCCCTGGGCCTTCCTGGACACGGATGGAAGGACTAGCGTGCCCCCAGGTGTGCCACTTTGTTTGATGAATCAGCAGCGCAGTGTGCCTGCTCATATTTACGAGGCCACATGAAGTCACCCTGTGTGGCTTTTCATGGCCTTGTAAATATGGTCCCTTTCACGCATTACTCTGCATGAAAGGAGCGTTCCATGGGTGTTGCTGTGGGTGTTCCCACGCAACGTCCGCAGAACCTGGCACATTCCCAGATGTACAAAGTGTTCTAAACCAGGAATGCATTGGAATCCTACGCCGCCCCAGGAGAGGCGTTGGAGTGGTGCAGTGAAGAAAAAAACATTTATTCCTTTGTGTGCTGCGTTCTACAGCACACATAGAAGGGGCAAAACACCACTAGTGCCCCTTCCGGCACAGCAACAATCACCCCTGCAGCGCAGGCCCCCTTGCACCACGGCGCAAGGGTGCCTGTGGAGACGCATGGCTGCTGTTCGTGCACCAGTGCAGGGGAGCAAGACAGGAATGCGCAGCATCTGGCAGACTCCTGCCCTTGTATTTTGACGCGCAGCAGCTCAGCAGGAGGGCTCGCTGCGCTGACGCGTGTCAACAGTTTGGAAATGAGACCCCTTGATTGTTCCTGCTGCCTGCGGCCCAACCATCAAACAGCTATAAGGTTGATATTCAAGACACAAATGTGATTGGAAACTTTATTTTTACTGTTTTCTAAGGTGTGGGACGAGTTTACCTAAGATGTTCATTTCTCTATTAGCCAGGTGAGGAATGGAGAAATGTTGGCTTAATATTGATGTTAAGGTGTGGTAAGTTTTTATTACGCAGTCAGTTCCCGATTATTGATCTGTGGACTTTGCTCGCTTTCCTGGTTTCCCCTTGACTTCTCCCCTGTACATTTCTTTCCCTGCAGGTCCTAGAATCGAGTCACATTTTCCCGCAGCTGTTGGCAGTGCGGGGTACCTGGATGTGCCATTTTCTCGTGAGCTTACCGTGAAAGGTGGCATGGATTGTCCTTGTCACACTTTGCTCGCAGCTCTGAAACTGGAGGCATCTCACTCGCGAAGGACAGGCCTGGCACATCACATCAGTACAGCCACCGACTCAATCAGGATCATTACTGTTTTGGCCAAAAAGTTTTCCTTCGAGGTGTTTTTGGGAGATACATTATTTGGATAGAAATTGGAAGTATGCAATGTTAAGAGTTCTGCTTTTGAGTTCCTCCATTCATACTCACATTGTGCCCTCATCGCCGTCATGGGTGACATTGGCATGACTCAGGACAGAGCAGACACAGCGGCCCTCATCCGCCTGGACCTCTCTGCAGAATTTAACCAAGACTCCCACCCCTCTCCACCCAAGCCCACATAACAGTGGAATTCAATGGGCACGCACACCGATGGGTGTTCCTCTCTGACTGGAAGTGCCGTCAGTCAGTGGGGTACCGTACACTTTGGATGCCCACAACCCCATCTGCGGGTTCATCTCGGATCCTCCCTCAGCCGACCCCCTTCAAAGGAGGATCCTAGGGGCATTTCTATTCACACATTATCACATTCCCTTCACAAAAAACCACCTGCTCTTCTGTAACCAGGCGTCAAAGCACACCTGGGTTGCATTCGGTAGCCCCGGTGGGACCCCGATGATGAAGCATGCCACCAACTAGCTTAGTGGGTGAGGGTTCTTTTTAAAAACAATTGTTTTTTCACCCCGCTTTTCCTGGAACAGTGCTGCAGTGTTGTAGGATTCCCCTGCAGGCTCCATCCCTTCTCGTGTTCGACAGTTGATTTTGGGGAAAGGATGTACCTCTTTATTACCTCTCTCTCCCTTTGTTTCTTAAAGCTGAACCCTGAAATGACAATAATCATGGGAGCATGTTTATGAAAAGTTGCATTCACCTTGCGCGGCAGAATAAATCAAGAGTAATACAATGCATCGCAAATCACTACTTTGAGTCACTCTCACCCAGGCGGGCGCTCCACGGGTGCAGCACAGGTGTTCCAACGCATCCACCCGTGGATGTTAGTTTGGTTCCAAATTTACCATCAGTGGTAGACCCGGCAATTCGCCAAAATGGTAGCACTCACCAGGAGAGTCGTAATGAGGAGAAATATCTTTATTTCTCCTAATTACTTCCTCCTTCTATGTGTGCTGCTGCGTGCTGCCTTTTTAGACATATTTTGGTGCAAATCTCTTAAAAAACACAATATCAGGATCCACTCCCATTGAAGAAACAATTGTCCATAGCTTGGCCCTATCCACCCTGTGAAAAGCAAAGGCCAGGTCCTTTAATGCTGGCGGAAGAATCCCAACCCAAGCCGTCACATATTGATTTCCAATCAAGTGCGGGTTTAGGCACTGGTCACTTGTGCTAAGGCTCGATCTGAAACCAAACTGCTGGTCAGAAAGGACCCCGTTATCCTCTGCCCACACAAAGAGTTGATTAAGGATACCACTTCACACTACTTTCACAACTATCCATCAAAGAAATGGGGCGTTCGCTATGAGGATGTGCTCTATCACCCTTTTTAAAGATGGGGACAATGGCCGTGGTGGGCCAGGACATCGGTGGGCCATCCCTCACTGCAGCACTGATGCCGTCGGCTAGGATTGTGGGCCAAAAAATGGATCCCTCAAAAGGAGACCTATTTTAAATGATAAAACCTTTATAATTTGGTGCAATACTTTTGCAATCTAACTTTTTTCAATAAATAAGACAGAAGATTTCGTGGTGCGTTTTGTCTGGGATGCTTTCAAGGCAATTCCAAGTGGTTACATAATAAGCTGTGTTTCTTTTCAAAAAAATACATTTGAAACAGTACTTTGATATCCTTGATGAAATTTAAAAAGGAGTACATGCAAACTTTACTTCCAAAAACAACAAAGCTAATTGGAGGATTGCGAAAACAAAAATACAAAAACAAAGGAAGAAGAAGCAGACATTAAAGGATCCACCAACCGCCTTCCATCGATGAAAGATATCTTTCATCTTAGAAAGAACCACATTTCGTTTCCTTTGGGGCTACAAACGCCATAGAAAAGCAGCTAAAAAAATGATTCTTAGTAAGGAATGTGGCGGTTGGAATGTACCGTATTTTCTTTTTTATTACTTTTCTGCTGTTTTACAATATATTGGTCCTCTCATTTTGGGTGAAAGAACTGAACTTGCAGAATGCCAGACCCCATCAATTTATCAATTGCTTCTGGGCGAGAAAGTTAAGGGTAGCTTTTTGAGAATAGTAGAATCCAGTTACTACAAAAAAACTAAATATAAGACTTTGAAATCTGCTTTTGGAATCTGGCAGAAAATTCGAAAACATAATAAACTAGCGAAATTAAATTTCTATACTCCTCTTATATCAACGGAGCAATTTCCAGAAGTTTTCTTTGATTTAACTATGCACAGGTGGCAGCAGAAAGGTATTAAGTACTTGGGGGATTTATTTTGTAATGGGCAAATGATCTCGTTTCAGGATCTAATAACCAACTTTTCCGTGGGAAGAAATGATTTTTTTAAATACCTACAACTTCGCAGTTTCCTACAGGGCCACCCTGTTATGCCACCGACTAAAAATTCTTTATTAGAGCTTTTACAAAGAAAACCTCGAATAGGTCCTATATATTTAAGCTTAATGCAGGAATTTGGTGATGATCTAGGCCAATGCCAGACTAAATGGGCCAATAGTCTAGGCATAGTTAATGTTGATGTTTTATTGCCGATTAGAATGGCTGCAGAATGTCTTATAACCGGGATGATGAAATCCCAACACTTTATGTGTATTCACAACCTTTATTATACTCCTAAAAAAGTAGTTAAATGGAGCACGACGGCAGGCACGAATTGTAGCCGATGTGGATTGTATGCAGCTGATGAATTACATATGTTTTTCTTTTGTCCTAAGTTATCATCGCTGTTTCAACAAATTGAAATTTTTTTGTCTATTATTTTGAAATGTAACATAAAGATAACTAACGAATTAGTGCTGCTTGGTATAGATCATACTACAACTCGGCCTAGACCAATCTCTTATTTTCTTTTTCTATGTATGGCAACAATTAGATCTTGTATCACCAAAGAATGGATTAGCCAGGATCCCCCTACGTTTTTTATGTGGAAGGAAAAATTATTACTTATGTTTAATATGGAATCGGCTATCTACAAGCTCAAGGGGGTTAAAAAAAGAATTATGGGAGAAAAAATATGGGCACCAATTGCTGAGTGGATTTAATTTAAATCTATGTATTTTATAGTCGCTATCCTAATTTGTTTTCGGCCAAAATTCTGTCATATAACTTGCTTTTTTCTTGAAAATAATCTGCTCTTTTATTTACATGTTTTTTTCTGTCTATGTTGTTTAGTATAACACCTTGCTGTATTTCCTTGCAATAAAACAATAAAACTTAAAAAAAAAAATTAAAAAAAAAGATATCTTTCATAGTGCTCTAATAAATCCAACCCCGTTGGCTGAAAACTGTACTCTTCCATCATCAACTGGGCTCATAAATCAGCATGTTAAACCGGAGGACAGACGAATCAACAGTCCTGACTCCTCGCCCGATCCGTCAGTCCTGGTCTCTCCCAGACCTCTTCCCCCCTGCAGCAAAAGAGAGCGCAAACGTCAACGAAAAGCGAGGAACAAACTCAGGGCTAACCCCAACGTGGCCCATCAGAACCTCTTCCCCATCTTCTCGATAGCCGAAAATAAAAAATCCTCTTTAGAGCCCAGCACAGTGGCACCAACAATAAACCCAACAACAACTTCGAACGGACCAACTGTGGACTTACCCATTCAACAACGGGCGAGGAGCCCTCAGATCCTAAGCACATCAACAATCGCCTCGGCAATGAAAACAGAGGGTAGTGATCCTGCAACAAGTACAAGGGTGAGCCCAGTCAGGTCAAGCACAAGGGTGAGCCCAGTTAGGTCAAGTAACACTGAGCAAGAGACTGCAGCAGGTAAATCTCAGCCCCTAATGGATCTTCCCCTCTCTGGGAATAAAAAAAACAACGTCAAAACTGAGTCTTACCAAAACCATTTGCAACGACATAGCTGCACGGATCAGACATACTTCTCAATTAAAACAGGCTCTCTTCCAACCACCACAGAAGCCACATCAAAATAGATCTGATGCAACAATTGAAAAACTGATTCCCAAACCCACAATCCCAACTGAGCCGCGGAGTGACAACCAATCGTGTCACCGGATTTTATTAGCCCCCGAGTACAAATCTAAGGGGCGGCACGATATTCTCAACAGATCAAATCTGCTGAAATTAGCAGAAACCATACCGGGGCTAGTGGGCCTGGATACAAATAACATCGAATCCATTGAATTTCTTCCCCCACGAGGAAATCAACCCTCTGAGGTCACTGTTGTTACTTTCACGAAGGCAGGATGGGCAGGAGCCTTTCTCGAACACAAGGCCACACTGCGGAATTGGGGGATTAGAGTGCACCCTTACTCAACGCCAGGGTATCCAACCACGCTGCTATCAGGCGCAACTACATCCAACAAGCCGGCAAGCACTAAAAATACAGAGCATGGGAGGCCGTTCTCTGTTCTAAAAAACGCCTCAGGGCCGGATACAGAACTTAAATGCCCTGAAACAGCGGCGAGAAGCAATGAACCAGACCACGCCTGGGGATGGCTGCCAGCAGTGTGGGCCACAAAAAGTAGAATCTGACCACCTGCGACAACACCATTAGCAAAAACACACAACTCACTAAAACCACTCCCTTTGCCATGGGTACAACAGCACAATGGGGCCAGTGGTAAGGGGGAGCCACTTTTCTCTCTGTGCTCATGGAACATTTGTGGCCTACACCAAAAAATCCTAAATGAAGACACCATGTCCTTCCTGGGGGAGCACGTGGCAGTTGCCCTGCAGGAGACATGGGAGCTAGAGGGTCACCCCATTGAAGGATTAATTGAATTTCGGAAGCAGGCTCTGAGGGATAGCCGCTTCGGCCACCCTAAAGGCGGGCCCTCCATATACATATCCAACAATCTAAAAGGCGAACTGAGTCAACTTAACTTGAAAGAAGACTGGCTACTGGGGGTCAAAATTAAACTACGGAACAGACAGCGATTGCTCCTACTTATAAATGTGTATATCAATCCTAACACCCGCACAAAAAAAGTCCACCTGGCCAGATTTTGCGAAACCATGATTGATATAGCTACAGATTATCCCAACTCGGACCGCATCATCACTGGAGACTTTAACACGAACCTTTTCCATGGGAATACAGTAGTCTCAGAAGGCCCCAATCTGACCAGTATTATTGAGGATGTCCCCCGATCTAAACCCCCCATGCAAATTTCCAATACACTAGGCGAGACCACTGTGTTAAGACTTTACAACGCAGGATATCTGGTGGTGAATGGAAGATCAGCAAGCGATTCCCCCCCAAACTGGACCTGGTCAAATGGAAGAACAAAATCCTACCTGGATTTTGCTATTTGCAACTCGGATTTCCTGTCCAATTTGACCAGTTCTGCCAAGACTTGAGAGCGACCACAGGCCATTGGTCGTTTCCTTTGCCACAAACTTAACTCTCCACAAAAAGGCACCATTCACATACAAAGGAATACATTCCGACAACCGGACAGTGTATCCTAAAAACAAGCAAGGATTTTATTACGTGTGCTCTTGTCCAAATGGCCTCCCCAACAGCAATATGGTCGCAGCTATGTACACATTTGATCAGACTTTATCCAGCGACAAGGCAGGGCCTTAACCGCACACCACCAGTAGGAGCAACAGCACTGGCTATGATACAAACATTAAAAAGAACGAGAAACAACGCACTGAGGTTGCTCTTAAAATCTCCAGAGAACAGCAACCTCCTTGACACATATCGTCATGCCCAAAAGGCATTTAGGAGGGCAGTCACCCAAGAGAGAAAGGACCAGGAATCTCAATTCTGGGTCAAACTGGTATGGGAAAGTAAACGACAAAACTCAAAGTCATTTTGGTCACTTTTCAACAATATCGATCGAAACACAACATCATTCGGATCAGCGAACATTCAGGAAGCAGACTGGATCTTGTACCTAACAGAGCATTTCCAGGCACAAGATAACCCTGACAGCCCTGGATTAACATGGGTTTCTGACACTGGCACGGGTGCAATACCGAATTCTTCATTCGATCAAATGCAGGGGCCTTCCTCATTTGAGGAACTGTCTGAAGAAAGAGTAGTTAAAGCTCTTACCAAAGGAAGACAAGATGGAGCACCAGGCCCGAACGGCCTGCCGCAGAAGCTATTCAAGTCCGATGTCCCTTTCTGGTCCAAAGTGCTACTAAACCTTTTTAACTACTCCCTGACCAACCAAACCATCCCGGATTCTTGGAGAGGTGCTATTATCCATCCCATCTATAAAGCCGGTCCACGAGGCAACCCAAACAACTACAGATTAATTGCCTTGTTGGACATAGAGGCAAAACATTTTGCAGGCCTCATTTTGGAGGATCTGAGACAATGGGTAAAGGATAAAAATCTGATTCCTTTTAATCAAACAGGATTTGTTGCCAAATCAGGAACAATGACAAACTTACTGGCAACCACCACCATCATTGACAAAGCCCTCACAAACTCCAGGTCGATTTTTTGCTGCTTTGTCGACTTCAAAGCAGCATTTGACAGGGTGCCTAGGGTAGCGCTGTGGCAAAAACTGAAGCAGTGGGGAATCCCAGACAACATCTTGAACCCCATCATCCTCCTGTACTCTAATACATGGGTCCGAGTGAAGCTAGGGTCTGGCACGCATCTCTCCCGGAAAATCTGGACCTCTCGTGGAGTCAAACAGGGATGCGTGCTGGCTCCCCTTCTCTTCAATCTATTCATTGCGGACCTATCAAGCTCCCTAGAGGAAGTAATCAGTCATCCACCAAAAGTAGGAGGCACGGCATTATGCAATCTTTTATATGCCGACGACTTGGCACTGTTCAGTCTCACCAGAGTGGGGCTACAGAGACTTCTGGACGCCTTAACGCAATACACGGCCAACAACCAGTTAGAAATTAACATGAAAAAAACTATGGTTGTCCCGTTTGGCAAAAAACGCTACAGAGGTGGAGGCTGGACTATAAACAAAGAAAGCATCTCAATCGGCCAATCGTACAAATACCTAGGGGTCCATTTGGACTCCAGGGGCAGCTTCACCAAACAGAGTACTGTGATTGCAGCCAAGGCAACAGTGTTAATGATATCCCTGGCTAAGCTATCGAGAAGACTCTCAGGCCCCACGGTTTTGCCCTTACTGGAAGTGCTTAGAGCAAAGATCGGGCCCACTCTTTCGTATGGTATAGAGATCTTCAAGGGAAAAATGAACAATTCCCTAAACAAACTGACAACCAAACTCTATAAGAAATTGCTTCACCTGCCAAGGTCCTCCTCGCCAGCAAAGGTCAGACTAGAGCTGGGCTTAACTAACTATGAATCCTCTAATGTTGGCTCATATCTTAATCTGATCCACAAACTAAGGAAGGCAGAAGCTGGTACCTTGGAATTCCTGGTCTGGAATGAAATTAGTGTGAGCAATCCGGAAGGAACTTACGGTCGCCTCCTAAACGACTATATCCAACAAACGTCTGCTACAGACCTTTGGGCCCTCAACCCAAGCCAGACTGCCTTCAAAAACACAATCAAAAAAGTGATAAGACTGAAATCCCTGATCATGGACAAAGCTCTCCTTGCGAAACGTAGCCACGCTTGGGCAGTAGTCAACTCCTATAAACGACTTTATCCGGCAAATTATCTGTCAATAACATTTTCTTATCATCTAAAGCGATGCCTGATCGCCCTAAGACTGGGAGACTGGCGCTTCCTACAAAATCTCCCTGCATGGCGTCAAAAAAGGTTGATCAAACGTGCAGAGGGTGTGGGTCAGCATACAAAACTTTTTTGCACGTGCTTTGTATATGCCCCTTCTTCATTTCCCAACGCAGACGTCTACTCAGGCCGGAATGGAACAGGCTGGGAGTTCGGACTTGCAGACACGCCATTACTGCTGCTCTGTCCTTAGAGAACATTGACTTAAACATAAAATTGGCCAAATTTGTTCAGTATGCCTACAGACTCTTAGAAAAAGTGGACCACTGTGCAGAATAATGTGCATTTAACTCTACCTGCATTGTCCGGGAGTGCTAATTTCTAAATTGACGTTGCAGTAAGCACTGATAAGAAAGCCCCATTGCACTCTGTTTTTATTTTTTTCATTTTTTAATTTCTTTTAAGTTGTAAGATTGTATTAATGTGCTGGAAGAATCTTTTAAAGATATGTTTTTATATATCTAAATAAAGAAAGTTTGAAAAAAAAAAGACGGATGAGTTTATAGCATCCAAAATACAATTATATGAGTCCTCTACAGAAAAAGTCTGTGGTTGCTTTCTTCAAATCAGTGTTCACTACTATGGTGGGTGAACAGATCAGGTTTCTTGCTAGAAAACTACTTTAGATTCCTAGAAAGAAGTGTCGATAGTGAACTTCTGTCAGAAAGAATCCGTCAAAAACATTTTTTTAACCTTTACACTCTTGAAGTTACTCCCTCAGACGAATTTATGGATGCCAATTTTGGCAAGTCAAAGAAAAATATTTCAGATAATATTGACCTATCTTTATTAAAATATGTTTTTAAGATAGTATAATGTTTTATGTACTAAATAAGCTCTCAACAGGCAAGGTGTCTGGACTAAACAGTTTTACAGTTGCATATTATTTGTAATACTCAAATATGTTGCTCTTTATGCTTCTCCTTTAATACTAAACATTATTTTTCATGAATATGAATGATGGTTCTTTTACAGAAGCCATCTTATGTCTTATTCCTAAAGAAAGAGAGATACCTCCTTCTGCAAAAACTACAGACCAATTTCACTCATTACTATTGATTGTAAGAGTTTTATTAAAGCATTCGCTTTGAGATTAGACAATTCACCACCTAATCTTATTGGAATAGATCAGTCCAGATTGGTTAAGAATGGAATATAGCAGATAACCTTAGAACTTTCATAAATCTTCTGTTTTCAAAGACACTATTGGAGCAGTTTTTCTGATTGCATAAAGCATGAGATGACATAGTTTTGGGCCAGAATTTCTGGGCCTATTTCTCCGCTGTATTCTTCTCTGAAATTATCTATTAAGGGAGCTAAGCCACCATAAATTGCCCAGAAAAGAGGTAATTGAGAGGACTACCCTTTATCTCCCATACTTTTTATCTTGGCATTAGAACCTTTTCTTGTTTAGCTCAGAAGTTCTGAGGATTTTTCACGATTCACTGTCAGATATCAAACACTCAATTTACAGTAATGCTGATGGTATCTTATTGTTTAAGTCAAAGCAAGAAGTCTTCATAACAACATTTGTCAACAAACTTTAACTTTTCTCAGAGGTGTTGGGTTATAAGCATAAGAAGTCGAAGCGTATGCCCTCTTTAAAATATTGTATTAAGGAGCCTTTTGCATAGTTAGGTTTGTCCTGGAAATCATCTAAGAATATATGTTTATTGCAATTCGATTCGAGATACATAAATAGTCAAATTTGATGTAGCACTTCATAAAGTCGAATATCTTACAGAGAAATTGTACCTTCTGGAGCTTATTTATAATCCCCTTTTACAAGCCCCTTGCGTCACTTTTGCATCACTTTTTCCATGTTTAAAGTGACGCAAAAGTGGCGCAAGGGGCTTGTGAATCTGCCCCTTAATTTTTATTTTGGTAGGGTTGCCCAGATACAATAAAGATGATGATTCTTACTCCTGTTTTCCTATGATGGATCTGCAATATATTTCTTCCCCTGGTGGACTTAGCTGAGTTTAGGCCTCTCCCTTTTATGCATGTAACATGAAGTTGCGGCCAAATACCGCCAACCTCCGAATGTGTCAAATGCCATGAGTGTTGTGTGGGCACACCAACTGCAACACCAGTGGCACGCCTCCTTATCGCATGGTGAGGCAATGCAGCGACCTGTGCTGGGTCGCCTCAGTCCATATCTACAAGGCCACATAAAACCACGCAGGTGGCTTTACAAGGTCTTGTAGATATGGCCGCACAGTGTGCGCCGCCAGAGCATCATTAAAAGTGACATTCGGGCGGCACCCAGGGCTCGTAAATGAGGCCCTTAAACTGCTCTGGGGTGCTCTGTATTTTATTTCAGAATAAGACTTAACAACTATATTCCAATTGCTTGTTCTTTCCATACAGGATTTTGGTAAGTCACTTGTCATTGGCCCCAAAAGGTCATATGTCCCGCTCTGGTGTCTGGAGAGAGGCATCAGATGAAGCCACAGCTGCTGAACGTGTCAGGAAATGGTACATAAACTAAACAGACACTGTACCTTGTCACACAAAGTCATGTGTCCAAATACCTTTCAGTGCAAAGCAGCATTGTTTGCTTAAAATATATATTTTTTTTAAATGTCTTAAAAGTAATTTAAAATTAATGAAATAATAAATAAACATTTACTATTACCACTTCAGTGAGTGCAACAGTCAATCAATCAATCAAGGAATTTGTAAAGCACACTACATACCCGTTAGGGTCTCAAGGCACTGGGGGGTGGGGAGCTGCTACTGATCGAAGAGCCAGGTCTTGAGAAGTCTTCTGAAGGCCAGTGGGTCTTGGGTCTGTTTTAGGTTGGTGGGAAGGGTGTTCCAGGTCTTGGCGGCGAGGTGGGAGAAGGATCTGCCGCCGACAGTCGTTTTCCAGATGCGTGGGACCGTGGCGAGGGCGAGGCTGGCTGAGCGGAGGCTGCGGGTAGGGGTGTAGAAGCTGATTTGTCCGTTGAGGTATGCTGGTCCGATGTTGTGTAGGGCTTTGTGTGCGTAGATGAGGAGTTAGAAGGTAATCCTCTTGTTGATGGGGAGCCAGTGTAGGTCTCTCAGGTGGGGGGTGATGTGGCTGCGTCGGGGAATGTCGAGAACCAGCCGTGCCGAGGCGTTCTCGATGCGTTGCAGCCGTCTCAGGAGCTTGGTTGTTGTTCCTGCATAGAGGGCGTTTCCGTAGTCCAGTCTGCTGGTGACGAGGGCCTGGGTGACAGTTTTTCTCGTTTCGGAGGGGATCCACTTAGCACCTTGGCTGCTAATGGTTTTCCCCTTCTGTGCTGATTCTAGCAGAACCCCATTGTTCATGACGAGCTCAGCTCGTCATAAGCACAGCTCCACTGTGCCTCATGACGAGCTCAGCTCGTCATGAGCAGCGAAGGGGTTAAAGATCCTGCAGAGCATTCGGAGGGTGTTGAAGCAGGATGTGGAGACGGCGTTGGCCTACTTGGTCATGGAGAGGGAGGAGTCGAAGATGACCCCCAGGTTGCGTGCGTGGTTGGTGGGTGCTGGGGCTGTACCCAGCGAGGTAGGCCACCAGGAGTCGTCTCAGGCTGAGGGGGTGGAGCCGAGGATGAGGACCTCCGTCTTGTCAGAATTCAGCTTCAGCCTGCTGTCCTTCGTCCATTCGGCGACGGCCTTCATTCCCCAGTGGAGGTTGGCTTTGGCAGTGAGAGGGTCTTCAGTGAGGGAGATGATCAGCTGGGTGTCGTCGGCGTAGGAGATGATGTTGAGGCTGTGCTGGAGGGCGACGAAGGCGAGTGGAGTCATGTAGATATCGAACAGCGTTGGGCTGAGAGAGGATCCTTGCGGAACCCCGCAGATAATCTCGGTGGTCTTGGAGCGGAAGGGTGGGAGTCGGATGCTCTGGGTTCTGCCAGAGAGGAAGGATGTGGTCCAGGCCAGGGTGTCCTCTTGGATTCCGGCGTCGTGGAGGTGCGCTGTTAGGGTGCAGTGGCAGACTGTGTCGAAGGCGGCTGAGAGGTCCGGGAGGATGAGGGCAGCTGTTTCTCCTTTGTCCATTAGGGTCCTGATGTCGTCGGTGGCAGCGATGAGGGCGGTTTCAGTGCTGTGGTTGCTGCGGAAGCCGGTCTGGGATGGGTCCAGGATGTTGTTGTCTTTGAGGTATAGGGTCAGTTGTTTGTTGACAATTTTCTCTATGACTTTCGCCGGGAACGGGAGCAGGGAGATGGGCTGGAAATTCTTGAGGTCCTTGGGGTCTGCCTTGGGTTTCTTCAGTAAGGCGTTGATCTCGGCGTGCTTCCAGCTTTCCGGGAAGGTTGCTGTCTCGAAGGAGATGTTGATTGTTTTCCGGATATGGAGGGCGATGGCTGTGCTGCCTTTGTTGAAGATGTGGTGTGGTCATGGGTCGGACGGGGATCCTGAGTGGATGGAGTTCATGGTCTTGATGGTGTCTTCGTCGCTGACGTTGGACCAGGTGATCAGGGAGCTGGTGCGCATGGTGGTCGCAGGGGAGGTGGTGGGCTCGGCGGTGGATGTGGGGGTCATGGCGTTGAAGCTGTTGTGGATGTCGGCAATCTTGCGGTGGAAGAAGTTGGCCAGCGAGTCGCACAGGTCCTGAGAGGGGGGAATGTTGTTAGTGTTGGAGTTGGGGTTGGAGAGTTCCTTCACGATGTTGAAGAGCTCTTTGCTGTTGTGTGCGTTGTTGTCTAGGCGGTCCTTGAAAGCGATCCTCTTGGCGGTCCTGATGAGCTGGTGGTGTCTGCGGGTGGCGTTCTTGTGGGCTGTGTAGCTGTTTGTTATTCGTTCGCGGAGCCAGTTCTTTTCCAATTTTCGGCAGGTGCTCTTGGAGGTTTGGAGGTCTTCGGTGAACCAGGAAGCTTTCTTGCTGGAGTGGTTGGCGGCGGGGGTCCTGAGCGGAGCGAGGTGTCGGCGCAGTCGTTGATCCACTGTTTGAGGATGAGGGCGGTGGTGTCGGGGTCGGTGGGGTCAGGGGGTGGTCTCCGGGAGAGGGTGGTGGTCAGTTGGTCTTCGGTGACCTTGCCCCAGCAGCGGCGTGGCATCTGTTGAGTGCGGTGGTGCGTGGTGGGTTTCCTGAAGGTGAAGTGGACGCATCTGTGGTCGGTCCAGTGGGGTTCGGTGGTGTGGTTGATGGAGATGTGGGGACTTGCGGAGAAGATGGGGTCAAGCGTGTGTCCAGCTGCGTGGGTGGGTGTTGTTACGATCTGTCTGAGTCCGAGTTTGGCGAGGTTGTCGATTAAGGCGGTGGTGTTCGCGTCGTTGTTTTCCTCGAGGTGAAAGTTAAGGTCCCCGAGGAGGATAAAGTCCATAGAGGCGAGGGCGTGGGTGCAGATGAGGCAGGCGATGGAATCGCTGAACTGTGGTCGGGGTCCGGGTGGTCTGTAGACAAGGGTTCCTCTGAGGGTGGTGTTGGGGTCGGTGTGTATCTGGAAGTGCATGTGCTCGGCGGTGTTAAGGGTGTCGTCGGTGTTGGTCAAAACTCTGATGGTGTTCTTGTGGACGATGGTGATTCCCCTTCCCACTCCGTTGGTGCGGTCTCTGCGGGAGATCTTGTAGCCTTCTGGTGGCGATGGCGATGTCTGGTGCTGAGGTGGTGTTCAGCCAGGTCTCCGTCAGGAAGGCGGCGTCGGGGTGGTGGAGTCGAGGAGGTCCCAGATTTCGATGGCGTGTTTACGAGCGGAGCGGGTGTTGAGGAGGATGCACTTGAGGTGGTTGGGATCTTTTCTTGATGGTTTGGTGGGCTGGACGTTGGTGAGGCTGCAGTTCCGGCAGGAGAAGGGTCCATGGGTGCGCTTTGGTGTGGCCCGGTAGCAGGCATGTTCTCGTCTGGGGTTGAGTGCGTGGAGGGTGCTGGCGTCGAGTGGAGTCGGGTGCCGGGGTGTCTTCAGGGTCCTGGGGTTCTGGTGCTCGGGCGCTGTCCAGACACGGACGGGCGCAAAGGGGCTTGCCTTTGGCGCGCCTTCGGCGTGCCAGCGGCGCGCCCACTGCGCGCGTCCCCTGCGCGGCCGCCATAAGAAGGGGAGGTGGGAGGGAGGAGCAGCTGGGTGGGGGGAGAGGGCCAATGGGGGTGGGGCCGCAGGGGCCGCAGCGGCGGGGAGCGGGCACGGAGGGGGAACAAGCACAGGCAAAGGCAGGGGGCAAGGCAGAGGCAAATACAGGAAATAAAAAAAGCAGTACAATGAGGTCACAAAGCCAATGGGGGCAAATACAGGAGATGCAAAGAGCAGTACAATGAGGTCACAAAGCCAATGGGGGTGGAGGGTCGGGCCGCAGGGGCGCCGCAGTAGAGAGCGGGATCGGTTGGAAGCGGGCATGGAGGGGGAACAAGCACAGGCAAAAGGCAGGGGACAAGGCAGAAGCAAGTACAGGAAATACAAAGCAGTGCAAGGAGGTCACAAAGCAGTAATATACAGTGCAGGAAACAGCGGTCACAGGCAGAAAAACGAGCGGGCACAAGCAAATCTAAGGCCTACCACTGGTCACCAGGGATGAGGCGCAGGTGGTAGCCTGCAGGTGGAGGCGTGCCTCGAACACCCTCAGTGGCGGTGGCAAGTCAAGGGAGTAAGGGCGCAGTCTGGTGGAGCTGTGCGGCGTGGGGAGCGACCTGTCTGGAGAACAGGGTCAAGGGTCGCGTTTGATAGCGTAGGGGTAAAAATTACTATTCCCACTCCAGAGAGTGCAACAGTAGGGAAAGCGTTGGATAGAATGGGGGTAAAAATTACTATTCCCACTTCAGAGAGTGCAACAGTAGGGAAAGCGTTGGATAGCGTAGGAGTAAAAATTACTATTCCCACTCCAGAGAGTGCAACAGTAGGGAAAGCGTTGGATAGCGTAGGGGTAAAAATTACTATTCCCACTCCAGAGAGTGCAACAGTAGGGAAAGCGTTGGATAGCGTAGGGGTACAAATTACTATTCCCACTTCAAAGAGTGCAACAGTAGGAAAAGTGTTGGGTAGCGTAGGGGTAAAAATTACTATTCCCACTCCAGAGGGTGCAACAGTAGGGAAAGTGTTGGATAGCGTAGGGGTAAAAATTACTATTCCCACTCCAGAGAGTGCAACAGTAGGGAAAGCGTTGGATAGCGTAGGGGTAAAAATTACTATTCCCACTCCAGAGGGTGCAACAGTAGGGAAAGTGTTGGATAGCGTAGGGGTAAAAATTACTATTCCCACTCCAGAGGGTGCAACAGTAGGGAAAGCGTTGGATAGCGTAGGGGTAAAAATTACTATTCCCACTCCAGAGGGTGCAACAGTAGGGAAAGTGTTGGATAGCGTAGGGGTAAAAATTACTATTCCCACTCCAGTGAGTGCAACAGTAGGGAAAGCGTTGGATAGCGTAAGGGTATAAATTACTATTCCCACTCCAAAGAGTGCAACAGTAGGGAAAGCGTTGGATAGAATGGGGGTAAAAATTACTATTCCCACTTCAGAGAGTGCAACAGTAGGGAAAGCGTTGGATAGAATGGGGGTAAAAATTACTATTCCCACTTCAGAGAGTGCAACAGTAGGGAAAGCGTTGGATAGAATGGGGGTAAAAATTACTATTCCCACTTCAGAGAGTGCAACAGTAGGGAAAGCGTTGGATAGCGTAGGAGTAAAAATTACTATTCCCACTCCAGAGAGTGCAACAGTAGGGAAAGCGTTGGATAGAATGGGGGTAAAAATTACTATTCCCACTTCAGAGAGTGCAACAGTAGGGAAAGCGTTGGATAGCGTAGGAGTAAAAATTACTATTCCCACTCCAGAGAGTGCAACAGTAGGGAAAGCGTTGGATAGCGTAGGGGTAAAAATTACTATTCCCACTTCAGAGTGCAACAGTAGGAAAAGTGTTGGGTAGCGTAGGGGTAAAAATTACTATTCCCACTCCAGAGGGTGCAACAGTAGGGAAAGTGTTGGATAGCATAGGGGTAAAAATTACTATTCCCACTCCAGAGAGTGCAACAGTAGGGAAAGCATTGGATAGCGTAGGGGTAAAAATTACTATTCCCACTCCAGAGGGTGCAACAGTAGGGAAAGTGTTGGATAGCGTAGGGGTAAAAATTACTATTCCCACTCCAGAGGGTGCAACAGTAGGGAAAGCGTTGGATAGCGTAGGGGTAAAAATGACTATTCCCACTCCAGAGGGTGCAACAGTAGGGAAAGTGTTGGATAGCGTAGGGGTAAAAATTACTATTCCCACTCCAAAAAGTGCAACAGTAGGAAAAGTGTTGGGTAGCGTAGGGGTAAAAATTACTATTCCCACTCCAGAGGGTGCAACAGTAGGGAAAGTGTTGGATAGCGTAGGGGTAAAAATTACTATTCCCACTCCAGAGAGTGCAACAGTAGGGAAAGCGTTGGATAGCGTAGGGGTAAAAATTACTATTCCCACTCCAGAGGGTGCAACAGTAGGGAAAGTGTTGGATAGCGTAGGGGTAAAAATTACTATTCCCACTCCAGAGGGTGCAACAGTAGGGAAAGCGTTGGATAGCGTAGGGGTAAAAATTACTATTCCCACTCCAGAGGGTGCAACAGTAGGGAAAGTGTTGGATAGCGTAGGGGTAAAAATTACTATTCCCACTCCAGTGAGTGCAACAGTAGGGAAAGCGTTGGATAGCGTAAGGGTATAAATTACTATTCCCACTCCAAAGAGTGCAACAGTAGGGAAAGCGTTGGATAGAATGGGGGTAAAAATTACTATTCCCACTTCAGAGAGTGCAACAGTAGGGAAAGTGTTGGATAGCGTAGGGGTAAAAATTACTATTCCCACTCCAAAAAGTGCAACAGTAGGAAAAGTGTTGGGTAGCGTAGGGGTAAAAATTACTATTCCCACTCTAGAGGGTGCAACAGTAGGGAAAGTGTTGGATAGCGTAGGGGTAAAAATTACTATTCCCACTCCAGAGAGTGCAACAGTAGGGAAAGCGTTGGATAGAATGGGGGTAAAAATTACTATTCCCACTTCAGAGAGTGCAACAGTAGGGAAAGCGTTGGATAGCGTAGGGGTAAAAATTACTATTCCCACTCCAGAGAGTGCAACAGTAGGGAAAGCGTTGGATAGAATGGGGGTAAAAATTACTATTCCCACTTCAGAGAGTGCAACAGTAGGGAAAGCGTTGGATAGAATGGGGGTAAAAATTACTATTCCGACTTCAGAGAGTGCAACAGTAGGGAAAGCGTTGGATAGCGTAGGAGTAAAAATTACTATTCCCACTCCAGAGAGTGCAACAGTAGGGATAGCGTTGGATAGCGTAGGGGTAAAAATTACTATTCCCACTTCAGAGAGTGCAACAGTAGGAAAAGTGTTGGGTAGCGTAGGGGTAAAAATTACTATTCCCACTCCAGAGGGTGCAACAGTAGGGAAAGTGTTGGATAGCGTAGGGGTAAAAATTACTATTCCCACTCCAGAGAGTGCAACAGTAGGGAAAGCGTTGGATAGCGTAGGGGTAAAAATTACTATTCCCACTCCAGAGGGTGCAACAGTAGGGAAAGTGTTGGATAGCGTAGGGGTAAAAATTACTATTCCCACTCCAGAGGGTGCAACAGTAGGGAAAGCGTTGGATAGCGTAGGGGTAAAAATGACTATTCCCACTCCAGAGGGTGCAACAGTAGGGAAAGTGTTGGATAGCGTAGGGGTAAAAATTACTATTCCCACTCCAAAAAGTGCAACAGTAGGAAAAGTGTTGGGTAGCGTAGGGGTAAACATTACTATTCCCACTCCAGAGGGTGCAACAGTAGGGAAAGTGTTGGATAGCGTAGGGGTAAAAATTACTATTCCCACTCCAGAGAGTGCAACAGTAGGGAAAGCGTTGGATAGCGTAGGGGTAAAAATTACTATTCCCACTCCAGAGGGTGCAACAGTAGGGAAAGTGTTGGATAGCGTAGGGGTAAAAATTACTATTCCCACTCCAGAGGGTGCAACAGTAGGGAAAGCGTTGGATAGCGTAGGGGTAAAAATTACTATTCCCACTCCAGAGGGTGCAACAGTAGGGAAAGTGTTGGATAGCGTAGGGGTAAAAATTACTATTCCCACTCCAGTGAGTGCAACAGTAGGGAAAGCGTTGGATAGCGTAAGGGTATAAATTACTATTCCCACTCCAAAGAGTGCAACAGTAGGGAAAGCGTTGGATAGAATGGGGGTAAAAATTACTATTCCCACTTCAGAGAGTGCAACAGTAGGGAAAGCGTTGGATAGAATGGGTGTAAAAATTACTATTCCCACTTCAGAGAGTGCAACAGTAGGGAAAGCGTTGGATAGCGTAGGAGTAAAAATTGCTATTCCCACTCCAGAGAGTGCAACAGTAGGGAAAGCGTTGGATAGAATGGGGGTAAAAATTACTATTCCCACTTCAGAGAGTGCAACAGTAGGGAAAGCGTTGGATAGCGTAGGAGTAAAAATTACTATTCCCACTCCAGAGAGTGCAACAGTAGGGAAAGCGTTGGATAGCGTAGGGGTAAAAATTACTATTCCCACTCCAGAGAGTGCAACAGTAGGGAAAGTGTTGGATAGCGTAGGGGTAAAAATTACTATTCCCACTTCAGAGAGTGCAACAGAAGGAAAAGTGTTGGGTAGCGTAGGGGTAAAAATTACTATTCCCACTCCAGAGGGTGCAACAGTAGGGAAAGTGTTGGATAGCGTAGGGGTAAAAATTACTATTCCCACTCCAGAGAGTGCAACAGTAGGGAAAGCGTTGGATAGCGTAGGGGTAAAAATTACTATTCCCACTTCAGAGGGTGCAACAGTAGGGAAAGTGTTGGATAGCGTAGGGGTAAAATTTACTATTCCCACTCCAGAGGGTGCAACAGTAGGGAAAGTGTTGGATAGCGTAGAGTTAAAATTACTATTCCCACTCCAGAGCGTGCAACAGTAGGGAAAGTGTTGGATAGCATAGGGGTAAAAATTACTATTCCCACTCCAGAGGGTGCAACAGTAGGGAAAGTGTTGGATAGCGTAGGGGTAAAAATTACTATTCCCACTCCAGAGGGTGCAACAGTAGGGAAAGTGTTGGATAGCGTAGGGGTAAAAATTACTATTCCCACTCCAGAGGGTGCAACAGTAGGGAAAGCGTTGGATAGCGTAGGGTTAAAATTACTATTCCCACTCCAGAGAGTGCAACAGTAGGGAAAGTGTTGGATAGCGTAGGGTTAAAATTACTATTCCCACTCCAGAGAGTGCAACAGTAGGGAAAGTGTTGGATAGCGTAGGGTTAAAATTACTATTCCCACTCTAGAGAGTGCAACAATAGGGAAAGTGTTGGATAGCGTAGGGTTAAAATTACTATTCCCACTCTAGAGAGTGCAACAGTAGGGAAAGCGTTGGATAGCGTAGGGGTAAAAATTACTATTCCCACTCCAGAGAGTGCAACAGTAGGGAAAGCGTTGGATAGCGTAGGGGTAAAAATTACTATTCCCACTTCAGAGAGTGCAACAGTAGGAAAAGTGTTGGGTAGCGTAGGGGTAAAAATTACTATTCCCACTCCAGAGGGTGCAACAGTAGGGAAAGTGTTGGATAGCGTAGGGGTAAAAATTACTATTCCCACTCCAGAGAGTGCAACAGTAGGGAAAGCGTTGGATAGCGTAGGGGTAAAAATTACTATTCCCACTCCAGAGGGTGCAACAGTAGGGAAAGTGTTGGATAGCGTAGGGGTAAAAATTACTATTCCCACTCCAGAGGGTGCAACAGTAGGGAAAGTGTTGGATAGCGTAGGGTTAAAATTACTATTCCCACTCCAGAGGGTGCAACAGTAGGGAAAGTGTTGGATAGCGTAGGGGTAAAAATTACTATTCCCGCTCCAGAGAGTGCAACAGTAGGGAAAGTGTTGGATAGCGTAGGGGTAAAAATTACTATTCCCACTCCAGAGGGTGCAACAGTAGGGAAAGCGTTGGATAGCGTAGGGTTAAAATTACTATTCCCACTCCAGAGAGTGCAACAGTAGGGAAAGTGTTGGATAGCGTAGGGTTAAAATTACTATTCCCACTCCAGAGAGTGCAACAGTAGGGAAAGTGTTGGATAGCGTAGGGGTAAAAATTACTATTCCCACTCCAGAGAGTGCAACAGTAGGGAAAGTGTTGGATAGCGTAGGGGTAAAAATTACTATTCCCACTCTAGAGAGTGCAACAGTAGGAAAAGTGTTGGGTAGCATAGGGGTAAAAAATACTATTCCCACTCCAGAGGGTGCAACAGTAGGGAAAGTGTTGGATAGCGTAGGGGTAAAAATTACTATTCCCACTCTAGAGAGTGCAACAGTAGGAAAAGTGTTGGGTAGCGTAGGGGTATAAATACTATTCGATATTAAATTACTTACCTTCAATTCGATATTTTTCACCACTATATTTTGTACATTCTATATTTTGAATTCGATATCTTGTCTTGTTACCATTATATTATATTATATTATATTTTCTGTTATGTTATATTATGTTATGTTATGCTATGTTATGTTATGCTATGTTATGTTATGTTATATTATATTATTTTATATTATATTATATTATATTACATGATATTTTCTGTTATGCAATATTATGGTATGTTATGTTGTTCTGTCATATTAGATGTAACCTTCATAGGTGGCCCCAGCACTTTTACCTGTAGCCCAGTTTCGCCCCGCCCCCTCAAAGCAGTGCTCCACAGGCTGCCTCTGGATGCAAGACGTTTGACCACATCACCCACTGCAGAGGCTCCGCTTGAAACTGCAGCACAAGACATGCTGCTTCGACCACGATGTCGCACACACATCCACTCCATCCATAATGGCCGACTAATGGCGCCCACCTGATGCTCCACAGTGATTGGTGGAATGCCTCCTCCTCAAGACTCCCACATTGAAGCCAGAGAGGTGGATGCAGCCTTTCTGCTCTGGCAGCCCCTCCCCCCCAGGATTCAACAGCTCTGCGGCCCACCCGCTGCCCTGCAACTTTCAAAAGGGGTGTCGAGTCCTCCTGTCCCAAGGACACTCTGGGCTTCGGACTTTACGCACTCACCCTTTATCCTGACTTTATAAGCATTTAATGCCTGTCTTCTTGTTCATCTGTAAAGTGTTCTAAAACTACCAAAGACAGCAAATGCATTAAAAACAACAAGTGCAATGTTTCTGAAATGGGTTTTGTGGGGTGTGTCCAGCTCTGCCATGGAGTAGGCTCCTGCCAGGTGGCGTCTGGCACAGATTTAAAAGCAGAGTTTTGGGGGGTTTAGAGACCAGAGCTGAATGACATTTAGGGGTTGTTTACCACTCCTAGATGTGTGGTGCAAAATGTGTCATGCCACCAGCACTGTTAAAGTTTTGTACTTAAAATAAGTAAACTAAACACACCACTTCCTCTACGTGACTCCAAGTTCATAATTCTAAGCTACCCTGGAAGCCCCAATGAGAGCTCCTTGAAGCTTCACGCCTAGTCAGGGCTCCAGGACGCTGGGTCTTTTTTCACAAATGTCTCCCTCTGTCACCCAGTGTGCATGGCCTATACAAAAGGGCTGTGATTTGCTGGCCGAAGGATAAGGACCCTAGGACCTCGGGTGCCCAGGGAAGGGTCCTGCAGGCCCAGGAGTGTCTCTCCTGCCTGCCTGGGTTAAGAAGCTGTGACCGGGCTGTGGGTCGGAGCTCTGGCAGACCCTCAGGTGGAAGCCTCCAGCCCTGGACACCCTTCCACGGCTGCCATGTAGTAAAGCACCCAGGACGGGTTCTCAGGCTTGGGGGTGTCTCCCTGACTGCTCCAGTGATGACTGTTTGATCGGGTACCGGGTCACTGCTCCGGCTGTGCTGGGAGTGAAAGCCTTCAGCCCTGTGTTCCTTTCCCTGGCCCGATGTGCCGCAAAGTGCCTTGGACAGGGTCTCACCGTCCTAGGAAGGCCCCCTTTGTCTTCCTGGGTTATGAAGCTCTGACCGAGCCCAGGGTCAGAGCTCCTGCAGGTCCTGGGTGGAAGCCACATGCCCATCATGTTGAGTCCAGCAGGCCCAGGAATGCATCTCCTGGCCGGCTGGGTTCAGAAGCTCTGAGTGGGGCCCGAGTTAGAGCTGCAGGGGGCCCCGGCGATGGAAGTCCACAGCCCTGGGTTGCCTTCTCCGGCCCGCTATATTGCAAAGTACCCTGGATGGGGTCTCACTGGCATGGAAAGGCGTCCCCTGCCTGCCTGGGTAGAGAAACTCTGACCGGGCCCGATTTGTGGAAGCGCTTAGCCGTGGCTCCATCCCCAGCCACTGTGCAGAGTGCCCTTGAAAGGGTCCTTCGGCCTGGGAAGGCGTCCCCTGTCTGTCTGTGATAAGAAGCTCTGACCGAGAGCCGGGTCAGAGCTCGGACAAGCCCTAGGTTGAAGGCTTCCAGCTCTGCCCTCCCTTCCTCGGTCTAGTGTGTTGTAGAGTGACCGGACGGGGTCCCGCTGGCCCGGGAAGTCCTCCGCTGCCTGTCTGGGTTTAGAGTTCTGACTGGGGCCTGGATCAGAGCGTCTGTGAGCCCTCAAGTGGAAGCCCTTGGTCCACCATGTTGCAAACTCCGCTTTCTGCTGGGTTAGGAAGCTCTGTGCCCCCAGTCAGAGCCTCAGTGGACCCAGGGACAGCGTGTGGATCCATTCTATTTCACGTTCCATTTTGTGGCACTCAGTAGAAGAGGCCTGCAGAGTGTGTCGAAGCTGATGGCGCATTTGTTCCTTGTACTTTCCACAGCTTCGAGCTGCATATCTGAATGTTGGCTCATTACACCGTACTTGTTGTTGAAGTTCTGTACTTTAGATGTAACTGTAAGGCCTTGATAAAGAGGTGTGGCGCAGCGGCCAGGGTGCCTGACTCTGGACCATGGGGTTGCCCGGTGCCGGCGGCAGGTCAGCCCAGCACCATGTGACTCTGGGAATTTGCTCGCGTAATCTTCCCGAGGGCCCCCAGCGCTGGGACACCACTCCGGAGGTAGCTGCGCGCTTTACAAATTCAAGGTTATTGAGAAATGACCAGTTACAAGTGTATGTGACAAGCTGTTGCTGGCCTCATGCTACTTTGCTGTAGCTTGAAATCCATATGGGCCCATACTGATTATAGATTAATGATCCGATACATGTTTGGAAAGCACCTAAGCGAGCGAATGGCCCATTGACATTTTATTATTTGCACAACATCTCTGCAACAGCTCAACATCTTTAAAAACCACACACAACTTCTGTATTTTAAGGGTTCAGTCCACACCCGTACCTGCTCATTGCAGCTGTCAAATAACAAGATACATTAGAACTCTAACCTGACCTGACCTGGATTTAGCGCCTGGACGCCTCAGGGCAGCTGTAGCGCTTTATAAAACCCCTTTTCATTTCATTCCTTTTCATTTCAATGTCTTTCTTATTTTAAACTTTCACATAATCCCCAACCCTGGGCTCTGTTTTCTGGCCTGTCTGATCCCAAAGTGTGTGGGGCGGGGTCTTACAGGCTTGGAAGGGCCTTCTCTGTCTCCATAGGTTAACCGCATCCTTGCTATAGTGCATTCCCGTGCAGTGCTGCAATTTTCAAAATCCCATTGTTTGTGACAAGGTCAACTCGTCATAAGCACAGCGCAGGTAACACCCATGACGAGTTGACCTTGTCACAAGCATCAAAGGGGTTGAGAAGCTCTAACAGGGGCTAACCTCAGATCTCCAGTGGGCCCGGGGATGGAGTCCCCGGCGCTGGGCTCAGTTCTCCAGCTCGCTGTGTAAAAAAGTTACAGGGGCTGTGCCGGCCTTGGAAGGCCGCCCTTGCCTTGTAAGAAGCTCTGACTGGGTCCAGCCCGTCATATTGCGAGGTGCCCGGAACAGGGTTCTGCCGGCCTGGCAAGTCCCCCATTGCCTATGCCTATGCGGGTTAAGAAGCTCTGGCAGAGACTCGGGTTGGAGCTCTAGCAGGCTAACCTGTTTCAGTTCAAAGTAACTTCCCCAAGAAAGATAAGAAGAATGTAAACGTCAATAAAAATCATACGAAATGAGATGCCAAACTAAAAGGCAGCTTTAAAGAATATCAGCCAGTGTTCATGAAAGATAAAAAGTAATATTTACTGATGGGGCAGAAGATGCCACTTGCCAGATCGGTGCTGTTGATATTAATCAAATTAAAAAGACATTTTTGAAAAAGAAAACTTGAAAACCCTAAAATTCGTCCCAATTGTTCAAATCTTGGAAGAATGGGACCACAGACATCTGTGTAAAGAAATCCCAGTTCTTGAAATAACACATTCACTTGAGGAAGCAGATTTGAAAATAAACAGTGGGGCTTGACAATGTTTGCTTAAATGATTTGTACAATCTTCACCAGAAAGAACCACGCTTGCTTCCAAGAGTACTACCAACAAGGTTAGAAATGAGAATGTATCAAAAACAACTGATCAATATTAACTCCCAAGAATGTTCCAGTAAAAGAGCTGAACAAAATAAGCAACTGGAGACCGATCGCAATTGATAAAGCATTCATGAAGTTACTAACAAAAATCATGGCCCAAAAAAAATCACTAGTTTTGAAAACTTGAATAAAGGACAGAAAGTCTTGATGAAAGTGAGAGACTGCCTCAGAAACCTGACACGCCTACCGAATGTCAGAGAAGGGGTGCACAAGATTAAACACTGTGTGCAGCGGTGATCAGAGACATAAAAAAATATTTGACTCTGTCAGTCACTATTATGTCACAGAGAGTCCTCTAAAGACTACAGCCTGATTCATGAAGCTAAATTGAGCTCGCAATAGCTGCGAAAATGCTATTGCGGGCGCAATTCCCAGAATCGGAATTCACCATGAAAAACAGCGAATTCGCAACACAGAATTGCGAAATCGCTAAAATATTCGCAGAATCCCGGATGTAGACCATTTGCGAATCGGAAATAGCGAGAAATCACGGATTCTGCGAAAATAATAGCGAATTCGCAAATTCCTCGCAATCGGGATTCATGAAAAATCGTAATTAGCGAAAAATCCCAAAATCGCTTTTTGCGAGGCGCAATTTAAGGACAACCCAAAGCAGGTGGTAACCATCAAACCCATAGTAAACATTTTTTTGAAAAACCGTTGGCCTATCAGCAACTGGTGCTGGCCTGACCAAACACACTTAAGGAGAAGCAGCATCAGCATAAGGAGCGTCACAATGCCAGGAATGTACATGGTGGTCAGGCGGCGAAGGCTACAGCGAGCAGCACGGAGGAGACGCAGAATCCAGGCCAGGATCTTCCGCCAGCGGGTCACCCTGCTGGGCCAAACCAGAGAGCAAATTTACGTAAAGTACCGCCTGAATGGGGCAATGATCATCAAGCTAATTCAGGACCTTGACTCCCCTGATGCAGCACCCAACAAGGCGGACCAATGCCGTGCCAACACATGTCCAGGTATTGTGTAGCCTGCACCTCCTGGCCTCCGGGAGCTTCCAGGGGATAGTTGCGGCTGCTGGGTGGATATCCCAGCCCACCATGTCCCGCTGCCTAGGGAGTTTCCTTGACGCAATGCTGACCCAGCTACACCACCACATCAAATTTCCTACAAGCCAACAGGAATTGGATGAGACCAAGCTTCAATTCTACAATGTTGCGCATTTCCCACACGTGATAGGATGCATTGACTGTACCCACATCCACATCTGCTCACCAGCTGCAACGGAGTACATGTACCGCAATCGCAAGTCCTACCACTCCCTCAACATCCAGATGGTCTGCAATGCAAAGACATACATCACGGACATAGTGGCACAGTACCCGGGGAGTACACATGACTCATTCATATTCCGGCACAGCGGCCTCCACACACGACTGGCCAGGGGAGACTTCGGGGAAGGACACCTACTTGGTAAGTACACTTTGCCCACAATGTCACACTGCGATGAAGTAGCTGCGCAGCACAGGCACTCACCCTCTGCTCCTCTCATTCAGGTGACAGTGGCTACGCCCTGCGTGAATACCTCCTCACCCCATACCTCAACCCTGCTACACCACAGCAACGGCGTTACAACGTAGCACACATACTCACAAGGAATTGCATTGAGAGAACTTTTGGCCTACTGAAGAGCAGATTCCGCATACTTCACAAGACAGGTGGGGCCATGTACTACAGTCCTGAAGTTTGCTGCCGCATTGTGGCTGTGTGTGCTATACTACACAACATTGCTACCAAGCGCCGGATACCTGTCGACATCTCTGGCAGTGAATCGGAAAAGGACGACCGGCCACCTGCACATGCGCGCCATGCACGCGGGGAGAACCCAGCTGAAGGCCACAGACGTCGCAACCACATCACAATGAACAGTTTCTAGTGCACCCTCTCCCCTCACCCAACAAATCACAATTGCATGAATATTGTAATAATGACACAACGCCAATGTGGGATGCTAAATTAAATATTATTGTTTGAATCACAAAAAAGGTTCCAGTTGCCATCCTTCAAATGCAAACAGTATTTCAGCATACTGCTGCGTCCAATACACAGGGCAGGCTTATGTTCAGCCTGTGCCTGTACTAGTACTATTCAGCCAGGTGCGCCTCCGGCGCGAAGCACCCGCGCGCCTTTCTGGCTCCACCTCAGCCTCCGCACGTGCCCCTGCAGTGGGCCTGGTGCTGCGTCTCAGTGCCTCAACGTGTGAGGCAGAGTGGCTGCTCACACTTGATGGCCCCTCACTGGCATCATCACCCCCGACAGTGACAGGTAGAGCAGGGTGAAGTGCGGTCACGGCAGTGGTCAGGTGCTCAAGTACCCTGGCCACATCCTCGCAGCACTGAATGAGCTGCTGCTGCTGCGCCAGGGACCGGCGCGATAGCTGCGAGGTGGCATTGCCAACAACATAGTTCGACCGGGTGTAAGCCGTCAGCCGGGTCAGTAGCTGACGGTGGCGGCGGCGGGCTGTGTTGCGAAATCATTGCAGCTGTGTTGGCCTCCATGGCGGCAGTCATGCGGGCCATCCCCTCCCCCACACCTGCCATGGCTGCCGTCATGCGGTCCATCCGGTCCCCCACACCTGCCACATTGCGGCCAATGTTGTAAAGCTGAAGCTGTATGGCCCCTTGCCGGCGTGCCTGCAGCTGGTGAATCCTGAGCATGCGACGTTCAACACTCATGCTCGGCAGCCGCTGTCCATTCCCCCTCCTGGTGCTGGGAGCATTGGTCTGCAGGCGAGACCTGCCACGCCTGCTCTGCTGGCCTGACACAGTGGGTGGCCGCTGTGTCGCCGCTGTCACGGGACCTGATGTTGATGCTCCAGCTGATGGTGGAGTCAAGTTAGGCATTGCTGGTGCGGCAGGGGCTGGAGGCACACTGGTGGTGGACCTGGCTGCAGGGGTGGTTGTTGCTGCGGCAGGGGCTGGAGGCACACTGGTGGTGGACCTGGTTGCAGGGGTGGTTGTTGCTGCGGCAGGGGCTGGAGGCACACTGGTGGTGGACCTGGCTGCAGGGGTGGTTGTTGCTGCAGCAGGGGCTGGAGGCACACTGGTGGTGGAGCTGGCTGCAGGGGTGGTTGTTGCTGCGGCAGGGGCTGGAGGCACACTGGTGGTGGAGCTGGCTGCAGGGGTGGTTGTTGCTGCGGCAGGGGCTGGAGGCACACTGGTGGTGGACCTGGCTGCAGGGGTGGTTGCTGCGGCAGACGCAGGAGGCTGTGTATGTAACGGCACCTCCTCGTCATCCTGTGCTTCCTCATCTATTTGCAGCCTCTCGCTGTCGCTGCTGTCTGCGCCACCTGTGAGGGGAAGTGGACGTTCATTAGTTGCATGTATCTGTCACACGTGCAGTTGCTACATGCATGCTGGGTGACATTCCCTGACTGCCTATGGCTTTGCGTACTTTTGAACCTGTCTGGCTGCATTGGGGTACTTCTACATTGTGGCCACACTACATGTCCCACAATGCTTTAGGGCAGTACCTGATGTGCACCGATGGCATGACTATGGAACATTTTGGGAGGCTATATGGTCATCGCCATTCATAGGGGACAGGGTCGCAGTCGCATGCCACTTACCTTGGATCTCTTGGGTGGGGCGGGATGAGTCCAGACGGGTGACTCCGATGCACGCCTCAGCCTCCAGCGTGTCTTCTACTCGATCCTCCATGGGGGTGTTTGGAGGGACTGTAGGTCCTCCCCCTCCAGTGCCCAGGGACTCTCCAAGCCTCTCAGCTACCTTCTCTTTGGCACGACCTCGGAGGTCGTACCAACGTTTCTTAAGTTCATCGAGTGACCTGTCGGCCACACCCACAGAGTTCACAGCGGCCGCTATGCCCACCCAGATCCTGCGCTTCTCCTGCTCGGGCACCCTCCTTGAGTCCTTCCCGAACAGTTTGGAGTGGTTCTCCACCACCCCTTCAATTAAGTGCTCCAACTCCTGCTCGGAGAACTTTAGCTTTCTCTTGCGCCCTGTGATGTTGCTGGGCCCAGGTACTGCCTCCTCAGACATAGCTGCAGTGTAGTTGGAAAGTGGTAATCCAAGGTGAATTGCAGGAGCTGTCTCTGTGGCTGCCTCGAGGTCTGCCTCACTGTGGTGAATGGGGGTGGGAACTGGCTGCTTCCTGGTTGTGATGTCATCACTGTGCTCGAAATGCGACTTCCCGTTTTCCCGATCTCGCGATTTTGCGATCGCGCTTTTTGCAATCTCGCAATTAGCGATATTGCTATTTGCGATATCGCAAATCCGACACGGATGTAGCCGGAAATAGCGATTTTTCTGCGATTTTCGATAATCGCAAACGGTTTTTGCGGCCGCATGCGAATCTCTTTTTTTTATCGCAAAACATCATGAATACCGTTCTGCGATTTCTCAATTGCGATTCAGTTAATCGCTAATTGAGAATCGCAGAATCCGGTTTTCATGAATCAGGCTGTAAGAGTTCTGTCATATATACGATATCTAATAAGAGACTTATACAGAGATTCATTTGACTATATATTTAAGGGTAAAATCAATGAATCTATAACAGAAATAATGAAGTCTGGAGTCAAACACGGTGACTCACTATCTCCACTGTTGTTTATTATTGCAATGGACCCTCAAACATTTGATCTTCAGAAAAATAGCGATTGATTTAGATTTGACTCAGAGGGATTTATTGATCATATCACACATTTAGCCTTTGCAGATGGCATAGCACTACTCTTTAATGCAAGGGCTGGTGTGAGGCCTAACTTAAAGATCATGTGCAAAGCAACAGTTCTAAAAATAAATGTAAAAAAGAAAGATGGGTTTTTTATAAGTCATCACAAAGAAAAAATTCAGATGAATAATTGCAAACCATGGCAATTTGAAAAACAAAATATTGATAACATGCATCCAGGTGACAGTGAGAGGTAGCTTGGATTGAACTTTGAACCTCACACAGGTAATACTAACAACAACCTCATAAACTAAATACTAACAGAATGGGCTAAAACACAACTGAAGCCAACAGGAAATGTTAAACTGCTGAAAAAATACCTGGTCCCTAAGCTGTCATTCACAGTAGAAATGGTAGACAGAGAAGCAAAGACTCTCATTGAACTCGACCAGACAATAAAGAAATATGCCAAAAACTATCACTACCCACTCACATATGCAGCACTGGTCTGTTCAACTCAAAAAGGTCAAATGATGGCTTAGATATACAAGGCTGTGTTCAACTAGAGGAATCGACAAAGTGAACAATCTGTTATATCTCAGAAAAGTTCCAGACTTGCACATTGTTCATTTTTACTTGTAAGCAGAAGAAATAATAAATGATAAAACTGACTGCAAGATCAAAACTCGCAAATCAAAACTGTCAGGCCGTATATTCCTAGACTACTCTTTGCAGCTATTAGCATCTTATGATTGGAGAAAAGAAGAATTTGAGAAATGGAGAACTCTTCTTGTACAATGGTGATGGTATAAAACATTTAAAAAAGAATCCAGCCTCAAACATTTGGATTACGAAGTGCAATGTCACCAGAGAAAATGAAATACACAACTTGACTTGAGAGTGAATGTCATGAACACTAAAGTAACAATATCCAGTGGAAGAGATCGATCATTCCCTGTTTGTAGATATTGCAAAGATGTCTGTGAATCAATTGTGTCAGATGAATGTCCTAAAACAAAGTACCTAAGAATTAAAAGACATAAAAAGACCCTAGATCTAGTCATTATTCGAACTAAAAGATGTGGTTGGCTAACAGACAAGGAACCTCATTCAAAAAACAGTCAAATGTGAACATGAAAAATCTGATGTAGCATCAGGAAGGTTACCATAGGGATAATTGGCTCATGGCGGCCAAGCGTTCACAGCAACATCGCTTTTTGAATCTTTGATGTCGGCTCTTCCTCTCATTGCAAAGCAGAGTTCACCAAGCGTTGGATTGTTCACCCACTAATAAGGAAAGTGAGCTGGGTTTAGACCGTCAAGAGACCGATCACTTTTACCCTGCTGATGATGTGTTGTTGCAATAGTAATCCTACTCAGTACGAGAGGAACTGAAGATGCAGACATTTGGTATGTGTGCTTGGCCGAGGAGGCAGTAAGGCATAGCTGGCTTCTGTGGTATTATGACTGAACGCCTCTCAATCAGAAACCTGCTAAACCAGAGCGATGCTGCAGTGTTTAGGGGCCCCTGTTGGCCTGGTCCATTTGACCCCAGGCTGGCGGTATAAATGGGGTGTGGACCTAGGGGAGGCTTACTCCACCACATACACAATAGCAAAGGGGCCTCTCCCTCCTGTCTTACATCACTGGGTGCAGGGCTGGGGGCTCAAGTTCTCTCTGGTCAGCAGAATGACCAGATAGAGCGGTCACCAGTGGTGTCACCAGGAGCCAAGAATCTGGTGGGTGCCTCTATGAAGGATCCTCCTGACTGCTGGCCTTGTCATCAGCTGCTGCCGGGGAACTCTGGAGACCATAATAACCAGTTGGTGGCTGTCCGACCAGATGACTGACGAGCCATCCAGAGCAGCAAACTCTTACGTGTGTCTCCCCATGGGTACTGTAAGCCCAAATGGGGTCGTAATACTCAAGAAAAAATGACGTTCCAGGCAAGCCCAAGGGAAGGGAAGGAATGGGTTTGGGGCTTAACTCGACTTAGCGTCCCAGGCTCAAGCACAAGAAAGGTAGAAGGCACTAACACAGGACGCCCTTGGTCAATGTAATGGGGTGAGAGTTCCTACCCAGGCTGCAGACTGGAAAGGATTGTTGGGCCCCTCCAGGGTGTGGAGCAGAGACAGCAGAGCCTTCATGAAGTGCCAGCCACTAGGCAGAATCCAGGACAGGGTGGCATCGGACCAAGGAGGAGTCTGGGGCTGATGGGGCCTGTACAGTACAGAAATCTCCAATAAGAGGTGGGCAAAGTCATGGCTTTCACCTAGGATGCCCGCACCTGAAAGCCAAGATGTCAGTCACTATGCAGGGCTGCCTACCCTACTGGGAGCATGGCAGTGTCGGACCGAGGAGGAGTCCAGAGCTCCCAATATCCCCGTGAGAGGCCGGTAAAGCCATGGCTTTTGCCTGGCAGACCCGGTCCTCGAAGGCCGGTGGTGCAACCCAGAAATTCCTTCCCAGGGTGCCACCCCCATGAATTTGCCAGGTTTCAAGAAGCCCACCAGTTTGCTTGCCTGCTTCTTGAAAAGGTACTGGAAGTAGAGGTGTGGGGTGCCGCAGCACCCTTCAATAACCACGCTGAAGCCAGGAAGGTGAATGGGCAATAAAGACTCCTTGAAATTTTATTTTTATCTTGTCATATTTGAACAGAAGTATGTTTATAGACAGAGATCCAATGTCAAGTTATGTCTTCTTATACATGACTGCTATTCTTTTAAAAGGTGGTTAGTGATTTCTTTTGTTAACGGCAAATTGAGAGAATTTCGGAAAGTGAACTATGTTACAATCTTGCTGGGTTACAGGGAGTGTGAAAGGAAATACTAGAGGGTATTGTTGTTTTAACACAAAAAAATGTCATATCTGAAAATGAACTGTACAAATACTGCAATATATCAACACTTAGGAAAACACAAATGCAGCATTGTGTGTGTAACTGAAGTGTGACGGAAGCAAAGCTTTTACAAGGATCAATACAAATCAAGACTGCTGATGCGCACGTCATGAATATTTGTTGAAACCCAATATCCACACCTTATCACTGGGAGTAGGTGTGTGTATATTTCTATCAGTAAAACTGCATGTCTGGGGAACTTTAGTGGTGATATCAAGGGAAAGTTTGCTGTCTGTAATGCAACACCATGCTTTAGTAATATATGTGTGTGACGTGTGCTCCAAAGTACACCACCCACTACATCCCACGACACTGTCCTGATCAATACATTTTCTACACTTTGTGTGAAGCATGCACTTTTAACAATCCCTGTGACTTCAGTGACGTAACATTGATGTCAGCACGCCCACTCAGAACATTGTTCCAGCACCGCTGGCTTCCTAGTGGCCAAAACTTCACCAGTGACGTTTCATTCTCACGGCCGACCCAGCCAATGGGCAGGTATGGGTGTGCCAACTCAGTGAACCATGTCATTGATTAACACGAAGGCCTCGTTCAAACACGACTGGCACCAGTGGGCACTGGATGATTAATTATTAAGGACATCTGGAGCACGAAGCATTCCGCCTTTCTTTTCTGCCTCTGGCAGAGCAAAAACATCTCCAGACTAAAGTAATTTGAAAAAGGTTTACATTTGTGTTACGTGAACAATAGTGGACCTGCAACTAACTCCTTTTAGTGCTTCAGGCAGGGGCGTAACATAAACCCACCGCAGCCCCCGCGGTGGGCGGAGGGGGGGATCAGTCTGAAGGGGGCCCCTCAGCTCATCTGCAGAGAGCTGTGAGAGGTTTGCTCTAAAGCATCTGCAGTGTGCAGCCTGCTCTGAGCTCCTCCGGTTGACCCAGGACCGAAGAGAAAGAAAGTAACAAGTTACATTGTGGGACAAGGATGGGGGTGGGGCCCCCAGAGAGGGCACTGCTCCTCTGAGGCACCACAGAGCTGACTTGGGCTGGAGAAAGTTTGCAACTCCAGAAATAAGGATCTGCTTGGACTCATTGGAAGGTAAACAAGCATGTGCAATGCAATTGGCCTCACATTTGTGAGAGTTTAAGCTATTGATGTCGTGAAGGACAATGTATTTTATTTCTGTTTGAAGTGGAGGGAATGTGTGAGGTGCCAAGTGGACATATATGGTTTGGATTTGAATTGTTAGTTGTGGAATTTTGTTGTGTGGATTGGATCTGTGTAGTGAAATAATGTGGCATGATGTGCAGTGTAATTATGTGGTATTGAGTGGACTGGGATTGTGTGTCATGGAGTGGGATTATCTGGAATGGTATTTTGTGTTGTGGATTGGTATGTAGTGGAGTTTACTTATGTGGTGTGCTGTTAAATATTGTAGCATGATGTGGAATTTTATGGTGTAGATTGGATGTATGTGGTGCGTTTTGCATTTGTGTTGTTAGTTTGAATTATGTAGTCTGCTGTCAATTATGTGGTGTGGAATGAAAATGTGTAGCGTATCACATGGAAGTTGCAGTGTTGAGTGAAATTATGTTGAGTGGTGGTATTATGAGGCATGGTGTGAAGTGTAGCTATGTGGAGTGTTGCTACGTGGCATAGACTGGATTTATGTTGAGTGTATGTATTCAGAATGGAGTAGAGCATAATTATATGGATGTTAATTATGTGGTGCTGAGTGGTATTATGTGGAGTGTAATTATGCTGTGTGATAAATTGTGTGGGGATGAATTGTGCGACATGTGGCATTATGTGGCATGGTGTGGTGTATAATTGTGCGGAGTGGAATTATGCAGCATGTTGCAGAGTTGTATTTTGTGGAGGGTAATTATGTGTTTTGGAGTTGAGTGTAAATATGTTGTGTGAAGTGTAATTATAAAGGTTGAAGTGGAATTATGTGTAGTTGAGTTGTGAGGAGTGTAATTATGTGGTTTTGAGTGGTATTAAGTTGAGTGGAATGTTATTTGGTGTTGTGGAATTATGTGGTATGGAGTGAAGTGTCAATATATGTTTTTTTAATTTTTAGGATTGTAATTATGTGGTATGGAATGTTGGAGGCTTAAAATATTTATAGTTTAATTGTGCGCCATGGAATTATAAGCAGTTGTCGTAACAAAGGCCCCCGCAGCCCCAACATTGCGGGGGGCCCCTGTGCTCCAGGGGCCCCCTCACTCAGCGGAGCAAGCAAGCCCCTTAGTTCATGAATCTTATGGTGCGCACGGCCATGGTGCGCACACACGGCCTCCTCATTAATAAATGGTGCACGCACGGCCAGGGGCAAATGGTGCGCATGTCCGCTGGGCCCCGGGCAGTCCTCTGAGGCCCTTTATTAGTTATGGTGCGCGGCGCGCAGATGTCTCCGCGTCT
Organism: Lissotriton vulgaris; assembly: GCF_964263255.1. Lineage (NCBI taxonomy): Eukaryota > Metazoa > Chordata > Amphibia > Caudata > Salamandridae > Lissotriton > Lissotriton vulgaris. The sequence continues at coordinate 490,969 of NW_028245796.1, read as the reverse complement.
GCGCGAGTGTGCGCCTTCAGGGTAGGGCATAGGGTAGGGCTGGTGACCATACCATTGTCATGCGCATTGCGCAGAAGCGCAATTAAAAGTGAGCGTGACGAGTGCAGTGAGGCATCCCACCGAGGATCCAGCCAGAGGGACTATTGGGTAAGACTGTCACCGAGCGACGCCCCCAGCCATAATTTAATTATTACTAGCCCCTCCCTGGCTAGCCTTGCCCTCTTCTGCTGCCCACTCACGCCTGCCACTGAAGCTGCAGGCCAGGCCTCAGGCGATTCTGTCTGAGCCAAGGCAGGAGTGGTCCGTGGTGGCGAGGAGTCTCAGTGGGTGGGTGGGGGGAATGAGATCATAATTTGGATCAGGGAGGGCATCATGGTGGGGCCGGGCCGGGAAATCTGGAATAAAAGTAAAACGTGATATGTAGGCTGTCCCAGGGCATAATTGACCCCAGCAGAGGTAAATGACTGGACAATTGCCCTGGTTGCAGAAACCTCTCCAAAAGGCTGGCTTTAGGGAATGTCACTACATATGCTATCTGTAGGTAGAGGAGGGCATACACAGACTGACCGCTGCAACACAGAGTGCCTGGGCCTGGACCAGAGCCATGACACTCCAGGGATGGAGAAGGAAACTCACTAAGGAGACTCCCCTGCGGGGAAGGACCTTCTTAGAAAAGGGACACATTGAAAGGATTTAGAAGATGGCATCTCTATGGAATTTCCAAAGTAGGGGACCTAGCACAGGGCAGTGGAGCACGAAGACACTTGAGCACCTGCAAAGGAATATAAATACATACAGCCAAAGCTATGTCCTGACATTGCGCCCATAATATGGGCTGAATTGTTGAAATATAGTCTGTGGGAACGTGGGGTTCTAGTGGCGTTTGTCTAAGGGACAATTTCTGCTCTTAGCAAGGCTCAGAACAGCATGTCTGGCTGCCTCCATAGGCTTACCACCTCATGGGAGGGAGACCTGGGCCTCCTCGTGGGCACTACCTGGGATATGACCCTCGTGCCCATTAGTTTGAACAGGGTCACTCATATGTTGGATCAGCCCACGGGAAAGCTCACTTAGAGCAGGACGGTCGGTCAGCCCTCTTTATCCATGGCTTTGTTCAAAGCTTCATTGACACTTCTAAACGCCAGTCATCATGACTGACTGCAGTTTTGATCTTTACTTTGCTGAATTCGCTGGCTTTTGCTTAAGGGGCTTTTGATGGGATGCTGAGCAGCTCCCTCAGGGTGAGGGGTCAATGGGCCCTCCCCCCGGAGCAACAGCTGAATTTGCAAGGAAGAAAAGTAGACTTTTTCCATCTGATTTGGGTGTGTAGTGAGGGTTACACATATCTACTGGAGAACTAGAGCCAGTGAACTCTTAGGTACAGAGAGAAGATGGTCCACTGACACCACCAGGCTTAATGTAGGGACCAAACTATGTGAACTTGGCTAGAGCTAGACTTGCTCGTTGCTTCTTTGGGCCTTAAGGAAGAGAAGAGGGATGTAGAGCACGGGTACTCACAAACACTTCCCAGGGGCCACAAAGTACAGTCTGTGGTGTGTCTGAGGGCCCCGCTGATGCCAGCAGGGTGGCGGGTGGGTGATATGGGGTTTGTAAGGTCGGTGTGTAGAGGAAGCGAAGCATGTACAAAAAGTGGCGGATTTGCACAAAGTGAAACCAGAAAACCTGTTATCCATCCCGCCTTCCCCACTTGACCAAACTCTTTGATCGGAGGCAATTGTTGTTTTTCTCTTTGCTTCCTTTTTCTTTTTTTGTGTTTAATTTAATAAACTATGATGTAGTGACTACATCATAGTTTATTAAATTAAACACAAAAAAAGAAAAAGGAAGCAAAGAGAAAAACAACAATTGCCTCCGATCAAAGAGTTTGGTCAAGTGGGGAAGGCGGGATGGATAACAGGTTTTCTGGTTTCACATTGTAAACGGACTACGTTGTAGTCCATTTATAATAGCAGCCCAGGCCACCGAGAGGGTGCACATGACATTTGACGCGCCTCTTAGCGCACTATTGACATTAATGAGTGAAAACTATCCTATTAAAAAATACCTCTCAATGCAGTGATATCATCAGATATACTGTGGAGAAAGGCTCAACAGGCTAATGGAGTTTTGAAGAGACTTTATCATATTTTTACCCGTTTACTGTTAGATGTCTTTTAAAAATGGAGGTGTTTCTAAAGTGTTGCCGGACGTCTTAGTTACTTCCATTCTGAATGTTAGTGCTGAATCAAGTAAACAGCCAACCAGTGCTGCTGTTCACTAAGGGGTGGGTAGCATGGAAAGGTCAGGAGAGCCGCAAGCAGCCCCCGGGCCGTACTATGAGTATCACTGAGTTAGAGGGTGGAGAATCCTGGTGTGCCTGACCGGAGCTGAGTGGTGCATGGGTATGGACAAAGGCATAAAGCCTGAAAAGGTCACAGAGGGTGGCCACAAATATTCTAAACATTTGGCAGCCAAGGCAGAGCTATGGGCAGTGGCGGCTGCTAGGGATCAATAGTGGTGAGGCGGGGGCGTAGACAAAAAAAGATAACTTTCCTGCCAGCCATTCCCTCTCCTCTGTCCTCTTCTGTTCCTCCCGGCCTCACACAGGCTCCCAGACTCCCCTACGTCAATCACGATGCTGCTGTTACCAGCATTTCAGCAGCGTCGTGATTGATCTGAGCGGCCTGGTTTGCAGCTCAGACAATGACCAGGTGCCCCACGCGAATAGCGATGGGGCGACCTTAGGTACTCCAAGTGAAGGAGCCTAAAAGCAGGAGTCCCTCGTTGGTTTCCGGATAAGAATAGGGTCGCTGGCTGGTGACGTCATCAGGTGCGCCCGGAGGCTTATAAGGCATCCCAAGATAGGAGACCGCCTCTTTTTCTCTCCATCGCGCACCAGCCTGAAGTGGGTGGAGAAATGCTAGTGCGCATGCCTCTTTGGCTGGGCCCAAGACTGCAAGCCAAACCGCCATGCGCACTTACGGTGCATCAACCACTCCTCCTCCCTCTGACGACAGCCAAGCCCCGCCCTAACCTGGCTCTGTCCTAAAAATGAACTGATAATAACAATGAGTTATTATCATTCTTTTTTTCTTTTGCACTGCTCGGAGCGCAGTGGGGCGGCGCTTCTCCGCCTTAGCGGAGGATCCTCAGCTGAGGGTAAGAAGAGACAGAAGACGGAGAGGTTCCCAGAAACCCCCGTGGATGGTAGAGGAAAGGTTCACCGAGGTGTGGCAGAGGGAGGGGCTGAAAGTTAAAAATGTCTGATGGGAGACAACTCCGTCGTCAGTGAAATTACAGAACTACTTAGTGATGATGTCATTCTGTCTAAATGGTTGCCTTTGCACATTTCGGAAAAATAATAATAAATTAAAAATGTAAATAAAAACAATATCACTGGAGGGAAGAGAAAACAAAAGGTAAACGAGAAGGAGGAGAAATGGAAATAAAGCAGGGAAGAGAACAGAGAGGGACAAAGCAGAACGCTTTTACCTTGGTTGCTCACATAGTGCTCCACTGTTTTCGCCGCTTTAGGCCGCTTTAATTTACAAAGAAGGGAAGGAAAACCAAAGAGAGGGAGGAAGTAAGAGAAATGGAAGGAAGCGACGCGACACAGTGACAAACGCTACTGCCTGATTACAAGGTGCCTAGGCTGTCTCTGGGCCCTATTAAAGGGCGGAGAGAGACAGAAGAGAGGTGGAGAGAGACAGACAAGAGGTGGAGAGAGACAGACGGGAGGTGGAGAGAGACAGACGGGAGGTGGAGGGAGAAAGACAAGAGGTGGAGAGAGACAGACGGGAGGTGGAGAGAGACAGACGGGAGGTGGAGAGAGACAGACGGGAGGTGGAGGGAGAAAGACAAGAGGTGGAGAGAGACAGACGGGAGGTGGAGAGAGACAGACAGGAGGTGGAGAGAGACAGACCAGAGGTGGAGGAAGACAGACAAGAGGTGGAGAGAGACAGACGGGAGGTGGAGAGAGACAGACAGGAGGTGGAGGGAGACAGACGGGAGGTGGAGGGAGAAAGACAAGAGGTGGAGAGAGACAGACGGGAGGTGGAGAGAGACAGACGGGAGGTGGAGGGAGAAAGACAAGAGGTGGAGGGAGAAAGACAAGAGGTGGAGAGAGACAGACCAGAGGTGGAGGAAGACAGACAAGAGGTGGAGAGAGACAGACGGGAGGTGGAGAGAGACAGACGGGAGGTGGAGGGAGAAAGACAAGAGGTGGAGAGAGACAGACCAGAGGTGGAGGAAGACAGACAAGAGGTGGAGAGAGACAGACGGGAGGTCGAGAGAGACAGACAGGAGGTGGAGGGAGACAGACGGGAGGTGGAGGGAGAAAGACGGGAGGTGGAGAGAGACACACGGGCGGTGGAGGGAGACAGACGGGAGGTGGAGAGACACAGATGCGAGGTGGAGGGAGACAGACAGGAGGTGGAGGGAGAAAGACAAGAGGTGGAGAGAGACAGACGGGAGGTGGAGATGATAGAGCGCGCAGTTCACCCGGGTCACTGGATTTCCTGATTCTTACACGCACTGGGCCCTGGCGTGCTCATTCAAACCAATGACTCGCGTTTGGCGTGAACCGGGTGAGTTTATATACGCTACTATGAGTAATCCGGGGGGTTACTTCTCACCACTGCCAATCATGTACCTGACTTACCACAGGCACATTACTCCAGACGGATCAGGAGCTAGCAGGGAATAGGTGACAGGGATCCTAGAAGAAATACACTTTATAACCCAAAGTACATTGTCCACACTATAATCCGTAAAATAACCACAGACACCTGATGGGGTAAAAGTTTTATCTAATGATTCAAAGTAAAAATGTCAGGATAAGCAGGATACAAAATAACACATCAAGCATTAGGATCACAACCAAAATATAACTGTGAATTAGAGCAAGGACCATTGAGAATAAGTGGACATCAAGGGATATGAGTATTTAGAGAACACGCAATTCAATATAAGTATGAACTGAACAAGGGACCTGAAGTGTATACTTAAGCTAAACTACTTATGCTATTCTTACTACGTTTACTGCAACCATGCTAAGGGAAAAGGGGAAAACGGGGACACACCAATAAAATATGACAGTTCGTTACTTTCCTAAAGGTGGGGAGAGAAGTGTAACAATTCTAATAAACAATTGCATATACTTGGTATTTCAGGAGATAGAGCAATATCACAGGCAAGAGTGCTTTAATAAAAATGAGGAGAGAGAGAGAGAGAGAGAGAGAGAGAGACGCAAACCCACAGACTAATATTTACCTAATTCAGAATGAAGACCAACCCTGGCCACGGGTCAGTTGGGAAGACTGGGGTAAGGACCCTCAGGGAATGGAATACCAGAATGAGAGCAGGTACAGCTCACGGAAATTCAGGACAGGATACCCCTCAGGATTTGGCTCAGGACTGGGCTCACCAAGGTACGACCAACCCCCACAGCTTCGGAAGTAACGCCTGCGTCACCCCTTTTCTGCAAGTAATCCGCCAGTAACCCCGATTGGGTTTTTCGAATTTCCCAGCAAAGTGCTTCGCCAGCACTTAAGACTATTTCCACCCCTAGGAGTTTGTGGAAAGTATGGACAGAGTGCTCCGCAGCACTCAAGATTGGATCACCTATAGAGTTCGTAGGGTCAGTGACAGGTCTGCTACTCGGACAAGTCGGACAATTTTCCTAAGCTACACTAGGGTAATTATACAGTTTGGGGACCCTTAGACCACCCACCAATGTTGCAAGTGACAGTTTCGCACATTATGATTGGTCAGAAGAGGTGTCCTGATCATTGTCACCTCCTAGAATTCAGTGTTCTCATCATACATATTTAATTTTGCTTATCCGCCCCTTTGGGTTCACGTTCCCATCCATAGGAATACAGTAGAAATTGCGAGAGTACAAGGTATAGCAACAATGTGTCTGCGTTTCAAGGTGATTTTCATCGTCTTGTGCTGGGTTCTCAGGCGCATTGGGCTTCAGGAGCCAGCTGGCTTGTTTCAGCTTCTGCGCAGTAGAGTTTCTCCCAGGTCACATGGCAATACTCAGAGGTGCCTCATCATGGCGCCGGTTATGTATTTTCCAACCCCCAGAGACGCGATACATGAAAAGTAAGCGAGAACAAATTAGAATCACATATAAAATAATCACACTGTATACCATGCTAAAATCCAACACACCCTTTACTTTATAACTTCTATAGCATTAAAGTTTAGTGTGAAAAGACAGATAGGCTATAGCAGCAGTTGCAAGCGTAGAGCGTGGTGAGAGACAAGCGGCCATGTTTGCAACAGTGCGCATGAGCACAGATTCCCTCCAGAATGCGAGTGCGTCACATCACATGGGTATGACCGACGCATGCGCAGACTGAATTTCAGCGAAGCAGCCATTTCTTCTAGTGCAAGCTTTGTTAGTATGAAAAGACACACAGGCAAGCCTCTTGGAGACACCCGCGTGTTGGGGAAAATGCTAAAATAAATGACGAACAGTTGGATTAATATGATTATACATTAAACGAGGTTCATGAATGAGAGCAAGTCGCTTTATGTGCGAATCCTTGCTCCATCAATCCCCTCTTTGATGATATTTACTATCATCACTACAAAGGAAACAGATGCCAACTTTCATTCTTCCATTTCATTCATTTCAATTTCGATGAACTTATTATTGATTTTTCTTTCGGCTTCTCTATGAGAGTGGTGATTTTTCACCTTTTTGTAGATTTCATTCCTTAATTCTTCTAATTCTAATTCATCAATGTTTCTCTTCACCCCTCTTTTGTTTACAGTTTTTCTTTTGCAATTTTGACATTTACAGCAGATGAAAATTATCAACACAATCACACCTATTCCAAATATTGGCATCAGTATTTTCCACAGGATGTTTCTACCTAGGTTAGAAAACCAACTACCTATAGAGGAGAGACCTCCAGTCAGTCTTGTCCAGGCACTGTCAACCTCCAATGGTTTGAGCTCTTTTTCCAAATTAGTTATGTTCTTCACATATTGTTTTAATTCAATACTTTTGTCAGGAATGTAGGTGCAACAATGTTGCGCCTTCAGCATTCTACAGACTCCGCCCTCTTTTGCCAATAAGGTATCAAGAGCAAGGCGATTCTGCAAAACCATTGATCTGATCGCAACCATTTCAGTATTGACCAGCAGGAATCCAGCAGCAGTGTCAGTAGATAACCGATCCACTACTGTAGACAATTTGCAGATTCTATGAGTGTTCAGAACTACCCCCATTCCAGGTATCAGTGCACTAAAGATATCACCTATAATTTCACCTACACTTTCACGTTTACTACGCACTAAGCCATTAGTTTCTTCATCATTGCTTCCAGCAGCATTATTCACATGGTATATTTTCGGGAAAACAATGCCAAAGTAGCAGCTCCCATACCAGTGATCCGGCAATTTGAAATAAGCCTTGTTCCCATATATATAATATATTCCGGGAAACACAGGTTCTGACCCATTTTTGAACCCCCAACCTCCAATTACCTTATAATTATGTTCACACTCGCTGGAACCAATGAATACATTGTTATAATATTCTGTCCTTTCTCTATGGAGACAAAGTTTTCCTTTCCGTTCAAAATCCAGCAACAAAGCAGGATTAGCTTCGCCTTGTGAGGTGTTATCCATATGCTCAGCCCACCTAGGGACTCTATCCTTTTCATCATTTGCCTTTCTCTGAAACTTTTCCCTCCTTCGGTCTGCCATTTTTATAAACATCTTTTCCTGCTCTTGCAAGGAACAGGTCAGATTTTCTTGTCGTGCTTCATCTAAGTCTATGTCACCTATAGTCAGGAAATATTCACCCATATAACGGGTTACCTCGCTTTTAATATGGACAAGGTTCAGATGTCCTCTAATAGGAAGTTCAGAAAATACTACGTCAGCATTTGAATAGTAGTACTGTAACGTGCTCCTATAAAACAAGCTAGCTAATATACTACAGGAAATTCCGTAAGTTAGGGGTAAGTGGTGATATGTCACACCTTCAGCTACAGAGGTAGGTAGCTTCATGCAGACATAACAGTCTTCTATTTCCATAGCTTCTACATAATGCACTAACAAGTTAGCAAAAACATTTAAATGCGTCCGGTTTCTCATCTTGTGAAAGTGCAGTTCACCCTCATCTGATGCTTCTAAATTCTGTTGTGCGTGTCTTTGCCTAACTGGAGTGTCATGTCGTTCTAAGCTTCTTGGTGTCTCTGCAGTCCGTGCAACGTCTGTGTCTAATATTTCAGGTTCAGTAGGGGACAGGTTAGGATTTCTACTTATCATAAAAGGTAAAAAAACGGTTAATCCTATCCACATTACTATTAGCATAGCTATACTACACAAGCATATCTTACAGCAAGTCTTACAACACCCAAATCTGGATCTCCCAGCTACGCTTGAATCAGACATTTTAGCTTACAGGTGGCTTTTGCAACCCCTCTTCTTCTCTTCATGCAAGGCTTCGCTCTGTTTTGTCTCAAGGAGGGTCTTCGTCCGAATTCCGATCAGTGACGGACTCCTCGTCACTTTTCCCACTGTGATTGGGCTCATCAATTTCTTCCAGCACCAGGTATGTTCATTCGGGGCTCCGATACAGTTTGTTCTGTTTCTTCAATCTGTCGCTTTTTCTCAGAAACTTGCCTCGGGCTGGTTTTCTTTCACTCTCAGCCCTTTCACGGTCTTTCAGTTTCTCCTCGACTGTTTTTATTCGGAGTCTTAGCCTTTTGACGTACCGGGTGTACTTTTGTTTCTGTGACTTCCAGTGGTCGAGGACACTTGACCTTCCTCGTGCACTCTCTTATTTTTCTGTTTGTGCTTGACAGAGTCTCTTTCCCTCCCTGTCTGACTAGTTCCAGGTCTTATATCTATTTCTTCTGCCTGGTCCTCAAACTGGTCCTGTTCAGGTTCACTTTGTAGGTTTTCTTTGCTGCTAGGTGAACTGGAGTCTGATTCCTGAACACGTTCATCTATTTCTATCTGCTCTGGTTCATGCACTTCGTTCTCTTCACTTTCTTCGCATGAACTTCAGCTCTGACCACTATCTGTCCCTTTCCAGACTCCGGAGTTTCAGGTGGAGTGTCGACGTCTTGATCTGTCCCTACTTGGCCTATTTCCTGATCAGGTGTGAGGTGTGTCTTGTTGACCTGACCTTCTTCTTCTAGTTCTGTCTCACCTGGACTATCCCACTCACTGTCTAGGTAGGAGTATTTCCTGGTTCGTATTGGATCATGAACCTGGTCGTCGGCGGGGTACCACTCAACGTCTCGACTGGTGCTCGGCAGTTCGATGTCAGCAAGATCCGGACTCTCCTCGGGAGTCTCCTCAGCGGTGCTGCCTTCAGCTTCAGTCGCGTTTTCTCCGGTTACCCGCTTGGTGTGGCTGGCATGGATCCACTTCGGCACACCAGCACACTTTACAGCAGTAGTGGTGACAAGAATCACTTGTCTCGGTTTTCCCCACTTTGGTCCAAGGCAACTCTTCCGGGTGTGTTTCTTTAACACCACCCAATCGCCTGGTCGTAGCTTATGTGCTGGAGTCTTGGGCCACTCGTCTTCTGTCTCTCCAATCTGGTGGGAGATAGAACGCACTTGGTCACCCAGCTGCTTGCAGTATTCTAGCACCAAATCATCAGTAATGCTTAGCAGTTTGTGTCCAGGTACCCATGCTTGTCGCATCACTCTCCCCATTAGTACCTCATGGGGGCTCAGGCCTGTTTTTCGGTTTGGAATACTTCTCAGACTCATCAGCACAAGGGGCAAAGCGTCTGTCCATTTCATTTTGGTGGAATCACACATCTTCGCCAGCCTGGACTTTATCGTGCCATTTATCTGCTCAACCACCCCAGATGCCTTGGGATGGTAGGCACAGTGCAGTCTTTGCTTCATTTTAAAGGCCTTACAGAGCTCTTCTAGGACTTCGTTGGCAAAATGCCCACCTTGGTCCGTTTCAATCGTCTCAGGGATCCCAAACCTAGGTATCAACTCCCTGAGCAATAGCTTGGCTGTAGTTAGGGCATCATTTTTCTTAGCTGGGTAGGCCTCCACCCACCGGGAGAACAGACAAACTATGACCAGGATATATCTATATCCCTTGCATTTGGGCATTGTTATAAAGTCTGCCTGCATTCTGACAAAGGGACCTACTGCCTTGCCGATGGTACTCTGCTCTACTACAGTCCTCTTTCCTGCATTGAATTGCTGACACACTAGGCACCTCTGGCAAAGCCTTTCCGCCTGGTTCCTGAACCTTGAATTGAAGAACACTTTGTCAAACACACGACACATGGCGTCCCTTCCCATATGTGTTGGTTCATGTATCATTCGGACCATGGGATCTATCAGACTGTCGGGCAGCACAGGCATTCCACTTTTGTCTACCACCACACCGTCATTCCTCATTCGGCAGTCATTTTCACTCCATCTAGCTTTTTCTTCCCTGCCTGTTGACTGTTGTAAGTTTTTCAATTCATCCCACGTTGACACATTATCAAACAACATCAGTTGGCAGCTGTGTCCACCCCACAACCCAATTTGGAGGGACATTTGGTGTCGGGCGCAAAATTGGGCAATTTGGTCAGCGTATCTATTCCCGGCTGTCACATCATCATTTCCTGATCTGTGAGCCGCACACTTGACCACAGCCAATTCTTTGGGCAATTGAATAGCTTCCAATAATTCTTGTACCACCTTTCCGTTTCTGATAGGGGTACCTGAGGAGGTCATGAATTCTCTTTGTAACCATAGTTGGCCGAAGTCATGAACAACCCCGTAACAGTACTGACTGTCAGTGTAAACAGTTATTCTTTTGTTCTTTCCCCTCCTACAGGCTCTTGTCAGGGCGATGAGCTCAGCTACTTGGGCTGATTTTACTTCGTATAGGTAAGAGGCTTCTATGGTGTTTGTCAACGTGACAACAGCATAGGCAGCACACAGACCCCCACTCTCATGTCTTAAACATGAGCCGTCCACGAACATTGTATGATCTCCATCAAGCAATGCTACTTCTTTGATGTCAGGACGGGGCTTAGTGCTGAATTCGGTTAGATCAATGCAATTATGTTCCATTTCACCTTCGTCGTCTACATCCAGGGGAACAGATAACAGAGTGGCTGGGTTTAGGACATTGCACCGAGAAATTGTTACATTCTCAGCACCAATCAGAATTCTCTCATACTTAGTCAGCCGACTAGGTGTGAGATACTGGGTCTTGGTTCTTGTCAGTAGAATTACAACAGAATGTGGAACATATACTGTGACAGGATGTCCCATAACAATATTTTCACTCTGCTCCAGACTGACGCAAGTAGCAGCTACTGCTTTCAGGCATCCGGGCAATCCAGCAGCCACCGGATCTAGAGTGGCTGAGAAATAGGCTACAGGACGCCTGACCAGCCCATGCTCCTGGGTCAGGACTGAGAGCGCACAATTTTCTCTGGTGTCACAAAATAGTTCGAAACGCTTGGAATAGTCTGGCATACCTAATGCAGGTGCGGTACATAGACAATTTCGCAAGGTTACCCATGCGGACATGCTTTCGCTGTCCCAACCGACTGGGTCTTCCACTCCTTTCTTGGTCATTTTTATTAAAGGTTTGGCTAGATTTGCGAAGCCCACAATCCATTGTCTGCAGTACCCCACAACTCCTAGGAACATCCTCACCTCTTTCTGAGTTCGGGGTAGGTCCATTGCTTTAATTATCTTGATCCTTTCTGTGGTGACCTTTCGGATCCCTTTCTCTATCTGGTGCCCCAGATATTTTACTGAGTTTTTACAGAACTGTAATTTGTCAGGGGATACTTTATGTCCTCCCTTTCCTAGGTGATTCAGCAAGGCGATGGTGTCGGTGACACAGTCATTTTGTGTTTTAGATGCCACTAAAAGGTCATCTATGTACTGTAGCAAAACGGACTCTCCGGGTAATATTAGGGTCTCAAGACATTTCTTTAATATCTGGTTGAAAATCGAAGGACTTTCAGTGTACCCCTGGGGGACACGATTCCAGACATAGATATGGCTGTCGAATTCAAAACTAAAAAGGAACTCGCTTTCCGGATGCAATGGGATGGAAAAGAATGCATGGCACAGGTCAATGACAGTGAACCATTCCGCATTTCAAGGAATCTGATACAAGATTACTGCAGGGTTGGGTACTATGGGACAGCAAGGTACAACAATTTGGTTTACCTTGCGCAGGTCCTGCACTACTCGGTATTTCCCACTAGGCTTTTTAATCCCAATGATAGGCGAATTGCAGGGACTGCTCATTACTTCTTCTATTATTTCTGCTTCGAGCAATCTGGTAATTTCAGTTGCGACTCCTGCCTTTACTTCTGCGCTCATTTTGTACTGTCTTGTTTTGGGATATACTGCATTTGTCTTAATTGCTATCTTAACTGGGTCCACATTTGCCATTAAGCCTACATCTTTTCCTGAGAAATCCCACACTTCCGGTACTACTGTTAACTGAAGTTCTTCAGGTAAGTCTTCAATTGACAACGTTTTAATGTCAGCATCAGGTCTTACTAACATTAGTTTGTACAAACCATCTTCATCTGGGGTCTGAACTTCGACGCCCTTTGGTGAGCAAAAGATGGTGCAGTTCATTTTGCACAACAAATCGCGACCTAACAGGTTCACGGGACTGGAATCACAGACCACAAATCTGTGCATTTCTTTAAAGTTTCCTATGGAGATTTCCATAGGTTCAGTTACTGGAGTACTTATTATCTGATTCAAGACACCCACTACTTGGATAGCTTCTCCCGAGAGGGGTAGGTTAGGAACATCCACTGTTCTCACAGTGGACCGGGTAGCACCAGTGTCCAACAGAAAGGTGATGTCTTTTCCCTCAACCTTCCCTTCAATGTATGGTCCAGTCTGGTCTACCGGTAAGGAGGCGCCAAGCACGCATTCCTTGTCCTCCCCTCTCAGGCCCCGTCAATCTTGTTCATCACAGAGAAAAGTGTCATTTAACAGGTACTGTGGAATTGCTGCATTGCTTCCATTCTCTCCCTCCCATATTTCCGCCCTTTCATTCTGCTGGCTCTGATTCTTATAATTCTGTCTAGGAGCGCGAGGTACTGGAGGTAGTTTTACCTGTTGCTGGTTCTTTTTCGTCCCCTCTTTCTGCACCTGTGGATTTAAACCATTTATAGGGGCATTACCGGCCTGCAGGTGTGGACACTCATCTCTCCAATGCCCTAACTGGCCACACCCGTGGCAGGGGAACTTCTTCATAGCCTCTTCCCGACTTAATTTTGCCCGGGGCTTCCCTCCTCCCCCAGCAGTGGCATTCTGAACATTATTATTGGAATTCAATTTACTTAACTGTTTTTCTTGCTGTTCAGCCAATTTTACTTGTGCCCACATCACTTTCTCCTTGAGGGCCTTCTTTTTATTTTCGATTTCATCTTCGCAGTATTTTGCGTATTTCAGGACATCATCTATGGGCTTTCCCTGCCAACTTATTTTATTGTCTCGAATCCATTGAGATATTTCAGGCCTTAATCCTAGTACGAATCTGTAACTGAAATGGGTCATGTCTTTCATGTCCACATTATCGATACCACTGTAAGTTTTGAATACTTGCAGTAACCTTTCATAAAAGGAATGGACTGTTTCATCACGTTCTTGGGTGGTTCTATCTATTCTGGTCCAATCGGTCTCCTTTGCGGGCACCTTTTTCTTGAGGTATTGTATGACTTGCTCATACTTCATTACTTCAGGTGCGGGAGCTCCTGTTTTCTCATCTCTTGGAAATTCTTCACTGGGCCAATCAATTTCAATTTTACAATCGGTCCACAAATCTACAGGGACCACAATGTCGAAAAACCCATCTAGGTCTTTCAGAAGACATTTCTGAACTTTTATAAAGCGTTCAACCTGCCGGTACCAGTCAACAGGCTTTTCCCGTAATTTCGGAAAGTCATTTGTAAATGACACAATATCCTGTCTGGACCAAGGGACATGGACATATTTTCCTCCCGGGACCTCTCTCATGGGGCACAATTTTTCTGTCGGGGTTACTTCTTTTAACACGAATTCTGACGCCTGAGACTTAGCCCTGCTGTCTTCCTTTTTCTTTGCCCACCGGGTTCTCCATTTCCCCACTTCTCCCCATTTCTGCAATAGTTTCAGTAATTCCTTTATCTGGATCTGTTTTCCTACCACATTCAAACTCTCTAAGTCTTTATCCGAAAAATCAACTCTGTAGGGTTTCTGAAGGATTTTGGAGCGACTGACATCGATTCCCATTTCTGCGGCGGTGTCCATTAATCTTTCATGGAGCAATCTAGCATTTCGGGTAAGATTTTTACTGATAAACAGTAACTCTTCTTCACTGTAGGAGTTTAAGCGCTCTAAACCTACATTTCCAGCCATCATTTCTTCTATTTCTATCCTTAGTTTATAGATCTCTAAAGGCCTGGATTGGGGAGTGGTCTCTTTTTCCAACTCCTTGGTCCATCTGTCTAATTCTTCTGGTGACACTACTGTGGCACTCCTAACCCCAGATGCTCCTTCAATCAGAACCTCTTTTGGCTTACTCTGACTTCTTGCCCCCGACATGCTAGTCCTAGGTTCCCTAATGGGCAAATCCATCAGAACCACTGACTCACATTCACTCTCTTGATCGTCATCTATGAATACTTCCTTTCTCGGGGGTGGAATGCTAGGAGTAGGCATTATTGGGGAGATAACAGGAGGACGAGGACTAGCCAGGGTATCCCTATAAAGAGGAATAGCGGGTCCAATGGTTACTGGGATAGTCAGGGAATCTGGATGGGGATGTATCTGGGCTATGGTCCGGACTAAATCGTCTCGCTGCCTTGCCAGGGCTTCCTTTTCTTGTTCTCTCAAACCCTTTCCTGTGGGATTGTCATGCAGTACTTGAGGTACCAAGGGAGGGTAAATACTTGGGGCAGTTGGGGTAACCAGTCGAGGGGGGCCTTCTCCAAATGGCTGATAATTCGGGACTGTGGATTTTGGTCTGCAAAACCCATCCCCTTCACTGGTTTTACTGTCTGTACCTGTTCCATCTGTCTCGCTATCCCTCCGACATCTGGGATATTTGGCAAACGGGTTTGGTGAATTCAAAGGCTCTAACTCGGCTACATAGGGAGGGGGGTTTTTCAGCAATAAATCTTCTAGGTGCTCATCTTCAGAGTCTCCTATGGGCATAGTGTGATGGGTCTTTTCTTTACATTTTCCTTTCCCTTGTTCTAATACCCCCATCATTGGAAACAATCCCTCAGTCATCATGCTTTGTCTCCACTGTTTCATTTTCTGCTCTTTGGTTTCTCTATGGACCCTCGGATACCACTTACTCACTCCCTTGTCCATCCGGGGTCTATCTCTCTCCAAAGCCTCAATTTCCCACTCTTCTAAAGCTTCGTACTGGGTCAATCTAGGTCTGGGATGCAATTCATTCATGCGGGTCCTTAAGTTAAACAGGATCCTACCATTAAAGGTACCATCAATAGGAAATGCTAGAACTCCGTCATCTGCAGTATATTTTGCCCAATTCTCTAGCCATACACAGGTATGATACCCCTTTTCAAACATCATGAAAGAAGCAGGAGTATTCGGCGGAGGAATGATCACACCCTCCCTTGTTCTAATGGGCTTGTCTGTTTTGAAGAAATTCTTTACCCTGTCGGCAAATGAAATTTTTCTCTTTATTCCATACATCATGTGCGGTCTACCTCGCATAATCTGTTCCTTATAGAAGCCTGAGTTTTGCGGATTAGGTAAGAACTCAGGATACCACATATGCCTCTCCAGGCTCGCTTCTAACTCGGCCTGATGAATTTTGTTTACTTTTGTACTTCCAATGCTAGCGCGACTCTTATTTTGTAGAAACCAATCAACTCTGCGAATACAAAAATCCTTGTCCAATGGGTGCGCGGCCTTTCGCGAGAGCAGGTCTCACGCTCCGGCCCTCACCCCTCCCTTACAAATTCGGCTTCACTACACACCCACTGTCCTGACCAATACCAGCGCGGCACGGAGTGACGTCAGAGCAGCCTTCCGCCCGACTCCCTCCTTCACAAGGTAACGGAAACTTTTAACTCTTCCTAAAGTGCGAACGCAAAACTTAGTTACTAACACACAACGTCTGCCACTGTGTTTGAGTGTTCTAAATAGATAGAAAAACTTTCTCTCACTACAAGTAAACCACTTCTGTCTACTTCTCATTCACTCTGGATAGACTTCTTTGTCTGACCCTTCACACTAGTAATGTAGACCCCGTTATTCTTTTGACTCATCCACCTTAGTCGGGGATATGTACTGAGCCAGGATTTCACCAGCGGACTATTTTACTTACCAGTCAAGCCTCAGAGACCCTATTACTCCTCCCACAAGTGACCCTTTCTAGGTGATTTCACAAGGGAAGTTTTATACAAAGGACTCGTGGCTATCAATTATACAGATACGGAAAAAAAATCCTAATTAGTGCTTCCAGGTATTCCTTAACCCTACACTAATGACTCTAAACAAGTGACTTTTCCAGCTAATCGGATTCTACTCACCGTTAGCTATATATTTCCCCGGGGATTCGGACTACACTGAACACGTACAAACAGTTCTGGATTAATATTACATATAACACTTATAGCAGCAAATGCAAAATCATGTACACAGTCATATAAATCTTAAACATCGCAAAATATTTGGAAAAACCGCAATAGAAAAATCAGCAGCATAGAAATTGTTTAGCAGCACATTTTAATTTCACAGTTTGTTTCTCAACTATCCTGTCTACCTAATTTAACTAGTCCTAACCATTACCTCTGCTACCAGAAAATTACTGATAGAGCGCGCAGTTCACCCGGGTCACTGGGTTTCCTGATTCTTACACGCACTGGGCCCTGGCGTGCTCATTCAAACCAATGACTCGCGTTTGGCGTGAACCGGGTGAGTTTATATACGCTACTATGAGTAATCCGGGGGGTTACTTCTCACCACTGCCAATCATGTACCTGACTTACCACAGGCACATTACTCCAGACGGATCAGGAGCTAGCAGGGAATAGGTGACAGGGTCCTGGAAGAAAATACACTTTATAACCCAAAGTACATTGTCCACACTATAATCCGTAAAATAACCACAGACACCTGATGGGGTTAAAAGTTTTATCTAATGATTCAAAGTAAAAATGTCAGGATAAGCAGGATACAAAATAACACATCAAGCATTAGGATCACAACCAAAATATAACTGGGAATTAGAGCAAGGACCATTGAGAATAAGTGGACATCAAGGGATATGAGTATTTAGAGAACACGCAATTCAATATAAGTATGAACTGAACAAGGGACCTGAAGTGTATACTTAAGCTAAACTACTTATGCTATTCTTACTACGTTTACTGCAACCATGCTAAGGGAAAAGGGGAAAACGGGGACACACTAATAAAATATGACAGTTCGTTACTTTCCTAAAGGTGGGGAGAGAAGTGGAACAATTCTAATAAACAATTGCATATACTTGGTATTTCAGGAGATAGAGCAATATCACAGGCAAGAGTGCTTTAATAAAAATGAGGAGAGAGAGAGAGAGAGACGCAAACCCACAGACTAATATTTACCTAATTCAGAATGAAGACCAACCCTGGCCACGGGTCAGTTGGGAAGACTGGGGTAAGGACCCTCAGGGAATGGAATACCAGAATGAGAGCAGGTACAGCTCACGGAAATTCAGGACAGGATACCCCTAAGGATTTGGCTCAGGACTGGGCTCACCAGGGCACGACCAACCCCCACAGCTTCGGAAGTAACGCCTGCGTCACCCCTTTTCTGAAAGTAATCCGCCAGTAACCCCGATTGGGTTTTTCGAATTTCCCAGCAAAGTGCTTCACCAGCACTTAAGGCTATTTCCACCCCTAGGAGTTTGTGGAAAGTATGGACAGAGTGCTCCGCAGCACTCAAGATTGGATCACCTATAGAGTTCGTAGGGTCAGTGACAGGTCTGCTACTCGGACAAGTCGGACAATTTTCCTAAGCTACACTAGGGTAATTATACAGTTTGGGGACCCTTAGACCACCCACCAATGTTGCAAGTGACAGTTTCGCACGTTATGATTGGTCAGAAGAGGTGTCCTGATCATTGTCACCTCCTAGAATTCAGTGTTCTCATCATACATATTTAATTTTGCTTATCCGCCCCTTTGGGTTCACGTTCCCATCCATAGGAATACAGTAGAAATTGCGAGAGTACAAGGTATAGCAACAATGTCTCTGCGTTTCAAGGTGATTTACATCGTCTTGTGCTGGGTTCTCAGGCGCATTGGGCTTCAGGAGCCAGCTGGCTTGTTTCAGCTTCTGCGCAGTAGAGTTTCTCCCAGGTCACATGGCAATACTCAGAGGTGCCTCATCATGGCGCCGGTTATGTATTTTCCAACCCCCAGAGACGCGATACATGAAAAGTAAGCGAGAACAAATTAGAATCACATATAAAATGATCACACTGTATACCATGCTAAAATCCAACACACCCTTTACTTTATAACTTCTATAGCATTAAAGTTTAGTGCGAAAAGACAGATAGGCTAAAGCAGCAGTTGCAAGCGTAGAGCGTGGTGACAGACAAGCGGCCATGTTTGCAACAGTGCGCATGAGCACAGATTCCCTCCAGAATGCGAGTGCGTCACATCACATGGGTATGACCGACGCATGCGCAGACTGAATTTCAGCGAAGCAGCCATTTCTTCTAGTGCAAGCTTTGTTAGTATGAAAAGACACACAGGCAAGCCTCTTGGGGACACCCGCGTGTTGGGGAAAATGCTAAAATAAATGACGAACAGTTGGATTAATATGATTATACATTAAACGAGGTTCATGAATGAGAGCAAGTCGCTTTATGTGCGAATCCTTGCTCCATTAGAGAGACACAGACGAGAGGTGGAGGGAGACAGACAAGAGGTGGAGAGAGACAGACGGGAGGTGGAGAGAGACAGACGGGAGGTGGAGGGAGAAAGACGGGAGGTAGAGGGAGACAAACGGGAGGTGGAGAGAGACACACAGGAGGTGGAGGGAGACAGACGGGAGGTGGAGAGAGACAGACGGGAGGTGGAGAGAGACAGACGGGAGGTGGAGGGAGAAAGACAAGAGGTGGAGAGAGACAGACGGGAGGTGGAGAGAGACAGACGGGAGGTGGAGGGAGAAAGACGGGAGGTGGAGGGAGAAAGACGGGAGGTAGGGGGAGACAAACGGGAGGTGGAGAGAGACACACGGGAGGTGGAGGGAGACAGACGCGAGGTGGAGAGACACAGACGCGAGGTGGAGGGAGACAGACGGTAGGTGGAGGGAGACAGACAGGAGGTGGAGGGAGACAGACGGAAGGTGGAGAGAGACAGACGGGAGGTGGAGGGAGACAGACAGGAGGTGGAGGGAGAAAGACAAGAGGTGGAGAGAAACAGACGGGAGGTGGAGGGAGACAGACAAGAGGTGGAGAGAGACAGACGGGAGGTGGAGAGACACAGACGCGAGGTGGAGGGAGACAGACGGTAGGTGGAGGGAGACAGACAGGAGGTGGAGGGAGAAAGACAAGAGGTGGAGAGAGACAGACGGGAGGTGGAGAGACACAGACGAGAGGTGAAGGGAGACAGACAAGAGGTGGAGAGAGACAGACTAGAGGTGGAGAGAGACAGACGGGAGGTGGAGGGAGAAAGACGGGAGGTAGAGGGAGACAAACGGGAGGTGGAGAGAGACACACGAGAGGTGGAGGGAGACAGACGGGAGGTGGAGAGAGACAGACGGGAGGAGGAGAGAGACAGACAGGAGGTGGAGGGAGAAAGACGGGAGGTGGAGAGAGACACACGGGCGGTGGAGGGAGACAGACGGGAGGTGGAGAGACACAGACGCGAGGTGGAGGGAGACAGACAGTAGTTGGAGGGAGACAGACAGGAGGTGGAGGGAGAAAGACAAGAGGTGGAGAGAGACAGACGGGAGGTGGAGAGACACAGACGAGAGGTGGAGGGAGACAGACAAGAGGTGGAGAGAGACAGACGGGAGGTGGAGAGAGACAGACGGGAGGTGCAGGGAGAAAGACGGGAGGTAGAGGGAGATAAACGGGAGGTGGAGAGAGACACACGGGAGGTGGAGGGAGAGAGACGGGAGGTGGAGAGACACAGACGCAAGGTGGAGGGAGACAGACGGTAGGTGGAGGGAGACAGACAGGAGGTGGAGGGAGACAGGCAGGAGTTGGAGGGAGACAGACGGGAGGTGGAGGGAGACAGACGAGAGGTGGAAAGGACCAGACAGGAGGTGGAGGGAGACAGACGAGAGGTGGAGGGAGACAGACGAGAGGTGGAGGAAGACAGACGAGAGGTGAAGAGACAGACGAGAGGTGGAGCGACAGACGGGAGGAGGAGGGAGACAGGCGGGAGGTGGAGGGAGACAGGCGGGAGGTGGAGGGAGACAGACGAGAGGAGGAGGGAGACAGACGAGAGGTGGAGAGACAGACGAGAGGTGGAGAGAGACAGACGGGAGGTGGAGGGAGACAGACGGGAGGTGGAGGGAGACAGACGGGAGGTAGACGGAGACAGACGAGAGGTGGAGAGATACAGACGGGAGTTGGAGGGAGACAGGCGGGAGGTGGAGGGAGACAGACAGGAGGTGGAGGGAGACAGACGCCAGGTGGAGGGAGACAGACAGTAGGTGGAGGGAGACAGACAGGAGGTGGAGGGAGAAAGACAAGAGGTGGAGAGAGACAGACGGAAGGTGGAGAGACACAGACGAGAGGTGGAGGGAGACAGACAAGAGGTGGAGAGAGACAGACTAGAGGTGGAGAGAGACAGACGGGAGGTGGAGGGAGAAAGACGGGAGGTAGAGGGAGACAAACGGGAGGTGGAGAGACACACGAGAGGTGGAGGGAGACAGACGAGAGGTGGAGAGAGACAGACGGGAGGTGGAGAGAGACAGACGGGAAGTGGAGGGAGAAAGACGGGAGGTGGAGCGAGACACACGGGCGGTGGAGGGAGACAGACGGGAGGTGGAGAGACACAGACGCGAGGTGGAGGGAGACAGACGGTAGGTGGAGGGAGACAGACAGGAGGTGGAGGGAGAAAGACAAGAGGTGGAGAGAGACAGACGGGAGGTGGAGAGACACAGACGAGAGGTGGAGGGAGACAGACAAGAGGTGGAGAGAGACAGACGGGAGGTGGAGAGAGACAGACGGGAGGTGGAGGGAGAAAGACGGGAGGTAGAGGGAGACAAACGGGAGGTGGAGAGAGACACACGGGAGGTGGAGGGAGACAGACGGGAGGTGGAGAGACACAGATGCGAGGTGGAGGGAGACAGACGGTAGGTGGAGGGAGACAGACAGGAGGTGGAGGGAGACAGGCAGGAGTTGGAGGGAGACAGACGGGAGGTGGAGGGAGACAGACGAGAGGTGGAGAGGACCAGACAGGAGGTGGAGGGAGACAGACGAGAGGTGGAGAGAGACAGACGAGAGGTGGAGGGAGACAGACGAGAGGTGGAGAGAGACAGACGGGAGGAGGAGGGAGACAGGCGGGAGGTGGAGGGAGACAGGCGGGAGGTGGAGGGAGACAGAGGAGAGGAGGAGGGAGACAGACGAGAGGTGGAGAGACAGACGAGAGGTGGAGAGAGACAGACGGGAGGTGGAGGGAGACAGACGGGAGGTGGAGGGAGACAGACGGGAGGTAGACGGAGACAGACGAGAGGTGGAGAGATACAGACGGGAGTTGGAGGGAGACAGGCGGGAGGTGGAGGGAGACAGACAGGAGGTGGAGGGAGACAGACGGGAGGTAGACGGAGACAGACGAGAGGTGGAGAGAGACAGACGGGATTTGGAGGGAGACAGGCGGGAGGTGGAGGGAGACAGACGGGAGGTGGAGGGAGACAGACGGGAGGTGGAGGGAGACAGGCGGGAGGTGGAGGGAGACAGGCGGGAGGTGGAGGGAGACAGACGGGAGGTGGAGGGAGACAGACGGGAGGTGGAGGGAGACAGACGGGAGGTGGAGGGGCATGAAAGGGGAGAGGGCCCTCCAGAGGGAAGAGGGCTGCATGGCAGCTCCAAGAAGGAATAATTAAGTTTGACCATCTAATTGGTTTGTAGCACTCGTGCACCTAAAAGTCACCTCAGGGTGCTCAGCTCTGGATAATGAATTAGTAGACATTTCAAAACCAAAACTGAAGAAAAGTATGAGGACAGCTAGGGATTTGGGGTACATTTTCTAAATAAAAGGCAAAAGTGTCCTCTCTCAGGTTAAAAAAGGTTGTGCTTGAAGCGTGGCTACTCGTCAGCTTTTCAGAGGCCGGAAGATGACTTACTCACTCAGCCCCAGCCCTATCAGCTTTTCAGAGGCAGGAGGATGACTTGAGACTGACTCAGCCCCAGCTCTATCACCTTGTCTGACAACCAGCATGAAACGTCACTGACTCGTCCCCAGGCTTGCGAGTCTATCAGGGACGCTGGACTGGTTCGTGACAAGCTCTGACTTCCTGGCACCAGAACAGAATCCTTGACGTCTCCAGTAGCCCCGTATGCCTCCTCACTGTGTAGCTCCTCTTGCCCGCTCACCGTGTAGCTCCTCGTGCCTCCTCACCGTGTAGCTCCTCTTGCCTGCTCACCGTGTAGCTCCTCGTGCCTCCTCACTGTGTAGCTCCTCTTGCCTGCTCATCGTGTAGCTCCTCGTGCCTCCTCACCGTGTAGCTCCTCTTGCCTGCTCACCGTGTAGCTCCTCATGCCTGCTCACCATGTATCTCTTCATTCCTGCTCACCATGTAGCTCCTCTTGCCTGCTCACCGTGTAGCTCCTCATGCCTGCTCACCATGAAGCTCCTCATGCCTGCTCACCATGTAGCTCCGCTTGCCTGCTCACCATGTAGCTCCTCTTGCCTGCTCACCATGTAGCTCCTCATGCCTGCTCACCGTGTAGCTCCGCTTGCCTGCTCACAGTGTAGCTCCTCTTGCCTGCTCACTGTGTAGCTCCTCTTGCCTGCTCACTTTAAAGCTCCTCTTGCCTGCTCACCATGTAGCTCCTCTTGCCTACTCTACATGTAGCACCTCTTGCCTGTTCACTTTGTAGCCCCTCTTGCCTGCTCACCATGTAGCTCATCTTGCCTGCTCACCATGTAGCTCCCCTTGCCTACTCTACATGTAGCTCCTCTTGCCTGCTCACCATGTAGCTCCTCTTGTGTGCTCTCCATGTAGCTCCTCTTGCCTCCTCACCATGTAGCTCCTCTTGCCTGCTCACCATGTAGCTCCTCTTGCCTGCTCACCATGTAGCTCCTCTTGCCTGCTCACCATGTAGCACCTCTTGCCTGTTCACTTTGTAGCCCCTCTTGCCTGCTCACCATGTAGCTTCTCTTGCCTGCTCACCATGTAGCTCCTCTAGCCTGCTCACTTTGTAGCTCCTCTTGCCTGCTCACCATGTAGCTCCTTTTGCCTGCTCACCATGTAGCTCCTCTTGCCTACTCTACATGTAGCACCTCTTGCCTGTTCACTTTGTAGCCCCTCTTGCCTGGTCACCATGTAGCTCCTCTTGCCTGCTCACCATGTAGCTCCTCTTGCCTGCTCACCATGTAGCTCCTCTTCCCTACTCTACATGTAGCACCTCTTGCCTGTTCACTTTGTAGCCCCTCTTGCCTGCTCACTATGTAGCTCCTCTTGCCTGCTCACCATGTAGCTCCTCTTGCCTGCTCACCATGTAGCTCCTCTTGCCTGCTCACCGTGTAGCTACTCTTGCCTACTCTACATGTAGCACCTCTTGCCTGTTCACTTTGTAGCCCCTCTTGCCTGCTCACCATGTAGCTCCTCTTGCCTGCTCACGATGTAGCTCCTCATTCCTGTTCACTTTGTAGCTCCTCTTGCCTGCTCACCCTGTAGCTCCTCTTGCGTGCTCAGTATATAGCTCCTCTTCCCTGCCAACCATGTAGCTCCTCGTGCCTGCTCACCTTTGAGAGTCAGGGCTGGAGAGAGGAGGTTTGTGTAAATACTGGCACGGCCTCACAATAGGGCTGCAAATAGTGCGAGAGAAGCGCAGAGGGGGCCCTGGAAGCAGCCACCAGGCAGCAGCTGGCAGGTGTGCGTGAGCCAGGTGAGGGGCATGTGTGCGCAGTGACGTCATCTGTGTGCATGCCTGGCGGGCCCCGTGAGATGACAATGACTGCTGCAGGCAAGGCACCTGCTGCTGCGTTGATGGACGTGAGCACTGCAGGGGGTATAATGGTGCAGTGACCGCCGGGTGGATACACCCTGTGGGATCCCCACTGCAAGCTGGGGACACACACCATGTGGGACCCCCACTGCACGTTGGGGACACACACCCTGTGGGACCCCCACTGCACGCTGAGGACACACGCCCTGAGGGACCCCCACTGCTCCCTGGGGACACATCCTGTGAGACCCCCACTGCACGTTGCTGGGTGGACACACCCTGTGGGACCCCCACTGCACGCTGGACACACACCCTGTGGGCCCCCCACTGCACGCTGGACACACACCCTGTGGGACCCCCACTGCACGCTGGACACACACCCTGTGGGACCTCCACTGGACCCTTGGGACACAAACCCCAAGGGACCCCCACTGCACGCTGGGGACACACGCCCTGTGGGATCCCCACCGCAAGTTGCTGGGTAGACACACCCTTTGGGACCCCCACTGCACGCTGGACACACACCCTGAGGGACCCCCACTGCAAGCCTGGGACACACACGCTGAGGGACCCCCACTGCAAGCTGGGGACACAAACCCTGTTGGACCACCACTGCACGCTGGGAACACATACACCCTGTGGGACCTCCAATGCACGGTGGGGACACACAACCTGTGGGACCCCCAATGCACGGTGGGGACACACACCCTATTGGACCCCCACTGCACGCTGGGGACGCACACCCTGTGGGACCCCCACTGTACGCTGGGGACCCACACCCTGTGGGACCTCCACTGCACGCTGGGGACGTACACCCTGTGGGACCCCCACTGCACGCTGGGGACACAAACCTTGTGGGACCCCCACTGTACGCTGGGGACGCTCACTCTGTGGGACCCCCACTGCACGCTGGGGACGTACACCCTGTGGGACCCCCACTGCACGCTGGGGACACACACCCTGTGGGACCCCCACTGCACGCTGGGGACCCACACCCTGTGGGACCTCCACTGCACGCTGGGGACACACACCATGTGGGACCCCCACTGCACGCTGGGGACACACACCCTGTGCGACGCCCACTGTACGCTGGGGACACACACCCTGTGGGACCCCCACTGCACGATGGGGACACACACCCTATGGGACCCCGACCTAATGCTGGGGACACACGACTTGAGGGACCCCCACTGCAAGCTGGGGACACACACCCTGAGGGACCCCCACTACAAGCTGGGGATACAAACCCTGTGGGACCCCCTCTGCACGCTGGGAAACACACACCCTGTGGGACCCCAATGCACGCTGGGGACACACACCCTGTGGGACCCCCACTGCACGCTGGGGACACACACCCTGTGGGACCCCCAATGCACGGTGGGGACACACACCCTGTGGGACACCCACTGCATGCTGGGGACACACACCCTGTGGGACCCCCACTGCACGCTGAGGACAAACACCCTGTGGTACGCCCACTGTACGCTGGGGACACACACCCTGTGGGACCCCCACTGCACGCTGGGGACACACACCCTGTGGGACCCCCTCTGAACGCTGGGGACGTACACCCTGTAGGACCTCCACTGCACGCTGGGAACGTACATCCTGTGGGACCCCCACTGCACGCTGGGGACACACACCCTGTGGGACCCCCATTGCACGGTGGGGACACACACCCTGTGGGACCCCCACTGCACGCTGGGGACACACACCCTGTGAGACCCCCACTGTACGCTGGGGACACACACCCTGTGGGACCCCCGCTGCATGCTGGGGACACACACCCTGTGGGACCCCCACTGCATTCTGGGGACACACACCCTGTGGGACCCCCACTGCACGCTGGGGACACACACCCTGTGGGACCCCCACTGCACGCTGGGGACGTACATCCTGTGGGACCCCCACTGCACGCTGGGGACGCACACCCTGTGGGCCCCCCACTGCACGCTGGGGACACACACCCTGTGGGACCCCCACTGTACGCTGGGGACACACACCCTGTGGGACCCCCAATGCACGGTGGGGACACACACCCTGTGGGACACCCACTGCATGCTGGGGACACACACCCTGTGGGACCCCCACTGCACGCTGAGGACACACACCCTGTGGTACGCCCACTGTACGCTGGGGACACACACCCTGTGGGACCCCCACTGCACGCTGGGGACACACACCCTGTGGGACCCCCTCTGAACGCTGGGGACGTACACCCTGTAGGACCTCCACTGCACGCTGGGAACGTACATCCTGTGGGACCCCCACTGCACGCTGGGGACACACACCCTGTGGGACCCCCATTGCACGGTGGGGACACACACCCTGTGGGACCCCCACTGCACGCTGGGGACACACACCCTGTGAGACCCCCACTGTACGCTGGGGACACACACCCTGTGGGACCCCCGCTGCATGCTGGGGACACACACCCTGTGGGACCCCCACTGCATTCTGGGGACACACACCCTGTGGGACCCCCACTGCACGCTGGGGACACACACCCTGTGGGACCCCCACTGCACGCTGGGGACGTACATCCTGTGGGACCCCCACTGCACGCTGGGGACGCACACCCTGTGGGCCCCCCACTGCACGCTGGGGACACACACCCTGTGGGACCCCCACTGTACGCTGGGGACACACACCCTGTGGGACCCCCACTGTACGCTGGGGACACACACCCTGTGGGACCCCCTCTGCACGCTGGGGACGCACACCCTGTGGGACCCCGACTGCATGCTGGGGACGTACACCCTGTGGGACCCCGACTGCACGCTGGGGACACACACCCTGTGGGACCTCCACTGCACGCTGGGGGCGCACACCCTGTGGGACCCCCACTGCACGCTGGGGACGCACACCCTGTGGGACCCCACTGTACGCTGGGGACACACCCTGTGGGACCCCCACTGTATGCTGGGGACACACACCCTGTGGGACCCCCACTGCATGCTGGGGACACACACCCTGTGGGACCCCCACTGCACGCTGGGGACGCACACCCTGTAGGACCTCCACTGTACGCTGGGGACACACACCCTGTGAGACCCCCGCTGCATGCTGGGGACACACACCCTGTGTGACCCCCACTGCACGCTGGGGACACACACTCTGTGGGACCCCCACTGTACGCTGGGGACACACCCTGTGGGACCCCCACTGTACGCTGGGGACACACACCCTATGGGACCCCAAACTCACGCTGGGGACACACACCCTGTGGGACCCCCACTGTACCATGAGACACTGACTGCTGAGTGGGCCCACCGTGGCACCCTCACTGCATGCTCGGTACACCATGAGACTCTGTTGGCTGCCCGTGGTCCACAAAGGGGACCCTCATAAGAGGGTGGCGCCTTAGTGCCACATGAGGGCGCACGAGACAGTCTAGTGTGAGTGACCCCCTCCCCAGGCGTCCGTGCGCAGCGTCACTTCCTTTAGGGGTGGGCGGGAATGAGGTATAAGGGCCTCTCCCCACCCACCTGGGGGCCTCTTTGCCGCTGCATTTCTGGATTTTGCTGGGGGCAAAGGCCTGGGTGAAGGGTCTTCCGTGTGTCTTGAGGGGCGCGATGGGAGGAATTCAAGAATTGGAGGCATGGGTGTTTCCACCACCAAATGATTTGGGTTAGGGGTCCCATGAATGCACTACACCAGCCTCTAGAAGCTGCGGCACGGACTAGGGGGAGAGAGTGCCCCCCTCCCAACACTTTGGTCATACACCTGGGAGGCAATTTTTGACTTTCCTGGGTAGGAGGGCACGGTTGCCAGACATGAAATCCTCCTGGTGTAATTAAGCAACCAAGGGTGGACATGTGTGTTATGGTGGTCAGAGTCAACCCCACTGCTGGTGTGGTGAGGGGGCCTGGTCAGGGGTTGCCGGGGTAACCCGACACAGGAGAGCACCCGCAAATAGAGTGAGTATTTAGAAGGGGGCCGCATAGGTTTGCCTTTCCTGAATTGTGTGGCTGCGACTCCATTGAGGCGGAGAAAGCGGGTTCGGTGCATTCATGCGGACAGTTCTAGAACACAGCGTGCATAGAGGCCAGCAGGCGGTGTAACGGGTATGCTGCGCCACAAACTATAACTTTTACAATTACACTGCTGGCCTGGGGGGCGCACTACATTATGTTGGCCAGCATATTCGGAAAGCAGTGACTGGGCAGTGACGGGAATTGCACTACCTGGCAACATCTACCAATAAGGGATGTATGTCAGTACAACGCGGTTGTTTTCAACGCGGTACTTTACATCGCAGATTTTACAACGCAAGTCGTTACAACGACTTGCTTTGGAGGGTGCGGATTTCGGAATCTTATAATTTTATATTCCAACACCAGTCTCCGTTACAGTAGGGAAGGTGTTGGAATATAAAATTACAAGATTCCTGATCCCACAGCGCCATCCAGCGCAAGTCTTAGTACCGACTTGCGTTGTAAAAGACGCGTCGTAACAGCACTGCGGGGTAACATCCGCGTTGTAAAGGATGTTCCCCACCAATAAGGCTCTCTTGCACAGTGCACCAATAGGTAATTCAGCCTTAACAGCGGGTAAAGTCCAGAGCAGTTGTTTCCGGGCAGGCCATCGAACATGCCCATGGATGGGTATATAGAGCGGTGGGTACAACAGAGGGCATCAGTTTGAGCAACTCAACCCTCATCAATCAGGCTTCCGAGCTGGGCACAGTACAGAAACTGCTATGACTCACATAATTGACGACGCACTTCAAATCCTAGACCAAAACGACACATGACTCCTCATCCTGCTTGATCTCTCTTCAGCATTCGACACCATTAAACATGAGAAGCTACTCGAACTGCTAAACACAAGAATGGGTATATCCGGAACTGTTCTCAAGTGGTTCACTTCCTTTCTACATAACAGGTCGCAGAAATTCAAGAGCAACAACATGATGTCCGCACCAATACCTGTATCGCTAGGCGTCCCCCAAGGATCCTCCCTATCCCCGACTCTGTT
The DNA here is from genome assembly GCF_964263255.1 of Lissotriton vulgaris. Taxonomy (NCBI): domain Eukaryota; kingdom Metazoa; phylum Chordata; class Amphibia; order Caudata; family Salamandridae; genus Lissotriton; species Lissotriton vulgaris. The sequence goes on along the minus strand of NW_028245796.1, from coordinate 461,860 downwards.
CAACCTAGTTATGGAACCTCTCACCACGGTGTTACAAGCATCCAATGTTCTCTTTCACATGTACGCCGATGACACCCAACTTTATCCCAAACTACAATCCCCCAAATACATTTTGCTCCTGAACACAACGATCAGAAGCACCCAATCCTGGCTTGCCGATAATCATCTTAAACTCAATGCTCTGAAAACAGAGTTCCTCCTGATCTCACCTCCAGCGAAGATCTCTACCACTCAAATTTGGCTTAAACACCTCACGGCACTCAATGTCCAACCCACCATCGTGGACTCAGCAAAATCTCTAGGCATAACACTTGACACCAATCTCAACAAGCAGCAACATATCAGCAAAGCAACTAAGGGAGCGAACTTCCAAATCAATACCTTGAGGAAACTCAAACCCTTCCTCCCAGCCAAGGACTTCCAAACTTCAGTACAAGCATTAGTCATCCCTCAAATAGAATATGGCAGTATCGCCCTCTGCGGTCTCCCCTTACCACTACTGCACCCCTAAGAGCTTCCCTAAACGCTGCAGCGAGACTCATCACGGGGTCAAAAAAGCACTCTCATATTTACCCTGACCTGAAATCCCTGAACTGGCTGCCTTTTGAAGGCAGAATACACCTGAAAATTGCCTGCATGACAAACAAGGCTATACACCTGAACTCACCCGGCTACCTCACTCAGAAGCTGACAATCTCTGGCGGCTCTAGAAGCACTAGAGGCACAAACAATCTTCTGCTGAAGCCTCGAAGATTTCGGAAGGAAATAACCTATAAACGATCCTTCTCAGGAACGGCACCCAGAATCTGGAACTCACTCCCTCCTGAAATCAGGCTCATCTCCTCCACTATACGTTTTAAGAAAGAAGTAAAAGCTATCCTCATGGCTAAATACACCTGAACTACTATTTTTGGACTGTTAAAGAATCTGCACAGATCTGTACTACTTGTTCGACCGTTTTGCTTATGTTTATTACTTGTATTATTGCTTTACATTATTAGCTTTGACCCCACCTATTTGTATTGTTAGCTTTATTGACTTACCTGTTTTGACTATGCTCTATCATGTACCCTCTCTGTGTAAAGCGCTCTGATATCTGCAAAGATCTTGTTCGCGCTATATAAAACTTTCAAAATAAATAAATAAAATAAAACAAAGGGCAGTAGCCCCCATTTTGAGTGTAGGCCATCAAACTGGGCTACTACGGTGTAATGAAGCCCTGCACAACCTGTTCTGGGTAATTAGGTGCAAGCCGGATTAGTTGTACAGATTTTGTGTGCAGTGCTCAAGAAAGGGTGTTAGCCCCCTAGCATTTCTTAGTGTGGTGAGGAGCCTGGTCAGGGGAGGTGGTAGGAATCCTCTCGCAGGAGAGTTAACAGTGCCATGATTTCACTTTCTTTGGTAGGGGGGAACTGCGGCCAGAAATGAAATCCTCATGGTGTAAGTTAAGCAACCAATTGTGGACAGGAGTGTCATGAAGTGCACCTGTCCAGAGTGGGCAAGCACTTGTTTTGCTGGACCTGGGAGAGGCGCTGGAATCAGCAGGATGTAGGTAAAGATGCCTACCTTGGTGGGGGGCCCTGGTTTGTGATGGTGTGGTGGTGAGCCTCAGCAAGGCCTACCAGTGCTAGGGATTCGCCCTTCTCTGCACAGAGTTCTAAGACCATAGAATAAAGGTGGAAAATGCTAAATATATCTTGTCTCTAGGCAGATTTCAAGAGCAGTTAACAGAAAGGTAGGACAGAGCACATGGCGAGCACATGGCAAACAAAATGGCTGACAGAAATACAAAATGGATTCCACAAAACGGACAAGATAGTCTCTAAATACAGGATGGCTTCTGCTAATGCTAACCTAATCGCTGCCAAATTACAACAATGGTGGCCACACCCAGAGCTGTAGCAGAGATACAGGGTGATCCAGAAGCGGTAAGGTACAGAGGGGTACCCTCTGCAGGAGCACAACAAAGGTGCAAAGGCCAAATATCCCCAGGGAGGTCTTTGCGTCGGACCCTGGAGGAGCGACGGCACCCCGTTAGTCCTATGGGCGGTTGTGAACCTGAGAAACCGGGGATTACCTGGAACGCTCGGCCCCTTTGGGGGCGTGAGTGAAGGGGTGGAATGGCGGCCCACCGGTGGGAGGGAGTAGCCCCTCCCCAAAATTGGTAAGCACCAATTGGCAACGACCACGGTGTAATTTGGCTCATCTGGTGGGCAGGTTGCGGAGGGGTTGCCTGACCTTGGATCGCCCGTAAGACAACCCACCATGTTGACATATTTGTTATGCAAATAAACCTGCAGCAAATTTCTCCACAAACAAGGATTTGTGTGGTTTATTTCCAAATAATATTGCTGTATGTTGGATAGGGAGTGTTGCTGATATTGGCACCATGACTGTACTGTGGGTGTACCGAACCATGAGAACTGATACCAGCCGCGGTCCGTGCTGGTAACAGCGGTTGGGTGGTGTGGCTGTGTAATGGGTGATTTCGAGGGACGAAGCTGAGGAAAATGTATTATTTATTTAGGTGCCGGAGTATTAAGAGGAAGTCCAGGCCCACGCCCACTCTGGTTTGAAGCCGAATGCATTCTGCCTCAGGACTTATGAGACGAGAGTCTGTTTTTTGTTGGCGGTGAATGCTGAGACATGGTCTTGTCTCCCGCCCCCCCATCACCTGGAGCAGTCTGCCTTTTCAGCTGGCTGTTGGGCACCTCGCGGCTGTCCGTTCTGCTCGTCTGTCATGGGGGGACGGGGCGGTGTGTTGTGTGCCCCTGTGGGCCTTCATGTGCTCCTCGGTTGGCAGCGCTGATAGGCACAGCTTTGAGAACCGGGTTGGAGCTCTCCCTCCCCCGGACTTGTCTGTAATTGTTGCGTTTGTTAACTGCCTTTGAAACCAGAGTTTCTGCGAACTGGACTAAAATTTGGAAAACAGCTGAGCTATTTTGGGGTGCCACGTGGTTGGAGGAGGCGGGACTCTTTGCATTGGCAGGATGGGGCACTTTGACCAGGGGGTAGATCTGGAGGCCTGTTGGAAGCACACCTCGGACAGCGGCTCTCTGGGACGTTTGTGCCTGACGCAGTGTATATGAGCGGCACACTTTCTGCCTGTGAGTTGCGGCTCCGAGGCGGTGTTGTTGGGTGGTGTTGTGTTCGTCGTGCGCAGTATTTTCAGTGGCAGGCATGTGTTGTGTCGTGGCCGAGGCCTCGTGGTGGAGACAAAGAGATTTGGACGACACAAGTGCAGTGGTGGTTAGGATATAACTCTGTGGTTCCCAAACTGTGTGCTGTGCATCCCTGGGGCGCCATGAAACCTAACCTGGGGAGCCGTGCACCAAACACTTTAATGCATTTAATGTTGAAGGGTCTGTTGGCTTCAGTAAAACTAATTAGACTTAAACACATAATGTTGATGATTTGTAAGTGACATGCCTAAAGCTGTAAACGTAGCTCTTAATTGATGTAAATTGATACTTGTATAGCGCACTACTCACCTGCAAGGGTCTCAAGGCGCTTGTACGAATACCGCTCTGGAACCCATCCTGGCTTTCCCTGTGAGGTGTCCACTCCTGGGCACTCCCAAGGTGGAGGCAAGGCATCCTTAGTGTTGTGGGGGTCGTTGTGGAGATTAAGCAAGCTATTGCCCAGAGTTGCAGAGTGGGACTCCATGATTGTAATAGGCACCGAGGCAAGAATTATCAGGTCCATGGAATTTTTGAGCCCAAGACCCGCCGAGGCGGGGAATTGAACCCTGGTCCGGGGCTAGACCTCTGCATCAGGGTCTGCCGCTCTAACCATTGAGCCACACTTCCCCACTTGAGCCACACTTCTCCACTCCAATTGATGACATGTTAAGTGAGATGACCTGAATATTTCACTGGTTTCCCCACGTTCCAACACTAACAAAGTAAGCGGAAGATGCCGATTCATTTTGTAGGGCTCATTAATAGTTTCGGTTTTTTCCAAATGCATTTTACACCAATGCAAGTTATCAGGAAAGTACAGTTGTCCTGTCTATTAAACACACTCTGGGGCCAAAAACTCTTCCGACCAAATCGGTTTTGGAATGGTTTCCGACCGAATCTGGTTCTGTGAGTCCGACCGACCGATTACGATGCTTCCCAACATTGTTCGGTAGGACTCGCAATTACTAGAACACCGGCTCCCATTGAAAAAAAGGGATGGTTGGGGAAAGCTTTCTTCCTGAGGCGGGCACCTCATGGTGCCTGCAACACTGTGCATGGTTGCAAAGAGGGGACCCATGGGTACTCCCACGGGCCCCAACTGGAGGCTTACGGGTGAAGGGGGGCCTGCTACGGGCCCCAAAGTCAGATTCCGACAGCCGTTTTGTGTCTGGCAAACTGATTTGGAATGGCTGTCTGAATCGCCCATCGTAATCGCTTGGTCTGAAACCATGTCAGTAGAGCTGTATGATTAGGCTCCGAATGACTCAGGCTGTCCGAATGCTGATCGTAACTGAATCGGACAGCCCGATTGTTTCCCTGCATTGTAATCGGTCGGTCGGAAGCATAGGTTAAAAAAATCAGAATAATGTATTTACTTGCATTGATTTGGAGGCAGTTTTAGGAAGGAGACAGCAGAAATAAAGCTGTATGTAGTTTAAAAAATCATGAGTCACCCTGCTGAGACAAGTGGTTTTGGCACGTATGACTTGGTTAGAAATGGAAGTGCATGCAAATATTCTTCAAGCACAGAAACACTTTGGCAATGGGGCCTTCATGCATAGGGGTGCTATCTAGCACTGTAGGTGGGATAAAAAAGTTTGAGAGGGTACTCTAAAAAAGGCATGAGCAAAGAAGGGAACCACTGACATAACTAAACCACGCCCGCGGTGCCAGGCTCTTTATTCAATACACACACGCTGGCCAGGTGGATGCCAGGCCAGACCATTACTTTACGTCTGAAGGGGGTTTCATCGGGGTCACCCTCCTTCAGTGATTATTGTGGCACAACCCCATGAGTCACGAAATTACATTCCTCCTTTACCAGGTGAACAACAACTAACATCAATCAAATGCAGATAACAGGGGAAAACTGGAAAAACAGGCAAAAACAAAAACATTTGAGTCCATGACAGAGGGGTACAAATGGAACAGTCTTACTTGGTCAGCAGGTGCAGCATCTCCTCAGGTAGAGGGTTTTCAGCATGCCACAAAGTCCCGATACTGATGGGGTGGCTTTGTATTGACCCTTGCTGCGCCTTGCCGAGGGATCCGGCGTCAGTTCAAGAACCCTGCTGCAGTCCATGGATGACTGTCCATGATCAAAGTCACTGTCCTGGGCACACACTCCTGGGTTGGTGTGTCTTGTCTGTCGTCCATTGCAGGGGATGCATATTCGCCCACCTCCATCTGGGAGTAGTGAGGACCCCCTGGGATAGCTGTCACTGGGTCGTCATGTGGCAGAGATCCTTTGACGTCATCATCTGGGACTTTCTTGAGGAATGATACATTTTGAGTTACATTCTTGTTGCCCCTTGAGGCGGTCACCATTGTGCCTTTGACTTCAGTTTCAGTCCAGGGGTTTAGTTTGAACGGCTGCCTGAACTTTCCTCCGGGTTGGAGGTCTTGCAGGAGCACATGGTCACCGACCACGATCGTGCTCTCTTTTGCGTGCCTTCTCTAGGATGCCTCTTGGTTGGTCTTCGTCTGCCTTGGTGTGACTAGTTTGGGGATTCCGTGCTTCGGCCCACGCAGGGTAATGCGGGATGGTGTCTGTCACCGCACGACCAAAACACAGTCTGCTTGTGGAGACACCTGTGGTGTATTGAGGGGTAAGTCGGTATTCATGGAGAAACTGGTATAGCGCTTGTTCCAGGTTGAGACCGTCGGTCAAGGTAATTTGGATCGATTTGTTCAGAGTCCGCATAAGACGCTCAACTTCCCCGTTTGCTTGAGGCCACCTCAGCGTTAAGTGTCAATGCTTGACAGAGATGCAAGATACTCGGCGATCTCCGCACTGATGAATGGTGGATCGTTATCAGTCCAGAGTTCTCCGAAAAGCCAGTGGGTGGCCATGAGCTTTTCTAGTTTGGGAATTACTTCTCCTGCGGCTGTGGAAGAGATTAATTCTCCTTACGGATATCGCGAGAAAGCGTCTACTACGACCAGCATGTACTTTCCTCCCGGTAGGCTGCCAAAATTAGCGCTTGCCCATTCCCATGTAGCATTAGGGCCCGCTTCGGTGATGACTGGCGCCGGTTTGCTGGGTAGGCTGGTTGCTAGACAAACCGGGCAGCGTTGGACTACTGAATCAATTTGTTGGTCGAGGTCGTGAATCCAGACTTTGCTCCTGAGGCGGTTCTTTGACTTGACCCTTACCTGGTGTGCTCTGTGTGCGAGGAGGGCTGCTTGCTGGGTTAAACTTTCTGGTAGAACAAGGCATGGGCCTCTCTCAGGAGACAGTCGTTGGCTGATACAGACAGTTTGTGGAGCACTTGGTGTAGAGCCTTCAGGGTGACTTGGGCTGTCGCAGTGCGGAACTGCGTTGAGTGTTGTAGTGGCTTCCAGTCCCCAGAGGCGACCGCCCGAATGGCGATCTGGAGGCAGTCATCAACATTGGTGGCTTACACTACATTCTCCATCGATATCGGCAGGGGCCTGGACCGTTCAAAGACCTTTCTCACATAGTGCTTGGTGGCGGCCGCCTTGGCTGCTTCTGGTAGGGTGACTGGCCGAGTGTGTCTCGACAGGAAGTCTGCTGAGTTTCGCGTGCCTGGTTTGTATTCCGCCGTGAACTGGAATTCTTGCAGCTGCAGGACCCACTTCTCAATGCGCGGGGTAGGGCGCAAGGACGATCCTTAAAACAGAGGGATGAGAGGCTTGTGGTCTGTGATGACTCTAAATGGGTGTCCGTACAGGTAGATGTGGAAATGGCGGCACCCTCCCAAAATTGTGATGGCCTCCTTTTCAATTTGGAAGTAGAGTTGCTCAGTGGGGGTAAGTGTTCTGCTGGCGTAGGCAAAAAACACAGTTGATGGCCAGAATGTAGAACAATGTCATACATTCACCCCAGTACAAGGATCTGGGCCTAAATCCATTCGTTTTTTTGCACTCCACACCACCCTGGGTTAGACACTGGCTATATGCAAATCAGCTCTGACCCTGTGCCTCATGGGAACAGTCCAGTCCGAACTACCAAGCCATGTCTTTCCCAGACCGGAATCAAGCATCCAAGGACCGGTTTCTGGCTATCAGCCTTCATCAGCCTGGATAGCTTGACTCTAGTGGCGTGGAGAGCCTGGGACTCAGTCTGAGTATACCCAGCAAACTCGGGGTGAAAATTGCAAAAAACACAGTTGATGGCCAGAATGTAGAACAATGTCATACATTCACCCCAGTACAAGGATCTGGGCCTAAATCCATTCGTTTTTTTGCACTCCACACCACCCTGGGTTAGACACTGGCTATATGCAAATCATCTCTGACCCTGTGCCTCATGGGAACAGTCCAGTCCGAACTACCAAGCCATGTCTTTCCGAGACCGGAATCAAGCATCCCAGGACCGGTTTCTGGCTATCAGCCTTCATCAGCCTGGATAGCTTGACTCTAGTGGCGTGGAGAGCCTGGGACTCACGTCTGAGTATACCCAGCACACTCGGGGTGAAAATTGCAAAAAACACAGTTGATGGACAGAATGTAGAACAATGTCTGAGACACACTGTGAACCTTCTTTCATTCCGGCAAAAACTCAAAACACATCTCTTCCCCAAATAATAACCCCCCCTGCTCAACCTCAGCAGCCCTTTCTCATTTAGCGCCTTGATATCCCCTGGGATGAATGTTGCGCTCTACAAATACCACAAATAAAAATAAAATAAATGTCATACATTCACCCCAGTACAAGGATCTGGGCCTAGATCCATCGTTTTTTTGCACTCCCCACCACCCTGGGTTAGACACTGGCTATATGCAAATCAGCTCTGACCCTGTACCTTGTACTGGGGTGAATGTATGACATTGTAGAGGGATTTGGTGGTATCCTGAACGAAGGTCCATTTTGGAGAACCACTTGGACCAAGCTAATTCTCCAATGATGTCATCTACTGTTGGAGTCAAGTGGCGTTCTCATTTGATAGCGAGGTTCGGAATCCTCATGTCCACACAGATGCGGACTGCGAGGAGTAAGTTCCAAATGTGTGGACCAGTACTCTGGTGTTGCGGAGTGGTGGGGGGTTGGTTAGGCAAGTGCCGTCAGGAATGCAGCTGTGACAAAGTGTGCGTCGTTCTTACCAGGGGCCGGAGGGCAGGCGAGGCGCGGTGTTCCAATGTGGGCACGGTACAGGCAGGTGCTCAGCACCACGTGGGCCATAGTCGCGACCAAGCATGCATGCGCTCCAGGGCAGGTGCGGCTGATATAGCGGCTGCTGCGGGACGTGGACCGTGACACTGGTGGCGCCGGGCAGCAAAACTTGAGGAAGAGACTCCTGTCAGGTCCGGCGTGCACTGTGCAGGAACCGCAGCAGACTCAGGAGGGGCAGACGGCGGGCACAGCGGGAGCAAGAAGGCACAGCGGGTGGTGAGACCACCTCGTCGCCAGTGTTGTGTCGTGGTCGAGGCCTCGTGGTGGAGACAAAGATACTCGGATGACATGAGTGCAGTGGTGGTTAGCACTTACCTAAAACACGCCCGGGGCGCCAGGCTCTTTATTCAATACACACACGCTGGCGAGGTGGACGCCGCGCCAGCCCATTGCTTTGTGTCTGAAGGGGGTTTTACCGGGGTCACCCTCCTTCAGTGATTATCGTGGCACATTCCCATGAGTCACGACATTACAGCATGCTTGCTCGGCCCTGGCGGATGTAGACGTGCGCAGTGAGAGTTAGCCTGGATTTTCCATGGATGGCTCCAGCTGATTGTGATCACCAGAGTGTTCGAGTGTCAGGGGAACATGGTTTGTGCCTCTTTCCCTAGGTATTTGGCGGAGGACGGGCAGGCTTGATGGACACTTGAAGTGAGGGAGTGGATGTGGCACAACGGCCAGAAGTGCCAAGTTTGGAGCGGAGAATCCCGGTTCGAGCCTCAGTGACGGCTCAACATCCGGTGAGTGTGATAAACGCAGCAAAACTGCCCATGCCTATTATCAGCACCTACATTTGCTAGAATGACTGACTAGGCGAGCTGCAGAAACCCAGGTATTATGGATGCTACGGATTCCACATGTAAGCCATTGAGCAGTCGGTGACCAGTAAAGTTGCTTATTCTATGTATCACATTTATTTGAAGCCCACTGCAACCTCAACCAGGTCTTCATCAGATGCTGCAGGGGACTGTTTTGCTTTTACACAATTGTTAGTAGAAGGGCCAAGATACATAGAAATCCACCATTACCCATTAAGTGCCTCGTTCCGACGCAGTGGCGTCACTAGGGTTGGTGTCACCCGGTGCGGGTAACTCATGGTGTCACCCCCTCACAACTTACCACATGGACCATCTCATCCTCTGCCTGCACCATCTTCCCTCTGCCTGCACCATCTCTCCCTCTATCCGCACCATCTCCCGTCTGCCTGCACCATCTTTCCCTCTACCTGCACCATCTCTCCCTCTGCCTGCACCATCTCTCCCTCTGCCTGCACCATCTCTCACTCCGCCTGCACCATCTCCCCCCCCCGCCTGCACCATCTCTCCCCCCGCCTGCACCATCTCTCCCTCTGCCTGCACCATCTCTCCCCCTGCCTGCACCATCTCTCCCTCTGCCTGCACCATCTCTCCCTCTGCCTGCACCATCTCTCCCTCCGCCTTCACCATCTCTCCATCTGCCTGCACCATCTCTCCCTCTGCCTGCCCCACCTCCACTCTGCCTGCACCATCCCCCCTCTGCCCGCACCATCTCTCCCTCCGCCTGTACCATCTCTCCCCCTGCCTGCACCATCTCTCCCTCTGCCTGCATCATTTCTCCTTCCGCCTGCACCATCTCTCCCCCTGCCTGCACCATCTCCCCTCCGCCTGCACCATCTCACCCCCGCCTGCACCATCTCACCCTCTGCCTGCACCATCTCACCCTCTGCCTGCACCATCTCACCCTCTGTCTGCACCATCTCCCTCTCTGCCTGCACCATCCACCCCCTCCGCCTGCACTCCCCTCCCCCGCCTGCTGCTCTTTTAACCCTTACCTTGTCGCCTTCTCCCCCTCTCCATCCCCCCCCCCCCCATGGTTTTGCCCTCACAGTTCTTGGCTCTTCTCAAAGTGATTGAAATAAACTCATGAAATGCGCTTTGAACACTGAGTGAAAAAGTTTAAATAGACACAGAAGACACGCCCTCACCTTCATAACAGCTGCAACTTCTCAACCTGCTACTCCTTCTCACTGTAGCATCTTCAGCTTGTGTCAGCATTCAAATTGTTTTACCTATCTCCTTTAGTCGTCCACTATCTTAAGCTCTGTAACCACTCCAGTTTCACACTTGCTGGAATATAGGGTCGCCTGTCTGGTCATATATTGTAGCATAATGACGAGGAAGTCGCTGGTGGTGGTGGGCTACTGTATGTCTTGTCTACCTCCTCTACAGGTTCTGCAAGATGGTAACAGGCCAGCAAACCAATAAGGTGACAGAACTACTGTACAGTTTGGGCCATGTCTGGCAATGCGTGTAGCAGACAGCAAGAAGCGGTGCCTGCCATGAAGCACACCATGCTCCCAAACACATGTACCCAACATACCTAATGGGGACTTCGGCCCTGTTACTTTGTTCTAGTTAAGAGAGCATAAACAGTCATATTTCTGGTTCAAGGAAGTACAAATTGCGAGACAGGAAAATAAAATGCAAATAGCAGAGGGGGGCTGGCAAGGATGGGGGCAGAAAACGTCTAAAATGGGGGTTTACTTTTACTGAGAAAACGTGACCAGAAAACATGCGCCTTGCAGTGGATATAAACACTGGAGAAGCTAATTAACTAAAAGTCAAACTTAGTTCGCATTATAATTCTTTGCTGCTCACTCTGCTCTCACCTCGAACTACCAGCTTGTTCTGCGGGGACATTAGTTGCCTGTCAACTCAAGCATGCTAGAAGGGCTCCGAGTCCAGGGTGGGCAGGCGTCACGGGGCTGGCATGAAGAAATCCACTCGGCACTCGTGAAATGTAACATAGGCAAAGCGGCCTTCTTCTCAAACGCACAAAGGCGTCACTGGCTCAATGACCTCTGGCGCGGAGGAAGCAATGGGATGGATGCTGCGAAGAGGAAACCAGGCCTGGCAGCAGGAGAAAGAAAGAGACGGGTCCTTGGGAGAGAGGCTAACATGGCCGCAAGCCGTGTCCTTAAATAACACTTCATGTCCACTTCAGCGCTCGTTGTTAATGAATTGTCACTGAGCCTCCTGTATAAATATTTGGCGGTAACAAAGCACCCACCGAATCCGAGACCTAATCAGGGCAACTTCCTAGGACCCTGTGTCAGTGTGTACAGCGCGCTGGTGGCTGCAGGAACTGACTGCGGCTGCGCTAACCTGTTGCTCCGAGGCACGGTTGATACTGAGTGAGTTTATTTACCATAAAATAAACGCATTGATTGTAGCTATGCTATGCTGTGTTTTGTATTTATGTATCGTGCAATATCCGTTCAGGAATGTCTGGGAGCATTACTAAGTCTGCAGCAGAGGCTAATAACGCACATAGTACACTTGGCTGAATGTGCGCTTTACTAAAACACATTTTTTGTAACAGCATGTTATGTCACGCAGTAAATCTACTCGAGGACAATAAAAGGCTGAGCTCATCACACAGAATTCGAGTCTGTACATTAGATGTTTCACGCTCGCTCGATTTGTGGGGTGCATGTTATGAAGCTCACATTGTGTACCATCGGAAACAGAAGTCCTTCAGTGGAAACACATGTTGAAGCAATCGGGGGAACCTACTTCAAGGTTTCTGCCTGTACATACTATCTTTTAAAATATTAGATTTGCTTTGATCTGGAGGCAAGGCCTGCTGGTTTCCAAAAACCCAGATTTCTCTTTGGAGGCACAACGGCCAGCTCTGGGTGCAAAGAATTTGTAGGAGTTACATGTTACAGGTCTAGCCCGCCTAGTGGCATGAGGGCATAGTGCAGCTTGAAGGCACACCTGAGGCAGGCGGAGAGGCGAATCATCTGAGGGGGTGCTGGACCCCCTCCTCCTTTGGGAGATAAAGTCATCCATGGACTATGGGAGTGCAAACTCTGCACTGTCTGTCTGCTCATGTGTGTAACTCACTCCACAGCACTGGCATAGCGGTCCGCCCCAGGTGGCACTATTTTCGGGGTGGCGCGTGTCACTGATGGCCCAGTTCTTCTATTTTGCCTTTTCTCAATTTGCTTAACACCTTCAGCGCGGCGCGAATTCTCGCGCTGTGCTGAAGGTTCTAATGAGCCAACGGGCTCATGACAGAAAGGTTCCGTCATGAGCACAGCTCAACCGATGCTCATGACGGAATCGTTCCGTCATGAGCATCGAAGGGGTTAATGGCACGTATTGCATTGTAATTGCATTTATACAGTGCTTACTTCCTCTGAAAAGGGGTCAAAGCGCTTTTCGGTGAGTAGCATGCTACTCTGGAACTTAAACACTATTAGTTGATTTGGTGTAATGAAATTGAAAGTAATTTGAGCGTGGACATGTTAGAATATTATTTGCACTGAAAAGGAATAGTGGGGGATATGTAGAGTTGGACAAGAGGAAGTCATTGGGCCTCTTTATATATTTATAAAACCTAACTTTTGTTCGAACTAATATTTTTTGTATTTCAATTGCAAACAGCGTGCCAATTGCAGGCTGTTTAGCCTGCTTCGAGGTCACTTAAAACATTGATTTAAAGTCTTCTGCTCTTTAAGTGTCTTGATCCATAATGCCTGTCAGAGTAGTATGTATGTGAAGGGGTTGGGAGGGCAGCTGCTGGAAAACGATTCCTTGCACTGTTGTAGATTTAGGTTTCTCTCTGAGTTTCCCAGATCCAAGCGTGAGGCGCTCACTCAGTGCATTTTTCTTTCCTTTGCATTCTGGAACGTGTAGTGTTCGGTTTATGATGTGATGAACAGGACTGGAAACCCCTGAGTGCAATGAAAACATATGGACGGGATGAGCTACTCAAGCTTGGAAATGGAGAACCTGAGAGGTCTGTGGTTTATCGGAGGAGCCTGTGCCGCCAGAAACATCTCGATCCAGTCCTGAGCTTTCCTTTTAGCAATCATTGCCATTTTTTACTGTAGTCCAGTAGGCTCAATTCAACTGAATCACAGCTGCGACTCCTTATATTCAATAAGTTGTTGCATAAAGAGCAGAGACCCGAACATGGTGTCCCAGTGAGAGGATATAGCGTTAGGGCCAGACTCCAACAACTATGAGTGACACTTCCGCGCGAGCAAAATCAAGCAATGAAGAGGAGGGAAATATATAAATATTATAGATTACACCCATTTGAACAACGAGAAACTATAGGAAGATCTTAAAATGGCTGGAAAGCACCAGAAATGGACAGGCACACACATAGCTAGGGGGTCACAACCCAGGCTGGAAGGTACTGAATGTGGTAATGGGGAATAAGGTTAAAAATACCTGATAATGGGATGGAATAATGTAGTATGTATAACGTTATGATGTAAAGCATGTCAAGAATGTCAGAACACAAAAGGAGTGTGCGATTTCTCTGTCACTAGGCCTTGTGTGAAATTAACTTCTATATATCAATGACAAGCTGGAGGTTTTTGATGCGACAATGCCAAGCTACATGGTTGACTTCATTGGGGTCTCCGGAGCAAATACGTCATTTTTTCTGTAGTCCTCACCCCTCCCCCCTCCCACTATCGGCCAGGGGCGGCAATCTGAGGGATAGTCCCGGGCGCCAGAAGCTCTAGCTACACCGGTGCTCCGAGCCCGTCATCGACATCAATTAACTTAACCAACAGAAGGGGGGGGGGGCTGATACTCAGTGATTATGACGTCAAGGAGCCTGGGATTGGGAAAGCATGCCTCTGCGCTTGTCAGAGAGGCACAACGTTTCATTAGGCTCAGGGTTCATTATAAAGCAGAGCAGAGCAGACTCGGTGAGGTGAGGCTGCAGCGTAATGGTGTCACCCCATGTGATGGTGTCACCCGGTATGGTCTGCACCCCCCTAGTGACGACGGTCATCGCCGTGGAAAGAATGGTAGAGCATCGTCTGGTGCTTCTAAGCACTATGGACCACTTTAACGGGTGAGACCCGGCACAGCCTGGGTCAGCGCTGTCAATGGGGAACCTGGGAGACAAGCCGCCCAAGCGACACCGCAAAACAGCAAGTGTAGGAGGGCCCGGGATGGCAGACTGCGCGCCTATCAAGGTCTAATTGACAATAACAGCACACTGCAGTTTTGCACGAATGTGTTAACAGTGGGCATGGTGTAATGTGCACTCGGTGTATTGTGCTGTTGGTCATTTTGTATGGCACACTCTACTATTAATGTGTTTGCACAGTGCTCTCTATCAGTAAAATCCCCGATGTGTCCATTGCATGTCGTTGCCAACCCGTGGGAGGATACCTCAGCTGTGATCGCCGAGGCTCGAGCTCGGGAACTACCACTACACCCAAGCTAAGGTTGGGTTTGACCTGGGGTTCAACTCGTGGAGCCAGCCGTGCCGCCTCTGATTGGCCCATATTTTTATTTTGACACAGGTGGTCGTGAGCATGCGCAGCATCAGTGGAGCAGTCGCAGTTGTGTAGGCGTAGCATTAATTTGCACTGCTTCCCGACGCCAGCAACTACTAACGGTAAACTTCAGCATCATGTTCACCTGGGCTAAATTTGACCGGTGGTTTCCGGTGCTCGGCACCGCCACTTAATTGCCGACGCCGACGATGGTGACAGTTCACCACTACTGGGCGCTGTCTCCCTTATATAGAGATGCCCACAACAACGGACAATTATTATTTCAATATACATTAAAATGACTATTGTCTGCTGCCCGTGCCATTCTTATAGCACTGGGGCATGGAGTAGTCTGAATTGTCACACTTAATTGTTTGGGTTAGTAGTTGTGATGTTACTAGGATTGGCAACAGCGGCAATGTTTTGTGCACACTGAAGTGGCCTCCTGAAGGGAGGAGGGACAACTTGTGCTGTAGGGGGGATTTTGCAGACATAGGACAGGGCATGCATCATGGTTGCTTTGTCAGGCGTGTGCGGTCCACTGCTCAATGCTGCTAATACTGCAAAGCATTCTTACCTGAACCCGACATCATGTCTCAGAGGCCCAAGTTAATAAGGCAAGAACTTTCTCGCCGCGCAAGTGTTATCTGCTCTTGCTTCACCGAGGCAATATTTGGGGGGCTGAGATCAATAAAGATGACAGATGCTGGTAACAGTGTTATATCCATTCGGTCGAGGCAACTACTTTCATTGTGCGCCGCTCAAGGTTTATACAATTGTGTGGCGCATCCGCGTGCTGCATCATGCGGCGGGTGCTGATCAGCACAGTGTGTGGTTTCCCTCGTTATGTTTTATTTGGTCCGACGGCTGACACTGCTGTTCTCACCATCCCAGGAGCTTCATGAAAGGTCTGCTGTCTTTCAACAGTCTGGGAAGATGGGGGTGGAGCACACATGCAGACAATCACCAGTACGGTTGGCATTTTTATTTCAGAAGGGGCAGGGATAGTTGCTCATGTTTTACTCCCTGTCCTCATATCCAGATACATTGGCTAACATCGTGGCACGCTGGGATGCCTCAGCAAAAGTTGTTATGGGATACATATGCTGGGTGAGGGACACCAGTGTGGCAACACAGCATCCGTCAGTGCAGATGACGGATGGGTTTGCAGGCTATAAGGACATGGTGATCCACCCTTGTCTTGGGGTAGGCGAGGTGACACACGGAGTGGCCTTATAGGGTATGAGATAGCATAAATTCACTCCACATATACATGTTTATTGGTTGGCGCAGCCCTTGGCCATCAGTCTGTACCCTCGTACTGGGGATCAACCAGGTAAGGGGGCACATTAGGGCTTAGTCAACCCCAAATGATTTGCATAAACTGGCACACGGTGCGTTAGGGTTTGTATCACCCAGAACTGGGGGTGTCCAATTGGGCACACTCACTGCCTGTGCATTGTGCTTTGGCCGGTTTGTTTAATCTTTTCATAGGGAAGAGATATATAGGCTAACTAATTGGTCACAAGATGGCACATTAAGGTGGGCGCAAACTGGGCTGTTGCCCATTAAACGGTTTCACATTTACTAACGTGTGAAACTTCCAGTTGCCTGTGCATAGTTCTATTCATATGCACAGTATTATGAATTTAAATAATCGCTGTATGTGACTAGTGCGACCAGCGGACGTTCACACACCAAGGCATTTGTCAGCGGTGAATGTTGCAATGCTGTAAGAATAGAAAGGTTAAATACGACTGCCAGGTCCCGCTGGTGTGTCAGCCAATCGGCCACTTACGGGTTTAAAGGTGAGGTCAAAGGGCACAGGAGGGGTCATGGCAAAGAAAAACCTGGACAATTCAGCTTTAGGGTCTGGTGGTGGTTTGACCACATGCTCTTAGGACCTAACCCCCGTTGTGTTCAAACACTTTTCTTCTTTCTGTGGTTGTTAAAATGAATATCAGTTAGCGGGGTAAGAAATATCTCTTATCCAGTGGCAACATGCCTATGGGAACGCTTGCACTTCAAGATACACAAGCGTCATGCTCCAACTAGTGCTATATACAGATAACCGGGAAAGGAAGCAAGGTAGGCCTGATAACTCTTACTTCTACCTGCATTGGCACATTTTGTCAGGAGTGATTGCCAAAGGTATTGCACTTCAGCTAGGCAATGTTAACACCCATCCACTGCAAGCCGATTGTTTAAGGTCATCCTGGGTACACAGTCCAGTGTTAGGCCCCCGTGGTTGTCAGTGTCGTGAATTACTAAATTCAACTGAATAGGAGGTGTGACCGTGGTTTACACTAGCAGAAGTTTGGGACTGCAAGAATCCACCTAGGGGGGTTGTTGGCTGAATTTGATGGATTAGTCCAAAATGTTTCACAGCACTGCAGGTGGTAGAGTGTCAATTACCTGTGCATAGTTTATTCAGATACACAATATCAAAATAATTAAAATAATCGCTGTAGTTGCAAGTTGCAAGCGGAAGAGTCCCTCAATGTCAGCAACTGCTCACATTGTCATCAATAAAGCTGCTTGGGAAGTCGGGGTGTAGTCCCCACAGATTAAACTGTGGCAGGAAAGGAGGGATGTTGAATAGATTAGCAGTATGACGATTACACAGGAGGAGGGAGGTTAATTCAAGGGACACAGGCTGTGTGTCGGCAATGCAAGACGGTCAGCTAATTAAGCATGGGCGAATTTTGCGAATCTCACGTTCGCGAATTTTGCGGATTTGCGAACTCGCAATTCGCAAAATCCGTGAATTCTCGCGAATTTGCGGATTTTTTTTGTGTTCGCGCGGGTTTCTGCCAGTTCGCGAGGGTTTTGTACAATTTCGCAAACGCGAACTTACCTGTCGGGTCGCAAGTTTCGCGAACTTGTTGTTTCTACGTGTCCAGCCTGTTTGGGACACTCTTCTTCATCACTGCCACTCTCTGTCACCACTGCCACTCTCTGACTACTCATGCCACCCTCTGGCCCACCCATGCCACCCTCTGTTTCATCACAGCACCCTCTGGTTGTCCAGTCAATGTACATTATTGTGGCAAAGCAAGCACACCTTCCCTGCCTCAAGTGACCTGAATTAATTTGGGGCTGATTAATGTGTCACAGAATATTTTTTTAGCTGGCACCTGCTTCCTTAGTGCTTCCTGATTAGTGATCTTTTGCACTTGCTAAGTGCTTTCATTGTTGCAAAATTAGTTACAACACCTGCCCTGCCCCAACTGACAATAATGAATTAGGGGCTGATTAATGGATTTGAACTTCCAGCCTGGCTCCTGCTTGTCTCCCTTAGCTGTAATTCAGGACCTTTGTGGCATATGTGTAACTATTCTGAGGTTCAGAGCAGGGTCACATAATAGTTGCAACTGGCAACTGAACTCTGGAGGGGCCCCTCAGGAAGCACTACAGGAAATGGCTACTAATGATGAGCCTGAACTTTTTAACCTGGTAAGTAGTTTCAGTTTTGCTAAGATCGTATTTCTGCAATTTTGCGCTTATTCGCGGGGCGCGAAGTTGTACTGGGAAGCCGCGAACTCACGCGAACAGTGCGAGCAAGCCATAAAATCCGCTGCTCGCGGATTTGCGGATTTTGCGGGAGATTCGCGAATCTCGCGGATTGCGAATTTACCGAAAATCCGCGAGCGAAACGGATTTTCCTCCCATGCTTACAGCTAATGCAGGGTATGAGGTTCCCCATCACCAACCAGAAGGACACCAAGTGGCAAAACCTGTAAGTATGTTTAAGATATGTGTGTCTCTGGCCTTATGGCGGTGTAGAGCTATTCTCATTTAGAGGTACGCCCAGGTGAAAATTGTGTGCCTCTTAAGGTTCTCATGACCACTGCGGTTGTCAAGGGGAAGAGATATAAGTTAGGCAGTTAATCGCTTACAGCGTAGCACATTCAGGCGGGTGTTGTTTTATTGCAAGTTGCAATTGCGAGATTCCCTCATTACATCAGCAGCTGCGCATATGACCAGCAGCACGCAGCCCGGGAAGTCTGGGGCGAATACCACAGATCTAACGGTAAAGGCAAAATTACTGCACGAAGGGAGGGATAAAGGGCAAGTACACAAAGACTCCCTTGCTTAAAGGCACATATTCCATGGCGGGATAGTCACCAATTGACACTGGAAACTTTAGACTCTAATAGTATCGTTGGTAAGATACACACGACTCTCTGGCCATGTAGGGTTTATATGCCCCACCCTGAATTTAAGGCGACTAGAAGGTAAGCTGAATGTGGAGTTGAATTTGTGGAGGGCAATCATTGCAGGGATAACAGAGTGAACTAGGTCTCTAGCTGGATTGAACTCTAACGGTCTCGTGATCAAGCTTTAGTTAAGCAAGCCTGGCAGACGGAGGAAGTTGTCACTCCGAACAGGGTGCTATGGCTGCATTGGTGTGCGCAATATGAGCAATCCTGGTCACCATGGTTTAACAATCGAAAAGGTCCGGTGCAAATGCCTGGTCAACTGCAACAGAGTATGTACCCGCTGTATGGGCAGGTTTCGGGTTGCTTTATTTAAGCACAATATTCCTTTCCCTGCTAGCCTCAGTAGATAGGCTGGTTGTGGACGCGGTCATCTGACAGGGGTGCTGCTGTCCCATAATATATCCATGATAAGAGTAGAGCTCTCTCCTAGGCGGCCATCAAATTCCTACAGATAAGGTGAGGCAGTTGTACCTCCAAGAGAAGGATAAATAGCTCCTTGCGATGTCCCAGACGCAGTTGGTATGAATGGGGTTCCCCGGAATGACATGGGGCAGCTCCGAACAAATCGAAGCAGAGATTGGCTGGGGGGAGGAGTTTCACTAACATCTTGGTGCTCCACTTAGGAGGCCCCGACCTCACTGCCTTGGGTAGGGGGGCATTGTTGCAAGCCATGAAGGCTGACTTAAGTGAGATCAGCAAAGACATGGGTCAACGTGAGCTCTGGTGGTCTGAGATTATCCCTCGCAGAGTGTGGCACGGGGCTAAGTCAGAGGAGGCTGTTGAACATTCCCGCAAGAGAGTGAACAGTTCAAGGGGTAAGTTCGCAGATCAGAATGGTCTGGGATTCATCAGACACGACCTGGTTCAGGCCAATGTGAAAGGGTACTTGGATACAGATGGGGTCAACTTATCACCAGTGGAAATGGTTCCATTCCCCTTGGATTTGCAGGAGGCCTTGAAACAGCAGGTTGCAGGTGATAAAGGAGCTGTATTGGTGGGAGGGCTCTATAGACATCGGGGGGGCCGCCTCCTTTGTTTGCCCATCCTGCAATGTGTTACCTGGGTAGTGATGGGACGTCCCATCGCTGGGGCAGCTATGTGCGGTACAAATCGCTCTAACATAATATCTAACATAGCTGGCGCGGGCGGACAGTGTGAAAAGAAACCGACTCTAAAGGCTGCGGAAAGACAGAAAGCAAAGCTTACCAATTAAATAATGTGGGAAACTCAACAGGGTAAAGAAAACACAAGGGAGGTCCTTGGAGGCCAATTAAAAATATATAAAGTCTAAAGTGTGAAAAGAAATAAAAGTTTAGGGGGATATTAAACACCGTCCCAGATGTATAATAGTTAAAAAAAATAGTTGGATGTTTGAAAGCAAAGTTACACTGCTACAAAAGAATACAAAATATTACTCAAGCAGGACCTTTTGGAAAGGTATGGTACCGGAATTCCATTCCATAAATCTCTTCTACAGAAATGTTGCTCCATTGGAGTGAATCAAGATCAGCTGGTACTTTGCATTTGGATGGGTGATATCGCTGCAGTCTGGCCTCAGCCTCGACTTTCACTGCACAGTTTTACAGACTCTTTCCAGCCGGGCACTCGGATGGTTTGCAGCAGCTTCTCAAAGGCATTTCAACAAGAAACCCTATTTTTGGCGGTCTTTAACCTGTGACCCATGGAGTGGACGACACCTACTTAGGCGGTCTATGACTGCTTAGGAAATGAAATAATGATAACAGAGTCATAGAGTGTGAATAAATAAAGCAGCAAAAGTGAAAATGTTAAAACGTTCCGTAAATGTTTCAGAATTCGAAATGGAGGATAAAAATGAAGGCGGTGTCCTCCAAGGGATTCGAGGGAGCAGCGCGGTGTATGCAGCATGGACGTCGAGTGGCCTTAGTTCAATTTGGAAAAGCCCCAACCTTCCCATTACACTAAAAATGGGGATTACTTTATATTTGTCTGTTAATTAAATAAACTATTTCGTCATTTGTCTCTGTGTGTGTTGGCTTGATGAAAGCTACTTTCTGTATTTTTGTGTATTGTTTTGAGGTTCAGATCATCAGAAGTACTGTAAGCTGGGGTTCCCGGATTACAGTAATGACTTAGTGGGGGGCTACGGTTTCCAACATTGATTCAGTGGGGTCCTTGGATTCCAGTGATGACTCACAATTCCAACAGAGAGTCAGTGGGGTCCTTGCACCAGTAATAACTCACTGGGGTCTGTGGGGTCCCTGGACCCCAGTGATGACTCAGTGGGGGTCCCTGGATTCCAACAGTGATACAATGGGGTCCCTGGACCCCAGTGATGACTCAGTGGGGGTCCCTGGATTCCAACAGTGATACAGTGGGGTCTATGGATTGCAGTAATTGCTTGTTCCTCCTAGTCTTTGCTGACTCTCACTGCAAGATCTTAGGAATCCTGGCACCTTCCCCGTGCACAGTAAAGGGTAGGTGGCACAACCGCCTCATCCGTATTGGGCAATAAGGTGCATACGCAATGAGTTTTGGTTCTGTACCTCCGTATGCCATGTAAACAGGTACCCCACATACCCTGGGTGGGTACAGCACTGGCTGGTAGTGGGACATAGCACTGAGTGTGACACCCACCAGATGGCCTGTTAAAACTGTATCGGACCTGTCCTTGGCATCACTTATGCATCAGCCAGCCCTGAGTGGATCACCCCATACCATGAGGGCACTCTTCCAAGCTAGCCCTGATGGGTGCCGGGGGGGTGGTATGCTGAAGGCTTGATGGATGAATAGGGATGTTCCCTGTCCAAGTAGGGAGGAACCCCTCATGTGGGGCTGTCCATACTATGAAGTTCATCACATGGGATACCCCAGGGGTTTTGCTGAATCACTCATGTGGCCTCAGGGCCCGGAGCACGTCCCTACTGTCAAAGCAGTGGGGAAGTGCATGCGTTTCCTGCCCATGGCCCAGTCTGCTATCGCAGACCGATGTGTGCACACTGGCAGCAATCAGGAGTTAACTCATGAGCAGATTGCTGTTGTAGGCATCTTTATGTGCACGCCCTCACCTATGGTGCACATAAATGTATGTGCCGCTTGCCATCACAAGCTTGTGCGTTAGCACAGACACACATATTAGTTAAACCAATGCACAGTCTGCTGTGCAGACTTGGGGGGGCACACTTACACCCCTGGTGATGTGGACTATGTGTCCAACCTGCACAATAGCGTACGTGCACCTCGATAGTGAAGGAATCTATGTGTGTTTGTACTACCTATGAGGCCGCCACTTCCCATAGGTTAACATGGGGAAGTGTTTGACATTACTTTGGGATGCAATAGAGGATTGCAGTGGAGCAGCCCCATGACGTTTCACATCAATGGATTCGCCATGCCAAATCCTTTCCATTGGTAAAAGGGGTTGTAGCATAGAAATGTCACATATAGAATTGCAAATGCTACTTACCAGTATGCATCTGTTCTTGGCATGTAGGGCTGCTGACATTCATATCTGTGCATAGTCCGCCACCTAGTGTTGGGTCCGGATGATTGCACATTGTTGTCCTGGAAGAGTCTTTGAAGTATCACAAGATAGGTGGCTCCTCCCCTGGACTACAGTGCGCATGGGCATCGCCTCCATCCCCAGATTGTTTTTAGC
This sequence comes from Lissotriton vulgaris, assembly GCF_964263255.1. NCBI lineage: Eukaryota > Metazoa > Chordata > Amphibia > Caudata > Salamandridae > Lissotriton > Lissotriton vulgaris. The sequence goes on along the minus strand of NW_028245796.1, from coordinate 439,389 downwards.
CATTGGCAGAGATGGAGTGAGAAGTGAGTGATGACCATGCTATGAGCATATATGTGTATATGAATACATACTGCAGCTGCTACAGGCGCCGGGGAGGAGGGTGGGCGATATGAATGTCAGCAGCCCTACATGCCAAGAACAGATGCATACTGGTAAGTAGCATTTGCAGTTCGAGGCATGTGGGCTGCTGAATTCATATCTGTGCATAGAATACATAGCAGTCCCTCCATTAGCGGCGGCCGCCCGTGCCAGCTGCAGCAGTCTGAAAAAGTGTTTTTAGAACAGCCTGACCAACAGCTGCCTGTTGTTTTGAATGCACGTCTACACAGTAGTGCTTAGTGAAAGTATGAGTGGTAGACCATGTGGCTGCTCTACAGATGTCTTCTAAGGGAATGTTACCTAAGAAAGCCATAGAGGCCCCCAACTTCCTAGTGGAGTGGGCCCTCGGTGGTATAGTGAGAGTGCGCTTTGCTTTAGCGTAGCAGATCTGAATGCACTTTACTATCCATCTAGCTATTCCTGCTTTGGAGATTGCATTTCCCTTGTGTTGTGTGGCAAAAGCAACAAAAAGTTGTTGGGTTTTGCGGAAATCTTTTGTCCTGTCCACATAATACATCAAAGCCCTTTTTACATCAAGGGTGTGGAGCATCCGCTCCGCCAGCGTCTCTGGGTTTTGGAAAAACACCGGCAATTCAATGGTTTGGTTTATGTGAAAGTGTGAGACCACTTTTGGTAAGAACTTAGGGTTAGTGCGGAGCACCACCCTGTTAGCATGTACCTGGAAGAAAGGTTCTTGGATGGTGAGCGCCTGCAGTTCGCTGACCCTCCGTAGCGATGTGATTGCTACTAGGAACGCAACCTTCCAGGTTAAAAATTGCAGCTCGCAAGAGTGTAGTGGCTCAAAGGGAGGACCCATCAGCCTTGTAAGAACCACATTGAGGTTCCATTCCGGAGCTGGTGGAGTCCTTGGTGGAATGACTCTTTTGAGTCCTTCCAGAAAAGCCTTGATAGCAGGGACCTTGAAGAGTGACAGGTGCTGCCTATTCTGGAGGTATGCTGCCATAGCCGACAGGTGAATGCGGATGGAAGAGTAAGCTAGATTACAACGATACAGGTGAAAGAGGTAGCATATGATGTTTTGAATGGAAGCGTCTAGCGGGTCAATGCTGTGCTCCACGCAGTAGACGACAAACCTCTTCCATTTAGCCGCATAACAAGCTCTAGTAGTGGGCTTTCTTGCCTCCCGAATAATGTCCATGCAATCGGGAGGAAGATTAAGGTAGCCAAACTCTAGGACTTCAGGAGCCAGATCGCCAGGTTGAGCTGTTGCGGATCTGGGTGCTGAATGTCGCCATGGCTCTGCGTCAGAAGGCTGGGAGTGAGATGAAGCCTTTGATGCGGTACCACGGAGAGTTCCAGAAACGTGGTGTACCACGGTTGGCGAGCCCACGTTGGAGCAACCAGGATGAGCGTCATCGAGTGTTGCCTGAGCTTGCGTGCCACCAGCGGTATCAGAGGTGCTGGGGGAAAAGCGTACGCAAATCTGCCTGACCAGTTCATCCACATCGCATTGCCCTGTGATTGGGGGTGTGGGAATCTGGCGGCGAAGCTTTGGCATTTTGCGTTCTCCTTTGTGGCGAACAGGTCTATCTCTGGATGACCCCACCTTTGGAAGTACGGTTGGAGTACTGATGGATGTAACTCCCACTCGTGCATCTGATGGCTGTGTCTGCTGAGCAGATCCGCCATTTGATTGTCCTTGCCTGGGAGATGTTCTGCCATGAGAAAGATGTTCCTCTGGATGGCCCACTTCCACATGCTCTGAGCCAGATGAGACAGCTGTGGAGATTGTGTTTGCCTCCCTGCTTCTGGATGTAGTACATGGCCGTCATGTTGTCCGTCCGGATCAACACGACCTTGTTGCACAGATGTACTTTGAACGCCTTTAAGGCCATGAAGATTGCCATCAGTTCCAACACATTGATGTGCATCTTCCTTTGCTGAGGTGTCCATAGTCCCTGCACAGTGTAGTGGAGTACATGCGCTCCCCATCCCTGGAGAGAGGCGTCCGTTGTCAGGATGATCTGTGGGACAGGCTCTTGGAATGGTCGGCCCTTGCAAAGGTTTTGTGGATTCCACCAATGCAGAGAGTTGTATGCCCGACCGCTCACCAACACTAGGTCTGTTAGTTGCCCATGAGCCTGAGTCCACTGACGTGCTAGGCACTCCTGAAGCGGACGCATATGTAGTCTCGCGTGCGGGACAATGGAGATGCAGGAGGCCATCATGCCTATCAACTGCATGAACACCTTCGCCGGAAGCGAGTGCTGGGGTCTGAACCGTTGGATCAGCGCCTGGATACTGGCGATTCTCACTGAATTCGGCTGCGCAGTGGCTGCCAGAGTATCGATCGTCGCGCCCAGATACTGTCGCACGTGGGCGGGCTGGAGATGGGACTTTGGGTAGTTCAGAGAGAATCCCAGATCGTGCAGGAGATGAATGGTGCGTGACACGTGGTCCACGCACTGCTGCTCCGTCTTTGCCTGAATAAGCCAGTCGTCTAGATACGGAAAGACATGGATGTGCTGGCGACGGAGATGCGCCGCCACAGTCGCTAGGCACTTTGTAAATACTCTCGGTGCCGTGGTGACCCCGAACGGCAGGACTCTGAACTGGTAATGCTGGTCTAAGATCTTGAATCTGAGATACTTTCTGTGTGAAGGATGCAGGGGAATATGGAAATAGGCATCCTTCAGATCCAGCGTTGCTAGGAAGTCCCCTTGCTGAAGCAGGGGAAGCACCTGCTGCAATGTGAGCATATGGAAGTGCTCCGAGTTGATGTACCAGTTCAGGGGCCTGAGGTCCAGGATCGGCCTGAGTGATCCGTCCTTTTTGGGGATTAGAAAATACAGGGAGTAAACTCCTGTTCCCCGTTCTTGCAATGGAACGAGCTCTATTGCCCCTTTTTGCAGCATGACCAGTACTTCTTGCTGCAACAAGGTCAAATGCTCGTCGGACATAGCACGGCCTCTTGGCGGTATGTCCGGTGGAATGGACGTAAGTTCTAGACAGTACCCGCACTGGATAATAGACCTCACCCACCTGTCCGTGGTGATGGACCTCCACGCCGGCAGGAACTGCTGGAGTCTCCCCCCGACAGGTGTCGTGTGATCGGGGGGAAGTGACAAGACGTCACTGCTTGTTGGAGGCGGTGGACCTGGAGGCATTGTTTCCACGTCCCCTGCCTTTGATATTATTGCCTCTGTAGCCACCCCTGCCCTTGTTGTTGTTATACGAGGACTGGGTGTTACCCTTGTAGTATTGCGTTGACTGGGATGCCTGGCCCCTTGAGGTGCCTCTTGAATTGGAGCGGCGAAAAGAACTCCCCCGAAACTGCTGGCTTTGCAAAGCCCCCATAGACTTGGCAGTTTCGGTATCTTTCTTCATCTTTTCTAGGGAGGCATCCACCTCAGGGCCGAACAGATGGTCAGGATTCACTGTTTGACCCAATATAGTGGTTTGTATGTCGGGTTTGAACCCAGAAATTCGAAGCCAGGCATGGCGTCTAAGTAAAACGCTAGTATTGATAGCCCTGGAGGCAGTGTCTGCCACGTCAAGGGCACATTTGATGGATGCATTTGTTATAAGTTTACCCTCCTGAATGAGCATCTCCCCCGCCTCCTTGTATTGGTCAGGCAAGTGTTGCAGGATGGCCTCTAATGTGTCATAATGGGCCCTATCATAACGTGCAAGCAGGGCTTGGGTGTTAGAGATCCTCCATATGTTTGCTGCCTGCGCAGCAATGCGTTTGCCTGATGCCTCAAATATTTTGGATTCCTTATCTGGGGGAGGAGCATCACCAGTAGTCTGCGAATTCGCCCTTTTTCGAGCGTTGGACACCACCAGGGAGTCCAATGGCAAATGTCCCTTAATGTACGTGGGGTCCGTGGGCGCCGCCTTATACTTCCTGTCGATGCGAGGGTTGACCACCCGCGCCCGGGTGGGTTCCTTGAACACCTCCTGTGCATGCTTCAGCACCCCTTTAAGCATCGGCAGTGTCTTGACTTGTTTTTCGGCTACCGAGAAGGTGTCGACCAAGAAATCGGCATCCACGGGGTCGGAGTGCAGTTCGACGTCATGGTTCGCTGCAGCTCTCTCTATTAATGCATTGAATGCCGCCGAGTCCTCCGTCGGGGACGTCTTCGCGGCGAAAAGTTGAGTGTCCTGGCCCGACTGCGGGTCGTCTGCGTCGCCTCCTGCTGTCCAGGGCACATGCTCCTCTTCCGGATCCGAGTACGCAGGATAGTTGTACTCATCCTCTTCCTCGTCCACCTCGGGCACGGGGGAGTGTGCCGGCGAGTGTTCCGGGGCCTGTGGAGACAGAGGTTCCATCAGAGCCGAAGAGTCTCTCTTGTTCTTGAGTGGAATCCTAAAAGGTTCCAAGGCCGGCTCCGATGTAATCTTTCGCTTGAGGAGCGATAATTTCCCGGTGTTGGCGTCGATGATCACCTCACGACGTTCCTCCACCGCCAGCGGTTGGAGCCGAAGCTTCGATACCACCAATGCATCCTTCGGCGTCAACACTTCTTGAGAGTGTCCGCTCTGCTTAGGCGCGAAAGCCTTCGGCGCCGACTTGGGAGGAAGGGTAAAACGAATGGGCGTTTGTTCCTTGGCAGGCTTCGGCGTGGGCTTAGGCACTACAGTGTCCTGGCTGGGAACCACAGTAGACTGTTGGATCCGCCTTAAGGATTCTCCCACCTTCTTTGTAAGGGATGCCGAGGGCTGAACCGTCTCGAGCGACTCTTCGTCTCCGAGAGCCCGGTCGTCGGTAGGCCTCTTCTTCGGTGCCGACGCCCCATGGCCTGGCGCACCGTCGGCGTGACGCTTCTTCGAAGCCGTCTTCGGGTCCGCGACCTTTTTCGGTGCCGACGCAGCCGCGTCGGGTGCCTTCACCTTCGGCGCCGACCCCAAAGGCTTCGGGTTGGCCATTTTGGCGCGGCACTTGTGGTCGACCATCTTGGCGTGGCTCTTCAAGTCGGCCATTTTGGGTTTCGTGGAAGTTGACGCCTCCAGAACCTTCTTCACTAGCGCCACTTTCGGTTTCGGTTTCGCATCCGAAGGGGCGAGACCAGTTGGCTTCACTTTCGGTTTCTTGGCAGAAATGTCCGTGACCGGGCCCGGGGGCGGGGACGTAGGACTTAAAGTTAGATCTTGGGTAAGGCCCGAAGGCGATCCCTCGACCTGGGCCGTATGACGGGGAGTAACCCCGGAGTCTGGTTGGGGATGCTCTTCCTCCGAGCTATCACCCATCGTGGCACAAATCAGTTCGTCGTCCCCTACCTCACCGGAGACTTCGTCGTAGGCCTCCTCATCCGCGTCATAGGTCTCTTCCTCAGACGCGGGGCCAGAGTCCGATCCTTGTACGTCGTCCGCTTCCTCGACAGATTCCTGAAAGATGTCATCAGGCGGGGGCGCTGAAGCCGACAATTGAGCCTGGAGCCGATTAGCCCGGCGAATCTTCAGAGTCTTCTTACTCCTAAATTTGGAACACGCCATGCAGGTGTCTTCACGGTGATCCGGTGACAAGCATGTATTGCACACGGGGTGCACGTCGAGGTGCGAGTATTTAGAGTGACACAGCGGACACTTCTTGAATGGAGTCCGCTCCATAGCAAAGGGTGTAGTGTAGGCCCGTCCGCGTCGAAAGCACGTGGAAGGGTCGTAGGAGATCGGAGCTGAGAGTCAGTAAGAAACCCGAACGCAACTATACCACGCCCAGCCTAAAGACCTTTTGGCCTCGAGTAAAAGTCGAACAACTATCGGTTCCGATAGAGGGAACCGAAAACACATCCGAACCCGATGGCGGAAAAAAACAATCTGGGGATGGAGGCGATGCCCATGCGCACTGTAGTCCAGGGGAGGAGCCACCTATCTCGTGATACTTCAAAGACTCTTCCAGGACAACAATGTGCAATCATCCGGACCCAACACTAGGTGGCGGACTATGCACAGATATGAATTCAGCAGCCCACATGCCTCGAACATGGACATTTCTGTGCTTGAAGAGTCTCCTGTGCCTTTTGTGCCTGGCTCCAATGGACACCAGGGCTCGGGGGAGCACATCTGTGCATTCCCCAAACAACAGCCATAAATTATGGGCATCCCACGAGAATGGCAGACCTCTGCCATCTCTGGGTGAATGAGATAGATTGAAGATAGAGGTTGTGACACTTCGCCTCGAGGGGCCGGCTCATGGCGCCCCTAAAGAATAAGATCTGTATTCCATGACCCACGGCAGACAGACCAACAATTCAGAGGAGACATCTGTGGTTGAACGGGAAACCCCTTAGACCACCCCTAACTTTAAAGACAAAGAATAGGGTGAGATACGCTTTTGGGGACATAGGCCCGGAGAACCCTAACTGTGTGGTGCTCATTGCCAGAGGACTCAGTTTTGCACATGGAAGATAACTGTCTGAATGGCGGCTGGCCTGGGCTGACGACCTGCAGAAGTGGGGCACCCTGAAATGTGCTCCCCAAGAGCCCGTCGGGGGACCTGCTCTTCTCCCAGACATCTCAGCGCCATCACAGATCTCCGAGAGGGACCTACACCGCCTACCTGTGACATCTGGAGAGCAGTGCCCTCTCAAGTGCCCTCATCGGCTACTGGATCCCAACTGGTAGCGTAGTGTGAGCGTCCTTGTGTGAGGAGGGGACCCAATGATGAAGCACGTCACCTTCGTGTGAGTGAAGGTTCTCGTCCTAACAGCATGGTTCTCCTTTTCTCGTACTACCTAATGTACAATAGCGTGTGAGAGTCAGAAAGTCAGTCCCAGGGGATGCAAGGGGCACAAGCTATCAAGATCAGGATAGGGGAAAGCAGAAAGTACCATCCGGGGCGGACGCAATGCAACCAGGATGTGCAACCACTTTATTGATTTAAAACACTCACAGAGGATGCGACTTGGACTGTTTAGAAACCAAACCTTCATGGAATGCAACCAGGCCATGGAGAAGGGAACGACAATGACGGAGTTCCATCTTCGACTTAACCAGATTCACTTCCTGTTAAATGACTCTAAGGTGTGGGCCAAGCCCGAGGATTTAGCGGTCTGCAAATGTGATAGTTTTTCCCTGCAGGACACTACTCACTTTATGTTCTTTTGCAGTATATATGCCCTGCCTAGGAAAAAGTACATTGTTCCGTTGCTTAAAAACAAGGGGTCCGTCCAAGCCAAGCCTGCTCTATTTCACTTAAAAAAGTTAGACTCACCACTAACTATGTTTAGTGTCGCAAACTTCTTGGTAGCTGTTTTTCGCCTCAAAAAACGTTCTGGAAACAGATAATTTAACAGTCTTGACGACACCCTATGGAACTTTTGAAAAATTGCTGCTTTTTTTTTTTAAAAAAATTTGTAAATATTTTAATTGTTCTATTTTAACAGTGACATAAATTTTATGTAACTGTACCCCTTAATTATGCATTTTGTGTCTATGTGCCTTTTATGATTCATTATGAATCGAAATAAAGTTGTTTTGAACTTGAACTTGAACTTTTCTCGAATTACCGAATGTACAATAGCGTGTGAGAGTCAGAAAGTCAGTCCCAGGGGATGCAAGGGGCACGAGCTATCAAGATCAGGATAGGGGAAAGCAGAAAGTACCATCCGGGGCGGACGCAATGCAACCAGGATGTGCAACCACTTTATTGATTTAAAACACTCACAGAGGATGCGACTTGGACTGTTTAGAAACCAAACCTTCATGGAATGCAACCAGGCCATGGAGAAGGGAACGACAATGATGGAGTTCCATCTTCAGACACAAACATGGATTGAACAACGAGATCCCTTGGACCGAACCGTAACCAATGCATGTCCTTCTCAGTTTTTCACTATCAGATTGCTTAGTTATACGAATACCACACCATTAAGTTGCACCTGTGAACCTTAGTATGACTCTGGTATACTAGTAAGGGCAAAAACATAAAAAAATACCCCTCCCTTTTAAAATAAACCCCCAGGTGTAGACTTGACCTGACTCCTGTGAGCCTTACAACCGCCTCATGTACATGGAGCAAATTGAAAGAGCAATACACAGCTGCAACCTACACAGGGACATATATTTTCCATTTGTAACGCGCCCTTACTGTTCCAATAAGCGATACCATATACACTGACAAAAAGGTGTTACTAATATAGAACACTACTTCGATAACCAGACCATTCCATTCAAGAACTCGTCGTTTTTGCAATCCAATCACTGAGTACCATACCTGTCGCTTAAACTGAGCATTCTCCTAAACATTGTAATGAAACATATTAGACGGCCATGTGTCGCTCTAAACACCTACTAGCAGCACACAGTCAATTTTGTTTTTAATATGCACATTGACTCCACCATTCCAAGGTGGCAGCGAGTCATGCGCAGCCGCACGCGTCCAGGAACAACCCAGAAGAATGGACGCATGCGGGCAAACCGAAAAACGACATATCCAGCGCCGGTTCCCAGCATGACCACAATTCGGGTATGCAGAGGCGAGGGTAGGTGCTGCGAGCAGTGCACTCATCAAAGCTGTGAGCAACGCCCAGTAATTTACCCATGACCATTTTATTTTATGCGCACTGGTGGCAGTTACAGAAGTAAACATTGTTTACCACGAAGTTTTTACAACACGGTACCTTTAGCACGCATCCCTTACAACGCAAGTCGTTACCACGACTTGCGCTGGAGGGCGCTAAAGGATTAAAAATAGTAAATTTACTATCTCAACACCTTCCCTAGGGTTCACGGGGACTGGTGTTAGAATAGTAAATTATACTATTCGAAATCCGCACCCCCAACGCAAGTTGTGGTAACGACTTGCGTTGTAAGGGATGCATGGTAAAGGCATGCGTTGTGACGGTACGCGTTGTACCGTCATACATCCGTTACAGACAACGTTAGGATGCTGTTGGATAACGGTCAAGCGGCACTCTTGGTACTGCTTGACCTATCTGTCGCATTTGATACCATCTCCCACCAGACTCTATTGAAGAGATTGGGGACACAGGCCTTACAGGGAGTGCACTGAGGTGGATGGCCAGCTTTTTGTCGGACAAAACTCAGACCATTAACCCTGGCTCATTCCACTCACAGACCACCAGGGTGGCCAAGGGAGGGCCACAGGGCTCATGTCTAAGCCCCACCTTATTTAACATTTATGTCACTCCCTTGGCAAGACTACTGAGGAATTGAGATTTATTCCCATATCCTATGCTGATGACACCCAACTGCTCCTCTCCTTTGATAAAACCAATTCCAGCATTCAGACCTCTTTTGCAGAAGGCATGAAGGTCATCGCGGAGTGGATGAAAGAAAATGTTCTCCAGCTCAAGGCAGCGAAGTCAGATATTATGCTGTTTGGTGAGGTGGGAAAGAGAAAAAAAATAATAGATGAACGGAAAAGTAGAGAAAGGGCGAAGGAAGGAAGGACACGCCTGTTATGTCCCCACAGCACACTGGTAGTACATTTTGTATTATTTCAGAACCCACTGAAAGCCGTTTCTTTGTTTGGGGAAAATCTTTAAAAACTCATGTTATACAGGGCCTTCAAAAAGGTTTTCAGCAGCAGAACTCACCTGAGCACCAGATCTCTTTAAAGCCCTCTAGGGACGCGGGGTCCCTGGCTACGCTCACTCTGTGTCTCGCAGGGATGTCCTTGTGCACTGTCACTGGTGCTCGAGTCGGGGGTACACGCGGGTGGACACCGTCCACCCACTTTTTTCACAGGGTGAACGCCGTCCACCCTGCCAAGAATTTGGGTCCCACTCCATAATGTGCTGAACTCGTTCCTGTGAAATTTCCAAACACCAGGACACTTCCAGCAGTGCCTGCACGTTGTCTGCTTTCCATCTGCAACAACGTGCAGGCGGGAGGGGGCTTTCTCATTTAAGAATCTTGCAGGGCCCAAACAAAGGCCGAATCTGAGGGGTCCTCAGGCCTCCTTTTGTTGGAGTCTCCTGGCTGGGAGCAGTCACAGGAGCCTCACTTCTGATGCAAATACAGCAGAGGAAACACAGGCTCACACCTTGTTAGCACTTCACACATACTGAAGAGAGGCAGCTTTTCACTTTGTTCAGTCCTTGTTCAGGAGACATGCATGCACTGAAGAATGTCAGATGTGTTGGTCTTTCCTAGTTTATACAAAGCAAATGACATTGTTATAGAGCTTACTTCCCCTGAGGAGGCGTTGAAATAATTTAAGCACCACTATTCTCCATGACTATGGAAGTGCCTTCCCAGTGTGTTCTGGTAGTTTGAGTGTTTACCATTTATTGCAGTATTATCCTTGTACCTGTGTATGGTACCCTTTTGTAACTTGCACACGTCACTTTTCTCTTGTAACACACTGTTTGCTACCTCTCACATTTTGTTTGCTGTTGATACTTGCACAAGTGCCACCATTGCCTACGTTACGTTTGTTCTTGTACCTCTGTGTCTAGCATATATTGCAGTATTATACCTCTAATTGTACTTTGTTTTATCTTGTAACCTGCACACTTGTCACTTTTTCCTCCTGTATTGCACTGTTTGCTACCTCATGTATTTTGTTTGCTCACAATTGTCACTTTTACCTCATGTAACTTATCGTCTGCTTTTGTAATTTTGTTCATTTGTAATTTTCTGTTTCTATTGTGAAGCGCTCTGACGCCTTTGGGTAAAGTCCGCGCTATATAAAAACGCATAAATACATTTTTAAAAAAATACTCATTCCAATGCAGGGTGTCAGAGCACTTTACATCAACATTGGCAAATTACATGTACACTACATTATATACGTTTGTAAATGAATGTACAGGATGCGATACATAAAACTGGGGGGTTGCATAGTGTAGAAGTCACATATCATTTACCATAGCTCACTGTGCTACTATCATCACAATGCGCTCAAACGTACACATGATCAACCTGCTAAACATATATGTGAGGGCTTCAGATCTGATGTCCCTTCTTGTGATGCCACTTTCTATGATGTCAATTCCTGTGATGCCAATGTGTGATGTCATGCTCTGTGATGTCGTGCGCCGTGATGTCACTGGTTAGTCCCCCACTTCTTTTCTGTAGGACTTGTGCCCTGGTGCTCATGTAAAGCGCTCTGATACCTTTGTTTCGAGTTTGCGCTATAAAACTGCAAAACAAAACAAAAAAGAGGGTGGTGTTTTTATTTTCTGGATTCTCTTTTGACTGACACTGGGAGGCAGTGTGAGCAGCTGGCACGGGTTGGCAGTGTGATAAACGTGCACCAGAGGGCACTACGAGGCGCTTGCACCAGGGAAGGGAGGGCCCCTCCTCTTCCCACACCTTCCATCGCTCTGTTTATGTCTCCCTTTATCTGGCTCGTGCCCTGAGTGCCTGAGATCATTAATGTGCAGAGAAATCCAATACCTCTCTCCAGCATTAGACCAATTAAATCTTTTGTCTTCACTACTAATTGGCCTGTCACACTGTTCAAAACGAACTCCGCGTCACCCAGCGCCAGCGCAGACAGAGCCTTCGAGAACAAACAGACAAAACCTTTCATTGACTTGTGAAGAGTTGGCAGACGCAGAACATTCCAGAACAAACAGATGCCGCCCTGCAGTGACCTATGAAGTGACAAGAGACACAGAACATTCCAGAACGAACAGATAAAACCTTTCATTGACTTGTGAAGAGATGGCAGACGCAGAACATTCCCGAACAAACAGATGCCGCCCTGCAGTGACCTATGAAGTGACAGCAGACACAGAACATTCCAGAACGAACAGATAAAACCTTTCATTGACTTGTGAAGAGATGGCAGACGTAGAACATTCCAGAACAGACAAAACCTTTCATTGACTTGTGAAGAGATGGCAGACGCAGAACATTCCAGAACAAACATATACCACCCTGCAGTGACCTGTGAAGAGATGGCAGACACAGAACATTCCAGAACGAACAGATAAAACCTTTCATTGACTTGTGAAGAGATGGCAGACGCAGAACATTCCAGAACAAACATATACCACCCTGCAGTGACCTGTGAAGAGATGGCAGACAAAGAACATTCCAGAACGAACAGATTAAACCTTTCATTGACTTGTGAAGAGATGGCAGACGCAGAACATTCCAGAACAAACATATACCACCCTGCAGTGACCTGTGAAGAGATGGCAGACACAGAACATTCCAGAACGAACAGATAAAACCTTTCATTGACTTGTGAAGAGATGGCAGACGCAGAACATTCCAGAACAAACATATACCACCCTGCAGTGACCTGTGAAGAGATGGCAGACACAGAACATTCCAGAACGAACAGATAAAACCTTTCATTGACTTGTGAAGAGATGGCAGACGTAGAACATTCCAGAACAGACAAAACCTTTCATTGACTTGTGAAGAGATGGCAGGCGCATCACATTCCAGAACAAACAGATAAAACCTTTCATTGACTTGTGAAGAGATAGCAGGCAGAACATTCCAGAACAGACGCCACTGCCGTTCAGTGACCTATACAGAGATGGCACAGAACATTCCAGAACAAACAGATGCCAACTTGCAGTGACCTGTGATGAGACAGTCGACATAGATCAAACAGATAACATCTTTCATTGACTTATGAAGAGATGACAGACGCAGAACATTCCAGAACAAACAGATGCCACTTTGCAGTGAACTATGAAGAGACAGTACAGAACATTCCAGAATAAACATATACCACCCTGCAGTGACCTGTAAAAAGACGACAGACACAGAACATTCCATAACGAACAGAACAGATGCCACACTGCAATAACCTGCGAAGAGACAGCACAGCACATTCCAGAAAAACAGATGCACTCTGTAGTGGCCTGTGAAAGGACCTCAGAAACAGATCAAACACATAAAAACCTTCATTGACTTGTGAAGAGATGACAGACCGACCATTCCAGAATAAACAGATGCCACCCTGCAGTGACCTGTGAAGAGACAGCAGACACAGAACATTCCAGAACAGACAAAACCTTTCATTGACTTGTGAAGAGATGATAGACACAGAACATTCCACAACAAACAGATGCCACTCTGTAGTGACCTGTGAAAGGACAGCTAATACAGAACATTCCAGAACAAACAGATAAACCCTATCATTGACTTGTGAAGAGATGGGAGATGCAGAACATTCCAGAACAAAGGGATAAACCCTTACACTGACTTGTGAAGAGATGGAAGGCGCAGAACGTTTCAGAACAAACAGATAAAACCTTTCATTTAATTGTTACAGACGGCAGGCACAGAACATTACAGAACAAACAGAGAAACCCTTTCATTGGCTTGTGAAGAGATGGCAGATGCAGAAAATTCTAGGACAAACAGATGCCATCCTGCAGTGACATGTGGAGAGACGGCAGATGCAGAACATTTCAGAACAATTAGATAAAAACTCTCATTGATTTGTGAAAAGACACGCCAGAGGATTAGCGCTCCGTGAACTTTGCGTCTTTGTTAGCTCCTACCTCTGTCCGCTGGGCTCCTGTGCATGTCCCTGCTGCTCCTGCTGTCTGGGAGGTAGTTTTTGAGCCCCGGTTGCCGCCGCCTTACCCTGGTGGGACTTGCATTCCCATGGTATACCACAGCGCCCTGATTAACAACAGCAGCCACTGGGGGAGGCGTGGTCATCGCACTACAAAGCGCTGCCTCGTCCCGCACTGGAATCGGAAAACACTGTTTCAAACCGGGAGAAGTATTCTGACACGTCTTCCTGGGGTTTCTGGCGGCAGGCCGTTACTATCCACCAGTCCACCTTTTTTTCTGGGATCAGGGTTTTCAGTTTCTGCACGATTTTGTCTGGGAGTTCTAAAATGGATTTCAAAGGTTTCTGTCCAGGCTCTCGTTGTCTGTCTATGCCATTGAGTTGTGACCAGGTATGTCCGAACAGCTCAAGGGGTCGACTTTCCGGATTTGCTTCCACACATCAGCTGGCAGACATAACCCGAAAAACAAATCGATGTCAGCTAGGGTCATAATCGTTGAACCTAAGGCTGTACCTAATTCAGTGTAAAAGGCAGTGGGGTTTTTCCGTAAATCGGGCAGGTATTTTCGGAACGTCAGAATATCTTGCAGATCCCATGGTTGTTAGACCCAGTTATAAACTACCCTCCCTTTCGCATCTTGATGGTTAACATCATCGTGCGTTCCCAGACCTCGTGGGGGAACCCAGTAGGGAGTGGCCTCTCTTATAGGCATCATGGCACTAGCTTGTTCTATTCGAGGTTCGGTCGCTACAGGAGCCGTAGTTTTAGCTTCCAACCCCTGTTCAGTGAGGTGGCGAAAAACTTCAAGCGTACTGTTAAAACTTAGGCTGCAGCGTCAACATTATCGGCGCCATCTTGCCCCCTTTTCGAGCCCATTCGTGCGCGTAAGCGGCAGCCATTTTGAGTACCATGGCCTCTCTGCCCTTCGCTGATAGCCAGCGCGTCTCTCTCTCTCTCTCCTGACCTCGCAAGCATCCCCCGCACGCTGACAGCCCCCGCTCTCACATGCCTTGGGTCATAAACCCCTCTTCAGCGCAGCTCTGCCTCGGAACCCCATCCTGTTCCCAGCGCGACACCTCCCTTCATCCCTTTCATAGTCCCGGGTCCTTTGATAAAAATCCCCTTTCCTGTGTGCCCGTTTGTCTTACTCGTTCCCAAGCCACCACCTGGCCCTGCGGATACTGTTTATTGCCCCACTGTACAGTAGGAAGCTTCCCCCATCAAAGGACCCTCGAGTTGATCAAAGCCCCCACCCTATGAGATCCGATCAACCTCATACATTCCGTGAATCGGCGGAATGTCCATCTGCGCGATAATCATCACCTGTTGTGACCGGGGTGGGGACTCCAACTATAAATGTGTGTGGGAACGGGCCTGAAGGGGGGATTCCGAGGATGTCTTTCCGTACATCAAAGTATTGACAGAGATGTGTTTCACACAATAAAGCAATAAACTTGTGTATAAGAGGCCAGGCCTCAGAGATGCGGTTAGAGCACCTCGAGAAGATACCCTGTTGTCTGATTTGATGTGTTCTGCTCCGTCGGAATAAAACTTCTGTTTCCTGCCTTCCAGTCTCCAGCGCCTGCCTCTTTGTTTGGGTAACTTGAGTGGGTATAGAGGCGGTTAACGCCGGGCAACTCTGAAAAAGGTCATCAGCCCTACCTTTTTCCACAATTGGCGTCCCAAACGTGGGGCCCATCAGCGACTCGTGGATCCAGTCGGAGAGGTCCCGACGACAGAGTGAACGACTGCAACGATCGGGAGAGCTCCTGTCCGATAGACCCTCGTCTGACAGCCGATCATCCGAACTTCACTGGTTCCGAACAGACCTCTCTCGAGTGATCTACGGTCCTGACTGGGAACCATCAGGAGTGCCGCGAGGATCACGAAGAATAGAGGACGATCGGGCGCTGGATTCGGAAGACAAGAAACTGTCCATGCGATCCGGGTAAGGTCGTGTAAACACGACGAATTGCGAAAAGATTGTTTGATTGTTTGGAAAATACTAGTATTACTCTTTTGTTGATTTGTTTGGAGATTCACTGTCTGCAAACGGAGAAACAACAGGCTCTCTCTTTGCAAGCAGTGAAGGATAGGTAACGCAGACTTTTGTCCCCGTTGTAATCCGTCGTGCCTATCTTCCTCCCCCACTGATTGATTGTTTGGCCCGAACTGTTGTTCGTGGATTGTTTTCTGGAGATTCTCTGTCTGCAAACAGGGAAGAACAGGTTCTCTCTTTGCAGGTAGTGAAAGGGTAGGAAACGCAGACTTTTGTCCCCATTGTAACCCGTCGTGCCTACTTATTCTCCCCATTGATTGTTTGATTGACCGAACATTGACTGTTCGATATTGGTTCTTTTGAGGTATTCACCGCCTGCAAACAACGAAGAATAGAAATTATCTGTCTAGTCTTTGCACGCAGTGATAAGATAGGTAGTGCAGACTTTTGTCCCCATTGTAATCCGTCATGCCTGTCTTCTCCCCACTGATTGGTAGCCTGTTTAGCCCGGACCGCTTATTAGAGATGAACCATCCGGCTCCACTGGAAGGCACCCCTAATAAGGACATGTTCATGAAGCATGGATTGATCGCTATAGCGTATAGCAAGCTGTGGCATAAATATACGAAAAAGGATCGAGAAAGTCAGTGGCCACTGATAGGATCCTTCGACGAGGATAAAATAAGCGCGCTAGAAACAGCCCTTGGTAAACACAAGACAACGCCCACTATGCTTGATAGTCTCGGCATGTGGCGCAAAGAAACCAAACAGCGTAAAAAGAGAAATGAGAGTAGGTTGGGAAAAGAGCTGCGAAAGGCAGCCCACCTAGCTGCTAAGAAACTAGAAGAAGAGATTAAGGAAAGAGAGGAAGCCAAACAGAAACTAGAGGTAGAAACATCAAGCCAGTGTCCGGTTAGAACGCCCTCTACGCTCTATCCTGAATTACCCTTGAAACAGCGAGCAAACGATGATCTTTTGTTAGGTCCTCCGATCATCTACATGCCCCCTCCATATGCCCCTTCCCAACCTTTAGCACAGCACCCACCACCCCCAAGCACAGACGAGAGTAGTACCAGAGCTTCGGCCCCCGTGGCCTCTGTGCCGGCCGAACTCCTTGTATTAGATACGGCACAAGCAACAGTGTTAGATGACCCAGAGGCCCGGAAGGCAGATTCCATAAGAACGAACAGATTAAGCAAGGCTGAGCGAGCAGGGATTGACAAGGTAGTGAGGACATTGGTAGAAAGAAAGGAAAGTGAAGAGCACGTCACGGACATGTTCAACACATATACAGGGAGCCACAGACGACATTTTGCCGTACGACTGTGTTACCATGTCTTGAATGCGTACGAGGACCGATACCGAGACAAAGGTCCCGAGAGCCTAACGACTCTGTACAGGAAGGTCGATATCGGGGATGAGGGCAAGTGTGATGTGACGGACCACCTTACGCGTACGCTTGAGGTCTTCCGCCACCTCACTGAACAGGAATCCGAAGCTAAACCCACGACACCTGTAGCAACCGAACCCCAAACTGAGCGAGCTAGCGCCATGATGCCAATAAGAGAGGCTGCCCCTTACTGGGTTCCTCCACGAGGTCTAGGAACTCACGATGACGTCAACCACAAAGATGCAAGAGGGAGGGTAGTGTACAACTGGGTCTACCAGCCATGGGATCGGCAAGATATTCTGACGTTCCGGAAATCTCTGCCTGATTTACGTAAAAACCCCACTGCCTTCTATACTGAATTAGGTACAGCCCTAGGTTCAACAATTATGACCCTGGCTGACATCGACTTGTTTTTCGGGTTATGTCTGCCAGCTGATGTGTGGAAGCAAATCCGGAAAGTCGACCACCTTGAGCTGTTCGGACATACCTGGTCACAACAGATAGACAACGAGAACCTGGACAGAAGCCTTTGAAATCCATTCTAGACCTCCCAGATAAAATCGTACAGAAATTAAAAACCCTGATTCCAGAAAAGAAAGTGGACTGGTCGATAGTAACGGCTTGCCGTCAAAAACCCCAGGAGGACGTATCAGACTACTTCTCCCGATTTGAAACGGTGTTCTCCGATTACAGCGGCCAGGACATGACCACTGCAACCGGACACCATCTGTTTGTCCAGAATTATGTTAAGGGTTTGTCACCGGAAGTCTCCCAGAAACTACAGGCCAGCGAGAGTAGTTGGGCGGCCTCCAAACCTGCGGCTATCCTTCAGATGGCCCAATATTACGAACACCAGAAAAATGAAATTGACAGAGCAACAGAGAAAAAGAAGAAAGACTTAAAAGAAAGGGTGATAATTGCACAATTGCAAGGGGTGACTATAGGACGAGAGCAATACAAAGGAAATTATCAGACGAATGTCCCTAAGAACGCACCTCCTAAAGACCGCACCTCGACACCCCACATTGGACGTACAGACATTAGAGAGGATCAGTGCGCCTTCTGTAAAGGATTCGGCCATTGGAAATCCCAGTGCCCGGTTCTTTTGGAGATGAACAGAAATAGGGACCCCAAGGACGTAGCGGGTGGACCAAGAAATAGAGGACAGCAATGGGGGCCCACAAATGACACGACTAACGATAGATCAAACAGACCGAACACATTTGACCGACCCAGACAGAATCAGTACCAACTGTCTGACTATGACGATGCCCACGACTTCGCATAGGACTGCCAAGGGCAAGGGAGGGATCCAGTCGAGCTCTATGTGGACCAGCAAGGCCCTTATGTCACTGCTAAGGTCTTGGGTACAAAGTCTCCATTTCTGGTAGACACTGGCGCGACACGTAGTGCGTTATCTAAACGACTGATTCCAAGGGCACCCTTGTCTGGCTCACTTGTGTCATCGATAGGTTTCGATGGAACGCCCTCCACTAACCCTTTGTCCACTCCGATCCCCTTCGACTTAGAAAACAATACCACTGACACGACGTTTTTGCTTTCCTCCAATACTCCTGACGCCATTATGGGACTTGACTTACGAGCGACCATTAGATGTTCCCAAGACGGAGTTCGAGTTTTTCTGTACGACAACCCCATTCTGCTTAGACATTGCCCTTCCCGACGCATGTTTTCTATCAATGACGCTGACACGTCCCTGCTTGACGCTCTGCCTCCGTATCTGTGGGCCAAGACAGACTCGGACGTAGGACGCATGATGATTGACCTAGTGCACATTACTGTCCGACCGGACGCAATACTCCCAAAACTTCCACAATATCGGATATCGCCCGAGGGCGAGAAGGCACTGGTAAAGATTATTCAGTCACTGATAGACGCAGGAGTGGTAGAGGAAGTGGTTAGCAACGTTTGTAACAGCCCTATCTTACCCATCATCAAGAAACAAGGAGAGGGAGATGAGAAAGCATACCGCTTCATCATTGACTTTCGAGAGATCAACAAAGTGGTTGTACCCCAGTACCCCGTGGTCTCAGACATCACCACTATCCTGACTTTGATTCCCTCTACTGCCACCACCTTCACTGTCATTGACCTCAAAAACGCATTTTAATCTATCCCCATCCACCCAGACAGCCGATATCTCTTCGGCTTCACCCTAAAAGCCCGCTCATATAGGTTTTGCCGAGCCCCCCAAGGCTACACAGAAAGCCCCAGTATCTACAGTCAGGCCCTCAAGAGACAGCTGGATCAGGTCCAGTTACCCGATGGAGTGGTGTTAGTACAATACGTCGATGACATCCTTTTGGCGGCCGACACCACTTCACTAGCAGTCACAGCCACCATTCAACTCCTGCACTTACTTAGGCCACCTCCTGTCCAAAGATGGAAGGAAACTTACTCCCGACCGGATCCAAACCATTCTTGACACCCCTGTCCCTAAGACTCAGAAACAGGTCCGCTCCCTACTAGGCCTCACCTCCTTCTGCCGACAGTGGTTACCAAACTTCAGCCTCATTGTGAAACCACTGCTTTCTCTGCTAGCTAAAGATGTCCCTTTCCCCCTCCCTTGGACCACAGAATGCCAATCCTCCTTCACGGAACTACGAGATGCCCTTTGTTCGGCCCCTGTCCTAGGTACCCCCGATTACACAAAGCCCTTCTCCCTCTACACTCACGAAAGGGAGGGGTGTGCTTTATCTGTCCTGACCCAGTCCATTGGCCCAAAGCAAAGACCGTGTGCTTACTTCTCTGCCACTCTTGACCCCGTAGCCAGAGCCTTGCCTGCCTGCCTTCGAGCTGTAGCTGCCGCTGCTATCTCTATCCGACAGAGTGAGGGGATCGTGCTCTCGAATTCCCTCAAGGTACTGGTACCCCATGCAGTTGACACCCTCCTGAACCAAACCAAGACGCAACACCTGACGAGTGCACGACTGACTGGATACGAACTGACTCTGCTAGCACCCCATATCACCCTGAAAAGATGCACCACACTGAACCCGGCAACTTTGTTACCCCTACCAGAGAACGATCCCAATGTGCCCCCTGTACACGACTGTGTGACCCTCACGACGAACAGACTAGAAGTAGGGTTGACCTTAGAGACACGGCTTTTCCTGACCCTGACGGAGAGCTGTGGGTGGACGGCTCTTGCATCAAACTCCCCGACGGCACCACTTCAGCTGCCTATGCAGTCACCACGGCTCGAACTGTAGTCGAGACAGCCCGCATCACACAACGATCTGCTCAGGCAGCGGAACTGATTGCCCTGACACGAGCATGCATCCTAGCAGCAGGAACCACAGCAAACATTTACACCGACAGCCAGTATGCCTTCGGGGTGGTTCACCATTTTGGGCTCCTTTGGAAGGAAAGGGGATTCTTGACCTCGCACGGCACCCCTATCTTACATGGAGATCTAGTCTCCGCCTTGATCGAAGCTGTCCTTCTCCCCAAAGGACTTGCGGTCATCAAATGCCAGGCACACAAGAAAGTGAGAGACATTATCGGACAAGGAAATGCACTAGCCGACCTCACTGCTCGAACGACAGCTGAAAATAGGACGACAACACGCATGTATGCGTTTATTTTTGCGCAAAAATTGAGATCGCGAAGAATTCCTCTCAAGAACTTTTTAAAACTGTGACTAATCTAAGTACTTTGAAATCAGTCACTATTCCCCCTAGTCTGGAGCTATGCGAGACTCTTGCAAAATTCTTCTTGGGAAAGGTAGAGCAAATATTTACCGCCCTGGAACATCAAGTGAGGCTCACTCTCAGTGAGAGAACCCATAAGCTCATGCAAAAGAACTCACAGTCCCTGGAATTCGTGGAGTTCAGCCCAGTAAAAGTAGAAGAAACTATAAAGTTATTACTAAAAACTAAATCAGGCTCACCCCACGATCCCTGTCCAGCTGCTGTGGCCCAACTTGCAGCCACTCCCATCTCAGTCATGCTGACTGAAGTTTTTAACATGATGTTTAAAGGAGGAGAATATCCACTGTGTTGGAAGCAGGTCTCCATCGCACCTTTGCTTAAAAAAGCTACTTTAGACATCTCAGATCCCAATAGTTACCGGCCCATAGCTAGACTCCCATTGCCGGCCAAGCTTATTGAGAGGGCCATGAATGCTCAGCTCTGTGACTTCCTCAGATCCTCTCGGGGGCTTGACATGGCGCAACATGGATTTAGGGAGGGCCACAGCACTGAGACTGCCCTCATTAAGTCCACGGAAGAAATTAGGAAGGTGATGGATGTGGGCGGACGGGCGGTCCTGGTGCTTCTCGACCTGTCCGCGGCCTTCGATACGGTCCACCATAGTATTTTGGTGGACCGCCTTGAGGGCTGCGGAGTACGGGGAGTTGCGCTGAGCTTGCTGAAATCTTTCCTCTCGGACAGAGTTCAGGTGGTTGCCCTGGGAGATTTTGAATCCACTCCTTTTACACTCCCAGGAGGGGTTCCTCAGGGCTCCTCCCTGAGCCCCACCCTCTTTAATATATACATCTCCTCCCTCGCCCCGGTGATTCGGTCATTTGGCTTTGAACTTACATCTTATGCAGATGATACACAAATTGTGGTATCTCTGCTCCCGGGTCGAGAGGAGGGAACAGCAGCAAGATTTCAGGACTGTATGACCGCAGTAAGCTCATGGATGGCTAGGAATTGCCTTAAATTGAACTCCTCGAAGACAGAGGTTCTTCTCTTTGGCAATGAGACCAACTTATGGACCCCCAACTGGTGGCCTCAAGAAATGGGAGATCCTCCCATACCTGCCACGACAGTAAAAAATCTAGGGATACTCATTGACAATCAACTTACTTTTAAGGCACAAGTCAATGCCCTCTCATCCTCGGTCCACTGGATAATAAAAACAATAAGGAAAATTCTCCCCTTCCTCTCCAGTAGCAGCAGGAAAACTGTCGTGACAGCATTAGTGCTGTCACGCCTCGATTACTGCAATAGTCTGTATTTGCAAGCACAGCAAGGGATCCTGAACAAGCTACAGATGCTGCAAAATGCTGCTGTCCGCTTAATTACGGGTCTACCCAAGTTTGCATCCGTTTCTGGGGAACTGAGCAAATTGCACTGGCTCCCAGTACGGAAACGTATGATGTTCAAAGCACTGTGCGTAGTGTTCAAGGCAGTGAATGGACTAGGTCCGTCTTTCCTTCAACAACACTTCCAGCTGTACAAGCCAGGTCGACAGTTAAGATCATCCAACAAATGGCTTGTCAAGACTGATCGTATTAGGAAAGCTCGATGGGGAGGTCGCAGTTTTATCTCCGGAGCAGCCGGTATCTGGAATAAAATGCCCCTCCCCCTAAAACAAAGCACTGACCTAATGACATTCAGGAAGAACATTAAAACATGGCTTTTCAATCTATAGGGACTAACATCGCATGGAGAAAGCACATCATTTCAGCGCCAGGACACCTGCCCGGTAACAGTGCGCTTAATAAATGGTAAAAATAAAATAAAATAAATGTATGTGACCAGGTCACAAGCAGAGAAATGGACCGACGCTAAGGACACTATTAGAGACATTCAAATGGCTAGCACACAACACGAATTGACTGAATGGGCACGGGTGGGATTGATAGACGACGAAGGCTGCTGGCGGACAAAGGACACAAACAAATGGTTGCTACCTGACTCATACCTGATTCCCATACTGACTATGGCACACTCCCCTGCTCACATAGGATCAGCCCCCATGATTGAACTCGTCTCCAGAGTTTGGCACAACGATAAAATCACAGACTCCGCCAAACGTCTGGTCCAACAATGCCTGATATGCCTACAACATAACCCGGGGAAAGGAACTGTGGTCCCCAGGGGAGGGTTCGGGGTTCCCAATCACCCATTTGAAGTCCTACAGATAGACTACATCCAACTAGACAGATGCCAAGGCCTGAAATATGTGCTTGTAGTGGTGTGTGCATTTAGCAAGTGGGTGGAGGCATACCCAACCCGTGATAACACTGCTATGGCCACTGCAAAAGTACTGTTAAAGGAATTCTTCCCTCGCTACGGCCTTTGTCGAATTTTTTGGAGCGACAATGGCCCCCACTTCATAGCCGAAGTCATCCAGCTCATCTTAAAGGGGCTGGGTATCAAGCAAAAGTTCCACGCAGTCTTCCACCCCCAGTCTGCTGGACTTGTCGAGCGACACAATGCCACACTAAAGCTGAAACTAACCAAGATAGTGGCCACCACAGGACTGAAATGGCCAGACGCTCTCCCACTAGCATTGCTATCGATGCGTTCTACCCCCACCAAACACCACTTGACACCTTACGAGGTCGTTTTCGGCCGACCCATGAGCGTCTGGTCTGCACCAAAACCGACTTCCATTCATGACGTCCCGGACGTCCTGATGTCTGATTATTTGTATAAGTTGACTGAAACTCTGTCTGTCATTCATCAGCAGGTGCAGCAGGCCATCCCCGATGCTTCCAGGGGCCACGACATCTAACCGGGGGACTATGTGTTAGTCCGGAATTTTCAACGGGCGAAGAGTTTGGAACCCCGGTGGACGGGCCCCTGGCAAGTACTGATCACCACCCGGACGGCTCTTCGAGTGGAGGGGAAACGGCACTGGCTGCACGCACACCACTGCAAGAAGGTCTCCTCGACTCTGGCCACAACAGAAAATATCGACAACCAGGAAGAGCTCCTGAACAAGGATCGACCATCACTGAACTGCTATCCTGATACCGAGGCACTTGAACTTGCAAAATTCTCTGATCCCACTGTGCCATCCAGAGAAGGGTATTTCCTGCGTCGAAAGGAGGGATCTTCGGCTAAGTAGACCACGGACTAAGTTAAATCTCAGAACAGTGACCTAAACACCACTAAGGGTTACCCGGAGAGAAGCTAAACGAAGTCTGTGGTTCTGCCCGCTACCGAGCACCTTGAAGATGATGGAAGCGCCAGATAAGAAGATGATGGAAGCGCCAAATAAGAAGATGATGGAAGCAACTGGAAATACCCACTACAGGAACCCAAAGACTGACAATATGCAGAAATCAAAGACAATCGCCTTCTTCATTGTCTTCCTCTTTTGCCTCCTCCTCATGACTTCCTTCTGGATCTTGGAGGAAAGCACACCTGCTCATCAGATATTGCGAACCACTGCACAGCCTACTACCATGAAGGAACATTACTTGATCTCGCTCTCTCCTCAACTCAGAGAAAGGCGAAAGGAGTTCTGGAACAACTCCTTTGTGCAGCTACTGCACCAGCACAATCTTGCCACCAATGCCACCAACTGCTGGATCTGTGGGCTGCTACCCCACGCCACTGGACATTCGATACCTTTCATCCCTTCACCCTTCTCAATTCACGGCTACTGCCTTGCTTGGCTGATCCTCCTGCAAGAAAGCTATAAGGACAATGCCACCTCCAGCAAAACCATGACGCATTTCTTTCATGAGGTCTGGCGAAACAAAACAAAGACACATTTCTGCCCGCAGACCTCCAACGACTCTATCCACATGGACATCCCTGCTAAAGAACGAATTGAAATGCAGGTGTTCAACAATCCAACCAGACCCACCTTCTCCTACCTACGGAAACGAACGGCTGCCACTCTGACCGTGGCTCTATCTGTCATCAACGTCACAGGCCACATGTGCATAGAAGGGCTTGGGACACAGCTGGTAGGCCACAGTGCTTGCCGTTTCACCAGAACTTTGGACTCTACCGATCCACCTTCCTTTGTATCCTCTCCAAACATGTACTTCGTTTGCGGTACAAAGGCTTACACCTGGCTCCCCAAAGGCTGGGGGGGCACTTGTTTCATCTCCTTCGTCCTTCCTCCGACCTATGTGGCCCCAGCAAATCACCATAGACAAAAGCGAGCCAAGGACATTGAACAAGCCGACTCAACAGGAGCATAGTTCCTCGACGCTATGAAGGGACTTGTTCCACTCTGGGGCCCGATGGCAAACAGCCGTGCCATCCGACATCTGACTCAGGCAGTCGAGACAACAATGAACATCACAGCTGGTATCCTTGCTAATAACACAGCCGAGCTTCAAGCGGTCCGCCTGGTGGCTCTCCAGAACCGCCTTGTTCTAGATGTGGTTCTTGCGGACCGTGGTGGAGCATGCCGCATTATTGGGTCCAGCTGCTGTACATATATACCGGACAACTCACCCTCAGTGTACAAGGCCATCGAACACCTCCACAGACTGTCTTCAGAAGTCCACCAGGAGCAGGAAGAATGGTCGCTTGGTGGATGGTTCTGGAGTACTGTTAAGAACTGGGGCTGGAGACTGTTTACCATTATCCTGATTCCTGTAGTTGTAATATGTGGATTATGCTTAGGAATTCAATGCCTGCCGCCTCTGTGTTCATTATGTACAAATTGTATTTGCCCTAAGACTGTGGACTTTGGAAATGAACGAATGGGAGCATTATATGATGCCGAGGTTAGGAATTTAATGAAGATCGACATCGAGTAAACAAGCTGGCTAGATATGTTGAAAAGGGAGGACTGTTAAAACTTAGGCTGCAGCGTCAACATTATCGGCGCCATCTTGCCCCCTTTTCGAGCCCATTCGTGCGCGTAAGCGGCAGCCATTTTGAGTACCATGGCCTCTCTGCCCTTCGCTGATAGCCAGCGCGTCTCTCTCTCTCTCTCTCCTGACCTCGCAAGCATCCCCCGCACGCTGACAGCCCCCGCTCTCACATGCCTTGGGTCATAAACCCCTCTTCAGCGCAGCTCTGCCTCGGAACCCCATCCTGTTCCCAGCGCGACACCTCCCTTCATCCCTTTCATAGTCCCGGGTCCTTTGATAAAACCCCCCTTTCCTGTGTGCCCGTTTGTCTTACTCGTTCCCAGGCCACCATCTGGCCCTGCGGATACTGTTTATTGCCCCCCTGTACAGTAGGAAGCTTCCCCCATCAAAGGACCCTCGAGTTGATCAAAGCCCCCACCCTATGAGATCCGATCAACCTCATACATTCCGTGAATCGGCGGAATGTCCATCTGCGCGATAATCATCACCTGTTGTGACCGGGGTGGGGACTCCAACTGTAAATGTGTGTGGGAACGGGCCTGAAGGGGGGATTCCGAGGATGTCTTTCCGTACATCAAAGTATTGACAGAGATGTGTTTCACACAATAAAGCAATAAACTTGTGTATAAGAGGCCAGGCCTCAGAGATGCGGTTAGAGCACCTCGAGAAGATACCCTGTTGTCTGATTTGATGTGTTCTGCTCCGTCAGAATAAAACTTCTGTTTCCTGCCTTCCAGTCTCCAGCGCCTGCCTCTTTGTTTGGGTAACTTGAGTGGGTATAGAGGCGGTTAACGCCGGGCAACTCTGAAAAAGGTCATCAGCCCTACCTTTTTCCACAGTACGTGTGAGGAGTTCCGCCACGTCACACTCGCCCTCATCCCCGATGTCAACCTTTCTATATAGAGTCGTTAGGCTCTCGGGACCTTTGTCTCGGTATCGGTCCTCATAAGCATTTAGGGTATGGTAACAAAATCGCACGACAAAGTGTCGTCTGTGGCTCTCGGCATATGAATTGTACATATCCATTACGTACTCCTCACTCTCCTTCCGTTCCACTAGTGTCTTTACTATCTTGTCGATCCCTGCTCGCTCATCCTTGCTCAACATGTTTATTCTAGTGGAATCTTTCTTTCGGGCCTCAGGGTTGTCTAATACTGTTGCTTGCGCTGCTTCGAGTACAAGGGGTTCAGCCGGCGCGGAGGCCATGACGACCGAGGCCCTGGTACTATTCTCATCTGTGCTTGGGGGTGGCGGGTGCTGTACTAAGGGTCGGGAAGGGGCATATGGAGGGGGCATGTAGATGATTGGAGGACTGTGGGACTTGGCCCTTTCCCCAGAAATTTTTTGCTTTTTACCCCTTTTAATTTAGAATGCCCCTATTGAAACAACAGTGTGTAGGCCCTGTGTAGTGGAGAAGGGCCTGTGTAGTGTAAAACTAGTGTTAAAGTACAGGTACTTCCTACCCCTAACATGGCCGCCACTGACCTCTGCTGCTGCAGCGTGGTCTACGTTGGCGCATTCTAGTGGCCAGGAGCTGGCTAGAACCCTCCAAACAATGTATCCATCTTAGCCTGCCAGCCTGGCCATAGCCAGAATGGTGGAACCTCCTAGAACCTCTGCATCGTCTTCTGCCCCCAGCGGCGGCCCTCGGTGCCAGGAGAGGGCCGCCACCGCATCGCTGCACGAAGAGATCACCGCCGCGGCCAAACGCTCTATTGTGGGCGCCGGTGCCGCCCTTATCGGCCCCTTCGGCGGCCCTCGGAGCCAGGAGAGGGCTGCCGTGAATTTCAGTCCGGCCGCGCTAGCCCTGGGAAGCCGGGGCACTCACCCCACGTGACGGGGGTGCCCGGCCGCGTCATTGGCCGCGCCCCCGCCGGAAGCCGCTCACCGATTGGCCGCTGGGTCGGGCCCCTCCACCAGCCTTCTACCGATTGGTCCCCGGGCCTGGAGGCCAGAGAAGGTCTAGGAGCAGCCTGACGGGACACCGGAGGGCTCCATGAGAAAGCAGGAGTCCCTACTGGCCAGCGCAAGCCCAGACAGGCCGGAAATCCTCACGGAGGGGGCCCGGAAGAGCGAGAGCCCCCTCCGACGTGTTGCACCCCCAGAGGCTGGCTGTACCTTCGGCGCTGGGGCCCGAGTAGCCCGGCTGCGCCCCGTGACCGGATCGGCCCCACAGCCTCCAGAGGGCTCCAAAAGGAGTAAGAGCCCTCCCCACTACCGGAATCCTCCGCAAGGGCTCCCTGAGGAGCCGAAGACCAGAAGGTAAACCCCGGAGGGAGGAGGGCGGCCGTAGAAGTGAACGCGGGGCCCCCAGGGAGATCGAAGGAGGCCCCGGGCCGCCTCTCCCCTGCCGGGACTGTTGTTGGGCCCTGTTGGCCCCTGTAATTGGAAAAAGGTTCTCTGAACTGAGCCAGGAGGTTATTTCAGCCCCACTGAACTGTCTACAGAGACCCCTTCCCACAGAAAGGCCATGGGGAGAATACAGAGTGTTTAGTGGCCCAGAGGAGATGTGCTATATGCACAAGTCAAGTAAATAGGTTTAACGAAATGCAAAGTTTCCCCAAAATGCCTGGGTCTCCTTGCCTAATGCAAGGTAGGAAGTAAGGTAATGCTCATTTGAAGCCTGATGCAGGGCTTATGGGGGGCCAAGGAAATACTTGGGGCCTATTGAAATACTTGGTACTGGCTAATTAAGTGTTTACTCCTGCCTAGTGCA
This sequence comes from Lissotriton vulgaris, assembly GCF_964263255.1. Classification (NCBI taxonomy): domain Eukaryota; kingdom Metazoa; phylum Chordata; class Amphibia; order Caudata; family Salamandridae; genus Lissotriton; species Lissotriton vulgaris. The sequence continues at coordinate 411,222 of NW_028245796.1, read as the reverse complement.
TACCTTTAGGATTACCCTCAGTTACCTAAGGGGATTTCCATTCTTGCTACATAAAATGTTTTCCCTTACATGAGGAAATGTTGAACTGTGAAAAAGGAAATGTTTAGTCCTGTTCAGTTATGTAATCCTGGAGGGCTTATAGATGACTATTGAAAAGGGTTGTCCCAATCTACTGGAAGGGTTTACCCTGGTTAACTAACTGATCTACATCTAACGAAAGATTATCCTTACCTGATGAGGTGGGGTAATTCTGGCCTACCGAAATGTATTATAGCTTATGAAATGTGTAGCCAAATGTGTAGCCCTAATATAGGAAAGTGTTAGATGTTCCTGCTTAATGCAGAGTTCCCGAAGTACTTTCAGCTACTACAGGGGATGTTTAATGCGGAGTAATGGAATGTTTCACTTCTGCTAACTGAAGGTTTTAGCCTTAATGAAATGTAAAGGCTCCAATTTAGTGCTGAGGAATGAAAAGGGGAATCAGCTGGTCAAACCTGCTTTGGGCAGGTCCTAAAAGAGTACTGTTGCTGGGCTAAAGCGTTCTATGCCCAGGAAAAGGTTATTCTACCCAAATGAAATGTTCTTCCATTGATGAAATATTTTACTCTTATTTAAGGCACCATTTATTCCTGAGCTAGGAAATGTACTGCGGTAAGGAAATGTTATTTCTTCCCAGACAGGAGTATTGAAATGTACTGATGGAAAGCTTTGAAGGAAATATTTATGCCTTTGTTGCCAAACTTATCCTGAGTGGGATGCAATGTTTCGGAATGTCTTTTAAAGAATCTCTTGCAGGTGCTGACAAGGAGCAAGGCTGAGGTCAGGCCTGTGTTTATCCAATGTCTGTTATTTATCCAATATTTAATATTTATGGAATATCTAATATTTATTCAACTGAAGTTTAATGCCAAGTGTTGACACACAGGTATCTGAAAAGAGAACTATGAAGCTAATTGCATGATGAATTCCTAATACCCTGATTCTGCTCTATCTTAATAAAGTTGACTTGAGTCTTTACACAAGCTCACTGGAGTGGTGTCACTAATTGCGTGCCCATTTTTCTGTCTCAGTGGTTGCGTGTGCTGTATGGTCGCTTTACACATAAGCTTTCGGATGCCTACCCGCTCGTGCCATGCTACCCTTGGGGAGCTGGTGACCCCAGTTCCAACAAGGACCTAGTAATAGATCATCGTTCGCTCGCTATTTCAAGAGTAACTCGGGGTAGAGCATACAGGGTGTTCTGCCAGGACACTGACTCGATGTTTCGGACTCTTGCTTCTGTTTGGCTTCCTCTCTCTCCTTTATCTCTTCCTCTAACTTTCTGGCAGCTAGGTGAGCTGCTTTTCGTAGTTCTTTCTCTAATCTGACTTCGTTTCTCTTTTTGCGTTGTTCTGTTTCTTTGCGCCACATGCCGAGACTATCAAGCATAGTGGGCGTTGTTTTATTGTTACGAAGGGCTGTTTCCAGCGCGTTCATTTTATCGTCATACGAAGGATCCTATCAGTGGTCACTGACTTTTATGATCCTTTTTTGTATATTTGTGCCATAGTTTGCTATAGGCTATGGCGACTAGTCCATATTTCGTGAACATGTCCTTATTAGGGGTGCCTTCCAGTGGAACTGGATGGCTCACCTCTAATAAGCGGTGCGGGCTGAACCAACTACCAATCAGTGGGGAGAAGAGAGGCATGACAGATTACAACGGGGGACAAAGGTCCGCACTACCTATCCTCCACTACTTGCAAAGACTAGACAGAATATTTCTATTCTACGTTATTTGCAAACAGAGAATATCTCAAAGAACCAACTTCGAACAATCAATGTTCGGGCAATCAATCAATCAGTGGTGAGAAAAATAGGCACAACAGATTACAACGGGGGAAAAAAGTCTGCGTTACCTACCCTTCACTATCTGCAAAGGAAGAGAGAATATTTCTATTCTTCCCCGTTTGCAGGCAGAGAATATCTCAAAAGAAAAACAATCGAAGAGTAATACTAGTATTTTCCAAACAATCAAACAATCGTTTCGCAATTTGTCGTGTTACACGACCTTATCCGGACCGCATGGACAGTTTCTCGTCTTCCGCATCCAGCGCCCGATCGTCCTCTATTCTCCGTAACTATCGCGGCACTCCTGATGGTTCCCAGTCAGGACCGTAGATCACTCGAGAGAGGTCTGCTCGGAACCGGTGAAGTTCGGATGATCGGCTGCCAGACGAGGGTCTATCGGGCAGGAGCTCTCCCGATCGTTGCAGTCGTTCACTCTGTCGCCAGGACCTCTCCCACTGGATCCACGTGTCGCTGATGGGCCCCACGTTTGAGTCGCCAATTGTAGAAAAGGTTGGGCCGATGTCGACCAAGAACCTTTAAGTATTGCCCAGCGTTAACCGCCTCTCATACCACTCGAATCTATCAAAAAAAGAGGCAGGCGCTGGAGACTGGAAGGCAGGAAACAGGAGTTTATTCCGACGGAGCAGAACACATCAAATCAGACAACAGGGTATCTTCTCGAGGTGCTCTAACCGCATATCTGAGGCCTGGCCTCTTATACACAGGTTTATTGCTTTATTACATGAAACACATCTTTGTCAACGCTTTGATCTACGGAAAGACATCCTCGGAATCCCCGCTTCAAGCCCGTTCCCACACACATTTACGATAGAAGTCCCCACCCCAGTCTCAGCAGGTGATGACTGTCACGGAGCTGGACATTCCGCCGATTCCCGGAATGTGTGCGGCTGATCGGATCTCATGGGGTGGGGGCTTTGATCAGTGGTAGATCCTTTGATGAGAGAAGCTTCCTACTGTATGGGGGCAATAAACTGGATCCGCAGGGCCAGGTGGCGGCCTGGGAAGGAACAGGACAATCGGGCACAGAGGAAAGGGGGGTTCATCAAAAGGCATGATCATGAAAGGGATGGAGGGAGGTGTTGGCTGGGTACGGGATGTGGATCTGAGGCAGGGTTGCGCTGAAAGGGAGGTTTATGGCCCAGGCATGTGAGAGCGGGGGCTGTCAGCCAGCAGGGGGGGAATGTTTGCGAGTTTCAGAGGGAGAGAGAGAGACGCGCTGGCTATCGGCAGTGGGCAGAGAGGCCATGGCATTCAAAATGGCTGCTACTTACGCGCACATATGAGCCTGAAAAGGGACAAGATGGCGCCGATAATGTTGATGTCGCAAACTAGATTTTAACACGACCATTTCTCAACGTGGGGGGGGTCAGGTTTCCCATTGCGAGTGGTCGCGTATGCTCGCGACCGCTTGCGTTGAGAAACTGTCCATTGGCATTGAGAAAGCCGCGGCTCGATTAAAAATCTACTCGAGCGGCAGAAAAGGTTAGCTTGCGCTGTGCATGGTGCTGTTCGCAATGATTGCACAGTGCGGACAAGCTTCCGGCACTGTTCAATCACCGTTAACAGAATTATTCTACCGTACTCCGCCGCTTGCGGAGCTCTGCGTAGTGCAACAGAGTTTTTTTTTGTTGCACATTGCGTAGTTCAACTCCGCGATCTCGGCCCAGGGTTATAAAAAATAGGTATTTTGTGATCCACCTGGAGGTTTAGATAGTATAAATAAACAGAACTGTTAAATGTAAGTTAACATGCAAACAATTAAAACTCACAATTGAATAGATCATTTGTAAGAGTCACTCTTAAATGTAAAATAAGGCTTATGTGTTACACAATGATTGATTCTTTGGATTTTGGATTCATAAAAAGGGCGCGGGGCCACAGTGCAGCCGCACACGGTGCATTGGAAGAATGTCAAAAAGTACAAATAAATGAACTCTGTGAAATGACGGACAGTTAATTCAAGAATAAAACACTCTCATCAACAGACCTGACGTCACGCGCACACACACTCCCCCCCGTGGACTCGCATGCAGTGTATTTGATAATGGAAATGCGTTTCAGCAATTAACAAACACACGCACTCCCCCCACAGCGTCTGAGAGGTGGGGTAATGGCGGGTATTAAATAGATTGTATTGCAGGAGCATTAGATGTAGCCAGAAGCCACACCGAAGCACTTTAGCAGGAAATGTTCAATTATTATGAAAATATAGCAGCTCTTTATTACAGAGGGCGCTTCAAGCGCTTTTGTGGTGATGGAAATGGGAATGTGAACTTACCCCACTTTATGCCAACAAATTTGCAAAATAGTATAAAAAATAGATGTTTTTTATTATTCCAGGAGGTTGAGGTGCTGTAAAGGCAACCGCTGAATGTAAGCAATCACGGTAATCAATAAAAGTGAGAATTGAATGTGAACATTGTTCGAAGCATCGAAAAGGTAAATATATTTTTCATTAGTTGCACTAATTATTTATTCTCCGATGTTTCGCGTCCATTGAATCCCTGCGGTGCCCAACAAGGCAGGCACACACACTGCATGTTAAGAATGAAAACGCGCACTAGTAAAATGAACAAACTCCATGAGACAAGACTCAGTGCATAAGAGAACAAGCATTTGCAATGCAATGGTCTCGGCATCATTAAAGGTAGAGCAATTGGCATTGCTTATGACATTTCTTTTTTTTCTTTAAATCATAAATAAATGGCATTGTCATTTACATTGCCAATACACACCACTCTGCACCTGCACTCACTGCTCTGCACACTCACTACTCTGCACACTCACTACTCTGCACACTCACTACTCTGCACACTCACTACTCTGCACACTCACTACTCTGCACACTCACTACTCTGCACTCACTACTCTGCACTCACTACTCTGCACTCACTACTCTGCACTCACTACTCTGCACTCACTACTCTGCACTCACTACTCTGCACTCACTACTCTGCACTCTGCACTCACTACTCTGCACTCACTACTCTGCACTCTGCACTCACTACTCTGCACTCTGCACTCACTACTCTGCACTCTGCACTCACTACTCTGCACTCTGCACTCACTACTCTGCACTCTGCACTCACTACTCTGCACTCACTACTCTGCACTCTCTACTCTGAACTCACTACTCTGCACTCTGCACTCACTACTCTGCACTCACTACTCTGAACTCACTACTCTGCACTCACTACTCTGCACTCACTACTCTGCACTCACTACTCTGCACTCACTACTCTGCACTCACTACTCTGCACTCACTACTCTGCACTCACTACTCTGCACTCACTACTCTGCACTCACTACTCTGCACTCACTACTCTGCACTCACTACTCTGCACTCACTACTCTGCACTCACTACTCGGCACTCACTACTCTGCACTCGGCACTCACTACTCTGCACTCTGCACTCACTACTCTGCACTCTGCACTCACTACTCTGCACTCACTACTCTGCACTCACTACTCTGCACTCTGCACTCACTACTCTGCACTCACTACTCTGCACTCACTACTCTGCACTCACTACTCTGCACTCACTACTCTGCACTCACTACTCTGCACTCACTACTCTGCACTCACTACTCTGCACTCACTACTCTGCACTCACTACTCTGCACTCTGCACTCACTACTCTGCACTCTGCACTCACTACTCTGCACTCTGCACTCACTACTCTGCACTCACTACTCTGCACTCACTACTCTGCACTCACTACTCTGCACTCTGCACTCACTACTCTGCACTCTGCACTCACTACTCTGCACTCTGCACTCACTACTCTGCACTCTGCACTCTGCACTCTGCACTCTGCACTCACTACTCTGCACTCACTACTCTGCACTCACTACTCTGCACTCACTACTCTGCACTCACTACTCTGCACTCACTACTCTGCACTCACTACTCTGCACTCACTACTCTGCACTCACTACTCTGCATTACCACTCTGCACTCACTACTCACTACTCTGCATTACCAGTTGGCTTAAGTTCACTTAAGTTATTAAAGATGAGCAAACAGGAAAGGAAATACCTAGGTACTTCTCATGGTGGCAGCGTGGTGGGGACGCTTGATCAGTTTATTCTTAGGGGACCTCTGTACCGAGCATCTGTTGTCTCTGGTCCAGTTATTAAATAGGAGATCTTCCCTAGGGACTATAGCTACAGCTCGCTCGCCAGCTCATCAAGATGTAATCATTATTATACCATCGACTAATATTGAGGTTGGCGTTGAAGTTCCATATCCCCTTGGAACACTAGAGGATTCCCCAAAATCGCCACTGACCCAAAGTAACATTACAGCCAGCGTCTCTACACGTGCATCTGCCACATCCCCAAATAAAAAAACCTCTACCAAATGATTAACTCTGGAACCGGCAGTAAAAAGGAAGCGGGGAGGAGGACCACAAAGGCCTTGTAGAGCCTTGTAGAGCAAAAGTGGCAAGGTCGAACAAAACCCGTGACAGTGTCTCACCCGAGGAGGGCAGTCCTATAATTAATGCCGATTTGGTTGATGGTGATACCAATTATGCAGCGGGAAATGGTATTAACTCGAACTGTGATTTAGAACAGTGGAAGACATTTGAGAGTATTTTAACTACCTTGCTATCTCCTATTACACAAAAACTAACCAAGATAGAGGAATGTTTGGACAATTACGAATCTCTGGTGAGGTCAAGGTTTGTTGTAAAAAGGGATAACATCTGCAATACACACACACTTGGATCGACAAGCTTTTATACCCAACGAGCTGCAAGCGAAACCTAACGTGGGGCGGGACTGAGAAAACGAAACCTATCGTGGGGCGGGACTTCCGTTTTGTGAAGCCCGCGCCCACGGAGTGCCTGGAGGAGCACCGAGGGAGAGCCCCGCGGTCGGAGGGCCTTTGACCGGTGAGCGGAGCGGAGGGGGGGGGGGGGAGAGAGAGAGAATGCCTGTATGTCTGCGTGTCCGGAGGGCCTTTGACCGGTGAGCGGAGCGGGGGGGGGGGGGGAGAGAATGCCTGTATGTCTGCGTGTGTGTGTGCGCGACGGCGGAGGGGTGGGGGGCGGGGTGCGACGGCGGAGGGGAGGGGTGCGACAACGGAGGGGTGGGGGGGGATGCTCGGTGCACGTGTGTGTGTGTGTGTGTATGCATGCGACGCTGGGTTCGCTGTATGTGTGGGTGCGTGCGTGCATGAGCGCTCGTGTGTGTCTGTCGCTGTTTCTGCGCATGCGCGTGTGGTGTAGCTGCTTCCCAGGAGACAGCAGCTGAGCGCGTTCGCGAGCGCGTGGCCAGCGGAAATCGCCTCCAGAGAGGCAAAGCGCGCGACAGACCCTGTCTCCTGGGAAGCATCGTCCCTGACATAAGATCTCGGCGGAGACGCGCTTACGCGCGTCTTTTAGCCGAGACCTAATAAACCCATGCACAGAGACACTAGCACAGGGAGCATTCGAAATCAATCAGAGAAGGACTGCAAGTAATGTGCACAGGATCACAGAACGTAACAGCGGCGCCGAGACTCGAACACGGTTACTCATTTCCAAAGTCGAGATCCCTATCTGTAAATCCATATCCCTGCAATAAAAGCCCTTAGAGACAAAAAGCAAAAGATGTGTAAGAAAGCACAGCCAACAGTGAAGGGCCTTTGGAGAAAGAAAGGACGCTCGTTCCTATATTATAGTAGCTTAGAAATGCAACCCGTGCTTCAAAGCGCTTGTGTGGGAATATTATTTAGATGGTAACATAGATAGGAAGCGCTCCATTGTGGATGTTTTAATTATACATAGAGCCAAGCTCAGCTGAAGATATTGGAGCAAAATTAATACCATATCTGTGGCCGTGCAAGAGGTTGCAGAAGAAACAAGCATTGGAAATGCAATAGGTCTCGCACCATTAGAGTTAGTGCTTTTAGAATTGTTTATGGGTTTTTTTTGTAAATGTTTAGCATTTTTGTAGCCAATGCTAAAGTATTACAAATAAAAAAAGCCATAAACATTTCTAAAAGCTCTAACTGAAATGGTCTGAGAACTATTGCACTGTGTGAGGGTGAGTGAGGGTGAGTGAGGGTGAGGGTGAGTGAGGGTGAGTGAGGGTGAGTGAGGGTGAGTGAGGGTGAGTGAGGGTGAGTGAGGGTGAGTGAGGGTGAGGGGTTGAGGGTGAGGTGTTGAGGGTGAGGTGTTGAGGGTGAGTGAGGGTGAGTGAGGGTGAGTGAGGTGTTGAGGGTGAGTGAGGGTGAGGGTGAGTTTTGGGTGAGTGAGGGTGAGGGGGAGTAGTTGAGGCTGAGTGAGAGTGAGGGGGGGTGAGGGGTTGAGGGTGAGTGAGGGTGAGGGTGGGTGAGGGTGGGTGAGGGGTTGAGGGTGAGTGAGGGTGAGGGTGAGGGTGAGTGAGGGTGAGGGGTTGAGGGTGAGTGAGGATGAGAGAGTGAGGGTGAGTGAGGGGTTGAGGGTGAGTGAGGGGTTGAGGGTGAGTGAGGGTGAGGGTGAGGGGTTGAGGGGGAGGGGTCGAGGGGGAGGGGTTGAGGGTGAGTGAGTGAGAGTGAGGGGTTGAGGGTGAGTGAGTGAGGGTGAGGGGTTGAGGGTGGGTGAGTGAGGGTGAGGGGTTGAGGGTGAGTGAGAGTGAGGGTGAGTGAGGGTGAGTGAGGGTGAGGGGTTGAGGGTGAGTGAGAGTGAGGGTGAGTGAGGGTGAGTGAGGGTGAGGGTGAGTGAGGGTGAGGGGTTGAGGGTGAGTGAGGGTGAGTGAGGGGTTGAGGGTGAGGGGTTGAGGGTGAGTGAGAGTGAGGGTGAGTGAGGGTGAGGGGTTGAGGGTGAGTGAGAGTGAGGGTGAGTGAGGGTGAGGGGTTGAGGGTGAGTGAGAGTGAGGGTGAGTGAGGGTGAGTGAGGGTGAGTGAGGGTGAGGGGTTGAGGGTGAGGTGTTGAGGGTGAGTGAGGTGTTGAGGGTGAGTGAGGGTGAGGGTGAGTTAGGGTGAGGGGTTGAGGGTGAGTGAGAGTAGTTGAGGCTGAGTGAGGGTGAGTGAGAGTGAGGGTGAGTGAGGGGTTGAGGGTGAGGGTGAGGGGTTGAGGGTGAGTGAGGGTGAGGGGTTGAGTTAGGGTGAGGGGTTGAGGGTGGGTGAGGGTGAGGGGTTGAGGGTGAGTGAGGGTGAGTGAGGGTGAGGGGTTGAGGGTGAGTGAGAGTGAGGGTGAGTGAGAGTGAGGGTGGGTGAGGGTGAGTGAGGGTGAGGGGTTGAGGGTGAGTGAGGGTGAGGGCGAGTGAGGTGTTGAGGGTGAGTGAGGGTGATGCTGAGGGGTTGAGGGTGAGTGAGGGTGAGGGGTTGAGGGTGAGTGAGGGTGAGGGATTGAGGGTGAGTGAGGGTGAGTGAGGGTGAGGGGTTGAGGGTGAGTGAGGGTGAGGGGTTGAGGGTGAGTGAGGGTGAGGGATTGAGGGTGAGTGAGGGTGAGGGGTTGAGGGTGAGTGAGGGTGAGGGATTGAGGATGAGTGAGGGTGAGGGGTTGAGGGTGAGTGAGGGTGAGGGGTTGAGGTTGAGTGAGTGAGTGAGGGTGAGTGAGGGTGAGGGGTTGAGGGTGAGTGAGGGTGAGTGAGGGTGAGGGGTTGAGGGTGAGTGAGTGAGGGTGAGTGAGGGTGAGGGGTTGAGGGGTTGAGGGTGAGTGAGGGTGAGTGAGGGTGAGGGGTTGAGGGTGAGTGAGGGTGAGTGAGTGAGGGTGAGGGGTTGAGGGTGAGTGAGGGTGAGGGTGAGTGAGGGTGAGGGTGAGTGAGGGTGAGGGTGAGTGAGGGTGAGGATGAGTGAGGGTGAGTGATGGTGAGGGTGAGTGAGGGTGAGTGAGGGTGAGTGAGGGTGAGTGAGGGTGAGGGGTTGAGGGTGAGGGTGAGTGAGGGTGAGGGTGAGTGAGGGTGAGTGAGGGTGAGTGAGGGTGAGGATGAGTGAGGGTGAGTGATGGTGAGGGTGAGTGAGGGTGAGTGACGGTGAGGGTGAGTGAGGGTGAGGGTGAGTGAGGGTGAGGGTGAGGGGTTGAGGTTGAGGGTGGGTGAGGGGTTGAGGGTGAGTGAGGGTGGAGGGTGAGGGGGTGACGGTGAGGGTGAGGGGGTGAGGGGTTGAGGGTGAGTGAGGGTGAGGGGTTGAGGGTGAGTGAGGATGAGTGAGAGTGAGGGGTTGAGGGTGAGGGGTTGAGGGTGAGTGAGGGTGAGGGTGAGTGAGGGTGGCTACGGTATGGGATGTCTCATATTAAAATTACGTGTGACCTGTGAAAACGTGAGTGAGATGCCGGCATGCCATGTTCTCTTGTACAAGCGCATTCGGGTGTTCAACAATGCCATAGTGGGCCGGTTCATGGCTACGTGTTGTATCATAAAAATAGTGCAAATGCTCATGTTTAAAAACGTCAAAGCCAAAGGAAAGTGCGATTTAATTTTAAAATCAAATAAGTAGAAAAAAATATATAATTAACAGCCATTAGGTTTAAAACAGAACCAATGCAAGGAAAGGTGTATTTTAAAAGGAGAATAATGATGTTAAAAATCGAACACAACACATAAGGAGGTCCAAGCCCAACGAGCGTGTAATACAAAATAGCAGGTAGCCAAGCAAAACTATCAAAAGTCTATTGTCATTTAAATGAACCCCGGCTGATGCTAGAAAATGGCCAGGTGCTCGTGCTGTGATTTAGCGCTGGTATTGAGTTCCATGCTGAAAAAATCAGGGCGAATGGCGCACGCAGTGCACAAGACCACGTGACCATTCGAGTTGATTTTGCTTCCGCTGAACTACATAATCTACTCCAGAAGCAGAACTCGGAGCCAGCGGCGGCTCGTGACAGCCTGGGTTACAAAATCGTGCCAAAAGTCCTCCTAGTGACCAGAAAACTGCACAAGGGGATGCCAAATCTCTTGAGCGCCAGTTTACATTTCTGGTGCTTCACAGGGGAAAAATTGCAGCACGCGGCGATTGGCAGAATTTGGCACCCCACATTTCAAGAGTAACGCATGGTAGGCCAAATTTCACCAATTTTGTGAGCGGAATTAAATTTGCCACCTGGGACTAGTGAAAACCAAATTTTGTAATGCACTGATCACTGTCAGCTAGTGATTATGATCACCAACTGTTTTGGGCTGACATTGCAATTATCCCTTGATTGTCATTTTCATAATGTATGTGTAACCTTGAGTCATGGATTTACTGCCGTATTTTTTACTCTATTATTTTGGGTAAAATAAACAAAAAAGAAGCCGGAGGGAAGAGAGGGGAGGGGGGAGGAGAGCGAAAGGATCGGAGACCTTCGCTAAAATTCAAGATTTTCAAAATACGTACATGAACTTTGGGAGGATTATTAATCTATGAGATCTAGGGTAGTGTAGAAAAACAGTAGTCTGCATTGTTTCAATCGATGCAGAAAGATACTACTAGGACTATTTTCTTCTACTTTCTCCTCCAACCGCCACCTACAGATCCAGAATTCCAGTCACAACCATACCTAAGGTTTTGTAGATGAACAGAAGTTAACGGGGATGCCCCACAGCCGTGGTGAAATGCATCAGGATAGAGCCAGCACCCTCTAAGACAAACCGTATGCAGAAATATGATCTGGTATATATATTGTCCTAACTATTGTTTGCAAAAAAAAGTCCCATTGGGTATTGATTTTGTGTTACTGATGCAGATGTTGGTGTGATCGGTTATTTGGGACACACTATTTATCTCAAATGATATTCTGACCATATATTCTGCCTCCATCGCACACTGCAAAACCTGTCTCCAAATTTCCCATGTGGATCTGCTGGGTCTCAGCATGAAGGTGGGGTGCTACAAAGGACACATGCAGGATATACTCGAAACCTCCTTTCATTTTAGTGCGTCTTGAGCTACCTGCTGCAATTGGATCCATCTCAATTGACATGAACTGCCTACTTGTTGGGCTTGCATTTGACATCTAGTCCTTGGGATCCTGTTAAACGGTAGCTGTGTTAAAGTGGCTGCCAAACCTTAAAGCATTGGCGCAACCTGAAGTAATAGGAGAACTTGTCGCTCCCCAAGACCAAAGCGGAAATATAAAGGCGGCAGGAGATGACTGATGCCAAAGAACCTTTTCAGCCCAAGTATTCCTTTGAAATAGGTTTGCATCGTTTTCTCATGTTTGCGTTTCTGTTTCATTCTCGGTCTGTATTGTTATTTTAATTTATTTGAGGTATGTTACCCTTGATAATTATTATTTCTTTGCCTCGAGATTTTTTTTAAATCCCTTCTTTATTTCGGTTATGCTGTAACGCACTTTATAACTAGCCAAAATGCAGGTAGTATGTTCTGAGTGATGACCTTCTGTTATGGTTCACTGTTGCATTCCCCTTCGTGCTAGCTGCTTTCTGGTCATAGCGGGAGCTCATCACATTGGTTTCTTTCAGGGGACCCCTACAAATGCTGGGGCTCCCCTGTTTGCTCATGTGCAGCTGCACATTGTAAGAAAATGAACGGAGGCTATACATTTAAACTCTAGGGCATGTACAAATGTTGATGACTTTATCGGGAAATGTGCTCAGATATTGGAGCACGTGATCATGGAAGTGATTTGGCATCTCTTTTGCAACTGTGGGAGGGGCAGTGAAGTTCATTCCAAGCGCGTGTTTCCTGGTGACTCAAAGGGAAAGTGATAGTGGATTTTTCTTAGTTACGGTCACTGGAAGTAGCATTTGAGAGCATTCTTTCTGACTTGCAGTTAGAGCGGCCGTAATACAGTAACAGGAAGGTAAGATAGAGCCTCCTTTGTGTTTTAAACGGCACAATCTTGACGCGACATGCTACTGCTTGCAAATTCTTTTATTGATGATTTTTCTGTTCTATGTAAACTACGTGGTGCTTTTTACTTTTTGTAAAGTTTCTTTATCCAAGTTCGTGTTTTAACTTCTTAATCTGTGTACCAAACCTGTTTTTCACTAGCGCCTGAGCCGACGTTAGATTGGTTTTAATGGTCGCATACACTTAGTGATTTACTGCCGTATTTTTTACTCTATTATTTTGGGTAAAATAAACAAAAAAGAAGCCGGAGGGAAGAGAGGGGAGGGGGGAGGAGAGCGAAAGGATCGGAGACACGGCGACACGGCGGGTAAAATAAACAAAAAAAAAGCCGGAGGGAAGAGAGGGGAGGGGGGAGGAGAAATGCGACACGGCGGGAAGGGGAGGGGGCGGAGCGGGTCAAATAAACAAAAAACAAGCTGGAGGGAAGAGAGGGGAGGGGGGAGGAGAAGTGCGACAGGGGAAATGCGAGACGACGGGAAGGGGAGGGGGCGGAGCGGGTCTGTGCAGGGGAAGCTGCCTCGGGCTGGGGGTGCTAGGAGAGGAGGAGGGGGGAGGAGAGTAGGGGAGGCACGGCCTAGCGGCCGTGCAATCAAGTAGTGTGTGGGCGGAGTTGCGGGAAGGCTGAGAGAGAGAGTAGGCGGCTGGGGGCATGTGCACGCGCATTTAAGCTCAATGCGCATGCGCATTGAGCTTAAATTTATCGTGCACTGCAAGGAATCGCCACGATTCCTTGCAGTGTGGATAAAGAGCGGATAAGTGCCAATACTCTCGCCTTGCTCGATGCGCATGCGCATCGACAGGCGAGACCTAAAAATACATATTACTGCTGGATATAAGTAAACACTCAGACAAATAAACTCAAAATTGAACAGATCCATTGTAAGAATCAACCTGTAATGTAAACACATGTCCGTTCGTTGCAGCAGGTATTGATTTAATGGACCTTTGTACTCATTGAACCGGAACTTTGCTCCACAATGAGGTCACACACACTGCATTTGAAGAATAAAAAAATGTACTGGTAAAATATCCGACCTCCCTGAGACAAGAAACAGTTAATTACAAAATAAACACGTGAACAAAGGCAGAGGCACAAACTGCATTTGAAATCAACAGACCTGCAGTAATGTGCGGACAATCTCACATTGTTAAAGGGACGCCGAAACTTGAACATGCTTTTCCATTTTCAACATCGGAATATCTATACCATATCCTTGCAACAAAACTCCCGATTTGTAAAAAAAAAAATGAAAGGGTGAAGAAGAACAGCTACAAAAAAAAATGTAGCAACAAAACATGCCTGTTTGCAAAGAAAAAAGTAAATCCAGCTACAAAAGCAGAGGAGATCTTCAAAAGGAAGAAGTACTTGGTGCGTGCTCCAATGAAAACATAAACACACGAGCGAAAAGGAAGACACTAACCAATGGATATCAAGTAAATGAGAGTGACAAGTAAGTGGTAATGGTGAGGAATGGGAGGGCTGTGAGGCCCTTTAAGGCATTTTTTTGATCTACAAGCGATTTTGCACAGGTGAGACCTATCAAGCAGCAATTTGTCAGAAGACACAGCCTGACATTTGACCTTTGAAGCGAAGTAAATGTGGCAAGATAAGTACAGAAATAAAACGCACCTTTATTTATTGCATGGACTTTCGTGACCCACCAAAAACCGACTCATGACCCACCAGTGGCTCGGGAACCACAGTTTGGGAAACACTGATCTAAAAGGTTCTCTAATAATACTGGGCTCACATTTTCCTTCCAAAATAAACAATGGAAAGCTTGTATCATGAAAAAAATCCTAAATGGGTTTCTATAGAACATAGGGGCATATGTACAAGCCCTTAATGCCACAGGAACGTCACTTTGTTGTGACGTTCCCCTGGCGATAGGGGCCTTGCCTTATGTACAAGGCAGAGTTAAGCCACTTAACATAAGTACATAAGGCACTCTTTCATGCTATGTTTAGCGTGAAAGGGGGCGTGCAGTGGGTGTTGTGGTGGGCGTTACACCGCACCACCCATTGCGCTGCCCCTATGTACAAGGGTGGCATACTTAGGAGGCAGCGCCAAAATTAAGACCAGGATGGTCTTAAGTTGGCGAAACGAGGAGAAATGCATTATTTCTAATTGTTTTTGCTTTTTCCATGTGGGCTGCCTTGTGCAGCCCACATGGAAAAAAGTAAAACGCCATTGTTTGTTTATGTACAGGAAGGTGTCCCTTCTTGTACATAAACAAACCTTTAAAAAAAATGCCATTCAGTCACTTTCATGCCTGCTGCAGTTCTAGATGCAGATCCACAGTATTGCTCAGTTCTGGAGGGCACATCAAGAGTACAGCATCTGGTCTAACTCTTGTAGCCACATCTAGAGTACTCTGGCCAGATCTGGAAGCCATATTGGGTGTATATTGTCAAAGTCACACAGCCTCTTGGGAAGCAGTGGTTTCAGTTCTAGAGGCTTCATCCTGAGCGTTGCATCTAGATTTAGAGACCGCCCCTGGTGCACTGTGTGAGATTTTGGGTCGAGGTGGGAATAAATGTAGCATATCACAAATTGCACAGATTTGAGCACACACAAACATTCTTGGCGTCTGTCTGTCAGGTGAAGCAGAGTATCACACATGCATGTCGATAGGTAATCAGTCAACTATATTTTGTTCTTCCTGTCACTTTTTGGTTCTCTATGGTGCCTGCATTCTATGAAATGTCTTTCCTGCAAGCAGCCTCAGAAATGAATAATCTTCATCCCTGAACGCTGATGGCATTTCATCGATTCAGCAACTACAGAGATTAGCTTTAAAACAACTAAGGGTAGTCATATAACTTTCATTTTAGTTAAGGGCCGTTAGTAAGCCCGTCTACGCCCGTCCGCGCCCAGCGCCTGTCCCCCTGGTCCCCGCCGCACCCAACCCACTAGAGTCACATATGATGCCACAACTCTCCTCGCCCTCAACCCCGGACGCACACTACAATGCTGCGTAGCCACCCCAGGACGTACCCACGGCCCATTCGCCTGCCTCTCCTGCAAGTTCAACTGCTTCAGGACCCTCACCAACCCCACCTCCTCCACACACAGCTCCGACTCCAACCGCCTAATGTGCATCCTGCTTAACACCCACTCGGTCCACAGACACACAACAGAACTCTGGGACCTAATCGACACTACGTCACCTGACATCGCCTTCCTTACAGAAACATGGATGAACACATCATCAGCACCCGACATCGCCATAGCCATACCGGACGCGTACAAGATTATCCGAAAAGACCGCACCAATCAAACAGGAGGAGGCATCGCCATCATCCACAGAAACACCATCAAAATCACAACCAGCTCCGACGACAATCTTGCAACCGCCGAACATCTCCACTTTCAGATCCACACCGACCCCAGGACCACACTTAGAGGCACCCTCATTTACAGGCCTCCAGGCACCCGCACTCTATTCAGCGATGACATCACGGACTTCGTCAGCCCACACGCCCTCGCCTCCGAGAACTACATTCTTCTAGGAGACCTCAACTACCACCTTGAAAACAAACACGACAGCAACACCACCACCCTTCTGGACAACCTGGCCAATCTCGGACTCAAACAACTTGTTGACACCCCCACCCATATAGCCGGACATACGCTCGACCCAATCTTCACCTCCAGCAAGCACATCTCCTTCGATCGCACCACAGCTCTCCATTGGACGGACCACAGCTGTGTTCACTTCAGCTACAAAAGCACCCTGACCCACAACCGTCCACAACCTATTCCTCGGAGAAACTGGAACAAAATCACCACCGACCAACTTCTCACATCACTCAACCAAAACCCTCCCACCCTCTCAATGGACCCAGACCAAGCGGCCACCAACCTCAAGCAATGGATTACCCACAGTGCTGACGAATTAGCACCCCTGAAAAAGCACCAAATGAAATCAGCCAGCAAAAAGGCTCCCTGGTTCAATGATGAACTTAAAAAATCCAAGAAGCTATGCCGCACCCTGGAGAAGATATGGAGAAAAAACCAAACTTCAGACAACATGGCCTCCCTCAAGACAGCCACCCGCAAACACCACCAACTGATTCGATCCGCCAAGAAATTAGCATTCAAGGATCGTCTCGACAACAACACTCATAACAGCAAGGAACTCTTCAACATCGTCAAAGAATTCACCAACCCCACCGCAGCATCTAACGACATCACTCCCTCCCAAGACCTCTGCGACGCGTTATCCTCCTTCTTCTACAACAAAATTGCCGACATCCACAACAGCTTTGAGAATTCTCCCAGCGATCAACCCTCTCCACCCCGTTCAGATCCTACTCCGCCAACTAACAACCTCAATGCCTGGAACCCAATCACCACTGAAGACACCATTCGCCTCATGTACTCAATCCACTCTGGCTCGCCTTCTGACCCCTGCCCCCACCACATCTTCAACAAAGCTGACTCCATCATCGCACCCCATCTCCGCGATGTCATCAACTGCTCTTTCAACTCTGCCACCTTCCCAGAAAGCTGGAAACATGCCAAACTCAGCGCCCTTCTGAAGAAACCCACAGCAGACCCTTCTGAACTTAAAAACTACCGACCCATATCCCTCCTCCCAATACCGGCCAAAGTCATAGAGAAAGCCGTCAACAGCCAGCTCGCCGCCTTCCTTGAATCCAACAACTCCCTTGATCCATCTCAATCTGGGTTTCGAGCCAAACACAACACCGAAACCGCCCTCATTGCAGCGACCGACGGCATCCGAGCACTCCTGGACAACGGAGAAAACAGCGGCTCTCATCCTACTCGACCTGTACGCCGCCTTCGACACAGTCTGCCACAGCACCCTTATACATCGCCTCAGCAACATCGGAATACAAGGAAAAGCCCTGGACTGGATCATCTCATTCCTCACTGGGAGAACTCAAAGAGTCCGACTTCCCCCATTCTACTCAGAGGCCACCGAAGTCATCTGCGGCGTACCTCAAGGATCCTCACTCAGCCCCACCCTCTTCAATGTCTACATGAGTCCTCTCGCCTCCATCGCGCGTCTACACAACCTAAACATCATCTCTTACGCCGACGACACCCAGCTAATCCTTTCCCTCACCAAAGACCCCAACACCGCCAAAACCAATCTTCACGAAGGCATGAAAGAAGTAGCCGAATGGATGAAACAGAGCCGCCTAAAACTCAACTCAGACAAAACGGAGGTGCTCATCCTAGGATCCTCCCCCTCAGCTTGGGACGACTCTTGGTGGCCTTCCGCTCTGGGCACAGCACCCACACCCACAGACCATGCACGTAACCTTGGCTTCATCCTAGACTCCTCCCTCTCGATGTCCAGACAAGTCAACGCCGTCTCGTCCTCCTGTTTCAACGTACTTCGCATTCTCAAAAAGATCTTCCGCTGGATCCCCCTCGAAACAAGAAAGACTGTCACCCACGCACTGGTCACGAGTCGACTGGATTATGGTAACACACTTTACGCCGGAATCACAACAAAATTACAGAAAAAACTCCAGCGCATCATAAACGCGTCAGCGAGACTCATACTAGACATCCCGCGCCAAGATCACATCACCGGACATCTAAAAGACCTCCACTGGCTTCCCGTCAACAAAAGAATTACCTTCCGCCTTCTCACCCACGCACACAAGGCCCTCTACAATCTAGGACCAGAATGCCTCAACACTCGACTGTCCTTCTACAAACCCACCCGCCAATTAAGATCGTCCAATCAAGCCCTCGCCGCAGTCCCACGCATCCGGAAATCCACCATGGGTGCAGATCCTTCTCCTTCCTGGCTACCAAGACCTGGAACTCACTCCCCACTCACCTCCGCCTTATTCAAAACCACATCTCCTTCAGAAAAGAACTCAAAACCTGGCTATTCGACAAATAATGAACCCCTTCCCCTAGCGCCTTGAGACCCTCTGGGTGAGTAGTGCGCTATACAAATGCCCGAACTTGAACTTGAACTTAGGGTAAAATAATTATTAACTAGAAAAATAAAAAAGTGCAGGGTTACACATTTAGTTTAATTAAAGTTGCCTAAAATATTAGGATGATGGTTAGTGCCAGTTTTGATTAACTGATATTTATTTAAATGAATTGAATTAAATTAACATTAATTTAGAGTTAATGCAAGGTTTAGTACTTGACGTAAGGGAGAGATTGTTTTATGAAAATGCAATTTAATGTATGTTGATTAAGGCATAGGGAAATAACAACAAACAATGAAGTAACATTAACATATTTCATCAGTATTACATTCATAAAAAATGATTTCAAGGTTAGTGTTAGCATTTTTTTAAGTTAAAAGCTCAAATCGAACCCTGGAAAGACGGAGCTCCTTCTTCCAGGCAAGAGCTCCATCCATTGGGGTCCACACTTCTGGCCCACAGGGCTTGGCTCTCCCCCCGCCCCTGTGACATCCGTAAAGAGTTTGGGAGTCAACATCGACTCCGAACTCTCACTCAAGGCCCAGGTGGGGGAGGTGGTCTCCTCCTGTATGCACCAGCTCCGCAGGATCAGGAAGGTCGCTTATCTCCTATCCCCGAAGTTCTGCTCCAAGTCATCCTGGCCTTGGTCCTCTCCCGCTTGGACTTCTCAAACTCCTTATATTACGGTCTGCCCAAAACCTTGCTCTATAGGCTGCAGATCGCTCAGAACCAAGCGGCGCGACTGGTCTTCAGGATTCCAAAAGGGCAGTCGGCCAAGCCTCTCCTTGCCAAACTGCACTGGCTCCCAGTCAATCTGAGGGCAGCCTTTAAGATAGGCTGCTTAGTATTCAAATCCCTGACTGGTCCCTCCCCTAGGTTTCTGAAATTCCTTATCACTCTGTACTGCCCCCCGCGTAATCTCAGATCCTCCCATCTTCATCTCCTGGCCACCCCTTCCTTCAAACTCGCGAGGGTTGGAGGTCGGAGCTTCTCACATCTTGCCCCTATACTTTGGAACTCTTTTCCCCTTCCTCTCAAATCTGTCAACTCACTCATCCTCTTCCGCAAGTCTCTCAAAACTTGGCTTTTCCCCCAATCATGTTAATCTTTAATCTGCTATCTCACTGAATCCCAATCAGCGCCAGGAAACTCACGGTGTCAGTGCGCTTTAAAAGAACCTCCTAACATAACATAACATAACATAAAGATAGTATTAAGTCATTTAATTATAACAAATTAAGGGTTAGTTTAGGTTAAAATTTGGGTAAGGAATGGAGAAATAAATTAAGTTACATTTAATTAGAATAAACCTTGCATTAAAGTCAAAATTACACTTAGAATAAAGATAATTATTAAATTAAATTGTATGTAGTTTAAATAAGTTAAGGGATAGTTTTACAATTAAAAATAAAATAATTGGTTGGCAAAATTAACAAACATTAATTCAAATTTGTTCAAAAATAATAGGTGCAGTTAGGTGTAGTTTTGGTGTACTACTGAATGAAATGTAATACTTACCTTGATGATGTAGTGGCTGTTGGCGAAGCTCCTTTGTGGTACTTAGGTGCAGATTTACAAGCCCCTTGCGCCTCTTTTATGCCACCATTGCGTCACTTTTGTGACGCAGTGACGGCGCAAAGCCAGCGCCATGCTACGGGGTATTTACGTCACGTTGTAAAGCCCTGCGCCACATGTGGGTGTCCTGGCGCAGTGGGGGCGTACCAGTGCAGGAACGCCTCCTTACAGTGGCTGAGTGAAATCTACAAGATTTCACTCAGTCACTTTTAGTGCCATGCTGCGTCAAAACCCTGCGCCTGCTTTAAGCAGGCGTAAGGATTGACGCAGCATGTTAGAGATAGAGCACCCCGAGCCTTGCTGGAGCTGCGTCGCGCTTGCTATGCGACTCCAGCAATGCGCCGCATTTCCGCTGGGGATGCGTCACGCATCTGCCCATCCGAGCACCACGGTGCGCCACATTGTAACGGGTGCACGGGTGGGCAGATGTGTCGCAACTCTTCTGGTGCATCTCTGCTGAGTAGCAGAGATGCGCCAGAAGTCGTAAATCTGCCCCTATATCTTCTTGATCATGCAATAGTTGAAATAAATGGGAAATAAAGATTTAAATTTTTTGTAAATACTAGGCCTGGGTGAAATCTAAAATATGCCACAGTAATTGGTGTAATTTCAGTAATGCCGTTTACGTAATTATGAGAAATTTGGCAGAGAAATTCTACCATAGGAGCAAACGAAAACAGAATTTAGCAAGCACGAGCGTCTGCTGGCTGCTCCTTTTCGTGTTCTATCTTAGCACAACATGCACACTCAGGTCCATTTCGGATGCAAGGGTGCATTTTAAGCTAAGAAAATCGGGAGCGTGGCTTACGCCTGCGGACGATGGCGGCTTTTCCCTGAGTCTCCCTGGAGGCGGAGCGGAGAGCGGACCGACGAGGCTCGATTTCCCCGTTACAAGGATTTTAACTTGTGGGTGATGTTGTAGGAAGACCTTCTGCGTCTGATAGACTGATTTGGAGACTTCGCAGACGACGTATGGACCTTCCTTCGCCATGTGAGTGACTCACGCAGCTGCTGCGGTAACGGCCTCCATTTTGCGACACCGCTGACGGAGCGCTGCTCCTAGCGGTCTCTTATCTCTCATCTCCTGTGTGGACGATCCTCATTTACTTCACATGCCTCCTGCATTTTCACAGCGCTTTTTTCCTGTTTTGCGCTAACACGCCAGGGCAGCCTTTCATATGGGCTTATAATTGCTGTTGAGGTTTCCTCACCTCAGAACTGCCGCCATTTTGTTCAGAATGCCACTGGAGCAGCTATTTGAGGTGGTGTGTATTTTTATTTTCGAACTCTGAAGTGCTACAACATATTTTACACATCTCTCAAAGGCGCAACTTACATGTATGGATATCTTTTGGTGACTGACATGCGATTTCACAGTTTTTCCACCCATTTTTGAGTCATTGTTTGGTTGCTTATTTTTAATACAGGCTCTTTATCACCAATCACCTTTATCTCTGCTCTTACAGCCTGTTTTCAGCGTCTCTTCATCACCAAATACCTTTTGCTTACCACAAGAACTGGTAGCTCTTATTTCACTGTCTTGAGGAAATAGAAATTTTACGTGGCCAGTGTGTCCCCTACATGTACCCTATGTATGTCCATGTCACCTTGCAATTCCCTTCTCATGCCTGTAATAATAATGCCTCTGCATTTCCGTCCAATGTTAGCATGTCAGTTACCAAGCCCTCCATGAAAGCAACGTTAATTCTGCACTGAGGCCTATGTTGCCAATGCATTTACATGGTGCACGTTTAAAAGTCGAGATGAACCCGTTTTGTGGCTCAGCCGAGCCAGGACCCGAATTCAGGCTCCATGCCTCCTGACACTCTGAAAACTGCAGTTTAGTTATGTATCCCTGACCTCTCACATACTTCCTGCTCAGCCGAGAGGTGCCCAGCCCGGCCTGCCAAGACAGTATTTTGCTTACAGTTATCTGCCCTGCTCCACAGAAACACATTCCTGCTTAATGAAAAGGGTAAACATATTCCGCTTGCAGAAGATAGGGCCTAGCCTTTCTGTCTCCATTCAAGTGATTTACAGAACCCGCATCCATAGAAGGCCCATGGCCCCACACAATGGCCCCACACAATGCACGAAGAAATATATGCACACACTAGCATTTAGTGATGAGCAGCCTTTGCTCGAGCGACCTTTAAGTCAGATAATACATCCTCCAAACTCAAGATATCAGATAATACCAGAAGTGCAGGTCGTCCTGACATCCAAGACTTCTCTACTAGCACGAAAGTCAGCTCCCCCCAGCTTCCCCCAGATACACGTCAATTCCACGTCATGACCAAGTTTGCGCGCACAAGTAGGGTAAAGGTTCCTGCTGACCATGCAGACCCCCCTCCATGTATCCACCCACCTATGACACACCTATGACTCATCAAGTGAACACCCACGTGTACGCCTTCTTACACGCCCTTTTCACGCCCATGTGCTCTTATCTCTCTCCTTCGCTTGCTCCGCCTGGAGCGTTCCTCCTTCTCTATGCAAGTTAATGTATGTTTTAAGTATAAATAATGAACTCTGTGAATAAAGTTCAGATGACGATCCTTCCTGATCCCTAGTGGTGATGGAACCCGATTCTCCCTTAACTCGAGTTACTGAATTAAAGCCCTTCTGAATCGGACACCACGGACTCTGCCTCTCATTATATGCATGATCCTTGTTAATGTATAGAAATTCCGACAGGGTAATTATTTTATTTACCACATAATCTGGCGCCCGAACAGGGACCAGTCCCCTTCCCCACGCGCCGGAGATGTAGGTCCAGCCCCCTGCCCCCTTCTACAGCCGTGACGGACTTCAAGTGCACACGACAGCGGGACTTCCTGCCTACTCCCTCAGGCCCACGGAGGAGACGGAGACTGCGACCAGGCATCCACACGAGGCGGTGAGGATTGCGGACCATCCCAACCAGAGCCCAAGCCGAGAGAGTAAGGTCCGAGGTATCCCGAGGCCCACCTGTTCCGAGGCGCATGCGCAGCAGTAGCACGCAGTATCGAGTTTCCGAGGCTTTCAAGTTCTGCTACCCGGTGAGTACCGTTATTGGGAACGCATAGAGACGGGTTCATTTATTTGAGCCCGGTAAAATCGTGTCTGGGTACACAGGCACGGTAGAGACGTGTCTATTTCGGTAGGAACGGTAAAGACGTGTCTCTTTATGAGACCGGTATGATTGTACTGTAGTCCAGTACATAAAGTTAACAGTTTTTCAAGTTCATGTTTTTTTCTATGTACTAGTTAGAATGTATCTGTTTTTAATGTTTTAGTGTTGTAGTGTGAATGGTTGTTTTCAGTCTATATTTTTGTGTATATTGTGTATTCGTCAAGTTAGTTCCAACATGCCACTGTTTTCGAAATTACGTCAGATAGGGACCAGGAAAGGGATACTCGAAGAGTCAGTTCCCGTCCCGCCTAGAGACACACCTGGTCATTTTATGTATCAAAAGCACGGGTTAGATGCCATACTGTTTTTAGACTTATGGGTAGATTACACGAAGGACCTAGAAGAGAAGTATAGATGGCCTGCCTCAGGAACATGGGATGCTGAATGCATTATGAAAGTAGAGGAAGCACTATGGAAAAAGAAAGTGAGACCGTCCCAGAAAGATGCCATTGAGTTATGGCGTAAAGAAGCGCATAGGAGAGCAGAGAAAGAATTCCACAAAGCAGAGAGAAGTAAAGAGGCAGCAGAAAAAGCCAGAGAAAAAGAACTGCGGGAAGAGGGGGAACGGGTCAAGGCAGAACAAGCAGATAGAGAAAGAAATGCCCTCATTGCAGGTATTTATCCCGTCCTCACGGAAGGACTAGCTAAAGTGACCCCCTCAGAAGTACCCAGTAATTTGCCGCCTCCACTAATACCGACTAAAGTACGTAGACACAAACAGACAGAAGCTGAGGCTTTCATTTCCTCCTATTTAGAAGAGCCCGCTCCGGATTATGTAAATGCAGAATTCCCTCCTCCTGTCCCTCCTGTCAACAATCCTTTTTTCCCTCCGCCCCCACCACAAGATCTGCTTACACAACTGCGGCCTCCGCAGGCCGGGAAAGACGACGTAGGACAAGGGGCAATGGGCGGGGGGCCACCAAATACGCCACAAACACCGCCAGCAACGCGAACTCTGCAAGGGTTAGGGCTACAACGAACGCCACAAATGACAGCATCACCCTATAAGCATAATGTAACGATTTCACATTGTATATACGATCCAGTACCAGGTGTGGGTGCAATGCTCGTGTTCTCACTACGACTGAGACGCGCTGTAGATTATCTGATCACATTACCAGACATGAAGGAAAATTTAGACAAAATATACCATTTCATTAGAACGGGGGAGGGACCCGAGAGTATAGAAGAGGCCATGGAACAAAGAAAGGTGGAGATTAAATGCACAATTTTACGTTTTTTGATTAACTGTCTGATCAGGGAACAAGACCAGCCAGACAAAGGAGTAACTAGGGGTCTGACTGAGTGGAGTGACAACATAGCTGCCGGTAAACATGATAAAGTGGGACAGACAGAATGTATGTACAGGAAAATACGAAAAGAAATATTAAACCTACACAGGAAAGAGTCTGACGAGAAAGAGGATTCAGCATCAGAAGATGCTGAGCACGAAACAGAGGAAATTGATAAAATGAATTATGTAGGCAAAGCACGACAGTTTGACAGGCCCAAGTGCCTCGACTACCGCAAACAGGGACCTCCCATAAAAGAAAGATATTCCCTCGAAAATCTATTCCAAGCTACTGAGAACGCACTGAAAAGACGAGTAGAGTGCGATAGACCCCACACTCTACATGAACAGGAATTAGCACGGTCAGCCGTTCAATGGGTGTCTAATTCTAACATATATAACAGTGACGTAGTGGCTCAGACCTTTTTGAGCCTTCCTCCGAACGAACAGCGTTTGGCTGGTATTTACATGGTTCAACATTTGATAACGTTGTACGAGAGTCAATATTCTGATCCCGGTCCCTTGTATAAATTACTGGACGATATACTTCTAGAGAGATGGATAGGCCTAGGTACCGAATTAATTAATGTCATTCTGGACCAACGACATAAGTACTTGACTTTTCTGACCACGTGCATGATTCCTGCCCCACACCACGACAGAAAAAGCTTACACATAGACAGACAGAACCCCCTACGAGAGGTACATCCCGTTAAAAATGCAGCGGGTGACCTCCAACGAGTATACGTTTACATACCCTTGACGAAACTAGAAATACTGGAAATGAAAAAGATGTTGCCCTGCCATGATAAAGACCCGGGGGGGTTCCACCGTGAATTAAAAGACATTCTCCGCATAGGGGATTACACGTACGCTGACATTATAAAATTATTGAAAGTACTGTTACCTGCTGGTATTTACGAAAAGCTTAAAGAGGAAGATTGGGAGGTAGGAGAGAAAAAGTTAAGTTGGGCAGAATTGGAAGCCGAGGATAAAGGCCGGCACCCTGGTGTTGGTCTTGGGGAAAAAGCTAAAGTCCTACCCGAACTCCTGATACAGGTCCTGCCGAGATTATTGATTACTAAAAAGGAAGATTGGGATGCCATTTCAGCCTGTAAACAGAAACAAGACGAGGACACCAGTGATTTTTATTCCAGATTCGAGAAATGTTTTTCTATAAATAGTGGCCTTAAGCCAAGTAGTGAATCATACCCACATCTTTTTGTGAGCAAACTAGTAGAGAATTCCCTACCCCCGATCAAGAATAGAGTACTGAAGGTTGAGAGTACCTGGCAAGCAAATAGCCCTTCCCAAATGTTGCAAATGTTACAATACCACCAGAACAGAATTAGAGAGGAACAGAAAAATGAAAAGAGACGCATGAAAGATACGAAAATGAAAGTACTGGTTGCACAATCGGTACCAGCTACTGGGAATAAAAAGGGCACGACACCTGTTAAAGGGAACTGTAATTATTGCAAGCAACCAGGTCACTATGTAAATGAATGTGCCGTCCTGAAACACAATATAGCTACAGGCAAGACAAAAGAAAGACCGCATCCTCCTGGACAGAATAGCACCCCACAGAACACGCAACAGACAGTAGCAAATTTTCCACCCCCACCAGTAGCTGCCACACAACAAGCCACCCAGCAAATGTACCAGTACACCCAGTCAGACTATCCAGATTTCCAACAGTTCTCATGAAACAGCCTAGAGAGGGAGGTTGGCTTGCCCCTTATTGAGGTTCCTGTAGATCAAGAAGGTCCCTATGTACATAGTCGTGTATTGGGGAAAGACAGAACATTTTTGATTGACACAGGGGCGAGCAGAACTACCATCAGTCATGACGAGGTTCCAGGGGCACCCCTCTCAGGCTCACAGAATGTTTCCCTGGGATTTTCAGGAAAGCCTATTGTTAATGAAGTGTCAAAGCCAGTTTCCCTAGGAGTCGGTCCATTGTCCCATACCACAGACTTGTTACTTACTAAGTCCTGTCCAGAAAATTTGCTTGGTATAAAGACATTGAAAGAACTAGGAGCAGTTATTTGTTGTTCTCCGGAAGGAGTACGATTGTTTTTACGTGATTTTAAAGGACATTATGTGTTGAAATTTCGATCCCAGACTCCAGAATGTACCACAGCATTTATGGGCACAAGGTCCGACTGACGTAGGTTACATGCACATTACGCCACACCGTGTCACCCTCAAACCAGGAGTAGTATTGCCACGCATCCGACAATACAAGTTACCACCTGATGCCGTAGTAGCCTTACTGAAAATTGTTGACGAACTCATTGCACAAGGAGTGGTAGTAGAAACTGACTCGAATGTATGTAATTCACCTGCCATCCCTATTCTTAAACGAACAGACCCTAATGCACCACCAGTCTACAGACTAGTGATTGACCTTCGAGAACTGAACAAATGTATAACTCCCCAATACCCAGTGGTCCCAGACATTTCTTCATTACTGACTGCAATTGATTCCGAGGCAACGTTCTTCACTGTAATTGACCTAAAGAACGCCTTCTTCCAATCCATCCAGAGAGCCAATACCTCTTCGGATTCTGTTTAAATGGACGCAGCTTCAAATTTACGAGAGCTCCTCAAGGTTTTACAGAAAGTCCTATCATTTACAGTCAAGCATTAAAGAAGACAACTAGACAGTATTCACATGCCTGCCAACACCGCACTGCTCCAATATGTAGATGATATCCTGATCACAGCACGTACAGAACCAGACTGCGAACATGCATCACTGACAGTTTTACACTTCTTGGCAGACAAGGGGCACAAAGTGTCCCCTTCAAAGTTACAATTCTGTGCACAGCAAGTGGTGTACCTTGGACACTTGCTGTCCAAGAGGGGTAGACAGCTGACACAAGACCGTATTCAGTTAATTGCCAACCTTTCACAGCCCAAGACACAAAAGGAAGTACGGGCCTTCATTGGCCTCACTTCTTACTGCAGACAATGGATTCCCCAGTATGCATATCTAGCCAAACCACTCATACAGCTAACAACACAGGAGGCAGCGTCTTCGACTGTCCTCCCTTGGACACAAGAACATACCCTTGCATTTGAAGAATTGAAAAAAGCCTTATGTCAAGCACCAGTTTTAGCGACTCCTTGTTACAGCAAGCCTTTTACGCTTTTTGTCACTGAACGAGATGGAACAGCATTATCTGTCCTTACACAAGATCAAGCAGGAAAACACAAGCCTTGTGCTTATTTTTCTAGTACATTGGATCCAGTGGCCCAGGCTCTGCCTGCGTGCCTGAAATCAGTTGCAGCAACAGCCCTGGCTATAAGACAGAGTGATTCCATAGTGTTACGACACCCCCTGACAGTACAAGTTCCACATTCAGTGGAAGTTCTCTTGAACCGGACACAGACACAACATCTGACTGTAGCGAGACTGACAGGATATGAACTGACATTATTTCAGCCACACATAGAGATCAGACGATGCAACATTCTGAACCCTGCTACACTCTTGCCCTCAAGCACAGTGGACACTGCACCACATGACTGTGTGGAAGTAATTAATACAGTGACAAAACCAAGACAAGACCTGACAGACATTGCATTGCCAGACCCTGACCTGACACTTTATGTAGATGGTTCATGCATGAGAACAAGCACAGGAGAGTTAGTGGCCGCATATGCCGTGACCACTGATACTGAAGTCATAGAGACACAAAGAATAGACACACTGTCAGCACAAGCAGCAGAGCTCATCGCTCTGACACAAGCCTGCATACGAGCCAAGAACTTGAAAGTGAACATATATACAGATTCACAGTATGCCTTCGGGGTCGTTCATGACTTCGGAGTGTTATGGAAGGAGAGAGGTTTCCTGACCTCTCATGGGGCCAAAATTCAGCATGGTCCCCTTATTCAGGCTCTGTTAGAAGCAATACATTTGCCTACAGCCATAGCCATCATGAAATGCAAAGCACACACGAAAGTTACAGACACTATTTCCCAGGGTAACGACCTGGCAGATCGAACAGCTAAACTTACAGCCCAGACACCAACAGACATGACAAAGACAAAAGTGCCATCACTGACAAACAGCATGACAGTCAGGGATCCCTCACAAGATGTACTCGACATACAGACACATGCCACTCCAGACGAAATAAAGAAATGGACTGAACAAGGAGGGGTCCAGACTGACCAGGGTTGGATGACAAAAGGCAAAGCTACATGGTTTCTCCCTGACTCTATGGCTCAAGTCATCATAAACACAGCACATAGTCCAGCACACTTAGGAGAAAAGGCAATGCTAGACAGTTTACAGAATATTTGGTTCAACAAGCACCTGCGTGCAGCAGCAAAACAGAAAGTACGCACCTGCATGATCTGTTGCCAGTTCAATCCAGGCAAAGGCATTCCAGTGGAACAAGGTGGATTTCATCCTCCTGACCACCCTTTTGAAGTTCTCCAGATGGATTATATCCAGATGGACAGATGTAGAGGTTACAAATATGTCCTAGTAATTGTATGTGCACTATCTAGATGGACAGAAGCATACCCAGTCCCAGATTATACTGCTGTGACCACCGCCAGGCAATTGGTACGAGAGTTCTTTCCACGGTACGGATTTCCCCGTGTCGTGTACTCAGATAACGGTCAGCCATTCTCCTCTGAATTAATGAAACAAGTGTCCCTTCTGTTAGGTTACCAGTGGAAGTTTCATTGTGTACGACACCCAGAGGCAGCCGGACTTGTCGAGCGTCACAACCAGACTCTCAAGACAAAATTAGCGAAAGTCTGTGCTGAAAAAGGTGTGGATTGGATGGTAGCCTTGCCGGTTGCCCTCTTTTACATGCGTATGGTAGCTCATTCCAGAACAGGCCTGTCTCCTTACGAAGTGGTTTTTGGTAGACCACCGAATATGTGGGGTACGCCTATGCCAAAGAAAATTACTGATGTTGACAGTAATATGCTGACAGATTACCTGGCTTCCTTGATGTCTGCACTCCTCTCTTGTCGTTCACAGGTTGCCGCCGCCTTCCCCGACAACACCCAAGTCAAAGAGCACACCATCGTTCCGGGGGATGTAGTGCTGGTCCAGAATTTTGATCGTTCAAGCCCTCTCGAGCCCCGCTGGCGCACGCCGAAGTTAGTACTGCTTACCACGAGGACTGCCGTCAAGGTCGAGGGAAGAAAAGGCTGGATCCATGCCCAACACATCAAGAAATTCCATGGAAATGCCGAAACTGTGATCGAAACTAAAGACTGCCCCGAAATTAATGACTCAAAGCCCCCTTTGCTAGAAAAGACTCCGCAACAAGAATATAGGTCTAAATTACGGTCCAGTAAGTCAGACAGCGTTTAATTGTTTAAGTCCACCCTGTGGTGAATCGGTTAGACAGGTTCCTGACATGTATAAGATCGTAGACCAGAATAGCAGAAAGAGAGATAAGAAAGAAAAGTACTGCAAGACTTTACGCAGTAGATGTATAGTAACTCTGATTATTATGTTTCTTCTAAGTATATCGTTTATATGTATCAGCCTGACACTACATGTTTTCTTTCCTCCTATTGCTTCACATATACATTCTTCCTTCAATGACACTGTAGAGCACACATTCAGTGATCTGCCACCCCATGAACTGTCATATCGACTAGCACTGCGCAACAATACTTTTATTCGAATGTTGCACCATTCTCATCAGACCAGCAATGTAACGAATTGCTGGGTATGTGGCCGACTCCCACCTTATCAGAAAACGAAGGGAGTTCTGCCCCTTTTTCCTTTCCCGTTCTCGCACAATGGTTCGTGCGGAGCATGGTTTGCTTTAATGTCATCACAAGACAGAAAGTTCACAGATTCCCAGAGCGATTGGATCTGGGGAGATTTGAATACAGTAATGAATAGAGCATGTTTTCCAGACGAAGATGGTCTTCCCCAGAGGAAAGGGACCGATCTAGAGAATGAAGTGTACAAACAAGGAAATGCTTCCCTTAACTTTATGATTTTGAATGTCCAGTCCGAGAAAAATACAGGTCCACCGTTCATAACAGTCCTACCAGTGAAAGGTGAATTGTGCGTTAGAAAGAAAGGGTCAGTGCATTTAGGACACAGTGATTGTAATACTGTGGTCGAGTTCAATGATAAAGGAAAGTGTACTTTCAAAGCTTCCCGCCATTCCTATTTCATTTGTGGTCAGACAGCTTATGTACGTCTGCCCTTAGACTGGAGTGGGACGTGTTATATTGCGTTCCTGCTGCCACCTGTTTTTCTAGCCCCATCCCATTATCATCGAGATTCCCGACTAGTACATGTTAGAAATAAGAGGGAGACTGATTCCCCAGTGATTGATCAGACTGAGACAGCTTTGGAGCAATATACAGATTTCAATAAAGGATTCTTTTTCTTCATAGGTCCCGTCCAAAACAGTAAATTAATACGCAGGTTAACAAGAACTCTTGAAGCAGTAGTAAATGAGACTGCATCTGCTCTGGCGAACTTGACGGAGGAGCAGTCTGCGATGAGACTTGTTGTTCTTCAGAATCGCCTTGTTCTTGACGTCATCCTGGCAGATAGGGGCGGGGCTTGTAGAGTGATCGGCTCCAGTTGTTGCGTGTTTATTCCTAATAACGCGCCATCCATGTATGCAGCAATAACAAGACTCCACAAGATAGCTCACGAGATACATCAGAACCCAGGCACATGGACTTGGTCCGGTTGGCTCTGGAGTGTAATATCAGCATGGGGATGGAAAGTATTGTCGTTCCTAGGAATGATACTGCTCATTATATTCAGTTGCTGTCTCTGTCTGCAATGTGGCCCAGCGATTTGCGGCTTGTGTGCCACTGCCTGTATTCCCCATCCACGTATACAAAAGAAAAAAGACGAGCAAATGATGCTGTATGATCATATATATGGTATCATGAATATTGATGTGTCCTAAAGGGCACAGTAGGGGACAAGGAGGGCATGAGGAAATAGAAATTTTACGTGGCCAGTGTGTCCCCTACATGTACCCTATGTATGTCCATGTCACCTTGCAATTCCCTTCTCATGCCTGTAATAATAATGCCTCTGCATTTCCGTCCAATGTTAGCATGTCAGTTACCAAGCCCTCCATGAAATAAACGTTAATTCTGCACTGAGGCCTATGTTGCCAATGCATTTACATGGTGCACGTTTAAAAGTCGAGATGAACCCGTTTTGTGGCTCAGCCGAGCCAGGACCTGAATTCAGGCTCCCTGCCTCCTGACACTCTGAAAACTGCAGTTTAGTTATGTATCCCTGACCTCTCACATACTTCCTGCTCAGCCGAGAGGTGCCCAGCCCGGCCTGCCAAGACAGTATTTTGCTTACAGTTATCTGCCCTGCTCCACAGAAACACATTCCTGCTTAATGAAAAGGGTAAACATATTCCGCTTGCAGAAGATAGGGCCTAGCCTTTCTGTCTCCATTCAAGTGATTTACAGAACCCGCATCCATAGAAGGCCCATGGCCCAAAACAATGGCCCCACACAATGCACGAAGAAATATATGCACACACTAGCATTTAGTGATGAGCAGCCTTTGCTCGAGCGACCTTTAAGTCAGATAATACATCCTCCAAACTCAAGATATCAGATAATACCAGAAGTGCAGGTCGTCCTGACATCCAAGACTTCTCTACTAGCACGAAAGTCAGCTCCCCCCAGCTTCCCCCAGATACACGTCAATTCCACGTCATGACCAAGTTTGCGCGCACAAGTAGGGTAAAGGTTCCTGCTGACCATGCAGACCCCCCTCCATGTATCCACCCACCTATGACACACCTATCACTCATCAAGTGAACACCCACGAGTACGCCTTCTTACACGCCCTTTTCACGCCCATGTGCTCTTATCTCTCTCCTTCGCTTGCTCCGCCTGGAGCATTCCGCCTGGAGCATTCCGCCTTCTCTATGCAAGTTAATGTATGTTTTAAGTATAAATAATGAACTCTGTGAATAAAGTTCAGATGACGATCCTTCCTGATCCCTAGTGGTGATGGAACCCGATTCTCCCTTAACTCGAGTTACTGAATTAAAGCCCTTCTGAATCGGACACCACGGACTCTGCCTCTCATTATATGCATGATCCTTGTTAATGTATAGAAATTCCGACAGGGTAATTATTTTATTTACCACAGTCTGCCTAATTACTTACATGCTTCTCTATTGACAAGTATATTATTTATGTACTGTTTTTCTCGTATAATTGGGACTTTTCCCATTTCACTGGTCTCCCCAATGACATCAAGGTTATCTACGCATGTTTCTTTGTGAATTCTACCATATTTATTCGCACTGTGTATCCTATTAGGTATATTCTTTCAGGGTAATTTACAAGTGCTTTTTAGGTTTTGCCTAGCCAATGCGTACGAAGTACGCATGCGCTAGAAAAACCTAATGTGTATCGTATAGGGGTTGTAATCCGCCCCCGTCTTCCATTGGCTAGCTCCATAAATAGAGGCTAGCCATTGGAAGACACGTTTGTCCGTCAATGCAGGACCAGATTCGGGGGCGTTCCCGAGAATTTTTGGCTTTTGGCGACGTCAGCCGAAAGCCTGTTCTCGGGAACGCCCCCGAACCTGGGCCGGCATTGGAAACACCGGAAGAAGATGTCCGGCCCACCGCCTGGTTGTGGGCGGGGCCGGGAGGACGTGGTTTCCGCTTCCCCCTTCCTTGGGGAAGCCATTTCCTGCCTTGCCGGTCTCCCGTGTTGTGAGGGAGACCGGAGATGCTGCCCGCAGCGAGATCCGGCCCGAAGGAAGCAGCCGTGTGCCTCCAGCCAGGGCCGCGCTGGGATTGGCCCAGCCGGCCGAGCCTCCGCCACGTCATCCAGAGGAGGAGTGGAGAGCAGGAAGCAGCCTGCGTCTGTCCCGAGGCTCCCGAGCGAAGGAGGAGCCCCGGGGAAAGAGCAAGTCCCGCCGCGGCCCCATCAGGCTGCAGCTGTATCATGCCCAAAATATCGACTACCAAAGTATCAATGTACACGTGGATTTACCATTATTAACGTAGCAGTGACAATCTTTTCGAGTCGATATTATGCACACAATACATCTGCAGGTGCATATTCGCCCTAAATATTGTGGTACAACACCCTCTTATAAGGTCCTTAGCTTTAGAAAGCTGACATTTTCAGGCCACACCACATTCTGCTAATAGACTAAAATGGAATATTAAAACATGACAAATATTCACAATTCAAATTAAAATACACAAATGTTCATTGGAACCATCTCAGGAGCCGTGCTCTGATAGGCTGCTGGCACGAGGGAGCCGCGCTCCGATTGGTCAAGGAGCTCTGACGTCATCGGGGGCTTGCCTCAGGGCCGCGCTGGGATTGGCCCATTGCTCGCTGTGTTATTCATCGGCTTGAAGTCATTCAGATCTCCGAGTTCAACCTTTGGGGCGCTGGCAGGTGGGAGCCCTTTACACCCACACTTTAGGGACTGACTGCAGCAGTAGATTCAGTTTAAAACCCTTGTCTTTACTCATCAGTGACTTACAGAGAGGCCCCTCCGTGCCTTTTAGAAACAAATTCTACAGACCACTTTCGCGTGTTTGTGTCCTTGGCACGAGCTGGTTTTAGTCTTTAGAAATTCCTTCCAACTGTTTCAGAAGCCGATGGAGTTAATTCACTTCTTTTCGGCGGCGGAACCAACCCCATAGATTCCCCTTTAATGGCTCAACTGGAATCCCCTTTAGTATCACAAATCTTTTAAAAAGTTATTTTTTTAACACAGTAAGTCAATGTCGAATTAAGGGGTTTAGGCGCCAGGACTCGCTTGTGCGCTGCGAGATGTACCCCCCCTCTTGACAACATTTAACCCCCTCTGGGCCGGTCTTCCAGGCGTGGGCGGTCCAGACTCCCCTATAGTGCACGCCAGGGTCTGATGCGGGGGGTCCACAGAGCCAGCTTCTAGAGGCCTCTCAGCCCGCTCTGGGCGCTGGATCTGAAGCCCGGTCTCGGGACCCCTGCCCCTGCACAGCAGCCTCGTGTCAGCGCCATCCTTCCCTTCATAGCTCCTCGCGGGGTGACCAGCCTTTCCATCCCCAGGCGCTACATTCCGAAAACACAGGAGCGGGATATATGGCTCCCTGAAGACCACCTTTGCGCGCTCCTGTCAGCACTCTGGTTGGAGCGATAAAATGTCTTCAGAATAGATCAAGGGGTTTTGACTTTAAAATAAAAAGAACTCCGTCGAAGCGGCCCTAAATGACTCGAAAAATAGCATTGTTTATCGCGTTCTTGTTTTTTTTTACATTCAGACTGAGCATTTCCCACTTAGCATGGCACCTTATTCACGGCCGCCACACTTTAATGTAATCAAGCACCCTCAAGTGTATGTTGTGGCGCTCACTTAATCGATGCCAAGCTTTGCGTGATGTTCTTTTAATTTATGCTTTCGGAGGCCCGAGCACTTAACGCAGCACCAGATTCATTTTTATTTACATTGAGCACTTCTTAGAAGTGCCTGCGC
This sequence comes from Lissotriton vulgaris, assembly GCF_964263255.1. Taxonomy (NCBI): domain Eukaryota; kingdom Metazoa; phylum Chordata; class Amphibia; order Caudata; family Salamandridae; genus Lissotriton; species Lissotriton vulgaris. Next base: position 376,148 of record NW_028245796.1, on the reverse strand, counting down.
CTTTAAATCCTGGCTTCAGCTCTCCGCCCACTTTCCACGCAACCCCTTTAATTTGCATACAAGTGATCTGACCAGAGTTGCACTGAGCGGAGAGGATTCTTCAGTGAGTGCCCTCAGTGCTTATTTTAAATACATTTTAAGACTAGCGCCATGGTTTCACCTCTCCTCTTCTTCACAGTGTTTAGCGACCCAGGGTAGAGGCAGAGGAGAATATAACCGGAGCCTTAAGACTGTGCTGTAAGTAACCCAACCTCTCTCCTTGTCTGAATTATAAACACCTTTGTTTAAAGTTTCCAAAATCTAAGTTTAAGGAATTCTGTCCATAAAGTCATTAAATTAAACAAGAGATTGAAACTCTCCGCTGTTTCTGAAAGTGTGGGCATCTCAATGTAATATTTCTTTTGCATAAAATTAATATTTACCTGTTGTTTAATGTTTCTAACTGTGCAAACGGAATACTTTACAGCAGAGGAGTCCCGTAGGCCTGTGTTTGTACTGAAGCGGTCCCCTCCTCTAAAAGGCCAGCAAGGTGCCTGCAGAGGTTGCCCTGGACTATCCAACTCTTGAGGGAACTCACTAGTTGACATATCTAGTACCGAAGTGGAAAGCACTCACGTCAGCATCCCATACATTGAGGGTTGAGCTGTTTTGGCAGAAAGGTGGTGGAGTGATGAAGGGCAGACCACCAGGTACTATTCAGTGACAGTACCTCTTTGCATTATTTACACAAACTCTCACCCTAAAGACCATGCAGCCTCACTCATTGAATGTCAAATAGAATTCATTTTAAGCTCCATGCACCCGATGCAGAGATGTGCTACAGGTATGGCACTGGTAACATGGCAAGAGTTATTTGAATGACCTCTGTGTAATCTTGGGCCACAGACTTTTTAAAAAAATCGTTAATATTTTAGTTATATAAAACATTACATGTTATGCAATATTCATACACAGTTCTGTGTACAGTGATTTACCATCCTGAATGTTACATTTATCATTAAACGGTCAGCTATTTTCCCCTTGTTTTTTTTTTGGGACCTTGTCACTCTATGCATACAATATGTATCATTACTTTTTATAGTTATGGTATGATCAATTATTTATTTATCATTTTTCCCTCCTCCTTTTTCCCCAATCATCTTTTTACAGGTCTGCCTGCCGTCTCTGGTGTGTAGTCTGCGCGGTACTTATATTTTTCCATTAAGATTTTCGCTATATACTTAACAATTCTATATCAAACAATATTAACTCTGCTCTGCCATTCACTCCTCATTTGAGGTCCCCTTTCTTGTCATAATCGATGCCTATTAGCTTCTATACCATTTATCATTGTTCCAATCTATCGAGAGTGAGTGGGGGAGGGGAAAGGGAATCGGGGATCCTTGGGCCACAGACTTGATTGAATAAATAGTTTGGATGATTTGTGTGTGCTGGAGAGAATTACATGAGAATTGTAGGCCACAAGTTTTTAGCTCATAAATTATAATATAGGTCAGCAGGGTAATGCTTTTGTTGCAGATATCCTCATTTAGCCTCCACATCCCAAGTTACACTCAGGAAAAATGTATCAGTGATTTTATGTTCCAATAACAAACATCTGACAGCCGCCCCGACATAATTCATGATGCCTCTGGGGTGGCTTTAACTCCCTCTTTAGTCGCTGAAGGTTGATCAGTGGGTCGGGTTGGATAATCAGTAGCACTTAATATTCTACAAAGCACACATTCTTAACAACACAGTGCTTAGGTTTAACTTTATCTATTGGAAGATTCTGAAGTAGTACCCAGATATGTTGTTCAACATGGAGACAAGGTTCCTGTTGGTCCCTTCACCTCCTACCTCGACTGATCAAAACACACTCAAGAGTGAGTATACGTGTTTGTGGTGCTCTGCTGTGTGACGGGGTCTGGCTGTGCGATGATGTCAGCGTGCGGTGGATTGGTCATGTGTGTAGCTTAGCTGCTAAGCTTCCACATACCACGTGTGACTGATTCAGACAGCCAAGCTTTTTAAACTAACAGCATCTTGCATTCTGGGGATTGTAGTTTAACTTTTGTCAAAATACGCCTGAGCCTCAATTCCGGCCTGCCAAGTGTTGTGGAATGAACAGCTGCAGGTGTCACGCACGAGACCGACCAAGTAACTTCTGGTGATTGGGATAGTGTCGGCCATGTAAGACAGGACAGTGCGAGTGTGTGCCTGTGACTGTGTGGATTTGTCTTTTAATAGTGATAGTATGTCAGTGCGAGTTTGTGTGTGATAGGTTTTAACACTGTGAGCACACAAGACAGCGTGTGTGTCAAAGAGACATGAGCGTGCATAGGGCTGATAAAGTGGCTGTGACAGTGAATGTCACTGTAGTACATGACAGTGTCTGTGGCAACGTGCCGCAGACAGGATCGTATTCACTTTTGACAAGGTTAGATGCGGTGCTTAACCCTTTCGATGCTCATGACGAGCTCAGCTCGTCATGATGCACAGTTGAGCTGTGCTGATGACGAGCTGAGCTCGTCATAAAAAAAGTAAAATAGCAATTTCCAGCACAGGAGGGGAAAACACCTAGCAGCCAAGGTGTTAATTTGTGCCGGTGTTTGCAACCGGTGGTCAGCGACACTGAATTTTGAGGGCCTAAACTTACTTTTCATCATCAAAGTTTGACCCAGAGCGACAGGAAGCAACTTGAGAAACACTAGGAAACATCGACAAAGGGAGGAAGCAGAAATGGAATAAGAATGCAATCGTGAGACAAAGTGTAGGGTAGAAATCACAACTAGGCAACTCATGCACTTGTATATTTTTTATATTTTTGCAGATTAAGTTCTTGTGAGATTGTAATTGCATTTCAATAGAATTTACTACCTCTGTTGTGGAGTTGAAGCACACGACCGTGGTTTATAAGTTTCATTTACAAGATTGCTCCAGTGTGTGGGGGGGCTCTGTGTGGGGGTGTGTGGGGGGCTCTGTGTGGGGGTGTGTGGGGGCTCTGTGTGGGTGTGGGTGGAGGGGCTCTGTGTGGGGGGGCTCTGTGTGGCTGTGTGTGTGGGAGGCTCTGTGTGGGTGTGGGGAGAGGGCTCTGTGTGTGTGTGGGGGCGGGCTCTCTGTGAGTTTGAGTGTGGCATTTGCGAGAGATTAAGCTATTGGCATTGTAAATGACAATGCCATTTATTTATGTTAAAAAAAACATAAATAAAAATAATGTCAAGAGCAATGCCAATAGCTCTAACTTTAACAAAGGCAAAACCATTGCATTGTAAATGCTTGTTCCTATTTGCCTCCTGGTATCTCACACAAGTTCCATTGCTTTTGCTGCAGTTACTTTTATTAGTTTATTGCACATGTATAACATGTTTTCATTTTGCTGATTTACTCAACGTTTCTGCTTTTGAATTCACTACCTCTGTTATGGTGACACCTCTGCTTTAGCTTTGTCAAATGAATTAGGTTTTTTTTTTGGACCTATTTTATGCTGATAATATCCTTCAAGTTAGGCATGTGTATTTAACCATAGATTCAGTGTATTAGTATTCCAGTTATTGTGAGACTTACTGTGTTCTTAGATTTTCTATGGGTAGACTCTCCAAAGTCCTGTCTAAACCTTCCCCTTCTACGAAGGCACTTTTGACTCTTACTGGATCTAGATACCAGTGTTTATCAATGGAGGAAACGTTGGATACTCCTTCCTCTAAGGCCTCCTCTACCACATCGACTTCTTCACAATCTAGTACTACCAAGGGCTCTATTAAAAGACTCAAAAAGGATCCTCCTTCTCCCCCGAAGCAGTCTACTTCAACTACAATGGATCTTTTACTGGATGAAATAAGGGCCTTAAAACCTTTCATTGAAGAGACAAAATCCACTCTATTAATGCTTTCAGATACGTGGTCAACTGTGGATACCCGGGTACCGTCCTGGAACAAAATATGACTTCACTGGAATCTTCTGTTTCTAAGGTAGATCCCTTGTGTGCACAAGTCTCAGTCTTACATAAGCAGATTGAAAATTTGGAAAACAGAAATAGAAGAAACAATCTCCGCATTTATGGTTTGGCAGAAAATTCAGAAGGTTCGGACCCTATTGCTTTTTTCAAATCCTTTCTACCAAAATTACTTCATTTGCCAGATTCTACTACTCTTAACATACAAAGAGCACGCCGTCTAGGCTCAATCCCTGGAGGCATAGCTGCTTCGACTGCAAGAAAACCAAGAGGTGTTATCCTGTACTTCCTCGAATACACCAGCTTACTCATGATGTTATCTGCTGTAAGATCCATGAAACGTATTACTTGGTCAGGGAACCCTCTTTATTTTTCTCAAGATTATGCCAAGTCTACAGCGGATCGACGCAAGGAATTTTTGTCCCTTCGACCACAACTACGCTCCATGGGAGCACGCTTTGGGCTTTTCAATCCTTGCCTTTTCAAGGTGACTCTCAATAATAAGACTACCACTTATGAAGATCCGATGAGATTGAAAAGCTTTCTGTACTCCCACAATGTTGATACAATGGAATTCGCCTCTGCGTCCCCTTCTGAATAGCCTCTTTATTTGTGTGATGTTTATGCTTCTTCAGGTTCACATTTAATGGTTCTAATTCCTTTTTGATGGTTACTGGTTTTATGTTTTGACTTATATTTCTCGCATAACTGTTTTTCTGCCCAGACTTACCTTCATGTCCTTTTTTACCCTAACAGATGTCCTTCCTGTGTATCATTCCCCTTTCCTGATGTTCTTGGAGTCCGTGGATTTCGTTCTCCCTTCCCACCCTTCCCCCTGACTTTTGGATCCGTCATTGTTCTATGTGGCTTCCACTCTCCCATCCTCTCCAGGTTTTGTAAGTTATTTTTTCTGATTATATCTCTCTCATTCCTTCCTATTTTTCTCTTTCTTCTTCTTTTTTCTTACCTGTTCCTCTCCATGACTTTGCATCTTCTTTTAATGCTATCACCTTGTTTTATCCATTGTTTTTCATGGATATCTCTTGTTTGGTTTTTGATCTATTTTCATGCAGTTTTTACATGCTTTTATTGCTTTTGTTCTTCACATTTGAGCTTTGACATTTGAAATGTTTTTTTTGATTTCTGTACATGCCTTTAAAAATCATATCTTGGAATGTTAGAGGTTTACATTCACCAATCAAAAGACAGAGAGTTTTAACACACCTTGCCAAATTAAATGCAGATATCGCTTGTTTACAAGAATCAAACTCATCGGATGAGGAATCTGCTAAATTGAAGAGAGGTTCGGTGGGCGAGGTTTATTTTTCCACGGGTGATGGTAAGCGAAATGGAGTTCTGATTTTATTTCGAAAATCCCTTCACGTCAAACTAATAACGAGTTGTGTGGATAGGTTCTAGTGAAATTCACATTAGATGAGGTACCTATTTCCATTTTAAATATTTATGCTCCAGCGACTGGTGATGCCTCTTTTTGGACCTCCCTAGCACCGCACATTACACAACACTATGTTGACAATGTTATTCTTGTAGGTGATTGCAATGAAGTCTATGACCCATTTCTTGATAGACACTCATCTAGCGCTTACATCCCTCACAGATCCCATAAATCTTTTACACAACTTATTACTCAGTATAAACATATTGATGCATGGAGACTTTGCAATCCCACACTGCGTGAATACTCCTTCTTCTCACCACCTCATCAGACCCAATCGCAATTAGATTACTTTTTCGTTTTACACCACCTTTCCCAGTCCCTTTTTGCTTCTGACATTTGTTCAATTTTAATTTCCGATCACGCGCCAGTCTCTATCAATTTGGATGTTTTACATAAACCTAATTCTACTCGGAAATGGCGTTTTAATAATTCTCTCTTTCTTGATTCGGAATTTGTCTCTTCCTTTACATCCTTTTTTCATGACTACTTTTTGCTCAATCATACTGATGATATCCAATTTCCTGTAATGTGGGATGCCTTTAAAACATCGGCCAGAGACTTTATTATTAACTATGTTTCTCGTAAGCGGAAGAAAGCTCAACACATCACTACTAAACTCTTATCTAAAATTAAACGATTAGAACACTCTTTCTACACTTCCAAATCTAAAGATTGCTTAACTGAGCTCATTGCTACTAAACTTCAATTCAATAAAGATTCCACATATAACGCCTCTAATTTTCTATTAAAATCCAGTGCTAAATTCTATGGTTGTCAAAATAAAGCTGGGAAATTATTAGCCAATTATTTAAAAGTAAAACAAAATAAAGTTAATATTGATTCCATTTTTGGTCAGGATGGTGCAGTAAAGCACAAAGATGACGACATTTTACAGGAATTTCTTCATTTTTACGAAACCTTATATTCCTCTGAATCAGTTTCTTCTGAGCAATCCATCTCTCAATTTCTGTCCAAAATTAAATCACCTTTTGATACACCTCCAGATCTTTCCCCATTAGAAGCGGATCTAACGCAAAAAGAACTGTTTCATGCACTCAATACTCTCAAAAATGGAAAAGCCCCAGGCCCAGATGGTTTTACTGTTGAATTCTTTTCTCACTTCTCTAAATTGCTTATCCCCAAATTACATATTCTTCTTTCCACTTTTTTTTTAATCCGGTTCTGCTTCTGGTACATTTTCTGATGCCCTTATTTGCATTATTCCAAAACCAGGTAAGGATACTCCACACTGCAAAAACTATCGTCCCATCTCTTTAGTTAACATAGATTACAATTTTTTTTCGAAAGCGTTAGCCTTGCGTTTAGAATAAAATTTACCTGAGCTCTTAGGAAAGGAACAGTCCGGTTTCTGTAAAGGAAGGTTGCTGGCAGATAACACTAGATTATTTTTTTGCTATTCTTTCTAAGACCTCACATTCTTCTCACCCCCTTGCAGCCATAGCTTTAGATGCTGAAAAAGCTTTCTATAGGGTTGAGTGGGCATATCGTTTTAATACTCTGAAGTGGTTTGGTTTTGGTCCAAAAATTTCCACACTCATTTCACTCCTATATTCTCACCCATGATGGCGAATGGTGGCTTATCTTCTTATTTCTCTCTTAATAGAGGGGTCAGACAGGGTTGTCCACTTTCACCTTTCTTATTTAATCTTGCTCTTAACCCTTTTTTGTTGCCGATTCGCCAAAATGATCAAATACATGGTTTCACTTTCCAACAATCTACAATTAAAATGGCAGCCTATGCCGATGATGTGTTATTATTTTTATCCCAACCTACTTCATCCCTTCCCGCATTCTTAGATGAAGTTAATTCTTTTGCATATGTTTCTGGCTACAAATTAAATAAAGATAAATGCCAGATCCTACCCCTTACTAAATTTACTTTTCAAAATGATTTCTCGAATTCGGGCTTTACGTGGAGTCCCAACTCTATTAAATATTTGGGTCTTCATTTTACATCTTCCCTTTTGGGTACAGTTACTCGTTGTATGGAAGACTGTATACAAAAATTAACTAACCTCACTACGAAATGACATCCCTTGTATCTGTCCTGGTGGGATAGACTAGACACCATCAAGATGATGCTTTCTCCTATTATCCTATTTTCAATTTCTAATATACCATTTTCTATATCCTTAAAACATTTTAAGAAAATCAACTCCATTTTGTCTACCTTTTTGTGGGGCCATAAAAAAATCTCACATGTCTTTATCCAAATTGATGCGTCCTAAAAAGGAGGGAGGGGTCAACTTCCCAAATGTTTCCTTGTATCATAAGTCTTTTTTATTAAATCAAGCGTCCAACTGGATTACTGATTCCACCTCATCCTCCCCTCTTTGGTTGGCCTTGGAACGCTCTTTCATATCTCCTTTTTCATTCAAGGAATATCTTTTGTTTACTCGGAAACCATAATCCATATCTACTCCTATTCTTAAATATACTTCCAAGATTCGTCCTCTCCTTCCTATTACTTCCTTTCTTGATCAACCCATTTGGCACAATACATCTATCTTAATTAAAGGTAAACCCATTTTTGGGAAATCCTGGAAATCGCGTGGTCTTATTTGGGTTCACCAACTATTCCATCACAATCAGGTTATCTCATTCTCATTAGCTGCCTCCTCGTTTCATTTACCTCCCACTTTTTGAGCTAAATACTCGTTTTTGACACTTGCACTACAATCTGCTTTTGATGCTTCTCTTGTTTCTCCTCCCCCCTCGTGTCAGGAGTCCTCTGATACACCTTCACTACGCTCTTTACTTCTTAAACATTCCAAAGCTTCCACAATTTATGCACTTCTTCAATCTATACTCTCACCCCGTATTAAAACTAAGACGGAAGAAGCTTGGGAAGAAGATTTGGAAATTTCTTGGCCTATTGAGTTTTGGGACAAATTATGGTTGAAGATACGCAAATCTTCCAGGGCTGCTAACACAACTCAGACAATATTTTTCATTTATAACCGTCTATTACTACCACCATTGACTCTTAGTAAACGATGCCCAGATACCTCTGACAAATGTTGGTCCTGCTCTTCACCACATGCAGACCTATTCCATATGCTTTTCAAATGTCCCCTAGTTCATACTTTTTGGGTGAAGGTGTGGTCTCAAATTAACAAGATTTTTTCTTCTACTCACTCTTTTTCTATTTCTCATATTTCCCTGGGCAGTGCATCTCCTATTTGGGAACATTGTGCTTTCAGGGTAAAAATATTTGATTTACTAATAGCAGTAGCCTTCCAACAAATTACCAAAAATTGGAAAGATTTTACTAACGTCTCATATCAGGCTTGGTGGTACGCTGTTTGCTACAATCATAGATTAGATACAACATTTGTCTACCCCTTGATTCTAGCTACAAAGAGGAGAGAATTTTGGAGCCCAGTTACATTATTTTTTGATATGAGTGCTAGGTGTTCTTTGTCTTTAACCCCAATACAACAAGAAGTTACTAAACCTCCATGATTTCCTATAGGTTACTATATGTACTTTTTCTATTTTACACTTTTTACATTTATTGTATATCTCCTATGTAATTCATTGTTCTGTAATCTACCAGTTGCTGGTCATGCTTACAGTCCTTCTCAACTTTTGACCTTATTTATTCTTATTATTACTATTGCTTGTTTTGCTGTTTGATCATATTCATTATATGCAATGTCTTATTTTGTAACTTTTTACTTTATTTGTTTCAATAAAACTTTTCTGAACTTAAGCTAAGAAAATCGCGATAAATCCTGGGTTATAACCTGGCGTAATTCTGTATAATTTGCTATAATTTCATGTTTTTAGGGTACAGCAAATTACAAGAGTTCCACCCACCGCTACAAAATACCCTCTAAGTAATGATTGCAGACATTCACCTCGGGTGCTTTATGTTTCCCTGTTTTTCCTGAGGTCCCATCATTGAACGTTGAGTTTTGAGTGCAGACTTCAAGCTCACTCCTGGACAAGACACCCTTGAATCCGTTGTGCAGATGTTTGCAGCTTTGAGAACTGTGCAGGTAGAAGCCACACTTGTGAGCATGATGACTTTTTTGTTACTCTATTATTAATAAACGGCAGGGAAAGGTAGATCTCACTGGTTGCCATGATTCACTCTTTGGGTGCTTGTACCACTTAGGGACCCAAATGTGGCACTCTCCAGTGTTTGACCGAGCCTCCTGGCCTTGTGCTATATCCCTACGCCGACTTCCCGCCTCTTGGACCGCATTCTGAACTATCATTTCTTTTGGGATCCATATCAGGCTTCGTGCATATTGCTAACCTCCTGTCTTGCCATAAAATGACGATTTTTATAGGTTTACTGATTAAAGAATCGAGATTTTATTAAAAACAAGGGGGCTTATTTATGATCCCCTGCGTCAATTTTGCACCACCGGTGCATCACTTTTTGTGACGCAGCGGTGCCATGTTGCGCCATATTTATGAAGTGACGCATCTAGATAGATGCGTCACTTCGTAAACCGCTGCACTACATTATACGTGCGCCAGGTATAATGTATACAGAGTGGGCGTACCCCCACAAGAAAGGGTTGTAGGAGTGGCACAGCAAAATCTATGAGATTTCCCTGCGCCTCTTTTCGGAAGCCAATGCGTCAAAACCTTACGCCTGCCTCATGGCAGGCGTAACGGTGACGCAGGCCCTTTCACATGGGGCTTACCTCATGTGATAGGAACATTGCTGGCGTTGCGTCAGGCTTCCGACACAACTCCAGCAATCCGCCACTTTTTGCGCTGAAATATACGTCAGTTATACTGACGTATCTGTCCTTCCTTGCAACATGATGTGTCATATTGTAAAGTGACACATCATTGGTGTCGCAAGGAGTGCGCCCTGATAAGTGGCGCATCACTGTTTTCACACAGCGATGCACCACTTCTCGTGAATGAGGCCCAAGAAGGCTAGCATTATCCCACCCACCCTCCCAAAGAGTACATTTTGTGAAATATGTTAGAATTTTTTTTAATGGTGTCATTTAAGGTTATTTGAATGTTTTGGTGGGTAGATTCATTTCCTTTATGTGTTTATTTTATTGCAGATTAAAGGTTTTTCCATCAGAAGTGGTTTGCTAATACTATGTTTTTGAGGACGCTCAACAAGAGGAAGAAAATGGAGGATGCAGACTCTTTATGGGATATGACCATTCTTTTTTGTTTGTGATGCTATTAATTTCCATTCTGGGAAACTTTTAAGTCGTGTTGCTGCACAGAAGAAGTAATAATAAATGTAGTTCATAATGCTTGTTTTCTGAACCGCACTCATTGCCAGTGTTGTTTAATTCCTTAAAGCAGCACTGCCTTGCAGTGCACCCTTCCTTCCTAAACCTGCACTGATCGGTAGTGCTTCGTTGTTTTCTAAACTTCCACCTTTCTCCAGAGTTTTGTTGTTTCTTCAGCTAGCTGTGCACCGGTGCTTCCTTGTTTCTTCAACGTTCCCTACACATGGAGTACCCTTTTCACAGTTTCACAGTCCTTGCCTTTTTTCCCTCTTTCCTTAGTACTGTAGCAGGGATTCCGTTCTCTTACAGAACTGTGCATAGAGACCAGGAACCTCAGTGAATTAGGGTGACCCAAAACTCACCTCAGTATCCAAAATCCCCTTACCGAGCTAGCTACAGTGTCTCATTGGTCATAACAAACTCCCAATGACTTAGACAAACCAGAACATGAACTTAGGTTACCTCAGGTATCGTGGAACACATGAACACTCTTTCGCTCTATAATCATTTCAAACCAGAACGTGGAGTAACAGAGGACACGTGCACTTTTGAAATATTTATTATTCATTGCAAGGTTCTCAAACGCAATATCTTATATAATGCAAAAAGACATATTATAAGAATCAGAGTTATCAGCATAGTTACTAGTCCATAATAAGCAAACGGTGATAGCATATTATAATGCTAAAATCAATAGAAATTAATAACACCTATTTCTCGCACTCCCTACTTAGCATACTATATTATATCTAAGAAGGTCTCATTTGGGTTTTAGCAGGGCGGGCCCATACCTCTAAATGTCAGGAGGAGAGAATCACATCATCTGCTGCCTGCTCTCTGCATGCGAAGCATCATCAAGTGTGTTTTTGCATTCTCAGTAACTCTATCTTAAACCCGCTTAGAGCCCAATGTTGGCAGCAACTGTATTTGTGTTATGTCTAATGTGGTGCGAGGATCAGGCCTCCCAGCAACCTTGTGTTAGGTTATTCTTAGAGGGTTCAGCACTCAGTGTGCAGACAGTGTACCAAGTGTACCAAGCACGACTGATATCAGAGCAATAACATATTATTCTCAAACAAATGACATCTTTCGTCTAGGTTGAAAGCTACAATAACAATTATGTGTTGTGTGCAAACTGAAGCCGAAGGAAAATATGTCGTTTAAACATTTAATAAACTCATGCTAACTTAACACAGTATATAGAAAAGCAGTAACTATATGACACCCCCCCCCCCCCAATGATCCGAGGACGGTCAAAAAACACAAGCCAATACTAGAATAAAGGCATAACATGAAAGCAGAGTTCAACAATATTGAGCCAAGCTAAATATATGTAAATGTATATAAAAAAAAACTATATAAAAATATGTACGAATGCCTATAGTGGCCAAACAAAATGCAATTAAAAGTCTTTAACTTGAGGCCAAGTATAAAATTATAGGCCTAGATCATATAAAGTCAAACGTTCGTAAGAAAAAGGGCACTTTTCAAAAATACTAAAAAGTCATGTGCCAAAATAATGAAAGTCTCCAAGGCATCTCATGATTGGACCGAATATGCAAAATAGGCAGCAACAGCCTCCAACATGAAATCACTGTTATCATCCGAAAACAGTTCAGCCATCCAATTAAGCAATGGGAAAGAACATACGTGCTCCTCCAGCACCGGATTCTCTAGCAATATCAGAGGACAACTCGGTGCGTTCTCAAGAACGCTGTGTGTCAGAAACTCATGCGCCACTGCGGATATGTCCCACTGACACATTAGTCCATGCATCGCTGCCAAGGCCATAATCCTTTCGCCAGAACAAACCAACTCATGAGCAACTACGGGGCCCATCAGGTGATTAAAATCGACGTCAGGAGATATCGGCAAGCAGAGACACAAATCAATGGCCCAGTCGAAATCGCAGCTCAGGCAACGAAACACAGGCTGGACACATGTGAAATAGGAAAATCAAAACGATAATCCAAATGCCGTGCTTAAAGTCGCAAGCGGCAGGGTGCCATAGTAATCAAGCATCCGGTTACGAAACAGTGTCAGAAGGAGCTGAGCGGCTTCTTGCGCAGGACGGGCATCCATGTTTTAGGAAGCAAAATAATATCAAAATGCCTGCAGCCAAAGCCAGCAAAACAGGGAATCCGCCAAACAAACTTGAAAATATAGAATGGAAGAACGCAGGTATGACACCAAAAACTTTTCCAAAGGTAGTCACGAGACCACTGCTAACTAATTTAAAAAAATGAGCTAAGCCAGACGTGGAGGAGGCATTAAAGATTTGATGAACTAATTCGCAGAAATTAAACGGCAAGTCAGTATTTAAAAGTGCCTGCACCTCTGTGCGTGTGTTAGCTATGTGAAGGACATAAGTTTCACGGGCCGAGCTCAGGGCCACTTCCTTTTGAGACAAAAGGGCTCTTATTCTACTCATACCATTGAACTACGCTTTCAAGGTTGGGATGCGCGGCCAGATGGAAACATCTGAATTCCCATGTGTGGGAGGATATAGTACATTTTTGCCAGTCAGTCAGTCATAAGCTTTTATTCGATATGCAAGATATCTTATAAGCACATTTACAATACAATCATTACAATGTACAAAAAGCATCACTTTAAGAAGTCAGTATAAGAACTCATTTAAAAAAGATAAAAGGGCATGGGGTGCCCGAAATAATTTAGCTAAAAAGAGGATTAAACCTCTACTGACAATCTCTTACATCGAATAAGCCAAAACTGTTTTAAAAATTTTGCTGTTCCACATACAATAGGAGTGGAGGTGTCCGTAGTTAGAATGCGCAAGGCTACTAAGTGGCTACGTGTACCCATGTTTCGGCAAAGAGGTTTCAGCCAAAAACTCCTAGGCCTTGCATAGTCCGGGCATTCAAATAGAACATGCGCGATGGACTCTACCCTACTCGGGCAACAAGCACAATTGGGGGACGTACGGGCCGCTGATTTCCAATTTGATGTCACAGCACCAAGCGGGAGGGATCCAACTCTAAATTTAAAATAAAGAGCTCGATCAAAGGGGAGGGTAATCAGGTCCAGGTAGGGTTCAAAGGCCACAATGTCTTTGACTAATAAGAAGGCAACAGTAGACTTGCAGTGGTTTGAGTTTGTAATTAGTTGCTCCGCAGTCCACTTCCAGAAAAGGGCCTTAACAACTTCTTTTGGAGGGGCTGAACGTGTTGACCAGTGGTCCCCCAATCCAATCTTCTCCAGAAGCTTTTTAGTTTCTCTTAGCCATCTTATTTTAGCCCAACCCCCCAAACTCATTATTTCCCCCAGGCCATCAGCGTAGGATTTTAGCTCTTCACCCCTCCAGATTCGTGTCCATAAAAGGAGGGGGCGAAGCTGGGCTTGGTCTTTAATGTTTTTACAGCCTGTATCCAACAACACTGGTACGGACGGTGTGCTCAGAGGGATAGAAATGAGGGATTTTAATAGCTTGCTCTCCGCTGTCGCCAAGGTGTCCAGTCGGCAGTGGCCCCACAATTCTGCCCCATACAGGGCTGATGTCACTACCTTGGCCTTGTAGATATCAATTACCGGGGTGAGTGATCTCCTAGGTGAGGCCCGGAACTCCCTCATGAGAGCTCCTCCTACTCTCCTGTGATTAAGGACCATTTTGTTGATGTGATTTGCCCAAGACAACCTGTCCGTTATCCGAATGCCGAGGTAGTCTAATTCGGACACTTTCTCCAAGGCAACAGAGTTAAGCGTTGGTGGGCGGCCCAGTTTCCTTGGTGGATTTAGGACTAGATATTTTGTTTTGTCCACGTTAATTATTAACCCTTTTGCGGCGCAAAACTCTTGGAAACGCGTTAGCAATTTCTGGAGGCCTTGGGGAGTCTTCGAGATCAAAAGCGTGTCGTCCGCAAAAAGCAGAGTGGGGATCCGGACTCCTCCGAGACAGGGGGCGTCAGCTGGCTCTTGTTGGAGATGTTCTACCACCCCATTCACATAGAGTGAGAATAGGGTGGGCGCCAAGACGCAGCCCTGTCTTACGCCCCTGGACACTGGTATCTTCTCGGTGAGTTCTCCGTTTTTACCCCAACGGACCTGTGCAAAGGTATGGGCATGGAGGCTAATGAGGAGGGACAAGATGTAAGGGGGTAATCCCAGCTCGTAAAGCACCCTCCAAAGCTCCTCCCGGGGGACTAGGTCAAAGGCAGTCTTCAGGTCTATAAAGGCCAAGTAAAGACTACCCTTGCCTAGTTCCACCACCTTCCACCCCAGTAGTGCCAACCTAAACACCTGCTCTATTGTCCCCATTCCAGCCCGAAAACCTGCCTGAAAGTCCGATAGGATTTTGTTCTCCTCCACCCAATGGAGGATCCTTCCGAGGATAGCTTTACCAGCTATCTTTTGGGTGGAGTCTATCAGGCTTATGGGGCGGTAGTTCCCCGGGGCTTCCCTACATCCTTTTTTATAAATCGGGACCACCACCGCCCCTTTCCAGGATTCAGGCACTGCCCCTCCCATCATGATGTCGTTTAGGAGAGCAGCAATAACCCTTCCCCATTCCACTGGGTATGCCCTCATGAGATCCCCCGGGAGGCCATCTGGGCCTGCTGCCTTTCGAGGCGCTACCCACCCTATAACCTTTTCAATCTCTAGGGGAGTGAAGAAATCATAGGCGTGAGGTTCAATTGCTAGTGTAAGGTTCCACCCAACGTTCAGTTCCCCGTCTGGAGGGAGGTATAAAGCCCCAAAATGTTTCACCCAGTTTTGAGGCGGGATGTTGCAGGGTCTCATAGCTGCATCGGGTTTATTCCGTGTGGCTATGAGATTCCAGAAGGCCCTTGAATCCTTACTTTTACTGGCTTGGAGGAGGTCTTCCCAGAATTTTTCCTCCCACTCCCTCCTAGCAATTTTGAGGGATTCGTTATAGGCCTTTCTTGCTTCCTGTATCACATTTCGGGGTTTGTGCTTTACTGCCTCAACTAGGTTTGCCTTAAGTACCCTACATGTATGGGTATACCAACCATTATCCAGTTTTTTAAATTTGTTGTTACCCGACTTGCTAGGGTGTGAGGTGAACACATTAGTCAAGGCCTCCACTAAGGAGACAAAAAGCCCACTCACTCTACCCACCCCTTCTAGGGAGGACCCGAGGGTTGTCACCGTATAATTTAAGAGGGTTAAAATTTCCCCTACCTTTGCCTCAGAGAGGGCTAGTTTCGCCCATTTTATTCGTCTACCACATGGGGAGACTTCAGACTCATCCGGGGGTACAGCTACCCGGTTGGTATTGTCCTTCCTTGCGGGACACCACCACCGGTCCATGCTTAAAGAGACTGGATTGTGGTCGCTTTCAGTCGTAGGGACCACCTGCATGTCCCTTACATATGGCCATAGGTATACATCTATTAGTAAATAATCTATCCTAGAGGTGTGTCCTGGCCTGTTGTACGTGTGGGCACCCCCCTATCCGAGGTTGTCCTCCCATTTGCTGCCCTTAAGTTAAATTCAAGGGTCAGAGAGTATAACTGGAGCACCACTTCTGTCCACCTTCTGATCAGTGGGATTTCCAGTACGGGGATCCCCAGCCTGGCATCCTCCTCATCTTGGTCGAGGCCGACGTCTGAGCCCAAGGGCTCGTACGTGCAGTTCATGTCGCCCGCAACCAATGTGCGTGACTTATGTGGGGTATTCTTTAGCAAAGTCTCGAGGAGAGATATTACAGGAGACTTTCTCCCACCCTTGGTCCCCATGGCATAAACGTTATAGACATTTAGGACCAGTCTTCCCCTTTGATCTATTAGGGTGATATTTTGTATGTCCGGGGAGCCTGTGGGAAACTCCTCTATTCTGCAGTCTAGAGATGCTGCGACCCAAATGAGAAGGCCACCCGAAGGTCGCCCTCTCCCTGTTTCCGACACTTGTGCAGGGGAGAAATAGGTAGAAAATCCCACCCTATGAACCGACACCAGGCTCCATGTCTCTTGGAAAATACACAGGGAGTGCTCATCAACCCAAGCAGTAAAGCCTGGTAGAGCCAGTTTTCTTGCAATCCCTGCGACATTCCAGCTGAAAACCTTAAGGACTAGGTCCGTCACAGCTGGAGTGTCGCTGGGCGCGAGAATGTCCCTGTCTGTGGTCCTCCTCAAAAGTGTCTGAGGTGAGCAGGGGTTTTGGGGGGTGGCTTTATGGTCTACTATCCCGTTTTCAAGGTTAGTTTGGGTGGCTGATGCTCCATTTGGGTCTACTCTACTCCCAATTTCCAGTCAGTAGGGCCCTGATGCCCACAAATGATTCACCCTTATGCCCCCCGTAGGCCCTGCCCAGTGTGTCTCCCAGTTTTGACTGAAGTCAGGGGAGCTTAAACTTCCTCCAGTTAAGTTAACAATTTGCCTGGGATAGAAATAAGAAAGATCTACCACTTTAACCCCTGGAGCCCCAATGTTTTTAATAGGAGTACAGATCGAGGGCAATGAGGTAATATGAATTTTTATGGTCAATTGTGTCCCCTAACGTAGACCCCAACGCCTCCATGTACGTGCTTCAAGTACATGTATGTTCCCTCCGCTTCTAGCTATGAAGACGCAAATACATTTGCGTCCAACGTTAACATGTTAACAAACCCACCATGAATGGGTCGGATATTCCGTTCCTAAGTATGCCTTGCCACCGTCTTTACATGGTGCACTTTCACGTATTCCTGGCTCTGGTGAGTTAGGCCCCGATTCCTGCCATCGAGCCCTTTCTGCCTTCTGTCTCTGAAAGCTGCTGTTTGCCGCTTCCATGACCCTTGCCTTACTCCCTGTGCGGCGAGCGGTGCCTGGCTCGACCTACTTGTCTGCCAAGACTGTATTTTGCCTTCATGTTATCTGCTTCGCTCCTCGAAAATACATTCCTGCCTAGTGATTTAGGAAAACATCTTCCCAGCTGCGGAGCAAAGGGCCCAGCCTTTCTGTCTCCGTACAAGTAAGTCATAGCTCCCGTTACCATGGTAGGCCCATGGCCCCCCCGCATCTCATGTAGACACGTAGACACATATGCACGCACTAGCAGTCAGTATAGAATAGCTTCTGCCCGAGAGACCTTTCCTTCAAGATAATACAGTTCCTTAAACACAAGATATCAGATATGATTTGGGATTAGGTTGTTCTGACACTCCAGACTTCTGTCTCCACATGTAGGGCTAAATGTCAAGTCCCCTTCACCCTCCAGTTTCACGTCAATCATACGTCATGCTTCTGCGCGCGCATCTCTGCCACATATTTCTGCTGACACTGCAGGATTCTTCTATGGATCCACCTACCTGTGTTACGTTTCAAGTGACGTTTCTAGCACACGCCTCCGTGTACGCCCTCGTGCACGCCTTCTGTTACGCACATGTGTTCTTATCTCGTTTCTCTCAGCTGTTACGCCTTCTGCATCTATCATTATTGTAATGCATTGACTATATATATGATGTTCAGTTAATAAAGCATTGTGATTCCCTTCCTGAACCCTTGTGGTGATGGAACATGATACCTGGTTCGAACCAATTCCTTTTTAAGGAATAAAACCTTTTCAAAACTCAGATGCCACGGACTATGCCTCTTATTTTTGACTGAGTTATTCTTATTGAACTTTACCGCATAAATTCCGTATAGGTAATTTAAATTTACCACATAATTGGCGCCCGAATAGGGACCCCCTCCCCCACCTTACGCGCCGGTGGTGCGTTGCAGGCCTGGCCCCCTGCCACAGCCGGACGGACAACTACGCGTACCCGCAGGATTTCCTGTATCTCCCTCAGGCCAACGGAGGTGACTGAGGCTGCGATCGACACCCAGACGAGGCGGTGAGGAGTGCGGAGGATCCCGACCAGAGCCTAGCTGAGAGAGCAAAGTCCGAGGTATTCAGAGGCCCACCAGTTCCGAAGTTCCGAAGTTCCGATGTATCTACGTCACGAGTCGAATCGAGTCCAGTTCGGTCCAGTCCAGTGTCGAGTTTCCGAGGCCTTCCGTTTCCGTGCTTCCCGGTGAGTACCGTTGCTGGGGACGCATCTAGACGGGTGCATTAATTTGTGTCCGGTCAAGACGGGTTTGGGTACACAGACCCGGTCTGCACTGTTTAGCGGTGTATCTGTACTGTTTAGCAGTATATCAAGTATGCAGGTAGCTAGTTTTATTCTGGTTTTTCAAAATGTTTAAATGTGCTTTAATGTCGTGGTATGAGTGAATGTTCGATCTATATTATTGTGTTCATTGTATTAGTTGTGTCCAAATACGAGTAAGTATCAAGTACCAAGTAGCACGGCTGAAACATGCCGCTGTTTTCCAAACTAAGACAGATAGGAACTAGAAAAGGGATACTAGAGGAAGCTGTTCCCATTCCACCTAGGGACACTCCAGGGTATTTTATGTACCACAAACACGGCCTAGATGCTGTATTATATCTCGACTTATGGGTGGATTACACCAAAGATTTAGCACAGAATCAGAGATGGCCCGCTACTGGGACATGGGATGCCGAGTGCATCATGAGAGTAGAAGAAGCATTATGGAAAAAGAAAGCCAGACAGTCACAGAAAGATGCCATTGAACTATGGCGTAAAGAATCGCACAGACGGACAGAGAAAGCATTCAGAAAAGCAGAAAGAGATAAAGAGGATTCCGAAAAAGCCAGAGAAAAAGAGTTACTAGAAGAAGGAGAACGAGTTAGGATAGAACAACACGATAGACGCAGTAATGCCATTATGACAGGACTGTATCCAGTCCTGGCCGAGGGCCTGCCGAAGGCAACCCCGGAAGTACCGAAAGATCTTCCCCCTCCATTGGTTCCGACTAAATTACGTCACAAGACCGCAGCAGAGATTTTCCTTTCTTCTTATTTAGACGATGTAGCACCCGCATACACCAATGTTCCACCTGTACTTATACCACCCGCTAATAACAACCTTCCCCAACGACAGGCCACTCCTCCACCACTTCCTGCACCCCCCATCAATCCTATTAATCCGCTTAATCCTTTTGGGTCCGATACGGTCCCACCGACAGATCATGCTCAAGCCTCCGCTTCAGGAGGTGCCTCAGGAGGTTATCAGACCCCGCCACAAGTACATCGATTGAATATTAGAGAACTAGCAATGCAACATACTCAGAAACCGATTACTAGTGAAAAGGCGAAAGAACTTATTACACACTGTAGATATGACCCCATACCAGGCAAAGATGGTTGCATGTTATTAGCCTCAATACGTATAAGACGTGCTACAAATTTCTTAGTTTTGTTTCCAGGAATGATAAGTAATCTAGACAGGATATATCATTTTTTTCAGACGGGGGAGGGTCCGGAATGTATTAAGGAGGCCATGACGCATCAGAAAGTAGACATTCAAAGCTTATTATTAAGATTCTTCATAAACTGTTTCATTAGAGAACGAGACCGGCCTGGTGTAGATGATGAGGAGATGAAGGTACTAACTACATGGAGTCAGAATATTTCAGACGGAAAACATGATAAACAGAATAGTATAGAGGCCATGTACAGAAAAATTCGTAAAGTAATAGTAGAATTTCATGACAAAGAGAAAACTGAAAGAGAAGCAGAATCCGATACAAATAAATCCTCAGGGGAGGATGAGCCAGAAGATAGAGGAACGATAGCATATGTAGGTAAGAGTAGATCTTTTAATAAAAGGATACGTCCAGAAAGCAAGAGACTTTTTCATGCTGCTATGTCAAATCCGAAGACTCCTGAACATTTGTTTCAGGCTACCGATAAAATACTTCAAGAACGAATGGGGTACCACGTACTCAATTCTATGGATGAGCAAGAATTAGCCAGGTCAGCAGTACAATGGGCTGACGATTCAGATAAATATAACGATGACGCATTAGCACAAACCTTTTTGAATCTTTCCCCAGACGAACAGCGACTAGCTGGTATATACATGATACAGCACCTCCTCATTCTGTATAAGAGCCAACATTCTGATCCAGGTCCCTTACCTGATGTGCTAATAGAGCTACTCATGAATAAATGGAGAGGCCTAGGTACCGATTTAATTAAGGTAATTTTAGAACATTGACACAGATATAGTGCCTTTCTGAATCCACAGTTTGTTTCAGCTCCACCCCCAGAAAGAAAAATGTTTTACATAGACAGACAAAATCCCTTACGAGAAGTGCACCCAGTCAGGAATGATGATAACACCTTTAGACGTGTGTTTGTGTACACGCCCATAACTAAAATAGAATTATTGGAAATGAAGAAACTAGTGCCCAGTCACGATAAAGACCCTGCAGGTTTCCACCGAGAAATAAAGGACATGTTACTTATGGGTGACTATACCTATCCCGACATCATGAAAATATTGAAAGTATTATTGCCTGCCGGTATTTACGAGAAACTGAAAGAAAAAGAATGGGAGGTGGGAGAGCAAAAGATCGAGTGGGCAGCATTAGAGAATGAAGAAAATACTCGAACCCCAAGCCTAGGGCTTGGGGATAAAACTAAAGCATTACCAGGATTGTTAGTACAAGTATTGCCACGTTTATTAGCAACAAAAAAGGAGGACTGGGATGCAATCTCAGCCTGCAAACAGAAACCCGATGAAGACACTAGTGATTTTTATTCCCGATTCGAGAAAGTTTTATTATAAATAGTGGTCTGAAAACAAGTAGCGAATCATATCCACATCTTTTTGTATCCAAGTTAGTCGAAAATTCCCTGCCCCAAGTTAAGAATCGGGTACTGAAAGTCGAGAGCACCTGGCAAGCAAACACGCCTTCCCAAATGTTACAAATGTTACAATACCACCAGAACAGAATTAGAGAAGAACATGATCACGAACAGAGACGTATGAAAGATACGAAAATGAAGATGTTAGTGGCACAGTCAGTTCCAGCTGACGGTCAGAAAAAGGGCATGACACAGCCCAATAATTCAGCAGCTCCTGTTAAAGGGACATGCAACTATTGTAAACAGCCAGGTCACTATATAAACGATTGTGCAGTATTGAAACACAATATAGCTACAGGTAAAACTAAAGAAAGGCCGCGTCCCCCTAGGCAGGACCAGGCCCAACAACAAGTACCACAGAATATCCAGCCTATGCAAGCTCCACAACAGACAGTGCAGACCGTAGCAGTTCCACAGCCACAGCCCATTGCCGCGACACAACATGCCACGCAACAGATGTACCAGTATGCACAAACAGATTATCCCGATTATCAGCGATACACATGAAACAGCCTAGAGAGGGAAGTTGGCTTGCCTCTTATTGAGGTTCCTGTAGATCAAGAGGGTCCTTACGTACATAGCCAAGTGTTAGGAAAAGATAGAAAGTTTTTGATTGATACAGGGGCAAGCAGAACAATGATAAGTCATGACGAGGTTCCAGGGGCACCCCTCTCAGGCTCACAGAATGTTTCCCTTGGATTTTCAGGCAAACCTATTGTAAATGAAGTATCGAAACCAGTACCTCTTTTAGTTGGTCCGTTGTCTCGCACTACAGATTTGTTATTGACGAAATCATGTCCAGAAAACTTGTTAGGTATCAAGACACTGAAAGCTCTAGGAGCTGTTATCTGCTGTTCTCCGGAAGGAATAAGACTGTTTCTGCGTGATTTTAAGGGTCACTATGTGTTGAGAGATATTGATCCTAGACTACAGAATGTTCCTGCACACTTATGGGCACAAGGCCCCACAGATGTAGGTTGTATGCACATTACACCATATCGTGTCACACTCAAGCCAGGAGTAGTACTACCACGAATCCGACAATACAAGTTACCTCCAGATGCTGTAGCGGCTTTACTGAAAATCATTGACGAGCTCATTGCACAAGGAGTGGTTGTAGAAACCGACTCGAATCTATGTAATTCCCCTATCATTCCAATTCTTAAACGTACTGACCCAAATGCACCTCCAGTTTACCGATTAGTTATCGATTTACGAGAACTGAATAAATGTATTGTACCACAATATCCCGTGGTCCCAGATATCTCGTCTCTATTGACTGCCATTGATTCCGATGCAATGTTCTTTACTGTAATTGACCTAAAGAACGCCTTCTTTAGTGTCCCAATTGATCTGGAAAGCCAATATCTCTTCGGATTCTGTTTAAATGGTCGAAGCTTCAAATTTGCACGCGCACCTCAAGGATTCACAGAAAGCCCCAGCATCTATAGTCAAGCACTGAAAAGACAACTAGACAGCATACACATGCCTGTTAACACTGCCCTGCTTCAGTATGTCGATGATCTACTGATCACCGCCCGTAGTGAACCAGAATGTGAACAAGCGTCACTGACGGTTTTGCATTTCTTGGCTGACAAGGGACACAAGGTGTCCCCTTCGAAGTTACAATTCTGTGTTCAGCAAGTGGTTTACCTTGGGCACTTGCTGTCAAAAGGGGGGAGACAGCTCACACCTGACCGTATCCAGTTAATTGTAAACATGTCACAACCCAAGACGCAAAAGGAGGTACGAGCCTTTATAGGCCTCACTTCTTACTGTAGACAATGGATTCCTCAGTATGCATTTCTAGCCAAACCACTCATACAGTTGACAACCCAGGAGGCAGCGACATCGACTGTTCTCCCTTGGACTCAGGAACATACACAAGCTTTTGACGAATTAAAGAAAGCCTTATGTCAAGCACCTGTTTTAGCGACACCATGTTACAGTAAGCCTTTTACACTTTTTGTTACAGAACGAGAAGGTACGGCATTGTCAGTACTCACTCAGGATCAAGCAGGTTCATACAAACCGTGTGCTTACTTTTCTAGTACATTGGATCCAGTAGCCCAGGCCCTGCCTGCGTGCTTGAAATCAGTAGCAGCAACAGCTTTAGCAATCAGACAAAGTGATTCCATAGTGTTAGGACATCAATTGACAGTACAAGTTCCCCATTCCGTAGAGGTTCTTTTAAACCGAGCACAGACCCAGCATTTGACTATAGCACGACTGACAGGTTATGAATTGACATTGTTTCAGCCACACATAGAAATCAGACGTTGTAATACATTGAACCCAGCCACACTTTTGCCATTAAGTGAGACAGACCCTTTAGCGCATGATTGTGTTGAAGTCATTACCATTACGACGAAACCTAGACAAGACTTGACAGACACTGCATTACTAGATCCAGACCTGACATTTTATGTGGATGGTTCATGTATGAGAACAAG
This sequence comes from Lissotriton vulgaris, assembly GCF_964263255.1. Taxonomy (NCBI): domain Eukaryota; kingdom Metazoa; phylum Chordata; class Amphibia; order Caudata; family Salamandridae; genus Lissotriton; species Lissotriton vulgaris. The sequence continues at coordinate 352,379 of NW_028245796.1, read as the reverse complement.
CACAGGAGAGTTAGTGGCCGCCTACGCAGTCACGACAGAAACTGAAGTCATAGAAACAAACTGTATTGATACACTGTCAGCTCAAGCAGCAGAGCTCATCGCTCTGACTCAAGCCTGTATTCTAGCAAAGAACAAGAGAGTTAACATATACACAGATTCACGTTATGCATTTGGAGTCGTTCACGACTTCGGTGTACTATGGCGAGAGAGAGGTTTCTTGACCTCTCACGGGGCCAAAATTCAGCACGGTCCCCTTATTCAAGCTCTGTTAGATGCAATACATTTGCCTACAGCGATATCCATCATGAAGTGCAAGGCACATACGAAAGTCATAGATACAATTTCCCAGGGTAACGACCTGGCAGACCGGACAGCCAAGTATACAGTTCAGACTCACGCAACTAATCTGACAAAGACAATAGTGCAGACACCGATACATTGTATGACCGTTAAGGATCCCGCCCTAGATGTAATTGACATACAGACACATGCTACATCAGATGAAATCAAGAAATGGATTGAACTAGGAGGGATCCAGACAGAACAGGGATGGATGACGAAGGGAAAATCTACATGGTTTCTCCCCGACTCTATGGTTCAAGTTATCATTAACACAGTACACAGTCCTGCACATTTAGGAGAAAAAGCCATGTTAGACAGTATTCAAAACATTTGGTTCAATAAACATTTACGAGCAGCAGCCAAACAGAAAGTGCGTACTTGCATGATTTGTTGTCAGTTCAATCCAGGTAAAAGCATTCCCGTAGAGCAAGGTGGATTTCATCCTCCCGATCACCCTTTTGAAGTCCTCCAGATGGATTATATCCAGATGGAACGTTGTCGAGGATTCAAATATGTCCTCGTAGTTGTATGTGCACTCTCCCGTTGGACAGAAGCATATCCAGTCCCAGATTACACTGCTCCGACCACTGCCAAGCAGCTGGTTCGTGAATTCTTCCCCAGGTATGGTTTGCCCCGTATCGTATACTCAGATAACGGTCAGCCATTCTCGTCCGAGCTTATGAAGAAGGTATCACTCCTGCTAGGCTATCAATGGAAATTCCACTGTGTCCGACATCCCGAGGCAGCAGGTCTCGTGGAACGTCATAATCAGACTCTGAAAATTCGTCTTGCCAAGATCTGTAGAGAGAAAGGTGTCGACTGGATAGTAGCGTTGCCAGTTGCCCTCTTTTATACGAGAATGATAGCGCACTCCAGAACAGGGCTATCCCCGTACGAGGTGGTCTTTGGTAGGCCACCGAATATGTGGGGGACGCCTCTGCCTCGAAAAATGACTGATGTTGACTGTAATATGCTGACAGATTACCTTGCTTCCTTGATATCTGCACTACAATCATGTCGTTCACAGGTTGCCGCAGCTTTTCCCGACAACACCGAGGTGAAGCCACACGCGATTGTTCCGGGGGATTTTGTTTTTGTAAGGAACTTCGACAGGAGAAGTCCGCTGGAGCCCCGTTGGAAGACGCCGAAGCTGGTGTTATTGACTACAAGAACTGCAATCAAGTTGGAGGGTCGGAAGGGCTGGCTTCACTCGAGTCACGTTAAGAAATGCTATGGACTGCCGCCAGACTCCCAGCCCTGCCCTCCTCCACAGACTGACTCAAAACTCCCCCTGGTTGAGAAAACTTCTTCTCAGAATTATAAACTGAAGTTGAGGTCTAGCAAGTCAGACAGTTTAATTGTTTAAGTCCTCCCCTAGGTGAATCGGTTAGACGAGTTTCTGACATGTATCCCCTAGACCCCAACAGAGAGAGAGATAGACAGAAACAGCTCAAGAAACGTGAATATTGTAAATCACTTCGCAGTCACTGTATTGTGACACTATTGATTATGTTTTTTCTGAGTCTTAAGATTATTGCTGCAAGTATACTACTTCATGTATATTATCCTATTTTCAAGCATGCACATTCTTCTCCGAATGACACTGTCGAGCACACTTTCAGTGAACTACCCCCGCATGAGTTATCCTATCGACTTGCGCTGCGCAACAATACATTCATTAGTATGTTACATCATTCCCATCAGACCAGCAATGCTACAAATTGTTGGATATGTGGCCGACTCCCTCCCTATCAGAAATACAAGGGAGTTCTGCCCCTTTTTCCGTATCCGTTCACACACAATGGTTCCTGTGGTGCATGGTTTAGTTTAATGAACTCTTTAGATTCCCAGTCCGCAGTTTACCAGGGTAATTGGGTATGGGGAAATCTGAACACCGTTCTGCATAAAGTATGTTTCCCTGACAAGGAGGGTCTTCCACAAAGGACAGGGACTGATTTAGAAAACGAAGTATATAGATTAGGTAACTTTACACTTAACCTCATGATCCTGAATGTTGAATCTGAAACCGAACCAGTCTTACCCGCAATGTCAGTATTACCAGTCAGAGGTACATTATGTGTCAGGAAAAATGGTTCAGTACACCTGGGTCATAGTAAATGTACTACTGTGATCGAATTCAGTGATAAAGGCAAGTCTACATTTAAGGCTTCACGTCATTCCTATTTCATCTGTGGTCATACAGCTTATATCCGCTTACCTCTAGATTGGGATGGTACTTGTTACATAGCATTCCTTCTGCCACCTGTTTTTCTAGCCCCTCCTGATTATCATAGGGATTCCCATCTAGTACATATTAGATCCAAGAGAGATCTCCCGATTGTCGATTATACTGAAACGGCATGGGAGCAATATACAGACTTCAATAAAGGTTTCTTTCCCTATTTAGGCACTGTTTCAAATAGTAAACTGATACGTAAATTAACTAGAACCCTTGAAGCAGTAGTGAATGAAACTACTTCCGCTCTAGGTAACTTAACAGAGGAGCAGTCTGCTATGCGGATTGTTGTTCTTCAAAATCGTCTTGTCCTTGACGTCATCCTGGCCGATAGGGGCGGAGCCTGTAGAGTCATCGGATCGAGTTGCTGTGTTTTCATTCCAGAAAATGCGCCATCAGTATATAGAGCCATAACCCGTCTCCACAAGATTGCAAGTCAGATACACCAGAACCCAGGCACCTGGACTTGGTCCGGTTGGTTCTGGGGTGTGTTGTCATCCTGGGGATGGAAGGTCCTATCCTTCCTCGGAATAGCCCTTCTCATAGTATTCAGTTGTTGCCTATGTTTACAATGTGGGCCAGCGATTTGCGGCTTTTGCGCCACATCATGTATTCCCCATTCAAGTTCACGTTCGAATTCCCGCCAGAAAAAGGAAGAGCAAATGATGTTATATGAACAAGTTGATAGACTAATGAAGATCGATATATCATGAAGGGTCCGTAGGGGACAAGGAGGGAATGAGGTAATATGAATTTTTATGGTCAATTGTGTCCCCTAACGTAGACCCCAACGGCTCCATGTACGTGCTTCAAGTACATGTATGTTCCCTCCGCTTCTAGCTATGAAGACGCAAATACATTTGCGTCCAACGTTAACATGTCCTCTTTCAAACCCACCATGAATGGGTCGGATATTCCGTTCCTAAGTATGCCTTGCCACCGTCTTTACATGGTGCACTTTCACGTATTCCTGGCTCTGGTGAGTTAGGCCCCGATTCCTGCCATCGAGCCCTTTCTGCCTTCTGTCTCTGAAAGCTGCTGTTTGCCGCTTCCATGACCCTTGCCTTACTCCCTGTGCGGCGAGCGGTGCCTGGCTCGACCTACTTGTCTGCCAAGACTGTATTTTGCCTTCATGTTATCTGCTTCGCTCCTCGAAAATACATTCCTGCCTAGTGATTTAGGAAAACATCTTCCCAGCTGCGGAGCAAAGGGCCCAGCCTTTCTGTCTCTGTACAAGTAAGTCATAGCTCCCGTTACCATGGTAGGCCCATGGCCCCCCCGCATCTCATGTAGACACGTAGACACATATGCACGCACTAGCAGTCAGTATAGAATAGCTTCTGCCCGAGAGACCTTTCCTTCAAGATAATACAGTTCCTTAAACACAAGATATCAGATATGATTTGGGATTAGGTTGTTCTGACACTCCAGACTTCTGTCTCCACATGTAGGGCTAAATGTCAAGTCCCCTTCACCCTCCAGTTTCACGTCAATCATACGTCATGCTGCTGCGCGCGCATCTCTGCCACATATTTCTGCTGACACTGCAGGATTCTTCTATGGATCCACCTACCTGTGTTACGTTTCAAGTGACGTTTCTAGCACACGCCTCCGTGTACGCCCTCGTGCACGCCTTCTGTTACGCACATGTGTTCTTATCTCGTTTCTCTCAGCTGTTACGCCTTCTGCATCTATCATTATTGTAATGCATTGACTATATATATGATGTTCAGTTAATAAAGCATTGTTATTCCCTTCCTGAACCCTTGTGGTGATGGAACATGATACCTGGTTCGAACCAATTCCTTTTTAAGGAATAAAACCTTTTCAAAACTCAGATGCCACGGACTATGCCTCTTATTTTTGACTGAGTTATTCTTATTGAACTTTACCGCATAAATTCCGTATAGGTAATTTAAATTTACCACAGCACTACTCTAGGGTCTTGGAAATTTATGATTATGCAATCCCCCTCCTGTGTTTTTTTCCCCTGGCCTACCCACCCTACTCTACGGACACTTAGGATGATACCGTCCACACCCAACGGAATTGGCTTGTTTGCCTTCAGCCAATGGATGCACTTATTCTTAAGTGATTGATGGTTTTCCATCTGGCCTTCCTTTAGGGGGGGAATGTTAACCATAACAGCAACAAAAGGTTGACAGTCTGGCGGGAGGTTTACTGGAGGTATCCGGCGTACTGGGTTACTAGGGATCGATGAAGTGGTAGCTGGGGCTATAGGTTGGGGTACAGATCTAGGAGCTTTCCCTGTCACTAATCCATGCGATTTGCTGCATGTGCCTGGTGTTTGGGTGTCCTTCGTTTTACCACTAGCTATCTGTGGCTGCTTTTGTGGGAGAGACTTGGGTTTATTTATGGCAGGTTCTAAGTGTGTTGGTGGCCCCTTGTATAATGGCCCTGCTTTGGGACGGGGAGGAGATTTGGGAGCTGCGGTTACTGCACTATTAGAGTCAACCTTATTTAGACAGGTTGGGGGCTTAGAGTTTCTCTGGGGTGGTGGTTTGTTCCCCTTTGCACCCGTGTCCTGATTTTCACTCACTCTGGTTTGTTGTTTAAATATAGTTTTGAGTGAGTAAAACCCGTCAAGGGTTGATTGCTCTAGTTTATCTATCCTCGCCCCTAGACCCTTAACCTGAGTTAGTAGAGGCCTCAAGAGGCTATCTAGCTTCTCAAAGATGATGTCAATTGTTGCAGAGTCAGTGGGCTCAGAAGCCTTGGCTGTGTTAACATCTGAGTTTGGCCCCCTAGGAGAAATCACAACATCCCCTCCTATGTCGACTCCATTCTCTATAGACCGACCCCTTGTGTTTCTCATACCAGGTCCAGAGTGCTTTCTTACTCTTTGGTAAAGAGCGGCCTGTCTCACTAGCCTACCCTTTTTGCATTTTCTTGCCTTTTTATTTGGGAGCCTATTCTCCTGCCTGGTTTCTGGAGTTTGGGTGTTTAGGGACTCCCTGTCTATCTCCCCATCTGGTATAACTATGGTGGGGATGGGCGTGGGCGGTTTTGGAGGCAGGGGATCACTAATGGCCTCCTTAAGGGGTTTAGGTGATTCTAGCGAAGACAGTATACTAGGACCACCATCTTCCACAGGGACAATAGGGAGAAGTGCGGCCAGATTTTCCAGCCTATCTATATTTTGCCCTATTTCATCAAACTCGGGGGGGTCTATAGAGTATCCAGACACACCGGGTGGAGGAGCAGAGTCCACCCGCTCACTGGCCGGTGTAAGCGACTGGGCAGCAGCCCCCAAGGATGAACGTCTTGAAGGGAGGTAGACCTCAGATAGGCGCCTCTCAGACATGGCAATCTCCTTTTCAATCACCGCCGCCACCCTGGTGATGAAACGGTCCATAGTTCCTATAACAGGGCTCCCGGCAATGGGCCCCCTTTCACTATCACTCCTCAGGAGTTTTCCAGAGCGGGTGGACATGATTGCAGGGAACAGCGCGGGGTCTCACACAGGCCGTATGTACTCACTGCTGATGATGTAGAGGAAAGGGACGTGGCCCAGCCCAGCCTTGACAGCCCCTGACTGCCACAGACTGCCCGCCCTTTGCTCGGGCTTCGCTCGGCGTCCCGCTCGCGTCCCGCTGAGCGCCTGACAAAGCGTTAAATAAGAGGGCGTTACAGGCAGGGGGCGTGGCTGGTGGTGGGTGCGTCCGCTGTCGCACCTGTGAGAGCAGGGACTCCTGGCTCTCCGAGTCCCTGCTAGAGCGCCAACGCCAACGCGATTTTTCCCCAGCGCCTCCTGGAGCCCAGCGCTTAGGACACAGTTTTCGCCTTCCTGGAGCCGCGAAGCGGCACCCGCGGAGCGGGTGCAGCGAGGGGCAGCGGCTGGAACACAGGAGTCAGTCCCAGGGTCAACGGGACGTGCAGAAGCTCCACAACACTCCACAAACTACTGTAGCTCCCAGGTTTTTGCAACACACCACACGTTCTGATACAGTAACCACATAAGCGATACCGACCATTAACCCACAAAACTCTTCGTTATTCAAAAGCAAATAACTACCATTTGTCAATAATGTAAATGTGGGAACAATCGCTGGTACTGGTGTGCCTTTCAAAACACAGGCTAAATTAGGCCGGTCCTGATTACAAGAACCGTGTAACTGGATGTGTCTGCATATTAATGAACGGTCAGGCGACTGCGTGCATTCTTCACCATTAAGATTCACTTCCTTTCCATCTTTTAGACATCTGTATGTATATGGTAGAGACCATGCCTCATGGAGGAATGCGCTGCCTAGTGGTTCATATCGCCCTATTGCAATATACCGCATACAATTAGTGAATTTGTATAAAGCAAATGGCAATGTAATTAAACCATGGATAAGCCATGTTGCAGCAGCGGCTTCAGCCACAGAAAAGGGTAAAGATTCTAACTTTTCAATATGTAACATAGAAAATGATGCATCTCGCATTGAAAGCATGCGCTGCTTGTCAGTTAAATTAAATGGGGCAAAGAGGGAGGACACGTTCATGTAACTCCAGGGCACACGGCCCGCCTTAAGAGTCTGTAGTGTCCATGCAAACTGCATTACAGAACGCAATTGATTTTGACCATGGTATAATACAGACACCTCATCATTCACAATGTCAACTACAGAAGAAACAATATTATTCAACATGTAAATTCGGGAAGAAAGCATGTTAATACTGTTATCGACAACTGCAAGCACTTTTTCCAAATTTGCTTGGTCAATAGCCCTTAGGCGCTTAGCAGCCTCAATTTGTGAAAATTTCCAAATTTCATTGTAAACCGCATAAATCCACCGTTTAGATCTACCATTAGCCGGGCCTTTTATAAAATCATTTAAATCCACATTATCATTTAACTGAGATAGATGTAGTTTAACTGCAGCTAACGTGGAATGTTGTAACCAATTCTGACACAGTTTGCCCACAGAGTAAGTTGTGACAGTATGGTCAGTTTCAAAACGGGGATCAGGCCTGACTTGTGTAAACCCTTCAGTCAAACCCAGAAAACGACGTTGGCAAGAATAAGAGCTTCTATGCCACATCAGCCAACCCTTTGGATCCAAACTGGACACATTAAAGGATGAATTATGCAATAGAGTTTGTAACTCACGAATGGATAATTCAGTATGATTACCTCAACCTGAATATTCTTCCAATTCGGGGATAGTTGGTGTATTTAATTTTTTAGAAGTAGCCAATCCAAAGCATGGTTTTTGGGAAACAGTAGAATTTAGAAACAACATGTGATTCGGGATGAGACATGCACGGTGCAAAGCCTCAGTGCCTTGTAACTGCCAATCTTTGGTACCCCAAACCGATTTAAGGTCAATTGTTTCCTTCCATAGCTCGTAGCCATCCACAGCTAACTTGTCTAGAAAGGACTTCGAATACAACAATTTTGCATTGGTAAGTCTAACTTTGGGCATGGACTTTTGTGTCATTTTGAAATATAATGACTCAGGATTTGATTGGTTAAAGTCTGTAAAATAAGTGTATTTTTTCAGAAATGTACTGGAGCTGCCTCTTAATGGAGCTGGGCAGTGTTCCCACTGTGTGTAATTTACAGTACCCCTTCTGGAACTTGTTTTATGCAAAAAATGATTACCGTAATGTTGAAAGCAAAACAAATCACCATAAGTAACAGAATCTAAGTATAAATCCTCAGCATCAAAGGCAGCATAATATTTTAAATCAGAGAATAATGCCTCCACGGCCTGAATATCCCAATCATCAGAACGTATATTTTGTTTTACCACATCCCCCATGATTACTCTAGGCACATTCAGAACATTAATCACTTCAGTGGGGCCATGTATTTGAAACCTAACTGCATCCCACACAATCCCATCAAGAATCATGTTAACTGTATCCAAGTCTCTTTTCAGTCTGTGTGCTGAATGTGAAGAGGAAAGAGGGGCCAATGTTCCATTAAGGTACCGAATTCCTGTTCTTTCTTTGACATAGTGGCCATCGATTAGACAGAAAAAATATAACACAAAACCAATTGACATAAAAAGATAAACCGAAAAGAGAATCACCCAAATGTATGTCCAAGGGGGAACCAAAAAATGTTTTTTAAATAAAGTGGCATAAATGGCAATATTTGAGGGTTTCTTTGAATGTACTGAAACAGAGTAAAAAGAGAATCTTGATTGTGTCGCCAAACGAGTCTGCAAATCCGGCATAGATAAGTCAGTAGGATAGGTGTAGTTCAGCTCATCAGTGTCATTAACAGGATAAGTATTTAATAAAGGACTGGAAATAACAGGCATCTCGAGGGACACCTCTGGCTCAGCACCAGAAGTAATGGCCAACACAGAATGCCTCACCATGGAAGGACAGGATACCGCCGGTGTCATGCTATGAAGAATCGGCCACCCTGTGTATCTTGACATTGTCAATTGAGATAAATCTGTTTTCCTTACGACCTGGAAGTGGTGGTAATATGACTGTTCTCGTGCCCTTCACTCCAAGAACTCGAACCGGTTCACGATATGAAGGACCAAATTCTTTCTTGTTATCGATCTTCTCTCAAACCAGTTCTCCAACTTGGGGTAGCAAGCCAACTACCGGGATCTGCAACGCATCATCCGAGGTGGAGGGCAAATGTTCTTTAGCTAGACTGTCTCTGGTCTTTTGTAGATCCTGTAAAACATTGCAATGTTCATCTACGTCAAAGGCCGCGGCCTGGGCCTTGCAGTCTAGACCGTCGAGCTCAGGTACATACATCTTGATACCAAAGAGCATTTCGTATGGGGTCCGCCCACCCAGAGACCTTCTAGGGAGATTATTAAGCGCACGCTGCACGCCATTGAGATGGGCCAACCAGTTTTTGCCAGTGCCAATAACTCGAGCTGTCAAAGATTGCTTTAAGTCACGGTTCATTCGTTCCACTACACTGTTACCCTCAGGTCTGTATGGAGACGAAAACTTGACTTGGACCCCCAATGAAACCATAGCATCCTTATACGCCTTAGAGGCGAAAGCCGGACCCTGATCCGAATGGAAGGTACCACAGGCAAAAATCCCTACAAAGACACGCAAATCCTTAATGACAGTCCGTGAATCAGCACTGCGATGGGGCCATACCCACACAAAGCGTGTGCATGAATCAATTGCTACTAAGATGTACTTATGCGCAGTATCAGAAGAAAAAGGACCGCAGTGATCTAAATAAACACAACCTAGCGGTTTATTAGATATGTACAACTGTGTCTGAGGCGGACGCGCAGCAGTTGAAGGTTTAATCTGCTGGCAAATGTCACATTGGAGGACATAATCGCGTGTCTGTTTGTACAGTCCCCGCCACCAGAACCTCTGTTGTAGCTGAGTTACAGTGGCTGAGACGCCCGCATGTGCAGACGCCACACCTTCATGCGCCGCTGTAATCAAAGTAGCTCTGCGATCCGAGTTGGGAATTAAACGTTCGCCAACTTCAGGAATTTTCGCATAAGGAACCTTATCGGGACTTAAGTGGTATGTGTACTTCGAAGGGAACCCCGCAGGATATTTACCTCCCTTCTCAGTGGCAGCCACAGCCGCCAAGATGTCATCATCTATTTTACTTTTGGACCGTGTAACTGCTGCAACTAAGTATTTTGATACTACTGATTTCGCCGCTTCATCAGCAAGCGAATTTCCGACAGCGTGGACTCCCACACGCTGGTGGCCAAGAGTATGAATCACAAACACGAGTGGTAACTTTTCTTTAAGTTCCGCCACTCGGACCCAGATAATTTTATGTTTTATTGTGCTACCTTTGGAATCACGAAATTCATTCTGAATCCAAAAGAACAAGTTTTCATTGTAAGACTGGACACAGTAGTAAGAGTCCCTTACGATCAAAGTCGTCACACAAGGATCTGCGTACTCCAATGCAAGCATCAGAGCACGAAGCTCTGCTAATTGTGCAGTGCAGTCTCCAAGTGTCTGCGTGTGCACGACACTGGACTTGAACTCATCGTTCACCATAGCACCGACCACAATGGCGCATGCGGAAACGTAGGCATGTTTAGAGCCATGTGCAACCTGCGCCGAACCATCAGTGTAAATGATGCAATGGAAATCCTCCAACGGCCGCATTGCTAAAGGAGCCGGATGAATGAATTCATACTGTAAGTACTCCTGCGACCGTAAAGTGGCATCAAAAATAAACGTGACATCTTGGGATGTCATGGAAGCAGCCCATTGTATCCACCGAGGGTGCAAAGCTTTGGAATTTGGTACACTGGCTTTCGTAACTGCCTCCAGGGCAGGACACAGGGTAACAACCAACATGCGTTTTCCCTGTGACAGGGCACGTTACTTGAGAATTGCCATCTGCACAGCCGTTAAAACTTTCTCCACAGTGGAAAAACGCATTTCAGCCGAAGTGTACAAGTGTGACTTGTAAGCTATAGGTACTGTATCTCCTTCATTAAAAGTTAGGTACGTGAAACCTACCGTCCCAGGGACAATTCTTATCACAAGGTTGGTCTGGTTATCACGAGTCTGTAAATATTCAGAAGCGAGCAAATCAGCTTGCAAAGACTGCAGAATAGCTGAATGCTCAGGCAGCCAGCATGATTTGGAAAAAGATGGTTGTATCAAAGCATACAAAGACTTGATACGCTGGGCATATTCCGGAATGTATGTTCTCCCGAAATTTAAGAAGCCCAGTAAAGACTGTAATTTTTTCAGTGTTGTCAGAGCACGCAACTGTGCGCATTTCTCCAGGAAGTGAGGAGCCAATCCTTTTCCTACATTGTTTAGTTCATAGCCTAGAAACAACACTGTATACTCTGCAATGTGCGATTTTGCAAAGTTAAACTTGTAACCCATGTCTGCAAAGTTACAAATAATACTGTTCACTCAACACAGATGCTCCCAAAGTTCGTCGTCTGTGAGATAAATGTCATCCACATACGAACAAGCATCCGGGTCGATTCTCTCCAACAGAGAGACAATGCGGGCGGAAAAAACTCCAGTACTATACTTATAGCCCATTGGGAGATGCCGGAACATTTTTTGGACACCGCCGCATGTGAATGAAGTCCATTGGGAACTTAGACTGTCCAATGAATGGGCATAAAAACCATTGGAAATGTCAAGCGTGGTTTTGAACCGCTTACGCACAAGATTATTTACAAGGGCAGAGCCGTGAGTATTCTGTACTGCACAGTTACGGCAATGCGAGTTGTAATCCAAAACCAAACGATATGAGCCGTCCGGCTTGTTCACAGTAAATAGGGGGTTATTCATCGGTGACACACATGTTTCAATTACACCTTGATATTCCAATTGTTCAAGGATAGCCGCGACTGAAGCTTTTTCTTCACGTCGGATGGGATATTGAGGTTGAGGCTGCGGCTGAGACCGTAAAGGAATCTCGTGGCTTGGGGACAATTTATCCCTGCCACATTGATTGCAGTACACAGCCGGTGCAAGCGCCAGAGCCCACTCTTCTGCAAAGTGCAGCGCTTCCACTCTCGAAACAGTGTTCGCGAAACTGGGGAGGATCACCTCCTCCCCTCGCGCAGCTGCAAGAACAAAAGGTGGGGGCCAGTCAGCCTCCGAAAGCAAAATGTCATACGTAGACGAAAGATTTTCCCAAAATACCCCTTTTATGGTACGCTGTATGCCACCTTCAATTAACAGGTAAATTTCAAATAGTCTATCAGGGGGAGCAACTCTTGTATCAGCTGTTTCAATCACAACATACGTGTCAGTCGCTGTCACCTTCAGTAGTGGACGGAGGGCCTCTCTCACTATGGTAATCTCCGCCGCGCTGTCCAGCAAGGTCAGAGCCCACGTCAGATTCCGAAGCCGTGTTCTCACAATCTGGGGCATATCGATGCGCCGTTAAGGCTGCGACTTTCTTCTTGGCAAACTGCGGTCTCTGAGGCGTAGAGCCCTCCTGCTTGTCTGCACCGTTGTGCGGGCGGGGCTGACCACGTCCTTGCTGGCGACCCCGGCCCCTGTCACCCCCTCCACCACCGGTTGACGGAGCCGATGAGTCCTGAAAGGAACGAGGAGAGCATTGGTCAGAAGCCTGAAACCGATCAGGAGATTTAATCATCACGCGGTCGCGCAAATCATAAACACGTTCCGACTGCGCAGGCAACGGAGACGCAGGGCGAGATGTCTGAGCCTGTTATTGCTGTTGCTTACCCTATTTCTGTTTTTTAGGCCAATTTTGTTTTTTATTGGAATTGGGCTGAAATGCCGCTGCCGAAGACTGTCCCTGGGGCTGCTTTTTCTCTTTATCATAAAAAGGCTTAAGACCCTTGGCATTGCGGCCAACCGTTTTATAAGCCGCCACAATTATCTTTGTTAACTGTCAGGGTTTCTCGGGATCGGCAATCGCCTTTAAGCGTTAGCCACCTGAAAGCTCACTGCATCCCCCTTGACATTCGCAAGGATCAGATCGCAAACCACATCAAAGGTGCCACACAGGCGCATACCCAACTCAACCGCAGACTCCGGTCCGTGATCATCTTGAACACGTTTAAGGACCGTAGACAGATTGGACACAGACGGGGTGCCATAGCACCTCGAATAAACCGCTGCAAAAGTCTTACCCCAGGTCTCACAGTCAACAAGCTCAGGGGCCAAATCGTTCGGCAAGCTAAGTGTTAGAATCCGGTGCTTTTCACCAGGAGTCGTATTCGGAAATACCGCTTCCAGCTGGTCAAATTTCTCAGCAAGCCAGAAAGGAAAATCATCCTTATCTTGGGGCTTCTTGCCCATTACGGAATTCACCATGACAGGACTGATTTTCAAACCAGCCTGCCCTGCCGGAAGAGCTGCACCTCTAGGGGCTGCCCCTTGAACATTACGACTTGTGTAATGTACAAGGGCTCTAATCACGGCAATAGCGACTACATGAAGTCGCCTAAGCTCACCTAAGTTGCAATTGCCGTGATTAGGGTGAGGAGTAAATCCAGCCAAAGCAGGCCAATTTGCGCCCGGAATGGACAAAGGACCTAATCTCGGAGCGGTCAAAGAATGGGGTAGGGCGCCACCAAACCAAACTCCATGCTGCCAAACATCAATAGGAACTTCCTGTGCTCTGTACGGAGCATACTCAGCAGGTACAGGACAGGCAGTATACGAGTGGAACACACCAGAATTTGCGTCCACCGCAGGAAATGTCATCCACGAATAAAACAGTTCGTACGGGTAAGCATGTTCCGCACTTACCACCAGAACCACAGCCAAGCCGTCCAAAGGAACATCATAAGCCCGCAAATGATCACGCACCACAATGCGACTATGCAGCGGGATGTCCACGGCTTGTGCCATGACTGCACAGGAAAGTGAAAAAACAAAGAGTACTTTGTAGCACAACTGGGTAGTAATTCAAGGAAACCGTTTTAGAGAGATTCATGCTTGAAAAGACCTATTTCAAAAATAGGTAGGTTTTTCCGACACCACCGTTTTCCGGAAACGGGAATGAAGGGGTTAAGGTTTGAATGATATACTACTCGAGTATCATGATATAAGGCCAACAACGTATGGGCGCTATGTAGCAGGGATTCCGTTCTCTTACAGAACTGTGCATAGAGATCAGGTACCTCAGTGAATTAGGGTGACCCAAAACTCACCTCAGTATCCAAAATCCCCTTACCGAGCTAGCTACAGTGTCTCATTGGTCATAACAAACTCCCAATGACTTAGACAAACCAGAACATGAACTTAGGTTACCTCAGGTATCGTGGAACACATCAACACTCTTTCGCTCTATAATCATTTCAAACCAGAACGTGGAGTAACAGAGGACACGTGCACTTTTGAAATATTTATTATTCAATGCAAGGTTCTCAAACGCAATATCTTATATAATACAAAAAGACATATTATAAGAATCAGAGTTATCAGCATAGTTACTAGTCCATAATAAGCAAACGGTGATAGCATATTATAATGCTAAAATCAATAGAAATTAATAACACCTATTTCTCGCACTCGCTACTTAGCATACTATATTATATCTAAGAAGGTCTCATTCGGTTTTAGCAGGGCGGGCCCATACCTCTAAATGTCAGGAGGAGAGGATCACATCATCAGCTACCAGCTCTCTGCATGCGAAGCATCATCAAGTGTGTTTTTGCATTCTCAGTAACTCTATCTTAAACCCGCTTAGAGCCCAATGTTGGCAGCAACTGTATTTGTGTTATGTCTAATGTGGTGCGAGGATCAGGCCTCCCAGCAACCTTGTGTTAGGTTATTCTTAGAGGGTTCAGCACTCAGTGTGCAGACAGTGTACCAAGTGTACCAAGCACGACTGATAATAGAGCAATAACATATTATTCTCAAACAAATCACATCTTTCGTCTAGGTTGAAAGCTACAATAACAATTATGTGTCGTGTGCAAACTGAAGCCGAAGGAAAATATGTTGTTTACACATTTAATAAACTCATGCTAACTTAACACAGTATATAGAAAAGCAGTAACTATATGACAGTACTTGGGGGCATATTATCAAGTCCCTTATCGCCGCGTTATCAGCACTTTTCTGCCGATAACGCAGCGATATTTGCATCGCCCTATTATCAAGGCAGTGTTAAGTCAATTAACATGGCTTAAAGCCACGTTAATTGACTTAGCGCTGCCTTGGTAATAGGGCCCCTTTCACGATAAACTCATCGTGAAAGGGGGCGTGCAGTGGGTGTTGTGGTGGGCGTTCCATTGCAACACCCATTCATTTCGACGCTGCCACCTATTATCAAGAGAGGCGATAATAGGTGGCAGCGCTGAATTGAAGAGCAGAAAAACCCTGGTGTTAAGGTGGCGAAACGAGGAGAAATGCTTCATTTCTCCTCGTTTTTGCTTTTTCCATGTGTGCTGCCTTGTGCAGCACACATGGAAAAAGCAAAATGCCAAGGTTTGTTTATGTACAGGAAGGTGTCCCTTCCTGTACCTAAACAAACCTCTTTTTAGAAATGCCAATTTGTAACTCACATTTGTGCTGCATGAAGCAGCACACATGCAAGTTACAAAATGGCATTTAAACTTTGTTTATGTGCGGAAGGAACTCCTTTCTGCACATAAACAAACCTTCCCTGCCTGTACCCCGTCAATAAGAGAATCACTTTCCGGCTCCTAACCCACGCACACAAAGCACTCTACGAAATCGGACCCGAATGCCTCAACACACGACTATCCTTCTACACCCCCTCCCGCCAGCTACGATCCTCCAACCAAGCCCTTGCCACTGTACCTCGCATCAACAAAACCACCATGGGAGGTAGATCCTTTTCCTACCTAGCAGCTAAAACTTGGAACTCACTTCCCACTCACCTTCGCCTCACTCAGAACCACCTAGCATTCAGAAAGCAACTCAAAACATGGATATTCGACAAGTAACTCCCCTCCCTTCTTCAAGCGCCTTGAGACCCTCTGGGTATGTAGCGCGCTATACAAATCTTTTGACTTGACTTGACTTGAAGTTGTAAAACTTATCGCCATCGCAGGGGAAACGCTAGGCTGCACCATGACCTTGGTAATATGGTGCAGCCTAGCGTTTCCGAAGTGGCGAAGAGAGGCGTTAAGCCAAGGCGGCTAACACCTCTCTTCACCACTTTGTTGGTAATATACCCCTCGGTTGTCTAGTGTGAAACGTTTGATTGCTTCCTACCAAATGTTACCTATGTTTTACCCTGCTTGTTGTCCTCTCCAGCCCTGGTCTGTTGTCGCTGTGTAGTTTGCTCCAGGTCCTTGCTGTTGCTGCCTTGCGGATTCCTGTGTGATCGCCAGGAGTCGTGGGCACAGCTAACTACCTCGGTGATGTTTCTTCTGAGTAATGTCTTATTACTTACCGGTAATCTTCATTACCCCGATTAGGGTCCTCCCCGTCCCAATCCTAACAACGTGAGGCAGTCCTGCCTCCACCCAGCCAATCACAACGCCAGTATTCAAAAGTTACATAAGCCCCTCCCACCTACCACCATGCCTGTTATCAACAAGACTCCGACACAAACACAGCGGGAGGGCCGGAGGGTACAGGACTGGGACGGGGAGGACCCTAATCGGGGTAATGAAGATTACCGGTAAGTAATAAGACATTACCCCCTCATGGGTCCTCCCCGTCCAAGTCCTAACAACGTGAGGAACTCACAAGCAGAGAACCAACAAAAAACGCAGGACACCAGGGATCCATGCAGAGTACAAATCAGTAAAGATCAATGAACAGCAACGTCCAAGATGCCAACAGAAAAACAGCCAGCAGAGGCATGTAAAACAACAAGCCAAGAAGGTAGCACAAATACGAGACGGGACAGCGGGAGGCCTCCCAACAAATTCCCGGATAGAAAACTCCTGCCGCCGCAGCCCAGGAAGCAGGCACAGAACATGTCTAACGACCCAGCACCAGAGACGGAGGAGGCAGACCGCCAAACGCACCCACTGAGCAACCTCAGAACCGGAAAACCATATCCCCCAAGCCACACCTCCACAGGAGACAAACAGGGCAGGAGAAAATGGAAAAACACCAGGGAACGAAGGTGGGAAAAGCCGGAGAGTCCAGCGAACCACCAAGGAAGGGGGAACAAGGGACCCCCAGCAGGTAAAACAGGAAGAATTACCTCCAGCTGCCAAAGGAAACGGGAAGAACCCACAGGCAGAAAGACCAGAACAAGCCACAAACCAACCCAATCCGGCAGGAACTCCCAACAGGGAAAAGAAACGAGCAGAGCACCCAAAGCACCCAACCGACGAGCGGAGGTGATGGCCAGCAAAAAAAACCACAACAGCTGACAACCAGAACAAGACAGCTACCAGCAAGAGCTCTAAAGGGGGCAACATCAGACCCCCCCCCAAACAGCAGGCAAAAACCCAAGAAGGCACGAGTACAGGAGAGACCGGCCGACGAAGCCGAAAGCTTAGAAGAAACCGACTCTCCAAAGGGGAAAAAACCACCAAGGAGGCTCCAGGACCCCGACAAGCACGAACCGCCGCCCACTGAGAAGACAAAGCGGAAGGGGCAAGGCCCTGTAAAAAAAAAAAAAAAAAAAAAAAAAAAAATTGTCCTGAGAAAATCCAACACGGAGGTAGGATCCCCCAGCACAGGAACGACCCAATGGGAAGAACACAAAGAGAAAAAAGAACCCCAAAGACGACCACAGCACCCAAGGGCCGAAGGCCGACGTGACAACGGGATGCCACGAGCCACCACAGAGGAACAGCCCAAAGACGCCAACCACAGCCGCACAAGAGCCAGGCCGTCAGAAGCAAGTGACATCAGGGCAAAAACCAGCTGTGGACCAAAAAGCGGAGCCGGAGTCAATGAAGTCCGGCCAAACCTGACCCCCGCCAGCAGCAGCAGGATCAGAAATCAAAGACAGAGAGGCCAACGATACAGACACCTACACACACCCCCTTACATCCCCAGACTATGCAGGAGGAGAAATAGGAGGGAAGGCACACAGAAAACCCGAAGGCCAAGGAAATGTGCAGGGGCCATGCAAATCCACACCAAATCGAATCAAACAATGAAAATGCGCCGTCGAAGCGAGCACAGAGGTCACAAAACAGAGGACAGGAGGAAACGGCCCAAGCAGCGTCTACGAACGAAAACGCAGACAGACCCGAACACAAACTCAAAGCCCACAGAGGAGACACGGCCCAGAGAGAGCAGCGGGAGCCCGAACCACCAGAGGCACAAGACACACCAATGAGCCATAGTGTCGTGGGAACAACACATGGAAGCCAGCAGGAACAGAGACATGCAACTGGTCCCCCCAAGAAGGCCCAAGCAGCAAAGAGCCACGGGAAGGCCAGCACGAATCAAAAAACTCGGCAGCCACCAAGGACCCCAACGTGGCGCCCAACCCCAAGGACAGGCGTCCAAGGACAACAAGAGGAGAGAAGGGAGCTGAAAACGCACCCCAAACACCAGGTCGGGAGAGCAAAGCCACCAGGCCAAAGTAGGAACCAGAACAGGGGAGAGAGGAACCAGAGCCATGTAACCTGCATGGAAAAGGCCCCAAAGAGCCAATCAGAAGAAACACCAAGGACAGGAGGAACAGGCAAACCCAAGGAACCACAGCCGTGGAGGCAGCCACCACCTCCTGGAACCGCAACCAACCCCAAAGGGCAGAAGGGCGACCCAGCAGGACCCACAAAAGAGCCAACAGGGAAGAGAACCGAGCCGGAGGGAGAAAACAACCCCCTGCAAAGTGGCGAACAGGCCCAAGAAACCGAAGGCCCCGAACAGGAACCAGAAGAAAAATGGCCAGAACCACAACGAACCCCAGTAACCGGAGCAAGGCCACAACGCCACCAACGCCAGAACAGTAACAAGGAGGGTGGAAGCAGAAACCGGACAAAAGCCACATAGGGAAAAGCCAACAGCACCCCCGAGGCGGGCACCCACCCAGGTATGGACCAGACCTGACCCTGCATAACATAGAACAAGAGGTGCAAGCAGAGCGGAACCGCCAACCAGCAAAAACCCTGCCCAGCAGGAGCCAGCACAGCGGAAAAAACCTGGGGAACAGGAGAGAGGCCGAAAGGCAACACCCGAAACAGAGAAAGGAACCCATCCACAGCAAACCGCAGGAACCGCGGACCAGCCAGGCGGATGGAACGTGAAAAACAGACAACACCCAAATCCAGGGAAGTCCAAAAAAAAATAAAAAATAAAAAACACCCACCAGGAAGAGGGGAATGACAGACCGCAAGGGGAACAACCGACCAGCGGCACCAAATGGTATAAAGCCCCGGGACACAGAACCGTGCAGAAAGGAACCAACGGGCGCCAGGACCAAGAACAAAGAGGAAGAGGAACCTCGGCCCCGCTCCGCCACCAAAACCAGCACAACAGCACCCAGAGACAAAAAGAGACCGACGCCCAAAGAAGAAGGTAAATGCAACACGGGACAAAGGACAACGGAGCAACCGTGAAAATAGCCCAAAAGGAGGGACAGCCCGGAAAGGAATCCGGAAACCAAGAGCGAAGACCGACAGGACCCACCAGTCGGAAAGCAGACCGGACCAACAAGCCAGGAACAACGGATCCGAGCCCCCAAAACCGTAATAAAAACAGCAACGGAGACAGGGAACCCACTGCCAGATGAACACCAGGAGTGGGACACAGACCCAAAGAAAAAGAGATGCAACCGCAACCACCAGGTCACAGAGGCCCCCCTCCCAGGGCACAACCATACCCAAAGCCCCGGACGGCCAACACCCAGGGGCAGCCGTAGGTGCAACAGAGGCCGGGAACCAAACGGAACACAGCCTCCCCCACCCCCGACCACGAAAGGGCCGAGAGGAAGACAGAGCACCACCACACAGACTGTCAGTAGAGGGAGCCAAAAAGCCAAGGAGCCACAGAAAAACAGACACTGGACCAAGACGCCAGGACCACGTCAGCCGAGGAGAAGACTCAACCCACCAAGCCAAGACAGGAAGGAAGGCCCGCAAACAGCCAAACTCCACACAACCCATGAGAAGGAACAGTGAAGTACAGGCCGAACAAGAGCCAGCACGCACCCCAAAAGAAGAAGCAACACATGGAAATGCAGGAAAGTGAGAGACAAAGTCCGCCAGGCGAAACCACCATCCCAGAAAATGAGGAAAACCCTGCGTATCTGCCGCAAGCCATGCATCAGACAGGATATCCAACAGGACAACATGGAAGGAAAAGGTCAACCACCACAGAGTAAACAAACTGTGCGGAAAACCCCACAGCATCCAGGGATCTAGGGGCACAACCCAGCAACACCCTAAGAAAGATATCCACAGGACAACGCAAAGCAGGCCCTGGCAGCGCATACTGGGCAGCCAATACCAACAACTGGGGAAAAGCACAGATTGAAACTATATCAACCCAGGTAATTGGACAGCATAGGCAGGAAGATCTCGTGAACACCAGCAGCCCTTCACAGTATTCAGCGCAGCCCCAGAATCTGCAAAAATGTCATCCACCTGCAGAACCTGAAAACTATGCCGCATGGAAACAGCCCAGGCAGGCACAGGTGAAGACGACCCTTCACACATGGTGAGTGAACCCGAGCAATCGAACCAAACAGGAACTCACCACACAACAAAGGAAGTGCCCAGCAACCTCCAAGCAACACTGCCCCCAATCACCAAATCACACAACATGAGACCGGTGAAAATCACAAGGGCAGCCCTGTAGTCTCCACCCACAGCCCCAGGTCAAAAGACCATGACCGTGGGGGCCGGACGCTGCACTAGAACCACAGCGCCGGAACGACCCGGGGCCAGGACACCACAAAAACTCCCCGCCCCAGCCCAGCACATGAACGGGGAGAGTCCCTGACCCCAGAACAGGAGTGCAGCTGACCGGGGGACCGGAGCAGCCGCGCAGAGAGAAAAACCCACAGGAAACAATGCAGAAGCATAAAACTGCAAATGAAACACTCACGGCACCGTCCTGAAGAAAGCCAGAAACAGAAACAGGGACCGGGAGCACCAGCGTTCCGACCGCCGTCGGAGCAGAAAAAAAAACAGGCATGGTGGTAGGTGGGAGGGGCTTATGTAACTTTTGAATACTGGCGTTATGATTGGCTGGGTGGAGGCAGGACTGCCTCACGTTGTTAGGACTGGGACGGGGAGGACCCATGAGGGGGTAATGCCTCTATGTTACTTTTGATGACATCACAGAAGTTATCGGCTCCGCAGACCCTGCTTTGATGCTGTTCTACCTGTGTATATTTATCAATCAGCCTCCGTGACATTAACAGTGGGTGAGGAACTTACTGAGCTTCAGTCTTACCGCGTGGATCTTCCGAGTGCTTACCCCACATCCTCTCTATTGTTAATGTTGTGTCTGTCGTCTGCACACTGGGTTTTAGTTACTCTGAATGCTGAATTGTCTCTAGAGTACCTCTTCTTTATTTAATTTTGACTTTCTTTGATACCACGGGCACAGCTTGGTTAGTTTCTTATTCCTATCACTCTCAGTGTGATCTTAGGCAGTTCTGTTACCATATTCTCTTCCCTTTCTCTATCTTCCACCAGTCTTACCCACACCCTTGACATTGGTGCAGAGTTCTGCAGCTTGAAGGCAGAGGTCAGCTGTCATATGTGGAGAAGCCATTTCTGTTTCTCTCTGTTTTTAGTCAGATTGTGGCAGGTTCATGGGGGAGGGGACATAAGGATACATGTTTGAAAGTATGTAATAAAGCCTCGTATTTTGTATAATATGGCCTCTTATTTCTGTTTAATGCAGTTTACATATTTTTATCAGGATTAATAGGAATGGCCAGAAAGCACAGGCTCATAATAGTCGGGATGGGGAACATGTTATCTCACCAAACTCTCAGAGGGGATCAAAGGCTTTGTTCAAACTTCAGAGGGATCAGACCTGTGAGATGTGGAAAACATAAGACCGAACCCAACATCAACGGGAGCAATAGGTGGGATCTCTGGATGAGGAGGACTGTGCAATGCCCTATGGCCCCCAGGACTGTCACCCCTACTGCCAGACTCTGCACGGTCCAACTGTACTACTTGCATGCAGCCTACCTGACCCCGTCACCCGTCACCGGGCTGTCTTCTGCCCGACCCTGCCTGCACCAGGTTCGCCCACGAACCAGCGGACTTCTTCCACATGGTATGGGCGTGTCCCCGTTTGACACGGTTCTGGGGTGACATTGAAGAGGAACTCACGGTGGTGCTGGGTTGGGAGGTCCCCTATGATCCATTGCATGCACTTCTGGGTATTACAGATGGGCTGGATGGGTCCAGGAATTACAAATGGTTTCTTACTACTGCAATGGCTGTTGCTAAAAAGGACATAGCCGCTTCTTGGAAATGCCCAGACCCCCAGAGCATCGGATGGTGGTGGAGGGGGGTTGACTGGTGCGCCACAAAAGAGAAAACATTGTGTGAGGCACGTGGTTGTCCCTAGAAATACCGTAGGGTGTAGGGGAAGTGGTTGGGAGGATTGGTTTAGAATTACAGGGAATGCCTACTTGCATTACTTCTTGTACCCTACCAGATATGCATTTTGGGAAAGTCAAGCCGGTAAATATGTTTATGCACTTTCATTGATTCACGATGAGTGGCTGTTATCGTGGGTGAAAACAATAAAAAAATGTGTTTATGAAAAGATGTGGAAAACATAGACATGGAAAATGTGGTAGTAGGAATTGAGTAGACTGTACTTTACACTTCCAAATTACAGAGTAGCGTCCAGGGCATGTACTGTAGATTCTAACATGTCTTACATGCATTTAGGATGTGACAGTCAATGTTCCTTGTTTCCTACACTCTGCTGTCTTCCTCTTCTCCAGTCCCTTATTCCTTCCATACCTTGCCTTCTAATGACCTCTGTGCTTTTCTTCAGTCTTGAAGCTGCAGTCCAGAAGATTCAGTCTCTCTGGCGCCTGGGCTATCATTAATTTGCTGGCCTTCAGCGTCCTCATTACTCCAGTCCAGGCGACTTCATTAATCAACCGACTCTTCTGCAGTAGTCACTCTCCGTCTTCTTGGCCTCCTCTGGCTCCAGTCCTGATTGCTGGCAGCACATAGGGCTTGTTATTGTCTTTCCTTGCCGAGCATAAGGGTAAGCCAAGTAAACAGGTTATGTGTGGTTTATCCCTTAATGTAAGAAATTGTAGTAATACTTGAGAGAGATATTTCCAATCCTTGTGAAATTGAACACTCAAAGTGACTAAATTAACCTGAGCTCAACCCCTCCATAGCTCTGGCACGGAGCAGACAGGCTTAAATTAGAGGCAATGTGTAAAGTATTTACACAGTCCTAAAACAGTTAAAAAGTTGAGATGTAAGCAATAAAGACCTCAAAATTAAAAAATAGAATACAATTTAACAAGCAAAATGATAATTTTTAAAAACGTTTTCAGTAAAAAGAGCCTCAAGAAGCATAAAGTGGCATTGATAGTCCATGGTTGCGTAGACCAGGATGCAGGTGCAATTTGATGCTGACTGCGATTGAGTGCAAGCCAGACACACCAACTAGATTCGTCCTGGTGAAAGATTTTACCTTCTAACTTTAGTCCTTAAAGTCACAATCCACCATAGGAGTACCCTTCCATGTCCACAGGACCTCAGACAAGACTCTTAGGGACCCACAGGGTGTCAGGCAGAGGCCATTCAGCAGTCCAGGCCCCGTTGAAAGGGTCAGTTGGGAAATTGCAGAAGAAGGTATTTTGTAGCTTGTTTTGTCCCTGTAGCTTTAATAGGAGGTCAGCCTCCTGATCCTTGGAGTCCACTTCTTTGTTATGGGTGTAAGAGGAAGGCTCATCTCAGGTCTCAGACAGCAGGTCCAGTCCATCAGGGCTCTTCTCAGGTCTCAGACAGCAGGTCCAGCCTTCTAGGCTCTTCTCAGGTCTCAGACAGAAGGTCCAGTCTTCTAGGCTCTTCTCAGGTTTCAGACAGCAGGTCCAGTCTTCTAGGCTCTTCTCAGGTCTCAGGCAGCAGGTCCAGTCTTCTAGGCTCTTCTCAGGTTTCAGACAGCAGGTCCAGTCATCTAGGTTCCTCTCAGGTCTCAGACAGCAGATCCAGTCTTCTAGGCTCTTCTCAGGTCTCAGACAGCAGGTCCAGTCTTCTAGGCTCTTCTCAGGTCTCAGACAGCAGGTCAAGCCTTCTAGGCTCTTCTAAGGTCTCAGACAGCAGGTCCAGCCTTCAAGGCTCTTCTAAGGTCTCAGACAGCAGGTCCAGTCTTCTAGGTTCTTCTCAAGTCTCAGACAGCAGGTCCAGTCTTCTAGGCTCTTCTTAGGTCTCAACCAGCAGGTCAAGCCTTCTAGGCTCTTCTAAGGTCTCAGACAACAGGTCCAGTCTTCTAGGTTCTTCTCATGTTTCGGACAGCAGGTCCAGTCTTCTAGGCTCTTCTCAGGTCTCAGACAGCAGGTCCAGTCTTCTAGGTTCTTCTCAGGTCTCAGACAGCAGGTCCAGTCTTCTAGGTTCTTCTCAGGTCTCAGGAAGCAGGTCCAGTCTTCTAGGTTCTTCTCAGGTCTCAGACAGCAGGTCCAGTCATCCATGCTCTTCTTAGGTCTCAGACAGCAGGTCAGTCTTCCAGACTCTTCTCAGGCCTCAGACAGCAGGGCCAGTCTTGTAGGCTCATATCAGGTTTCAGACAGCAGGTCCAGTCTTGTAGGCTCTTCTCAGGTCTCAGACAGCAGGTCCAGTCTTGTAGGCTCTTCTCAGGTCTCAGACAGCAGATCCAGTCGTCCAGGCTCTTCCCAGGTCTCAGACAGCAGGTCAGTCTTCCAGACTCTTCTCAGGTCTCAGACAGCAGGTCAGTCTTCCAGACTCTTCTCAGGTCTCAGACAGCAGGTCAGTCTTCCAGACTCTTCTCAGGTCTCAGACAGCAGGTCCAGTCTTCTAGGTTCCTCTCAGGTCTCAGACAGCCGGTCCAGTCCTCCATGCTCTTCTCAGGTCTCAGACAGCAGGTCCAGTCATCCCTGCTCTTCTTAGGTCTCAGACAGCAGGACCAGTCTTCTAGGTTCCTCTCAGGTCTCAGACAGCAGGTCCAGTCTTCTAGGCTCTTCTCAGGTCTCAGACAGCAGGTCAAGCCTTCTAGGCTCTTCTAAGGTCTCAGACAGCAGGTCCAGTCTTCTAGGTTCTTCCCAGGTCCCAGACAGCAGGTCCAGTCTTCTAGGCTCTTCTCAGGTCTCAGACAGCAGGTCAAGCCTTCTAGGCTCTTCTAAGGTCTCAGACAGCAGGTCCAGTCTTCTAGGTTCTTCCCAGGTCCCAGACAGCAGGTCCAGTCTTCTAGGCTCTTCTCTCATCTCAGACAGCGAGTCCAGTATTCTAGGCTCTTCTCAGGTCTCAGACAGCAAGTCCAATCTTCTAGGTTCTTCTAAAGTCTCGGAAAGCAGGTCCAGTCGTCTAGACTCTTCTCAGGTCTCAGACAGCAGGTCCAGTCTTCTAGGCTCTTCTCACATTTCAGAGAGCAAGTCCAGTCTTCTAGGCTCTTCTCAGGTCTTAGACAGCAGGTCCAGTCTTCTAGGTTCTTCTCATGTTTTGGACAGCAGGTCTAGTCTTCTAGGCTCTTCTCAGGTCTCAGACAGCAGGTCCAGTCTTTTAGGTTCTTCTCAGGTCTCAGACAGCAGGTCCAGGCTTCTAGGTTCTTCTCAGGTCTCAGACAGCAGGTCCAGTCTTCTAGGCTCTTCTCACATTTCAGACAGCAGGTCCAGTCTTCTAGGCTCTTCTCAGGTCTCAGACAGCAGGTTTAGTCCACATGTCCAGGAGTGTTCTGAAGTGGGTGTCTAGAAATGCCACATTAATTATGCCTGGCCTAGTGTACTGGGCACGCCCTAACCAATGGGTAGACGATCCTGGAGCCTACTATGCCCATTGTAGGTATTTTTAAGAAAGTGAGAGCCTTAGACCACACTGATCATAGGTTCCTCTAATGAATGAATACACACTTGTATAGCGCATGGCTACCCGAAGGCATCACAGCGCTTTTAAGGGATGGGAGTGTGTGTGTGGGGAGGGTATTATGGCAATTATAGTGCTCTCAGACACCTACCACCAAAATCCAGTCTGAAGCAGATACTTCAACAACCGCACAGTGGACAAAAAACTGTCTTGCATCCTGTTCTCACCCTTTGTAGTGCCTCTCGAGATTGTATATAAAACCCCAGCAGATCTGCCAATCAGAAATTGACATTCATGCAGGATTCGACAGTGCAATGTCAAAAAGAGACCTTCTGTGGCTGGAGCCAGCCTGGCTGGGGGATACAAGTTGGGACCTGCCCCGGTGTCAGCTAACATTTGTCTGTGACAGGGAGGATTCTTTGAAGTTTATCAAATTCCTGGACCCAGCCCACAGGCCATCCTGTCAAGAGGGCATAACACCTTCCCAAACTCAATGTGTTCTGTCCCTGCTCTGGGAGCACTCTTACACATCATTAAGGGAGCTATTCAACTGCCAGGTGACAGCTAGAATTAATGCAAATGATCTACCAGAGGCTTTAGGCAGGGAAAAGGTAACTTTTTAAAAAGTGCCTTTTCCTTAATAATGATTGCAAACTCGATTTTACTATTACATTGGATTGAAATACCTATTAAAACAAACCACCGGTTTGTTCTTTAGACCCCCTACACCATGACTCAATAGTCATTTCTTTGTTACCTTGCCCAGGAAGTCCGGGTGCAAAAGTGACTTGGCTATCCTTGGGACTGAACGGGATCCACAGGTGCAGTCAAAATTGCAGCACTTGACAACACCACACTTGGGAATGTAATTCCACTCTACCACGCAAAGTAGAGGCCTTTGGGGTCCCAGGACCCAGGTTCAACAGCTGGATTTCTTCTAACTCGCTCGGCGTCTCCTGGTGCAGAGGGAGCTGGCAACTGTCAATCACTCAGGCAGGTCGTGCCAAAGATGCTTTGCTACACACTCGACAACTCCAACTTAAGGATGCAGGAACACAGCAGCTGGTTCATTGGCGACATCAGGTAATGTTTCTGCCAGATGCTCATTGGTCTGGAGATGTCATTACAGGAGTCGATCACCAGACTGACGATCACCAAGCCTTGGGTGCGAAAAATGTAGGGCATGGTTAATTCAGTGACTGGAGCGCAACAGGAGTGGGATAAAAACCTGAAACTTGGTGAAAGCTTGGCTACCACTCTGGACTTGCAGGACACCACTTCTCTTCGGGCTCACTCTCAACAGGCCCAACAGGCTGCAATTCTTGCTTTGCAACACATTGATTTTCCTGCAACTTGCAGGGGACTGCCCCCACCAATCCTTGGGAGTCTGCTTCCGTTTCTGGGGTCCACTGGAGTCTCTCTTGCCGGGAGTAACAAGCTTTTGCCACGGACACACATTGAAGACACGGTTCTATTACATGGTCTCTCCAGGGCACTTAAATGTCCTCTCTTCGCACTGCGGCAGAGTCCAAGGTCCTGTTTTCGGTGACTGTGCCTTCTTTGTGCCTCTTCTCGAATTCAAAGTCAGAACTGAGGTTCTGGTGTCAGTGGAGCCCCTTAAATCCTGGTTTAGGGGGCGTTAAGGGCATGAGGGACAGTGGCCAATGAGCTACTGGTCCCTGCGGCTAACCTGGCCCTGCGGTAACAACATCTTGTGGCTCTAAGCCACCTTTCTACCCAGAGTCTTCTAATCTAGGGTCTCCCAACATGGCAGGACATTTCCTTGGCTGTACAGACCTCCTAGCCCACCCCAAAGGTGTGGCTAGTCTTTTGGACGTGTACATCTCCAGAATAACTAATTTTCCCACCTGTCAGCCTGGACAGGGTGGGTAGGGCTTTGTCCTCGAGTGGGGGACGAGTACTCATGTATTAAGGTTGGTGAAAGCCTTTGAGGGTCACAGCCTTGATTGCGGTAAATGCTAGCCATTCTGCAGGAGGAAGAGGTGCAGCCTCCTTCCTGTCGAGGCCTTTGTTTCTGTTCAGGGGAACTGCTGGCACATACCATCAGGAGGACAGATTCTTGTTTTGGAGGCAAATGACTCAGGAAAGCCCTCCAATTCACTGGAACTTTGTATCCTAGGGAGCACCAAAACAGGGTGGCCTCTCTGTGCATGCCAGACAACCTTCAACACAAGAATCATGTTTGGGGTTTAAAAGCACAGTGTTTGACACCAAACATGACACAATTTTGTCATTCCATAAAGGAGCTGGCTATCTTGAGTTTTCTCTGTAGCCAGTCCATGTTTCTCTATGGACCACCGGGCACTTACAGTAAAGCATGGCTTTACAGGGTTACTGCAGGGATATATTTGTAAAAACATCTATATCCACACCTTTAATATAATGCACTCTAACTCCAGGATGCAGGAGGACAATCTTTAGAGTGACTTACTTACATTAAGGTAGTGGTGTGGCTCTGCAGCCCCTGGAGTGTGCAGGATCACTCTCGAGCAGACAGGCTGCTCGGGCAGGGCTGCAATGGCAGACCTGCAGACCCACTTTTATTTGGGTCACACAGGATCACACAGGATGGCACAATAAAGTGCTGCAGCCCTGGTGACCCCACCCTTGGTAGCCCTGGTAGCATCTACTTGCCACTTATAACGGGCAAAGTACCTTGACAATTGATAGTACCAATTACCATCACTTTTAGGAGAGAGTACGGGTATTCGGGCCGCGTTATCAGGTCCAAGTGCAAGGTCCAGGTCCAAGTGCAATATCAGATTTAAAAACCAGCATCGAACAGTCCTAATGGGTGAAAAAAGTGGGGGGGAGGGCATCTTCAAAGAAGCCCAGTTTCTAACAATGACATTAATCATTTAAATGTTTTTTTTTTAAATACCTTGTACCCTGCCCTATGGGCAATCAGCCCTACTTAGGGGTGATTCATAAATATTTATAAAGAGGATTTTGACCTGTCAAAAGAGGTTATTTTGGCAGGTTGAATTAGCAATTTTAAATTGCGACAGCCAGCCTACAAATGGTAGGTACGCCTGCAGTGAGGTTTGCACTACCAATGTAGTGGAGGGCACAAAGAGTGCTACAGTCCTCTAGTGGCATTTAACTAGCAAAACTTGGACACATTTTGTACCATATACTAGGGACTTACAGGGAAGTTAAATCTGCCAATTATACTCTAAAACTGATGCAAAAATGCATTTCACACTAAAATATAGCAACGAATTCCAATCTTGTATTTCACATATATTTGCAGAATTTTTCTGAAATTTGATATAGTTCCAAAAAAAGGGAATTACTCACATTTTGAGTAGCCCTTGATAAGAACCCATATTTTATATCTCATAGCATATTTTTCTAAGAAATCAAGCCCTGCAGAACTCAACAATATGATTAAAGAACAAGAACTGTTAGCAACAAAACTAGCCTTTATGTAGTGGTGTCATTATCTAATGCATGTGAGACACCCAATTACTCTATATAGGGATCACAAGCAGTTTCAGCTAGACTAATGCATTGGTCATTACTATTTCAATAATTTAGATTTATGTTTTCTTGCAAATCAGGTGCATCCCACAGCAAGGCAGACGTGCTATCTCGATACGAGCAAGATAAAAGATTCTCACAAATCTGAGACTAAACAAAAAATGATTCCTACAGGAAAAATATTAGCAGCAACTGGTAATTACTCAATACGAGAAAGGATGTAAGATGCACTACCAGCT
Organism: Lissotriton vulgaris; assembly: GCF_964263255.1. Taxonomy (NCBI): domain Eukaryota; kingdom Metazoa; phylum Chordata; class Amphibia; order Caudata; family Salamandridae; genus Lissotriton; species Lissotriton vulgaris. The sequence goes on along the minus strand of NW_028245796.1, from coordinate 322,749 downwards.
AAGTTGCAGCAAGATTGAGTCACTTCAATTTAAGGCACAGTATTAAAAGATGATATTTTGTACTATCAGGACAGGCGTTGTGTACCAGATAATTGAATCGTAGAGACATTTCAAACAAAATGTATGATTCTATTCTGGCCAGACATTAAGGTTTCGACAAGACATTTGCCTTAGTTAAGAGAATGGACTCAATAAAAAATATGAAAGAAAATTCATAAGTATATACAGATGTATAAAGAATGCGTTACAGCAAAATATGACAGAATAAGGTCCCAATTCACCAAGGTAAAATGAGACTAAAGTCTAACTTTACAACTTTCGGCATTTACAAAGGGCTATGGACTTGGATTTTTAGTCTCAATTAAACTTAAGACCAAAACTTAAGTTGAACTGAGACAAAGGACTAACTTTACTACAAATAAATGTTCTTTGAGAATACTAAATGTTGCAAAGTTAGACGTTTGTCTCAGTTTATCTTTGTGAATCCGACACTAAGACTTCAAAGTTACTACAAATGATGGCCTCTTCAGATAGACCTTGGGAAATAACAACCATGAATTTCATTATTAAGATACCTATAGATCATGGATAGGACACAAATATGGCAGTTGTAGACAATATTTCTTTGTAATGGCCTATTATGTCCCCAGCAAAGGGGTTTCTCAGCAGAAGAGACAGCACAGCTGTTTTTATATGTGGTTAAATTGCATGGAATGCCTCACAACCCAATTTGCTTCAAGATTTTGGAAGACATTCTGTAAGCAATTGCAAAAAGAAGTAACTCTTTCACCCTCCCATCATCTTCAGACTAATGGACAATATGAGTAAAGATGCCCTGACTCTATTAGAACAACTTTTTCGATAGCAAGTGAACAGAACTTACCTCTCAACTTTAAATTGATTCACTTCTTAAAACAAATGCATTGTTAAATGACACTATCACAGTAAAGCACAGTCATCAATATTTTGAAAATCCCAAAACTGCTACATTCAAAGCATACCATTTGACTCTAAATTCACATTAAATGCCACCATCTTTACTCAAACAAAATGTTCTAACAGTATGACCAGTGGTGGCTGGTGATATTTGAAAGTGGTGGGGTGTAAACTTTCCATGGGAGAGCACTATGTTGAGCAAACGAGCGTAGCGAGCGAGCCCGAACAATTGAAGTGGGGTTCGGGGGGTTCTCCCCCCGAGAACGTTTTAAAAAATGAGTGGGCAAATGGTGCATTTTCAAGCAAATTTGAGAAGCAAGAAGGTAAATAAAGCAATTGTGAAAGTGCAGTTATTACATTAATAAAAAACATTTTAGTCAATCTGTAAGGTACTTCTGGGCTGCCAAGAGTTTTTTTACACCCTAAAAGAACCAATCAATCCTGTAAACAAATGTTTTAATACATTAGAAGTGTACTGATGCACATTCGTGAAGCACAAACCTAGCTACACATAGCAAAGAAGCACTGTAGGCGCTGGGCCAGCCAGACTGCACCAGTCTGCATTACTAACACTCTTTGAAGTGCAGAGTGACTCACTCTGCACTTCAAAGAGTGTTAGTGTTGGGAACGCAACCCAAAGACAATTGAAGAACTGCTTGATGAAGCAATCGAAGGCGCCCATTTACAGTATGCAGCTGGACTTTAATTGTGTAGAAAGAACTCCTCTGCACCACGGTTGCTTAATATGGGTGATATCATATATATTTTGCATAAAATGCGTAGAGGGACTAAGGGGCGCTGAAGTGACCGCCGAAGGTGAGATGACTGAACAAGTAACACTATGGCAAGCTTCCCAGCGCTTGATCTTTCAAAATATTAAAAGCGCAGCCTTAAAATGTCTCCGGAGGAGGACTGGAGTGTGAACCCTTTAAAAAAAAAAAAAATTGCTGGCATACCCCGTCAGCTGCCGACGTTGAAAGCATGTTTATTTTCAAAGCATTATCGTATCGCACACAATACAGTGCTGGCTGCGGGTCTTGTTGCTGTAAGCGGTGTGAGGGAAAAGGCTGTGGCTGTCGTGTCGTGAGCTGGAGGATATTAGGCCAGGTCCTACCACCAGTGACGTGACGCAGCAGCACTGCAGTGCACAGACACACATCAAGGCCGTAATAATGGCCAGAACAGGAATGCTGCTGACTTTACTAGTTTGGAGATGCGAGAGACACCATTGCTGACTTTGGTGTCTCTCTCACGTTTCCAAACTAGTAAAGTAAAAGTAAAGTCACTGTTAGGTTCAGCAGCAGCTGCTGACTGGGCTCTAGTCTTCTCTGTATTTTGAAGGGAACAAGTGGTCCTTAGCATATAGGAATAAAAGTAAGCAAAGATATTATATAGACCACAATGGGCTACTATATAGTTCACAATCCCTTGTCCAGCTGGACAGGGAATTTTTATTAATTTGATAGGTTTGTTCAGTATGGAAATAGAACATGTAACCAAACCAATAAGGGTTACAGTGAGGCACAGTCCTGTGCCGTACGCGAGAAGAAAGTGAAGGGGACAGTAAGTGAAAGAAATATCAGGCAAACAAGGTGAGCTTTCAGGTCACTGACATGAATTCAAATTAACAGTGTATCCTTGAGTAAATCAGCCATACAATAATACATTGAGTTCACATGTATGGATCACTCTTAAAGGAGTTGACGTTTCGATCCCAAGCTCGGTTATTAGGGGATCATCTTCAGGACTTGAGAAAATATAACTTTTCCTGAATAAAACCTTTTTTAACATACAAACGCCAAGACTTTGTCTTTAATTGAGGTTTTGTTCAAATGGATGTCTTCAATATATAGACTGCCGCCCGTCGCCCATGTTTTGGTTTTCTCAAGTGCGAAGGCTTTTTACTTGCGCAGCAGGGATGAGGCTTGCGTTCAATATAGCACAGTGCTGTGTGCAGTCGTGGCTTTACGTTAGATCTGCGAGTAGAGTTAGGAATTATGTCCTGTACAGGCACGATTTCACAAGAATTTGCGCTAGGGATCTTCAATTGATATTGCTGAATTAATGTAATGTTAGGGCGAGTTATCTGCTGGCAATTTAAAGCGGTCTCGATAATCGAATCTGTGTTTACAGAGTTAGGCGTCTCGGTCGCTGTCAATTCAAGGATATGGGTGCGCGAGGATGTCTTCTGGTAGAGGAAATTCAGGTACGGCGTTTAGTAATGGCGCCGGTAACCTTCGTGAAGGCCAGAGGATGACTGGTCCGCGAGGGGTTGGCGAGGCTATCGATGAGCCGATGTCGCGTTACACTTGGCAGAATCGCTAGTCTTCTCTGGCCACAGTGCGGTGGTCACTGTCAGAGTACAGAGCAGTCGGGCCACAAAAGACAAGAGATTCAGTGACTCACTGACTGCTGCCGGTCAGTCACATCAAATAAATCAATCATGACACCACTCACTCCTACTCACTCACTGTTGTGTCGAGTGTGGGCACTGGTGTCTGTCGTTCCTTTCCTCCCCGAGGGTGAGTGCCTTGGCTGAGTCAGAGTCTGTCTGAGTGACTGACCGCGCTCGCTCAGCCTCAGGTTCGATGATCGATGCGGTCCGGATGCGATCATACGAATTTGATGCGACTTGGTCACAGTCACAAACTGTTCTGTTCTGTCTGTGCAAAACAAATGTCACGCAGGCACGAAGGGGAGTGGGAGCAACTGGACTGGAACAGAGAGAGCGGGGCTGACTATGACCAATCACTGCACAGCCTTAAAATAAAGCCATGCAGTGATTGGTCATAATGGCCCCATGCTCCGGGACATACCCCGGGGTCCACTCACAGCAAGGCTGCCTAGCTGAGGCTCTCTGTGTTCTATGGAGACTCGCTCTGCCCTGCCCAGTGACTAAAGCAGTCAATCCAGGCACTGCGGATGGGCCTGGGGCAGGAGACCTTGCCGCTCCTTAGGGAGCCATGGGCTGCAGCTTCGACCCAACCTACCCCCTCCATGGGGTGAGAGTGGAAGACCAGTAAGACTGCGCATGCCGGGCTGGCCAGGGAAAGACACTCTGCCAACCCTTGATAAGAACATGCACATTTCTGCTGGCACTGGCTCAGGCAAATACCTCAAGTTCAATTGCTCCAAACCCCTCCCCCCTTGTGAGTGACATCAAGTGACGTGTATCAGCAGTAATGGCATGGTCGTGGCTGAGCTTAGACAGCTGACTGCTGCCGTGCCGGTGCAGTGGGCTGAAATAAAATTATGAAGAAGTGCTGCTGCTGGTGGACAGACCCCTGGGGCAAATTAATCAGGGGGGCGACGCCCCAAACCCATACAAAGGAACCGCCATTGAGTATGACTCCATATTTCACTGCTTGCCCTGTGATGGTGTGTGTTCCTTTCCGCCCTGTGCATGCTTCCTCTTTCTGCACAAACTACTCTGTCACAAGCATGTTTGCCTTAATCCCTATGACGTGACTCTGCAAACTGCGCACGCCTCATTTCAAAGATCACAGCCTCTCCTTTAAAGTCATATCCTGCATCCTAACAACACCTAATGTTCTGTAACTCCTCTGCTAATACCACCAACCAATTCATGAAATTCCCACACCTTCTTCTCCCACTAAAGATCACACCTAATTTCTTACTAATGTAATCTATCGCTTTGAAACTACAGTAAAGGCATGGAATTGATCTGGTAGAACACAGGACGTATCCCAATCACTAACAAGAGCTCCAAAAATATACTAAACCAGGCACTTGTAGCAGCTGCCACCCAGCGCGAAGCACAACAATGCCTTGGCAGGGGTAGCAAGCGCTATAATGAAATCACAATACATTACAAAATCCACAAGAAACCTAACACCATAACACTCAGCAGCCAGACAGTCAACTGTAGTTCATGCAAGCTGCTTAATATTTCCCTTTAGCCTTGATGCTCTTACCCTCGCAGAGGCAAAACTGCCACGGGTCGCATCCATCACACAATGCTGTATGAGTCCACAGCAATAAACCACTCAGTACCATCTGGTCGGGTGAGGAATCACTGAAGAGATCTGCCCCACGTCGAACGCTAAATCCCTCGACATTAGCATCAATCAGAATCTCAATCTCATCCCTCATATAAAAAACTCGGCTAAAGGTGCTCTCTTCACTCTACATCACCTTAAAAAAATTAAACCCTTTATTCCAGCTGACGACTTTGAATCCTTTGTACAATCACTTGTCCTTTCCAGAATTGACTATGGCAACGCCACCCTTGCTGGCACCCCCAAACTCCACCTTGCCCTGATTAAATCTGTTCTCAACCTGGCGACCAGGCTTATCTCTGACTGTAAGCGACATGATCACATCTCCCCTGTCCTCAAAAACCTCAAATGGCTTCCAATCAAAGGCAGCTCCACCTACAAGATTGCCTGCATCACTCACAAAGCCCTTCACCAAAACCCCCCCTCGTACCTTTCGGACAAACTCCAAAAAGCAGGGTGTACTAGATCCCTGAGGAGCATTAACGCCCTTGTCCTAATCCCCCTCAGCTCAAAAATAAAAAGACTCAATCTCGTTCATTCTCAGGTAATGCCCCCTATATTTGGAATTCTCTTCCTAAAGATCTTCGTTGCAACCCTTCCTACCCCCTCTTCAAAAAAACCTCAAGCGGCTTCTTCTCAACAAATATTGGGGTCCTTAGGTATATTGAACTCTCTGTCCATTTACACTTTGAATTACCTCTACTCACTCCTTCATTTCTTATAATCTCTCTCCTTGTTTCATCCTCAACCTAACTACTCAACCCCTCTCTATCTACTTATTCAAATGTCCTCATTTTCCTTATGTGATCTCTGAAATATTCTTTGTCCTTATCTACTCGTAAGCCTCTAATGCCTTATTGTATGTTAACAAATTGCCCTATGTTGATCTGTTCTTGATGTGTAACTTATCCTGTAAAGTACTCTGATACCCTTGGGTCCAGCTAGCGCTATATAAACCTTTAAAATAAATAAATAAATCAAATAAATAAACTTTAGTTCACAACTACAGGTACCAACAACTTACATATTATGGCCACTTCTTTGAATTTCACAGTAACAATCAGATATGGAATGATATGAACACAGTTCATCCCAGCCGATCACTCTAACACATCTCCCTTTAATCTAGGCTTAGCCGAGAATCTCAGAATGGACAACTCAGTGCAGTAACCAGCTAAGTGGACAATCAACACATGAACATAAGAAATACCAACAAGGGACCTGCAGAGCGACAAACTTACTGAAAACCAGAAACTGTGCGCCTGTCTCTCACACTCCTTCATTCATCACACTGCTAAGCGCTGCATCTCACAACGCAATAAATGCACCTCGGAGGTCCTCACACACTTCATGCGAACACTTCCCCACAGAATCAAACTATCGTAGGCTTTATGACATCGGCCTTAGGGGGACGGCGCTCAGGTGGTTTACATCCTTCCTTGAAGGCCGCCGCCAGACGGTCTGGGTTTCCCAGAGCTCTGCCGAGATGCCGCCATTGGGAGTTGGGGTTCCACAGGGTTCTGTGTTGAGCCCCACGTTGTTTAACATCTTTATGTCCCCTTTGGCGGCCTTGGTGGAAGCATATGGGGCCCAGATCGTCTCCTACGCCGACGACACGCAACTCCTCTTCACATGCGGGAAAGACCAGGAGTTTGATGGAGGGAGAATTCGGGACTGTCTTACATTGGTCTTTGACTGGTTCCAACGGAACAGTCTAAGGGCCAATTCTAGCAAGTCCGAGGTTCTATTCTTCGGTTGCGTTGTCGATCCGGAGTGGCAGCACTGGTGGCCGTCCGACATGAGCCCTCCTGCACAGTCTTCCTTGGTGGCTAAAAATCTGGGTGTCAAGCTGGACAACCAGCTGTCGCTGCGAACACATATTATGGGTCTGGCTGGCACCTGTTATGGAATTTTGAAAATGCTCCGTAAATTCCTGCCCCTGCTGTCTGAGGAGCACAGGCGTATTACTGTGCAGGCTCTCGTCGGCTCTAGGCTAGATTATGCTAATGCCCTCTTCCTTGGCCTCCCTGATTACCTAGTTCAGCGCCTACAGGTGGTACAGAACTCTGCCGCCCGGGCTATCTTTGGCCTGCGTAGACGAGCCCGAGCTTCCGGGCTGCTACAGGCGCTACACTGGCTGCCTATCCGGAAGCGGATCCAGTTTAAATCCCTGACTCTGATGCACAAAGCCCTGTTTGGATCAGGGGCTGGATACCTGCGGCGGAGACTGGCCTTTTATCGACCAGTCCGCTCCTTGCGCTCGGAATCCCTTTACAAAGCGGTGGTCCCTCGGGTGAGGAAGGCCCGCACGGGAGGGCGCTCTTTCAGCTGCAAAGCTCCACAGCTGTGGAACTCGCTTCCTCTTTCGCTGCGCAGCACTGCCAATTTGTTCCAGTTCAGGAAGAGCCTGAAGACCTGGCTTTTTAATCTTTAGGCTGTTCTTATTGTTTCAGTTTCAGTTCTGTTTCTCATTCTTTTTGCTGTGTTGTGTTATTTTTATTCTGAGCTGCAGGTGGAAAGCGCCGGGACACTCTTTTCGAGTAGCCGTGCGCTATACAAGAACGCTGTAACATAACATAACATAACATAACATTTCAAACAAAATGTATGATTCTATTCTGGCCAGACATTAAGGTTTCGACAAGACATTTGCATTAGTTAAGAGAATGGACTCAATGAAAAATATGAAAGAAAATTCATAAGTATATACAGATGTATAAAGAATGCGTTAGAGCAAAATATGACAGAATAAGGTCCCAATTCACAAAGGTAAAATGAGACTAAAGTCTAACTTTATAACTTTCGGCATTTACAAAGGGCTATGGACTTGGATTTTTGGTCTCAATTAAACTTAAGACCAAAACTTAAGTTGAACTGAGACAAAGGTCTAACTTTACTACAAATAAATGCTCTTTGAGAATACTAAAAGTTGCAAAGTTAGACATTTGTCTCAGTTTATCTTTGTGAATCCGACACTAAGACTTCAAAGTTACTACAAATGATGGCCTCTTCAGATAGACCTTGGGAAATAACAACCATGAATTTCATTATTAAGATACCTATAGATCATGGATAGGACACAAATATGGCAGTTGTAGACAATATTTCTTTGTAATGGCCTATTATGTCCCCAGCAAAGGGGTTTCTCAGCAGAAGAGACAGCACAGCTGTTTTTATATGTGATTAAATTGCATGGGATGCCTCACAACCCAATTTGCTTCAAGATTTTGGAAGACATTCTGTAAGCAATTGCAAAAAGAAGTAACTATTTCACTCTCCCATCATCTTCAGACTAATGGACAATATGAGTAAAGATGCCCTGACTCTATTAGAACAACTTTTTCGATTGCAAGTGAACAGAACTTACCTCTCAACTTTAAATTGATTCACTTCTTAAAACAAATGCATTGTTAAATGACACTATCACAGTAAAGCACAGTCATCAATATTTTGAAAATCCCAAAACTGCTACATTCAAAGCATACCATTTGACTCTAAATTCACATTAAATGCCACCATCTTTACTTGAACAAAATGTTCTAACAGTATGACCAGTGGTGGCGGGTGATATTTGAAAGTGGTGGGGTGTAAACTTTTCTTGGGAGATCACTACGGCGAGCAAACAAGCGTAGCGAGCGAGCCCGAACAATTGAAGTGGGGTTCGGGGGGTTCTCCCCCCGAGAAAGTTTTAAAAAATGAGTGGGCAAATGGTGCATTTTCAAGCATATTTGAGAAGCAAGCAGGTAAATAAAGCAATTGTGAAAGTGCAGTTATTACATTAATAAAAAACATTTTAGTCAATCAGTAAGGTACTTCTGGGCTGCCAAGAGTTTTTTTACACCCTAAAAGAACCAATCAATCCTGTAAACAAATGTTTTAACACATTTAGAAGTGTACTGATGCACATTCGTGAAGCACAAACCTAGCTACACATAGCAAAGAAGCACTGTAGGCGCTGGGCCAGCCAGGCTGCACCAGTCTGCATTACTAACACTCTTTGAAGTGCAGAGTGACTCACTCTGCACTTCAAAGAGTGTTAGTGTTGGGAACGCAACCCAAAGACAATTGAAGAACTGCTTGATGAAGCAATCGAAGGCGCCCATTTACAGTATGCAGCTGGCCTTTAATTGTGTAGAAAGAACGCCTCTGCACCACCGTTGCTTAATATGGGTGATATCATATATATTTTGCATAAAATGCGTAGAGGGACTAAGGGGCGCTGAAGTGACCGCCGAAGGTGAGATGACTGAACAAGTAACACTATGGCAAGCTTCCCAGCGCTTGATCTTTCAAAATATTAAAAGCGCAGCCTTAAAACGTCTCCAGAGGAGGACTGGAGTGTGAACCCTTTAAAAAGAAAATAAATTGCTGGCATACCCCGTCAGCTGCTGACGTTGAAAGCATGTTTATTTTCAAAGCATTATCGTATCACACACAATACAGTGCTGGCTGCGGGTCTTGTTGCTGTAAGCGGTGTGAGGGAAAAGGCTGTGGCTGTCGTGTCGTGAGCTGGAGGATATTAGGCCAGGTCCTACCACCAGTGACGTGACGCAGCAGCACTGCAGTGCACAGACACACATCAAGGCCGTAATAATGGCCAGAACAGGAATGCTGCTGACTTTACTAGTTTGGAGATGCGAGAGACACCACTGCTGACTTTGGTGTCTCTCTCACGTTTCCAAACTAGTAAAGTGAAAGTAAAGTCACTGTCAGGTTCAGCAGCAGCTGCTGACTGTGCTCTAGTCTTCTCTGGCCACAGTGCGGTGGTCACTGTCAGAGTACAGAGCAGTCGGGCCACAAAAGACAAGAGATTCAGTGACTCACTGACTGCTGCCGGTCAGTCACATCAAATAAATCAATCATGACACCACTCACTCCTACTCACTCACTGTTGTGTCGAGTGTGGGCACTGGTGTCTGTCGTTCCTTTCCTCCCCGAGAGTGAGTGCCTTGGCTGAGTCAGAGTCTGTCTGAGTGACTGACCGCGCTCGCTCAGCCTCAGGGTTGATGATCGATGCGGTCCGGATGCGATCATACGAATTTGATGCGACTTGGTCACAGTCACAAACTGTTCTGTTCTGTCTGTGCAAAACAAATGGCACGCAGGCACGAAGGGGAGTGGGAGCAACTGGACTGGAACAGAGAGAGCGGGGCTGACTATGACCAATCACTGCACAGCCTTAAAATAAAGCCATGCAGTGATTGGTCATAATGGCCCCATGCTCCGGGACATGCCCCGGGGTCCACTCACAGCAAGGCTGCCTAGCTGAGGCTCTCTGTGTTCTATGGAGACTCGCTCTGCCCTGCCCAGTGACTAAAGCAGTCAATCCAGGCACTGCGGATGGGCCTGGGGCAGGAGACCTTGCCGCTCCTTAGGGAGCCATGGGCTGCAGCTTTGACCCAACCTACCCCCTCCATGGGGTGAGAGTGGAAGACCAGTAAGACTGCGCATGCCAGGCTGGCCAGGGAAAGACACTCGGTCAACCCTTGATAAGAACATGCACATTTCTGCTGGCACTGGCTCAGGCAAATACCTCAAGTTCAATTGCTCCAAACCCCTCCCCCCTTGTGAATGACATCAAGTGACGTGTATCAGCAGTAATGGCATGGTCGTGGCTGAGCCGAGACAGCTGACTGCTGCCGCGCCGGTGCGGTGGGCTGAAATAAAATTATGAAGAAGTGCTGCTGCTGGTGGATAGACCCCTGGGACAAATTAATCAGGGGGGCGACGCCCCAAACCCATACAAAGGAACCGCCATTGAGTATGACTCCATATTTCACTGCTTGCCCTGTGATGGTGTGTGTTCCTTTCCGCCCTGTGGATGCTTCCTCTTTCTGCACAAACTACTCTGTCACAAGCATGTTTGCCTCAATCCCTATGACGTGACTCTGCAAACTGCGCACGCCTCATTTCAAAGATCACAGCCTCTCCTTTAAAGTCATATCCTGCATCCTAACAATACCTAATGTTCTTTAACTCCTCTGCTAATACTACCAACCAATTCATGAAATTCCCACACCTTCTTCTCCCACTAAAGATCACACCTAATTTCTTACTAATGTAATCTATCGCTTTGAAACTACAGTAAAGGCATGGAATGGATCTGGTAGAACACAGGACGTATCCCAATCACTAACAAGAGCTCCAAAAATATACTAAACCAGGCACTTGTAGCAGCTGCCACCCAGCGTGAAGCACAACAATGCCTCGGCAGGGGTAGCAAGTGCTATAATGAAATCACAATACATTACAAAATCCACAAGAAACCTAACACCATAACACTCAGCAGCCAGACAGTCAACTGTAGTTCATGCAGGCTGCTTAATATTTCCCTTTAGCCTTGATGCTCTTACCCTCGCAGAGGCAAAACTGCCACGGGTCGCATCCATCACACAATGCTGTATGAGTCCACAGCAATAAACCACTCAGTACCATCTGGTCGGGTGAGGAATCGCTGAAGAGATCTGCCCCACGTCGAACGCTAAATCCCTCGACATTAGCATCAATCAGAATCTCAATCTCATCCCTCATATAAAAAACTCGGCTAAAGGTGCTCTCTTCACTCTACATCACCTTAAAAAAAATTAAACCCTTTATTCCAGCTGACGACTTTAAATCCTTTGTACAATCACTTGTCCTTTCCAGAATTGACTATGGCAACGCCACCCTTGCTGGCACCCCCAAACTCCACCTTGCCCTGATTAAATCTGTTCTCAACCTGGCGACCAGGCTTATCTCTGACTGTAAGCGACATGATCACATCTCCCCTGTCATCAAAAACCTCAAATGGCTTCCAATCAAAGGCAGCTCCACCTAAAAGATTGCCTGCATCACTCACAAAGCCCTTCACCAAACCCCCCCCTCGTACCTTTCGGACAAACTCCAAAAAGCAGGGTGTACTAGATCCCTGAGGAGCATTAACGCCCTTGTCCTAAACCCCCTCAGCTCAAAAATAAAAAGACTCAATCTTGTTCATTCTCAGGTAATGCCCCCTCTATTTGGAATTCTCTTCCTAAAGATCTTCGTTGCAACCCTTCCTACCCCCTTGTCACGGGTTCGACAAACAAGAGACTGTAGAGACTGTAAACCCTAAAGACTGGTGGTCTGCCACCCCCCTTTCACCTTGCACCTTTTCCCCACAGCCACTGACCGGTTCTTGGTACGAGGAAGCCGGAGACATCGAAAGGGACTGGCCTGACGGGGTAAACGTGTTCGGCTCCTTTAAGGAAGAAGGTTGCGACTACGGAGCTCCACCCCTTGTGACGACAAAAGCAGGAAGTTCCGGCACGAAGGCGGACGGCGTTTCCCAGGTGGCGGAAATCGAGGAGAACGCAGGACGAGATCAAGGACGAGAAGAAGACGGGAACGACAAGCCAGGAGGCCAACGGTTGGACGCTTCGCCCTGCAACGCACCCACGGGAGGAGCGTGGCTACGAGAGGTACGGGGCCGGGTCGCGGGTTGGGTTGGGAGGCGGAAATAGCCACCACTGTAAAGCTCCCGCAAGATAACCTTTTCCCTGAGCACGAGCACTCCTAAGCACGTCCGTTAATAAGTTGAGCACTACACCTTGGTTGTGTTCCCTCACTCCCGGTCCTTATCGTCATTCCCTGAGTGCAGGTCGTAACTCGCCTTTCTCTTCGTTTCCTTTCTTTTATGGTACCCCGCGAGAACCTTGGGCCAAGACGAATCAGGAAGAAGACTACTAGGACCACAAGGCACCGCGACGGACCTCTTTTGTACAGAGACTAGAGACACTTTTTGAGTTACATGAAAAAGACGTACATTCCAATAAAGCCCTCCTTGAAACCTTTACTAAAGGCACCCGTGTTTCTATTTGAGCCGACACCCCCTAATCCGGTGGTCGAACCTCCTGCTAACCCGGCACCCCCGGGACAACTGGTGTCAGAAGTGGGATCCCCTTCACCATCCATCTGTGAGGACAAGATGGAGACCCTTATCGACCATCTCATAAAGGGGCAAGAAAAGTTGGAGTGGGCTGTGGAAAATCAGTTATCCATTGCCCAGGCGGACAGAGAAATGTTCACGAAAACCATAACAGCACACGTCGAAGGCCTTAAGTCTCTACCAACCCCAACGATTACGCAGGCTACTACCGGCGAGGGGCGTATACACACACCACACCCCTCAGGGTTGGCCCTACAGAAGTATGTGCCCGGTGAAGATCCTGACGCTTTTCTTTTGAACTTTGAGAGGGCGGCACGGGCCATGAGCTGGCCCGAAGACAAATGGCCATTCTTTCTGGCTCCCCTTCTTACAGCCGACGCACAATCGGCGTATCAAGCAGCTAATCCTCTAGGGACAACCCCCTATGCAACCATTAAAATGGTCATACTAGATCATCTAGGCCTGGACCAGGAGGCCTACAGAGTCCGGTTTCGAAAAGAGAAAGGAGTTCAAGGGGAAAATCCAAAAACCTTGTTCTTTAGGTTGAAAATGGCTGCCGATAAGTGGCTACGCTCTGACGTGTGTATGAAAGAAGACATCTTGAATAAAATCTATATAGAGCAGTTCATGGAAGCACTGCCTTATGCCACCCAACATTGGCTCCGACAACATGTAGGTTTGACCGTAGAGCAAGCGATTGAAATGGCTTCACAATACGCAAGGGCACAGCCTAAGACCACACCGTGGGAGCCCGAAAAAACTTCCAAAACGACACCACCCGTCAAAATGGACAAGAGACCGAAAGTAGCACCTGAGATTCCCAGAATGTTCAAACCAGCAGGAATGATGGCTCCTGTCTCGAAAGGGCCCCAGTGCTTCGAGTGTGGCGAATGGGGTCACATAGCCAGAATGTGTCCCAAACGAGAGAGCCAAGAGGAACCGATGGAAGTCGGCTATCTGCCCCGGACAGTGATGTATTCAGCAGAAATGGGCAGCACGTTCTACGTGAGTATGTGGATGAATGGGTACAAACTAAAAGCGCTTTTAGACTCAGGCTGTAGACAATCCGTTGTACAGACCCGATTCGTCACTGCAGAACAGTTGAATTCCCAGAATCCCGTATACATTAGATGCATTCACGGGGACGTGAAACCCTACCCCGTAGCTTTAATCACAATCACTCTACCGGATAGAGATCCCTGCACAGTCCGGGTGGGGGTGGTGGATTCCCTACCTGAAGATATGATCCTGGGAACGGACAATCCAGAGTTCCTGTCTCTTTTTAGGGAACACCTATCTAAGCCAAAGAATAGGGAGAACATTACTTCCTACTTGTCACCAGAACCCTGGGTTATACATAGGAGTTTTCGCTTTGCTCAGGCAGAAGATAGGACCTTATTCCATGCATGGGAATCCGCCCATAACTCTGCTGGACTGAACTCACAAGTATACCCCCGGTTTCTGATTAAAAATGACTTATTGTACAGACAAGCCAGCTTCGAGGGAGCTCTGCAATTGTTAGTTCCCCAGTCATTTAGGGAACAGGTGCTCTTTTTTGCGCATGCACACTTAATGGCAGGACATGCTGGCAAAGAGAAAACCACCAATAGTATCCTGAGAAATTTTTACTGGCCAGGAATTTACAAAGACGTACAGGAGTTCTGTGCTAAGTGCGAGGTCTGCCAAAGACGAAATGCACAGCGTCCCCCGGCAGCGCCCTTACAAAGAATGCCCATCATTGGAGTACCATTCGAGCGAGTTGGCATGGACCTAATCGGACCCCTGCCCAAGACCGGGCGAGGATATCTGTATGCTTTGGTAATAGTTGATTATGCTACCAGATTCGTGGAAGCGTTCCCCTTGAAAAACACTACCACAGCATCCATTGCCGAAAAATTTGTGGAATTATTTTCACGAGTGGGCTTTCCTAAAGAAGTATTGACAGATCAGGGGACCCCGTTTACGTCAAAACTAATGAAAGAAGTGTGTGCCTCGTTGGATATCAAACACTTGAAAACATCGGTTTATCATCCACAAACCGATGGTTTAGTGGAGAGGTACAACCAAACGCTGAAACAAACCCTGAAGAAAATGCTGACGGCAGAAGGGCCCACATGGGACCGTCTCCTACCTATTGCCCTGTACGTTATTAGGGCACAGAAGCAAAGCAGCTTAGGATGTTCTTCGTTCGAGCTTCTATATGGTAGACTACCCAGGAGTCTCCTCGACATCACCAAAGAGATGTGGGAAAACGAAATGTCACAGGATCAGAAGAGTATGCTGGAATACACCGCTCAGCTACGCAACAGATTAGGCAAACTAAGAGAACTTGCGTATACCTCTATGGAGCACCAACAGGAGCGGTACAAAAAAACATATGACAAGGGAAAGAGGTTGAGAACCTTAGATGTGGGTAAATGGGCTCTCGTATTGTTGCCATCTATCAGTAACAAGAATAAGAACGAGTGGCAAGGTCCATATCAGGTTATTGAAACGATTGGAAACACCACATATCGACTTCGTTTATCCCCTACCAAATCCCAAATTTATCATATCAACATCTTGAAGGAGTGGTTGGGACCGGTTCCCCGGGCGGGCCATTTCGTTGGACAGGTCAGTGTCCAGAATGCCTCCACTCTGGAACAGCTAATAGTGAACCCGGAGTTATCTCCCAAAGAAAGGAAGGAGTTGACAGAGACCTTAAAACCGTATGCCGACGTGTTTTCCAACCTACCCGGAAGAACTGATCTAGCAGAACACCGCATCGAAACCGCTCCAGGAACAGTGGTAAAACAAAGGCCTTATCGTATTCCGGCAGCACGGAAAGAAGCTGTACGAAAGGAAGTCCAGGACATGCTCAAATTGGGTGCCATCCGACCCTCGCAGAGCCATTGGTCATCACCGATTGTCATGATTCCTAAGCCGGATGGTACCAAAAGATTTTGTATGGACTTTCGGGCCCTGAATGCAGTCTCACATTTCGATACGTACCCTATCCCTAGGGTCGATGACTTGATCGAGAAAATCGGGGATGCTAAATATATCACCACCATCGACCTCACGAAGGGTTTTTGGCAGGTTCCCCTTCGTGAGGAGGACAGGAAGAAAACAGCTTTTGTGACAGATGACGGAGCATTCGAGTTCACCGTTCTTCCGTTCGGTCTGCATGGGGCTCCAGCTACGTTTCAATGTTTGATGAACAAGGTCCTCCATCCTTTCAACAAATTTAGTTCGGCTTACTTAGATGACATAGTCCTCTACAGTCAGGATTGGGAGGAACATCTCGGGCACTTACAAACCATTCTGTCAGCCCTTCGGAAAGCAGGACTACACATCAATGCGAAGAAATCGCGAGCTGCCTTTAGGAGTGTGAACTACCTGGGATACGTGCTTGGTGAGGGAACCATTGCTCCCCAGAGCGAAAAAGTGAAAGCTATAGCAGCAGTACCGTTCCCCAGTTCCAAAAGAGACCTACGAGCCTTTCTGGGGTTAGTAGGGTACTATCGACGGTTCTTTCCTGGTTTTGCTGAGCTTGCTGCCCCCTTGACCAATATGCTCCGAAAAGATACCAAGAATCAGGAGTTTAGTCACCCCACTGCTGACACATTACAAGCATTTAAACTCCTGAAATCTACCATGACTACTGCTCCAGTCCTTGTATCACCTGATCACAGTAAACCCTTCCTGCTTGCCACGGATGCTTCAAATCAAGGGATAGGGGCAGTCCTGTCTCAAGTCAAAGACGGGGTTGAACATCCAATTCTATACGTAAGTAGGAAGTTGTTCCCCAGGGAGTGCAGGTACTCTACCATTGAGAGGGAGGCCTTGGCTATCAAATGGGCCGTGGATAAGTTAAGGTACTATTTGGAAGGCAAACCCTTCATTTTCCATACAGATCACGCCCCCCTGAAGTGGATACATCAAAACAGTAGTCACAACCCCAGAGTTTTGAGATGGTTCTTGTCCTTGCAGCCATATTCTTTCACGATCCAACACCGTAAAGGAAAGGACAATGCTAATGCGGACTTCCTGTCGCGTGTGTTCCCTCTCCCCGAACGGGAGAAGCCAGGGGGGGAGGTGTGTCACGGGTTCGACAAACAAGAGACTGTAGAGACTGTAAACCCTAAAGACTGGTGGTCTGCCACCCCCCTTTCACCCTACACCTTTTCCCCACAGCCACTGACCGGTTCTTGGTACGAGGAAGCCGGAGACATCGAAAGGGACTGGCCTGACGGGGTAAACGTGTTCGGCTCCTTTAAGGAAGAAGGTTGCGACTACGGAGCTCCACCCCTGGTGACGACAAAAGCAGGAAGTTCCGGCACGAAGGCGGACGGCGTTTCCCAGGTGGCGGAAATCGAGGAGAACGCAGGACGAGATCAAGGAGGAGAAGAAGACGGGAACGACAAGCCAGGAGGCCAACGGTTGGACGCTTCGCCCTGCCACGCACCCACGCGAGGAGCGTGGCTACGAGAGGTACGGGGCCGGGTCGCGGGTTGGGTTGGGAGGCGGAAATAGCCACCACTGTAAAGCTCCCGCAAGATAACCCTTTCCCTGAGCACGAGCACTCCTAAGCACGTCCGTTAATAAGTTGAGCACTACACCTTGGTTGTGTTCCCTCACTCCCGGTCCTTATCGTCATTCCCTGAGTGCAGGTCGTAACTCGCCTTTCTCTTCGTTTCCTTTCTTTTATGGTACCCCGCGAGAACCTTGGGCCAAGACGAATCAGAAAGAAGACTACTAGGACCACAAGGCACCGCAACGGACCTCTTTTGTACAGAGACTAGAGACACTTTTTGAGTTACATGAAAAAGACGTACATTCCAATAAAGCCCTCCTTGAAACCTTTACTAAAGGCACCCGTGTTTCTATTTGAGCCGACACCCCCTACTCCGGTGGTCGAACCTCCTGCTAACCCGGCACCCCCGGGACACCCCTCTTCAAAAAAACCTCAAGCGGCTTCTTCTCAACAAATATTGGGGTCCTTAGGTATATTGAACTCTCTGTCCATTTACACTTTGAATTACCTCTACTCACTCCTTCCTTTCTTATAATCTCTCTCCTTCTTTCATCCTCAACCTAACTACTCAACCCCTCTCTATCTACTTATTGAAATGTCCTCATTTTCCTTATGTGATCTCTGAAATATTCTTTGTCCTTATCTACTCGTAAGCCTCCAATGCCTTATTGTATGTTAACAAATTGCCCTATGTTGATCTGTTCTTGATGTGTAACTTATCCTGTAAAGTACTCTGATACTCTTGGGTCCAGCTAGCGCTATATAAACCTTTTAAATAAATAAATAAAATAAATAAACTTTAGTTCACAACTACAGGTACCAACAACTTACATATTATGGCCACTTCTTTGAATTTCACAGTAACAATCAGATATGGAATGATATGAACACAGTTCATCCCAGCCGATCACTCTAACACATCTCCCTTTAATCTAGGCCTAGCCGAGAATCTCAGAATGGACAACTCAGTGCAGTAACCAGCTAAGTGGAAAATCAACACATGAACATAAGAAATACCAACAAGGGACCTGCAGAGACACCAGCTTACTGAAATCCAGAAACTGTGCGCCTGTCTCTCACACTCCTTCATTCATCACACTGCTAAGCGCTGCATCTCACAACGCAATAAATGCACCTCGGAGGTCCTCACACACTGCATGCGAACACTTCCCCACAGAATCAAAATAAGAAAACACACTGCCAACCAAACACCCTACACAGTGGAGCGTGCTACCCACGTAGGCAAGCGCTTGAGCACCCCACGTAGGCATAGTATGTAGTATATAAATGTTACAATACAATGCAATACGCACTGATGAAACAAATATCCTCAGGAAGAAAGTTAAAGATCAGGGCACAACCACAGAACTCTAAATGACCAAAGCAACAGGGCAACTTAAACCTAAAATAAATTCTGGGTTACAAGCAAAAAGATCATAATGGTGATGTCACGAAAGCTGTCACAATATCATAAACAATTGAACAAAGGGAGGATGGAGCACACTGCCGGACATCCCAGCGCCCATTTCACTCAGATGCATTATGGTAAATGCGGTGCATGATAACACTTACTCTCGCATGCATTGAATCCCTCAGGCGGAAGCCGGGGAAGCTCTCCTCAATTTTTTTAAACTTGCCATTTTTAAAACTGTGTTTATCATTGTAAAATTGCACTTTCACTATGACCGTTGCCGCGATTTAAGCCGCATTGGTCCTTCCATGCCCTGCGCTTCTCTCTCACCGCCGCAGCCGAGTTTGGTCTTCTGTCAGGTAAGGGGTCGCCATCTTGGACGAGGAGTGGGTCGGCAGACTAGTGCTCGCCCCTCCCGCCAATCCCCAGTACAAAAGCTGCGCTACTGCAGACGCGTGTCACTCGCTTGCATTGAATCCCTGAGGCGGAAGCTGGGAAGCTCTCCTCAATTTTTTTAAACTTGCCATTTTTAAAACTGTTTTTATCATTGTAAAATTGCACTTTCACGATACCCGTTGCCGCGATTTAAGCCGCATTGGTCCTTCCGTGCCCTGCGCTTCTCTCTCACAGTCGCAGCCGAGTTTGGGCTTCTGTCAGCTGAGGGGTCGCCATCTTGGGTGAGGAGTGGGTCGGCAGACTAGTGCTCGCCCCTCCCGCCAATCCCCAGTACAACAGCCGCGCTACTGCAGACGCGTGTCACTCGCTTGCATTGAATCCCTGAGGCGGAAGCCGGGGAAGCTCTCCTCAATTTTTTTAAACTTGCCATTTTTAAAACTGGTTTTATCATTGTAAAATTGCACTTTCACTATACCTGTTGCCGCGTTTTAAGCCGTACTGGTCCTTACGTGCCCTGCGCTTCTCTCTCACCTCCGCAGCCGAGTTTGGGCTTCTGTCAGGTGAGGGGTCGCCATCTTGGACGAGGAGTGGGTCGGCAGACTAGTGCTCGCCCCTCCCGCCAATCCCCAGTACAAAAGCTGCGCTACTGCAGACGCGTGTTACTCGCTTGCATTGAATCCCTGAGGCGGAAGCCGGGGAAGCTCTCCTCAATTTCTTTAAACTTGCCATTTTTAAAACAGTTTTTATCATTGTAAAATTGCACTTTCACTATACCTGTTGCCGCGATTTAAGCCGCACTGGTCCTTGCGTGCCCTGCGCTTCTCTCTCACCGCCGCAGCCGAGTTTGGGCTTCTGTCAGGTGAGGGGTTGCCATCTTGGACGAGGAGTGGGTCGGCAGACTAGTGCTCGCCCCTCCCGCCAATCCCCAGTACAAAAGCCGCGCTACTGCAGACGCGTGTCACTCGCTTGCATTGAATCCGAGGCGGAAGCCGGGGAAGCTCTCCTCAATTTTTTTTAACTTGCCATTTTTAAAACTGTTTTTATCATTGTAAAATTGCACTTTCACTATACCTGTTGCCGCGATTTAAGACGCACTGGTCCTTACGTGCCCTGCGCTTCTCTCTCACCGCCGCAGCCGAGTTTGGGTTTCTGTCAGGTGAGGGGTCGCCATCTTGGATGAGGAGTGGGTCGGCAGACTATTGCTCGCCCCTCCCGCCAATCCCCAGTACAAATGGCCACACCCACCAGGAAGCGCAGCGGGCGCGCCTAAGGCAAGCCCGTCTGCGCCCGTCCGCCCCCGACTGGGCCCTGGGCCCAGAACCTCTGCAACATCCACACCGCTCCTAATCAGGTACTCCCCGAAACCCTCCTACAGCTTAGGAACACCACTCCCGCTCCTTGCCTCCATACGATTTCCCCAGAAGAACGACAAACCAGTTGCCTTCAATGTCCATACAGTCTGACTCCACACATCCCTCCGAAAAAACACTGGATCAAGATGGCCCTACTCAACTGTAGGTCCCTCCCTAAACACAGCGCAGAGATCAATCTGCTCTTGTTGGAGTCAGAACTCGAGGTACTTTTCCTCACCGAAACCTGGCTCAACATCGGACCCAGACATAGTTCTAACACTGCCACCTGGGTACCTAATTAAACACCACGATAGACTATCCGGGATAGGGGGTGGAGTCACGATTATCTTCAAAAACAATCTGTCCTGCCATTTTAAGGACAGCCCGATTCAGGACTGTGAAAACGTTTGCTTCTCTATCCAACTATCCCCCTTAAAAGCACTTCCGGGCATCCTTGTCTATCGTCCGCCAGGGCAGCAAGGTCAATTCTGTAATTCCGTAGTGGAAACTATCTCCTCCCTCGCCTGCCTATCCCCCAACTTTACTGTCTTAGGAGACCTAAATATCCACTTGGATGATATGTCAAACAAAATAGCGGATGATCTCAAGCAAGACTTAGCCTCCCTCAACCTTCATTTAAAAATTAATCAGCCTACCCATTCTAAGGGCCACTTGTTGGACCCCACCCCATCTTTACGAACATCCTCGAATTAGTAGTAAGCGAGCCCCTACCTATGCCCTGGTCAGACCACCACCTAATCCCCTTCAAGCTTCTAATCTCCACCGAAGCCCCAGACAGACCCCCCCCCCCCCGAGCGCCATCCCGCCCCTGGCCAAAATTAGATATGGTAGCCTGGACACATGAACTGGCAACCACTGTTCCTGATATCGACCTAGATCCATCCCTGGCGGATCTCCAACTTCGATCCTGGATCGAACAATCCCTTGACTCAGTCCTCCCCAATAAGCCACTCCCTAGCAAGAAGGGAACTTTTAAATCACCCTGGTTCACACCCGAGTTGCGTGAACTAAGAAAGAAATGCAAAAAGCTTGAACGCCTTTGGAGAAAGGACTGGGCTACAAAGAGTAAGGGTGAATATAGGTCAGCCATGAAGGACTACAAAACCTGCATAAAAAACACTCAAGCAGCCTTTTTCGAAGGAAAAATACTAGCCGCAGCCAACTCCTCTAAAGAAACATACCGCATTGTCCGCCTGCTGACAAAAGCCCCGGAACCACAGGCCACGGTGGATCCGTCAGGCTTCAGATGTAATCAGTTAGCCGAGTTCTTCTCTTCCAAAATTAACAATATTCTAAAATCACTCCCCACCCATAGCACTCTCTCAGACTCACTTCCCCCTCCTACTCGCCCTGACGTCCCTTACCTTAATGCCTTCTCCTCGGTATCCACGGAGCTGTGTCGGGCCACTCTAAATTCTGTGAAGAGTGGAGCCCCTTCTGACCCAGCTCCCATGAACAAGCTAAAACTGGTTGCCACCACGGTGTCTCCCCCCTTTACCAAACTAATAAATGTGTCTCTCACCCAAGGCATTGTCCCCACCAACTGGAAAAAATCAACAGTTTGCGCTCTACTTAAAAAACCTCACCTGGACCCCGCTGATCTGGCTAACTTCAGACCAATTTCACTCCTCCCGGGCATTAGCAAGGTGGCTGAAAAGATCGTAAATCACCAACTCTCCACCTTCCTTGAATCCAACAACCTTCTCCGTCATTCCCAGACAGGGTTCAGACCAGGACAGGGCACGGACACCGCACTACTAGCCGTGATCGAAGAAGCAAGAACCATCCTAGATGCAGGAGGGTCAGTGCCAGTGATCCTCCTGGACCTGAGTGCCGCTTTCGACACGGTGGACCACGCCATCCTTATCCACCGTCTTAACATGGCAGGAATTTCTGGTACTGCCCTGACCTGGCTTAAGTCCTTTTTAGAATACAAGACCTTCGAGGTGGCCGACGGTTCTGTCAACTCCAGAGTTTTCCCCCTTTAGTGTGGGGTCCCCCAAGGCTCCTCCTTGTGCCCCACACTTTTTAACATATACATGTCCCCCTTAGAAGATATCATGACACCTTTTGGCATAAAGGTAGTCATGTACGCTGACGACACCCAACTGGTCGTCTCCGTAAACCAGTCGACCAAATGCCTGGATAACCTGGCCACTTGCCTCCAGAACATATCAAAATGGATGTGCGACTCTCGCCTTAAACTTAACGGAGAGAAGTCAGAGATCCTTCTACTTGGCGACCCACGCAAACTTCCCCCCTCTCTTTCATGGCCACCCTGTTTGGGGACTCCCCCACCCCTAAAAGGGAAATTAAGAGCCTTGGCATCTGGATGGACTAAGACCTCAACTTTAAAGTCCAAGCAAGAAAAACCGCCGGTACATGCTTCGGCCTTATATGGACAGCACGGAAAATCCTCCCCCTAATTCCCTTCCAGTCCAGAAAACTGCTAATGCAGGGCCTAATTATTTCAAGACTGGACTACGGAAACGCCCTGTACCTAGGTACCCCAATATCGGTCATCAACAGACTACAGTGTGCCCAGAATGCCGCCGCAAGGCTCCTTACTGGGACAAAGCCCAGATGCTCTGCCAAACCTGCCCTCAAATCATTACACTGGCTCCCAATTCAAGAAAGGATTACCTTTAAAACCCTCTGTATCTCACACAAAATACTACATGGCAGAGGCCCCCCCATTCTGAGACCTCTCATCAAACCCCATAAAGCAATAGACAGTTGAGATCAGACACCCTCTCCCTGGCTAGTGTGCCCAGAATAAGAAAATCACGTTAAGGGGGACGTCTCTTTTCATATAATTCCCCTAAGCTATGGAATGCCCTTCCGCTCCCCTTCCGAAGAGAAACCAACCTGCTGGTCTTCCGTAGGCTACTGAAAACCTGGCTTTTCCCATAAACTACCCCTTCTCTGGTTCAAGTAGGCCGAGTATCAGCGCTGGGACGCCCTTGGGTACCTACGCGCTTTACAAATCTGAATCAAATCAAAATCAAGCTTAAAGTGCTTTGTTTTCACCATGGTTGGTGCAGGCACGTCTGTGGATCTTTAGACACTCATTCAGGACAGTTGTCCGCCTTCAGTTGAGAGCAGCACTTCATTTCAAGGGGCGGCCATGCTGCTCTCAGTCTTCTCTGGTCCCTGTACCACTCACTGAGCGCAGATGCATCACGCAGAGCTCGTCAGCTCACCAGCTCAAAGGAGCCCAAACTGCCTGACACGCGAGACCGCAGTTCGCTCAGATGCACTATGGGAAATGCGGTGCATGGCAACTCTCCCTTCAGTGAAGGCTTTAGTTTTCACTATTGTTGTAGAAATGTGCCATCGTTTTACTTGACTACTTCTGGAATTCAGTGGAACAGCTGCACATGAGTTGGAATATCAGCTTGCTAAAACAAGGAGGTCAAATGCTAAGTTTCAATGAATATGGGGGGACAATGAGTGACAATTTATTAAAATGTTCTTCCCTTTATTAAAATTTAGATTTTTTTAAGTTTATGATCTGTAAGTGTATTCTCTTTTTATAATATTTTTTGCTTTGATATTAGTAAATTCTATCAATTGTTCCTTTAACAATATAATATTAAAAAAGGCTGTGCCTTTCATGAAGGAAACTGATCCGAAGAGTTTAGCTCAATTCTAGACCTGAAGATCTCAATTTCTTCAAAGGGCAGGCAAACATTTTTGTTGATTGCTGGCATTGGAGACAAGATCTATAACTTGTTTGATCCTTATGAGTTGGGATGGTGGAGAGGATTAATAGACTGATAAATGATTGTGTTTGGTTGGTAATGTCAGGTGGACTTGATTTGGGAGATGCGGTGTGGGTTGACTAGTTCA
Organism: Lissotriton vulgaris; assembly: GCF_964263255.1. Lineage (NCBI taxonomy): Eukaryota > Metazoa > Chordata > Amphibia > Caudata > Salamandridae > Lissotriton > Lissotriton vulgaris. The sequence goes on along the minus strand of NW_028245796.1, from coordinate 298,340 downwards.
TGATCATATTGCATACACTTCACAATGTCACAGGCTTTATGCCATTAAGAGCTGTGAGAGGGTGGTCTTATCTTATCTTATCTTCAGGGAGACTTGTAGAGCGCTCTGTCACCATAGGTTTCCTGGCGCTAGGTGGTGCTGAGAGATGTAAAAGAGGGGAGCTAGCCAGACTGTGTAAAGAGATTGGTTTTGAGAAGTTTTCTAAATTCCATCAGAGACATGGAAGATTTGAGCGATTACGGCAGCTGGTTCCAGAGTTTGAGAGCCAGGTGAGCAAATCTGCAGCCACCATATTTTTTGAGTTTAATTGGAACTGCAGTCAAGAGTTGACGATGGGAGGACCGTAGGTTACGGGCCGGACAGTAGGGAGTCACTAAGGATCTTACAAAACCGGGAGATGTACCAGTCACAGCTTTGTAGGTCAGGCAGCCGATCTTAAATGCGGCTCTCTGTTCGACCGGCAGCCAGTGGAGTTTGCAGAGCAGTGGTTTTGCAGACTGCCACTTCGGGGTCTTATAGGCCAGTCGGACCGCCTGGTTCTGCAAGACTTGCAGCCTATGCAGCAGATATTTCGGTAGGCCATGATACAAGGAGTTGGAAAAATTCAGGCGGGAGAGCACTAGGGCGATCAGAACTTGTATCAGGGCTTCAGGCGAGAGGAGGTGGGAAACTTTCCTGATTCTCCGAAGATGAAACATACAGGATAATACAACTGCACCAACCTGAGGCTTGAGGGAGAGCTCTGAATCTATGATAACCCCCAGGCTCTTTGCCGACTTAGCCGGGGTGGGCTGGGGACCCAGCTCTGTAGGCAAGAACTGTGGGCCCCAATGGATGGAACTACTGCCCGGAAGAATTAGCTCTGTCTTCCCTGGGTTCAACTTAAGCTGATTGAGGTTCATCCATTGCTGGATATGTAGCATGACCCCCTGACAATCGAGAGCTGCGTTAAAGGTGTTAAGAGGAAAGATGATTTGCAGGTCGTCTGCATAATTGAAGACGGTAATGTCCCAGCTCTTCAAGGAATGGATGAGCGGGCGAAGATAAAGATTAAAAAGCAGGGGAGACAGAGAGGAACCCTGAGGCACTCCACAGATGAATGGTTCCCTGGTAGCTGTGAAAGGACCCAGGTGGACAGCCTGGGTTCTGCCTGTCAAGAAGGATTTAATCCAGGCCAGGGCCGGACCCCAGATGCCGGCTTGCTCGACACGGTGGAGGAGAATGTTATGGTCCACCGTGTCGAACGCCGCCGATAGGTCCAGAAGGACCAGAGCCTGAGGAGACCCTCAGCTAAAGACTTACGGCTTGATTTAAAGTAGGCATGGGCGGAGTTCGCGGAGTTCCACTATGCAGAACTCCGCAAAGGGACCAAAAAACTCTGCCACACTAAGCGAAGTTCCGCAAGCTGCAGAGTGCATTTGGTCATGCCATTTGCATTGATTTGTAGTGCCAGGTGTTTGTCCGGCGTTGTAAAAACAGCACATATAACACCATGTACAGCGCAGGAGGGCATTGCATCTTCTCTTGCTGCTCAAGTAGATTTTCTACCCGAGCTGCAGCTTTCTCAAGGCGAATGGAAGGTTTCTCTACGCGAGCTGTCGCAACCATCCGCAACCGGCCGCATTGAGAAATATGACTGCCTGTGTTGAGAAATCTCACAAGGAGGTGGATTTTCCTGACTTGTGCTCACCAACTTGACGTTGGTGAGCATGAGCGAGGAAATTACTCCGCTACGCGGAGCAGAGCTTTTCAGAACTCCGCAGAGCGCAGAGTGCAGAAAACTCTGCAAACTCCGCGAACGGAGCAGCGTTCACTGCCCAGCCATATTTTAGAGGTTGGAGGAGGGAGCACTCCGTGGCAAATGTGATGGCTATACTTCCACCTTATTACATGCGCTTAAATCCTGTTGCACTTGTAATAAGGGACTAGGCTTGTGAGAGAGTACCCGTCCGCCAAACTCTGAATCAGTCCCTTAGGGAGTTCTTTAGGCTTGATAAGTGGCCATCCATCCCACCATAGGTAGATATCTTGGCTTGTCTGGCGGAGATGCTTTCGGTCTCAGAAGAGCAGCGGCTGCCGTGCTGGCTCTCCTGGGGCCGCTGCAGCTTTACTGAGTGGGAGACACGTTTCATGAGGACTCTCAGCAAAGATTTTCGTTTTTTAAAAACCAAACTTCCACAGTCGTAGTCTGCTTGTTTTTAAAAATCTAAAGCCAATGGCCATAACACCCTAGGAGATTTATCTCACGATGCAGGAGTCATTTTCTGTTTGGAGCTATCAGGTATTCCAGGTTGTATTGAACTGAAAATAATGTGTCAGAATGTCCGCCCTAAAATAATTTCCATTGGTCATTGGGCAAGGGGGCTCCTATGATAGAAAGATGATGTTTGTTTTTTTAAGTTTGAGTTTATTGAAAGTGAAAGAAACAAAGACAGAAAATGAAGAAACAATCAAAAATTACAATCAAGTAAAAAACATCTCAAGTAAATAAAGACAAAATAAAACATCAGGAAGCAGCAAGAGAAACAATCCAGGGCAAATTATACAACAAGGAGTGACACAATGTAAGCAAAATATCTGAAAGCAATAAGAAAAATACATTCCTTAGAAATATTAGCATAAAAAATAGTAGTATAATAAGGCAGTGGGAGAAATCATGGCGGTTTACGAACTTCAGCATTTTCAACATTTTGAGAGTGGGAAGGGTGTGCCGAGGAAGCAACTAGGGATAAATAGATGGTTAGAGGGAGCCAATGAAGATCACGTTTGACTGCTAGGGAAATGGGAGTGACGAAATTAGTGTCAAGTCTATGGTGGAAACAAACTGCATTCCACCAAGCACGAAAAGTGACATCAGCAGCTTGCTTCCAATGGAGGTGATGAGATGAAAAGCAATAGCTATCAAAAGGTCCAGTAAAGCATAATGTTGTGTGGATTGGGGGAAGGTAGGGGATAGGGAACCTAGAAAAATATTAACAATGGAGAAGGGGGAGTGAAAATTAAAAATATTTTGGAGTTGAGCCCATACCAGACTCCAAAACCGGGAAATGGGCGGGCAATCAAATAGCATGTGTTTTAAATCTGCAAAAGGGCATGGACACGACCAGCAAGTGGGAGGAGTATCTGAGGAAAAGGTCGATAAAGCAAGAGGGTTAAATAAAATGCGATTGTAAATGAAATATAGAGTTTGGGTGGTGTTAGCAGCTCTAGAGGTTTTATGTATTTTCAACCAGATCTTATCCCATAAGGGAATGGGCCAATCCTGCAAGAAGTCTTTTTCCCAAGCCAACTCAACTTTGGATTTAAGTCTATCCAGAACGCACTGAAAGGATTTATAAAGAAAGGAGGCGGATGGGAGAGAATCCAATGTAGAAGAAATGCGACAAAGAGGAGTGGGAATGTCACTAGTAGGGGGAAGTGAATTAAGATATTGAGTGAGAGCAGAACATAATGAAGTGTATTGAGGGCGAGAGGAGGAAGGAAGAGAAAAACGTGATTGTAAGTCAGCAAAAGAAAGGGGTAGATTTGAAGAAATGAGTTGGGAAACCCATTTCAAACCACAAGAGTGCCAAGACTTCCAAAAAGTGGGACGGTTTCGAATCTTGATGAGCTTGTTGTGCCAGATGGGTTGTAAATGAGCAGAAAGAGCAGATGGATAGGAGGAGGATAAATAAGGAGTGAGAAGTTTACGAGAATGAGAAATGATGGGAGTGCACAAGGATGCCAAGTTCGAAGTAAAGGCTAATATTTCACGAAAATCAAAAGGAGCAAGAAAGGAGGATTCTACTTCAAGCCAGAGAGGAGGGTAGAAAGGAAGATCAGAAGAAAGCCATTGAGTAGCCTGTCTCAAGGAGAAGGCTTTGTGATAAGACTTAAAGTCAGGAAATTTAAGGCCACCAATAGACTTCTCTTTCTTCAAGGAAGCAATAGCAATACGAGAGCGTTTTCCTTTCCATAAAAATTTAATAAGAATAGAATCAATTGTTTTAAAATAATGAGAGGGAATGTGAATGGGGATCATAGAAATGGTATATAAGAAAATTGGTGCTAGCATAATTTTAATAGAGTCGAGACGGCCCCACCAGGAAAGAAAGAGGGAGTTCCAGCGAGTAATGGCGATATTTAATTTTTTAGAAATGCATTCAAAATTAATTTTAAGAGTATCAGAAAGGCGAGGAGCAAACCAAATCCCTAAGTATTTAATTTTCGGCGGTTGCCAAGAGAAACCAGAATGGTTGAAAAGATGTTTTTGACAGAGAGAGTTCAGAGGTAAAATTTCACACTTATCGACATTTAAATGATATCCAGAGACTTTAGAGAAGGAGGAGACCTGTTGTAGAAAAAACGGGAGTGAAGATTGAGGGTCAGAGCAATATAAAAGGTCAGAGCAATATAAAAGGATGTCATCAGCGTAAACCAAGACTTTGACTTGTTGAGAACCGAATTGAAAGCCAGAAATGTTAGCATCATTCCTAATGTGAGTGAGAAAAGGTTCTAAAGCCAGGACAAACAGTAAAGGGGATAAAGGACACCCTTGTCTCACGCCTCGTTGTAACGGAAAGTAATCTGAGACCATACCATTTGCAAATATGGAAGCCTGAGGGCATGAATAGAGTAATGAAATAAAGGAGATACATTTGGGGGAAAGCCTGCCCACTTAAGGGCTTGAAACATAAAATCCCAGCCTATCCTATTGAATGCTTTCTCAGCATCTAAGGAGATGGCAGCCAAAGGAAGAGAAAGGGAAGGGTTAGGGGCCTTGCTTAAAACGCGAGTTATCAGACGAGAGACGACCCTTAACAAAACCTGACTGCTCCGGACCAATTAAGTCAGGGAGAAGAGGGTCTATCCTAAGGGCCAAAATCTTTGCAAAAATATTATAATCAGTATTCACTAATGAGATAGGACGGTAATTTTTGCACAAAAGTGTGATCCTTGTCATCCTTAGGGATCAGACAAATCAAAGCCTCCTGAAAGAACCCACGAGAGGAGCCTGAAACAGTAAAGGACTGAAATAGTGTGAGCAGCTTTGGAAGGGGCAAAAGAGTTATAGAATTCAATGGTAAAGCCGTCAGGGCCAGGGGCCTTACCATGTCTTAAAGATGAGACTGCACGGGAAAGTTCTGTGAGAGATATATCAGATTCTAGGGAATGAAAATCGACATGTGCAGAAGGAGGTGAGGGAATATTGTGAAAATAAGAAAGAAGATCAGCCGAATTAGGACATGTTTCAGGAGTATATAGAGTTTTATAAAAAGAAACAAATTTGTTTAAAATATCCTTATCCTTAAATAAAGACAAACCACTTGGGCTCTGAATAGATTCAATTTTCTGTCTGTTTTTCCGTATTTTAAGATAGTTGGCCAATAATCTCCCCATTTTATTTTGACCACCATAATAACGAGAATTACATTTCAATAAGGAATTTGAAGCAGCGGTTGTGGTAAATTTATTAAAAGCAAATTTAGCATCGATGAGTTCTTTAAGAGACGACTCAGTGTGAGACTGATAATAGATATATTCAAGTTCTTTAATGTTATCCAAAAGCTGAACTGATTTGGTTTTAGCTTGTTTTTTCTTTTGGAATACAAAATTAATAATAAAACCTCTAGCTGCTGCTTTAAAAGAATCCCACACCATCACAAAAGGGGAATCAGGAAGTTGATTAAGTGCAAAAATTCAGTAGCAAAAGTATTAAATCTGGCACAAAAGGAAGGGTCAAGGAGAAGAGAGTTATTACATTTCCAACGGCCAGGATGGGGGGAGAAGGGAAGGAGATCGATATCTACAAAAACAGGAGCGTGATCTGAAATTAAGATAAAACCAATATCTGAGTGAAGGGCTGAGGATTTACTGAGAAATAAATAATCAATGCGAGATTGAGAGTGATGAGAGGGGAATAAAAGCTGTATTCTCTAAGGTCGGGATTACATAGTCGCCAAATATCAACAAGGGCATTGTTATGAATGGAATTAATGAATTGGGAATGCATTTTGGACGTGGAAAATTTAACTCTAGAATTCCTGTCTAAAATGGGATCTAAGATTTGATTACAATCACCACCAAAGATAATATAATCATCAGTAATTGTAGCTAATTTTTCAGATATAGCTGGCCAAAATGATTTATCAATACCAGTAGGAGCATAAACATTATATATAACCACAGGAATCTTATCAATATTTAACTTAACCAGTACCCATCGACCCTCAACATCACATTCTTGAGAAACAAGAGAAACATTAAATTTTTTCTGACACAACAATACAACTCCATTTTTCTTACCGAAAGCTGGCGAGTGAAAAACATGACCCACCCAGCAATGTTTAAGTTTTAAGGCTTCAGCTTCAGAAAGGTGGGACTCTTGTAGAAGAGCTATATCCGCCTTGAGTCTAGCTAAGTGGGACAAAACCCGTTGCCTTTTAATAGGATTGTTCAACCCTTTAACGTTCCATGTAACAACTCGGAACTTGAATCAACAAAATTATATGCGGAAAAACCATTAGATGAGAGAAGAGAGAAGAATGAGAATATGAAGAAAAGAAAGAGAGAAAAGCATGAATAGAGATAAAAGAAAAATGACAAAGCCATGCAAGGGCAAAGGGAAAAGAAAAGAGAAGAGAGAGCAGAAAGAAGAGGAAAAGAGAGAAAGGGATAGTGAATAGTACATGACAGAGAGAAACAATGAAAAACATACTTACAGATACAAACTGAAGAACGGGAGTGACGACGGCAGCAGATGACGGCTTCAACAACGGGAGAAAATTCCATCAGACAACCGAAAACGGACAACATATTAAATAACCAAAGGGTAACATCGGGATGGAGAGGGAAAAGGGCAGACCTGCAAAGATATGGAAAGAAGACATTGAGCTGTCGAAAGCAACAAAACATGGCTTATATGAAACAGAACAAGGAAAGAAACGCAAACACACTGATATATAGGTATATAGGTGCATAAAAGGGGAACATAGTAAGGATGGAGCAGAACAAGGAATATGTGTGTAGGACAAGTTTTAAATTGAACAATTAAACAACTCTTGAGGTGTCCATGACATCAGTCCCATTGCGTCGAAGAAACTCCACCAGGGCAAGAGGATCTTCAAAGGTTGTAGTCTTCTCTTTGTAGGTAACCTTGATGAGGCAAGGATGGAGTAGGCCATATCTGGCGTTGAGAGCACGCAGTTGTGGGCGCAAATCCAAGAACTGTTTACGGCGGTCTGATGTTACCTTAGCCACATCTTGGGAAAGATATAGGCGTGACCCTCCGAAACAATCTGCTTTTTAGATTTAGCAGCGGACAAAACCTGAAGGAGGTCAGTATATTGGAGGAACAACATGATGACGCCTCGAGGCTTCATAGAGATTTTCGGGCCCAATCTATGTGCTCGCTGAATATTAAAAGTAGTGGAGGTCGGAAGGTCCAAAAGCTTTGGCAGAAATGATTGAAAAAACTCGGTCGGGTTTGAACCTTCTGTGTGCTCAGGCAATCCATAAAGACGAAGATTATTCCTACGATTTCGATTTTCCAAATCTTCTGCTTGTCTCTTGAGGAAGGAAACTTCCTTTTCCAGAGTTGTAATCCGAGAGCAGGAAGTCTGAAGAGATTCTGTCGACTGTTCCACAAGAAGAACACGAGACTCCAAGGAGGACCATTTGTCGTATAAAAATTGCAATGTTTTTGTAGTTTCAGCCATAAATGGCTTCAGTGCACGAATTTCCTCAAGTATAAGATCCATGGCAGCGGTATTTGATGACGTGCCTGGAGATGGCGGATCTTTTTTGAGTCTTTTAGTTGATGCTGATTGCGGGAGCTTACTTGAAGATTGCGATTTAGGAACAGCCCCAGAAGTCAAATCAGGTTTGTGTAACACACCTTCCTCCATGTCAGGGGGAGTGGAATCACCGTCTGAGCAAGTGCGAGCAGGAATGGAGGTGGAGAGCTTAAGGTTGTGCAGTTTCCCCATAAAGAAAAAACGTGAAGGAAAGTGAATGCAGCAGACCTTTGCAGATAATTGATAGTGCTCCAGAAAAAATTATGGCAAGAAAACGCACATAGGGAAAAGGACCGCAATACTGGTAGCAAAGGAGCGTGAAAAAATCTTCAAGAAAACCTTTGTGAAGGAAAAGAGCTCAAACTGTCTCCGGAGACAAAATGGCGGCACTACAGATCCTGAAGAGAAGAAAGGTTCAGAAAAATCGAAGAAAAAACATCAGTCAGCAGGCAGCAACTGTATTAAGAGCCTGCATGTAAAAAAGAGGAGAAAGTAGGAAGGAGTTCATCTGGGAGTCCATTGAAAACCATTGTGCTGAGAAAAACGGACACCAGCGTGAGCAAACAAAAAACAAAATGGCGGCCGCGATAAAAACGGGCTGATTTTCGGATGATTTTAGGGCTTAAAGGCAGCGCATGAGGCTAAGGAGCGGTGCATGTTGCTCACCTCATATTCCGATTCATGTGGCAGCATCTGGGCAGGCTTTCCGCTACGAAAAACCACTGAAAAAAGCCTGTAACGGAAGTCCGACTGTCAAGCCGCCATCGCAAGCGGCGTTCAAGCCACGCCCCGAAATATGATATTTTGACTGACTTTAAATAGAGTGGGCGAAATGTCAGTATAGTGGGCATGGTACTTCACTACGCCTGTCTGTGGAAGAGTACACTATCCAAGACTTAAATTAGACTGTTAGCCTGTCCTGCCTGGTGGAACAAGTTTAAGGTAATTAAACCGAAAGAAGACAGATCTGAGGGCAAGAATCCTGAAGTTGAGAACAGGATAAGCGAGAGTCAAAGAAGGAACACGGAGAGCTATGATAGGTGCAAGCAAATGAAGAGAATATATTTCTAGAGGTTGTATTAGGGGAGAATTAGCCTACCATTTGGACAATTAATTGTTGGGAAGGTAGAAGAAAGATAGGGGTGGGCAAAACTGGTGGGGCCTCATTTATGAAAAGTGACGCATCGCTGCATCAAAGCAGCGATGCGTCACTTTTCATTGCGCCCTCCTTGCGACACCAATAATGCGTCATATTTACAGTATGACTCATCATTGTGCAAGGAGTTACAGATACGTCAGTATTTCTGACGTATCTGTATGGCGCAAAAGTGACGCATTGGTCGAGTGTGTCACAAAAGTGACGCAACTCCAGCAATGCGTCCTTTCACATGGGGCAAGCCCAATGTGAAAGGGCCTGCGTCAGTCTTACGCCTGCTGTGAGGCAGGCGTAAGATATTGACGCATTTGCATCCTAGAAGTGGCGCAGTGAAATCTTATAGATTTCACTGCGTAACTTCTACGACCCTTTCTTGCGTCAAAACGCCCCCTTGCATACATTATACCTGTCGCAGGTATAATGTGGCGCAGGGGTTTAGAAAGTGACGCATCTACCTATATGCTTCACTTTGTAAATATGGCACAACAAGGCGCATTATTTACGCCACTGGTGCGTCACAAAAAGTGACGCACCGGCGGCGTAAAAGTGACAACAGCTTCATAAATGAGGCCTGTGGTGTTTTACTATGCAGAATCCCATGGAGTTACCTGAAAACTCAGTGAGATTCCGTGTAGTTCAACAAGCGGTAGAATTCCAGTCCATCGTGCTGCTCACGTTGACTTCTATCGCCGAGTGCTTGTTGTGCTCTGTAAAATCAGCACGAATGGCACCACGCAGCGTGCCAGAGGGCGCAGCATCTTTCTGCCACTCAAGTAGGTTTTCTACTCGAGCCCCAGCTTTCTTCACACGAACAGCAACTTTCTTAATGCGAGCTGTGGTGTCCGGCCACATCCGCCACGTTGTGAAAACTCTTCGGGAGTTGGTCAAGCGCTCATTTTTCTAAATGTCAACTTAGCGTGACCATGCATTAGAAAAACTCTGCCACGCGGTGGATGGCAGAGTTTTTGCCACACTTTGTGCTCCAATTGGAGCGCAGATTGGGCATAACTCGCGAACTCCATCGGCAGGGCAGAGTTTACCTCCCACCCGTAAAGGAATAATGGTGCTGAGTTGGAAGCTGATAGTGAAAGACGGAATGCCTTTAGAGTTGGGAATGGTTAGTAGTGGAATATTGAAAGAAAGCTGTTCCCGATCCCAGGATTGTGCTGTCGAGCAGCATATGGTTCGACGGCTCTTCTTTACTGGATGACAAAAGAAGTTCAGAGTCGAAGAGTTTGCTCTGAGGTTAAATTGCATTCTGGAATTCATACATGTATGTATGTATCAGGGGTCCGGCTCTTTTCCTTTTGCACCTCTACTGCTTTTATTCACGCAGTCTTGCCTTGGTTTCTGTCTTTCTCTTCCTTCTTTTGTTTTGTGATTCAGTTCTGTTGTGCCTCTGCACACGCTGTATGCCAATGAGTGAGGGCTGGAATGGGAGCGGTGCTGTGGGCACTGTTTCCATGCACACTGCCAGGGGCACAGAGGAGCCGGAGGCGCTATGGAATGCTGCTGGGTACCTCAAGGAGCAGAAGGCTCGAGAGGTTCCCTGAGCACCGGCCGCCTCCGCCCTTAAAAAGGTGGGCCTCGGTGAATACCCACCTTAGGGGCCTCATTTACAAGTCCTTTTCGCTGCCGGTGCTTCGCTTTTTGTAACGCACCGGCGGCGCGGTGTGCTGGTCCATATTTACAAGGTCATGTAAAGTCTGCAGCGTGACTTTTCGTGGCCTTGTAAATATGGCCCCCTTTCACGCGTTACTCTGCGTGAAAGGGTGGTCCTTGGGTGTCGCTGTGGGTGTTGCCACGCAACATCCACGGAACCTGACACATTCCCGGATTTACAACATTTGAGAAAAAAACGGGTATGCGTCAAATCTTACACCTCCCCAAGAGGCTCATAGGGATGGCTCAACGAGGAGAAATACTTTTATTTCTCCTCATTATGTCCTCTTTCTATGCGCGCTGCATTTGCATAGACAGAGGATAATGCCATCAAGGATTGTTTTTGTGCAGGAAACAATCATCCCAGCAGCAGAGGCGCCAAGAGCGCCTGCGCAGACGCATGGCAGTCAGTTGTGCACCAGCGCAGGGGAAAGCGCAGCGACGCGTTGTTTTGTTGTTAATATGCCGCATCCATGGGCTTTCAAAAGGATGCCGCGCGCGCACCTAAATGGCTTGCGCGCTGCGCTGCCTCGTTTTCTTGTGACGAGGCCCTGTATCTCCACAGGAAGTTTATCTTCAGTGAGGCACGGAGTTTTCCAGGCAAGAGTTAAGTATATTAAAGGTGTATTGTTGTTAAGAATAACTATTCAAACTTGCTAAGAGCAAAAGAATTGAAAAGCAAAGCAATAAACTGCTTGGCAAGGCAGCATTTTCATACTTATCTATAATTCATTTTGCAAAGAAGAATGCTGCCGCAATTACCCACGCCAGCTTCCAGGGGCCGCTGCCTGAACAAGAAGCCCCTTTCAAATGTTGGCAGAGCCGAGGATGAACAAAGAGCGGCCGAGGCTGCTGAGGCTCACACTCTCCTGTCGTCCAATTAAATCCGAGTCTCTCGTGCACGGGGAAAGGGCCGTCACGGGAGGTGATTGACAGGGCCATTAGCAAATCTCTGTCCAATGAGCTTATCAAAGAATAGATTGACACTGCCCGCTGAGCCAATAGCTAACGAGGGCCGACCAAAGCCCACACTGTGGGACTACGCTTGACCATGACCATACATAACACATTGGGGAGCCGCGCTCCAGAAGGCCACCCATACCCCACACTGTGGGGCTGCTCTCGAGGGGGCTGACCTTACCCCACACTGTGGGGCTGCGCTCCACCATACCCCACACTGTGGGGCTGCTCTCGAGGGGGCCGCCCATACCCCACACTGTAGGGCTGCACTCCGGGGGGCCGACCATACCCCACACTGTGGGGCTGCGCTCCGGGGGGGGGCTGCCCTTACCCCACACTGTGGGGCTGCACTCCAGGGGTCCGCCCATACCCCACACTTTGGGGCTGCACTCGGGGGGCCGCCCATACCCCACACTGTAGGGCTGCACTCCGGGGGGCCGACCATACCCCACACTGTGGGGCTGCGCTCCGGGGGGGGGGGCTGCCCTTACCCCACACTGTGGGGCTGCTCTCCAGGGGGCCGCCCACACCCCACACTGTGGGGCTGTAAATGTAGTAAGATATGTTGATTCCAAGCCTTTCAGCTGTTAGGTGGGCATTATATTGTAATGAAACGTGTTTGCAGTATTGTTATTTTATTTCAGTGCCTGCTGGAAGCCGCCTTTCCTTGGAAGGCCGGGGCGCATGTTCAGCAGCCCTGGCTCTTTAGTCTGGGCTCTGCCTTTAGCGAGGACCCTTCCATGGGGTTTCTTTGAGCTCATTGGGACTTTAAAGCAGTTTCTTATTTACCACAGTGGCTTCAGGACAGTTTCTTTCATGGTATAATGCACTTTATAATATAAACAATACTTCATGGTCAGGTTTTAATACTGAATGTTTACCCCTGAGGGGTTCTGAGTAAAATAAACTTGACAAGCAGACCGAGGCTCGAGTTGTCTATGATGCCAGATTGTATGACGGAATCACGCATGCGTCTTGCACGCATGCTTTTTCAATGCCGGCATTAGAACAGCGCTTTCCTTTTGCACACAAGTTGTTGCAACAACTTGCCTCAAGGGGGCGCTGGACTTAGACTAGTCTCAGTTACTATTCCAACTCCCGTCTGCACAACAGTAGGGAAGGCGTTAGACTTTAAATCCAACCCCACTCCACCGATGTGCCCCTACAGCATGTCATTGTAATGGCTTGCGTGCTGTACCTGCTCCAGCCCCTCACACCGTCTTACACCTGCGCGCAGAAGGCAGTCTCAGCACCACTGTCTCATGACCGCCCTGCTCCCCTTACATTTTAAAAAGACATAGCTGGCATCCTGAAAGCCTCAAGATGACTCCCTCTTATTCCACCCAAATATTAAAAGAAGTGCCTGATATCCTGCCAACCACTCCTACCACCCTCAACAATCATCCTCCCCTCCTCCACCCAAAATGAAGAAAGAAGAGTGCACTCCCACCCTGTCTACACCACCCCACCTCTTGTAAGAGACCCTCCTACCTGTTCTCTCCTGGTCACTTGCCCCCACCACCCTCTTTGCTTTCCTCTCCCTTCCTAACTCTTGATGGAGCTGAGAGCTGTGGCTGTGGCTGTGCTGACTGGCCCTGGGCTCAGGCCTCTTTGTAAGAGGTCAGGAGAGACCAGAGACTGACAGGGGATGTGGCATCTGATGGGGGAAGAGTGCCACACTCCTTCTCTCACCTCCCTTGGGTCTTTGTAGACCACAAAAGGGCAGAAGAAGGTGGGTGAGACCACCAGCGTCTGTTCCCCTGCTGGCTCGGCTCTCTGGAGACCCGGGCGGAGCAGTGGACACGGTGTAGCCAGCAACCCCTCTTATGACCTAGAAACAGTGAAAAAGAACGTTTTCTTACCACTATTGATATGTCCTAGCAGTGAGGACCCAGATTCAGACCCCAGGGTTCACGCCAATGGCTCTGTAGGAGATCTATACCTAACATATATGGAGTGCCATCAAAAAGACGAGAAGACTTGAGCTCCACGGGCTCAATTCACCAAGGACCTACACACTCGTGAAGGAGGCCCCACAGTCGTGCCGGAGACCCCATCCTCATGGCGGAATGGAGGTCCTGTAACGGAAGCAGGCCCCCACCATGACTGATGGGGCCTCCACAACGAGCGTGGAGGCGCATTGTGAATTGGGCCCCAGCTGTTGATGATGTCACTCAGAACCCGGAAGCAAACTGTTGTGACTTGATTGTCGCCTCTCTTTTCTCTTTGTCACATCTTCCCTACTGCCCAGCCAGGATGAGTGTTAGAATGTGTTGTGATGTCATGGAATGCACGAGTGCTTGGTGATGTCTGGAATGCACGGGTGCCTGGTGATGTCATGGAATGCATGGGTGCCTGGTGATGTCATAGAATGCTGGATGCTTGGTGATGTCATGGAATGCACGAGTGCTTGGTGATGTCATGGAATGCTGAATGCTTGGTGATGTCATGGAATGCTGGATACCTGGTGATGTCATGGAATGCACAAGTGCTTGGTGATGTCTGGAATGCACGGGTGCCTGGTGATGTCATGGAATGCATGGGTGCCTGGTGATGTCATAGAATGCTGGATGCTTGGTGATGTCATGGAATGCACGAGTGCTTGGTGATGTCATGGAATGCTGAATGCTTGGTGATGTCATGGAATGCTGGATGCTTGGTGATGTCATGGAATGCTGGATGCTTGGTGATGTCATGGAATGCATGGGTGCCTGGTGATGTCATGGGATGCACGATGCTTGGTGATGTCATGGGATGCACGGTGCCTGGTGATGTCATGGAATGCTGGATACTTGGTGATGTCATGGAATGCACGAGTGCTTGGTGATGTTGGAATGCACGGGTGCCTGGTGATGTCATGGAATACACGGGTGCCTGGTGCTGTCATGGAATGCTGAATGCTTGGTGATGTCATGGAATGCTGGATGCTTGGTGATGTCATGGAATGCTGAATGCTTGGTGATGTCATGGAATGCTGGTGGTTGGTGATGTCATGGAATGCACAGTGCCTGGTGATGTCATGGAATGCACGGGTGCCTGGTGATGTCATGGAATGCACAGGTGCCTGGTGATGTCGTGGAATGCACGGGTGCCTGGTGATGTTATGGAATGCACGGGTGCCTGGTGATGGCATGGAATGCACGGGTGCCTGGTGATGTAATGGAATGCATGGGTGCCTGGTGATGTCATGGGATGTATGGTGCCTGGTTATGTCATGGAATGCTGGATACCTGGTGATGTCATGGAATGCATGAGTGCTTGGTGATGTCATGGAATGCATGAGTGCCTGGTGATATCATGGGATGCACGATGCTTGGTGATGCCATGGGATGCACGGTGCCTGGTGATGTCATGGAATGCTGGATACCTGGTGATGTCATGGAATGCACAAGTGCTTGGTGATGTCATGGAATGCTGGATGCCTGGTGATGTCATGGAATGCATGGGTGCCTGGTGATGTCATGGAATGCACGGGTGCCTGGTGATGTCATGGAATGCACAGGTGCCTGGTGATGTCGTGGAATGCACGGGTGCCTGGTGATGTCATGGAATGCACGGGTGCCTGGTGATGGCATGGAATGCACGGGTGCCTGGTGATGTAATGGAATGCATGGGTGCCTGGTGCTGTCATGGAATGCATGGATGCCTGGTGATGTGATGGAATGCTGGATGCTTGGTGATGGCATGGAATCACGGGTGCCTGGTGATGTCATGGAATGCATTGGTGTCTGGTGGTATCATGGAATGCACGGGTGCCTGGTGATGTCATGGAATGCATGGGTGTCTAGTGATGTATTGGAATGCTGGATGCTTGGTGATGTCATGAAATGCATGGGTGCCTGGTGATGTCATGGAATGCTGGATACCTGGTGATGTCATGGAATGTATGGGTGCCTGGTGATGTCATGGAATGCTGGATACCTGGTGATGTCATGGAATGCACGAGTGCTTGGTGATGTCATGGAACACATGAGTGCTTGGTGATGTCATCGACTACACAGGTGCCTGGTGATATCATGGAATGCTGGATACCTGGTGATGTCATGGAATGCTGGATACCTGGTGATGTCATGGAATGCACGAGTGCTTGGTGATGTCATGGAATGCATGAGTGCCTGGTGATGTCATGGGATGTACGGTGCCTGGTTATGTCATGGAATGCTGGATACCTGGTGATGTCATGGAATGCACGAGTGCTTGGTGATGTCATGGAATGCATGAGTGCCTGGTGATATCATGGGATGCACGATGCTTGGTGATGTCATGGAATGCTGGATACCTGGTGATGTCATGGAATGCACAAGTGCTTGGTGATGTCTGGAATGCACGGGTGCCTGGTGATGTCATGGAATGCATGGGTGCCTGGCGATGTCATAGAATGCTGGATACCTGGTGATGTCATGGAATGCACGAGTGCTTGGTGATGTCATGGAATGCATGAGTGCCTGGTGATGTCATGGGATGTACGGTGCCTGGTTATGTCATGGAATGCTGGATACCTGGTGATGTCATGGAATGCACGAGTGCTTGGTGATGTCATGGAATGCATGAGTGCCTGGTGATATCATGGGATGCACGATGCTTGGTGATGCCATGGGATGCACGGTGCCTGGTGATGTCATGGAATGCTGGATACCTGGTGATGTCATGGACTGCACGAGTGCTTGGTGATGTCATGGAATGCATGAGTGCCTGGTGATGTCATCGGATGCACGATGCTTGGTGATGTCATGGAATGCTGGATACCTGGTGATGTCATGGAATGCACAAGTGCTTGGTGATGTCTGGAATGCACGGGTGCCTGGTGATGTCATGGAATGCATGGGTGCCTGGCGATGTCATAGAATGCTGGATTCTTGGTGATGTCATGGAATGCATGGGTGCCTGGTGATGTCATGGGATGCACGATGCTTGGTGATGTCATGGGATGCACGGTGCCTGGTGATGTCATGGAATGCTGGATACCTGGTGATGTCATGGAATGCACGAGTGCTTGGTGATGTCATGGAATGCACGGTGCCTGGTGATGTCATGGAATGCATGGGTGCCTGGTGATGTCATGGAATGCACGGTGCCTGGTGATGTCATGGAATGCACGGGTGCCTGGTGATGTCATGGAATGCATGGGTGCCTGGTGATGCTTAGAACAACAAACCAATACACGAAAGAATAAATATAAACCAAGTGGTAATATATTCTGGGGAAGTGTCCAGCAGGACAGTTTAATTCCCTGATACAAAAGTACTATAACAAATGTAACACTGGGTGTGATAGAAACGGGGCACCGTCCGGTGTCCGACTAACACACTGGAAGAACATACAACATACAAAATAACAGGCAATAGCAAGACATCTGATTAGAGTAAGACATACACCAGACAATCTAAAATATACACATATGCAAGAAAAAATTGTATCTGCATTCGTTGCATTTAGTGTAATATGTCGACGACGTTTCGAACCATACTTAATAGAGGTTCATCCTCAGGACAGAGGGTAATTGCCTTAAAGTTACACATTTGCGAATGTATCACTGGTAGTGGGATAAATACCATGTAAAAAAAGAGGAGACATAAAAAAGATAGAGACATGTCATTAAAACATTGCCACAACTGCGTACATAGATTGCATGACTCATACCATGCCAAGGTGCAGCCGGTAACGAGATGTGGATCATGCAGAATATGGGCAGTGAAGAACAGTAACGAGGAACAGGGCTGGTGGCGCCGAGTGTCGAATCAACTGTGGCTAGTGCAAAAGTACAGATGGAGTGAAGTGGCGGCGGGCCGGCGTGCTAACCATTCAGTGCACTCAAACCTAGTGCGTCTAAAGTGAGGATGCGCGTATGCGAAATTGCGCTTACCAATAGTGTCGCACTCAGGTAGGAAAATTCCTTAAGCTTGATAGTGTAGCTTAATTATAGAGTAAATCTAATGGGAAGAAAATTATTAAAACTATAGTAGCCAAAAATGCTTCCCCATTTAAAGTGGTGTTGAGAAAATACTCATACCGTAAATGAGTGCCCTCAGTACTGTGGTCTGTGGAGGGAAGGGCAACATGTAAATGGCTATAGCAATAAGATCGAAGTGAACGTGGTAAACAACAATGCGGGAAGTCAGATCTTACCCGAAAGGAATAGTCACGGTACCAAAGTCTGGGAAAGAAAGGACAAGGGCAGCATAAGTGACAATGGTGTCATAAACTCAACTCCTACCACGAGTGCAAATTGACCGGGGCCAATCTTACCTGGAAAAGCTGGGAGCAGGGCCACAATGGGGGTTCTTGCTAACACCGGTAATCAGCGTGGCGTCTCCGTGCAATGCGGGACGCGGTGAAGAGATGCGGAAGGTCACATGAGAAAACGGACCAATCAGATTACGCCCAAACTTGGCGGCCATTTTAGATCGGGGGAATAATAATATGGCATGGTATGGCGGCGACGGTAGTCAAGGGGAGACTAAGCTGTGATATGCAGGGCGGGTGTCGGCCATCTTAGAGTGGTGCCCGGCCAATTAAGTAGTATATAGAATAATAACTAGGTGAGTGCCCACAGGTGTTAATCAATATGAGTGGAGAGCGTAGAATGGCATGCCGTGAGTCACAGACATTCAGAACATACCCTAAAGCTAGTGTTCCATAGTAAATGCATTTACAGCACATTTCAAATATTTTACATTTACGTATACATTGAAAAGGTGAAGAAATTATTCAGAACCATATTTTACAATTATATTACAGGCTTGCGGAAGAATCCGTGGAGAGGAGAAAACAGATAATGTTAGATCAGGGAAGTCCAATCCTCAGTCCGATTCAACCCTGTGTGAAGACTTTTAGTCTTCAGGATCCATCTCAATTCCTCTTTGTTCATGAGTTGTTGCAGGTTGCCCCCGCGGCTCGGGAGTTTTACCAGGCAAATGATAGTCCATTTGAAATCCATTTCTGTATGGGATTGTTCTGTGAAATGCTGTACCAGGGGTGCATTCGCAGTTCGGCATCGTATCCTACTTCGATGCTGGCACATCCTTGTTCGTGCCTTTTGTGTAGTTTGTCCGATATAGATCATGGAGCATGGGCAAAACAAAGCATAGATTGCATTGGAGCTATTACAGTTTGAGAATTCTCTACGTTCGTATTTCAAATCACTGTAAACAAACTCTTTGCCTTCTATAGTACTCTCACACATTGAACAGTTACCACATTTTACATGCCCAGTGAGCTTCGGCAAACCCCATAGTGTGTCAATTGTGGTCATCTCTGCAGGTGCAGGTAGTGCTGCCCGCACCAAATGATCTTTTAAGTTTTTGGCCTTCTTAAAGGCAAACATCGGTTTCTCCAGTTGGAGTTGATCAGCATTCAACACAGCCCAATGTTTTTTAATGCTTTTGGTAAGTGAGTTGGATATCGGAGAGAAGGTTGTTACACATACCATCCGGTTCTGTGTCTTTTTTGGTTTAGATTCCAACAGAACTTCCCTCGGACAAAACCATGCTCTTTTTAATGATGTTTTGATTAGTCTGCGGGGGTAACCTCGGGTGCTAAGTTTAGCGCTGAGTAAATGGGCCTCTTTGAAGTAATCTTCTTTTAAATAACAATTTCTTCTAAGTCTTAGAAATTGTGAGAAGGGTAAGGAATCACGGAGCGCTCTGGGATGATTACTCTGATAGCTTAGTAAGGTATTGCGCTCGGTGGGTTTCCTGTAGAGGCTAGTGATGAGGACGCCTTCTTTCTCCTGTATGTTTAAGTCTAGGAAGGGAATACTAGCCCTACTCTTGGTAAGAGTGTAGGTGAGGCCACTACAATTGGAATTGAGCCAGTGTAGAAAAGGAGAAAGTAGATCCTCATTCTCGGTCCAAATCATAAAAATGTCATCTATATACCTTTTCCATAGGGCAATGCCACTATGGAAAGGGTTAGACGGGATCAGAATGCGCTCGCATTCAAGGCTATCCACATACAGCACTGCCAGGTTCGGTGCGAAGACAGCCCCCATAGATGTACCCTTGATCTGGCCGTAGTACTGGCCATCGAACAAAAAATAATTCTTCGTGAGGCAAATTTCCAGTAGTTGGAGAATAAACAGTGTAGGAATGAAATGTGGGCTCGGGCGGTTGTTGAGGACTTTTTCAATGACAAGCATTGAGTCATTTTGAGGAATATTTGTATATAATGACTCCACGTCCAGAGTGCAAAGCACATTGGACGTGGGGTCAAATGGATGTTCCTCTATCAGGTTAATCATATGGGTACTGTCACGGATGTAACATTGAGTAGCTGGTATAAAATCCTTGATAAAAAAATCCACAAACAATCCCAAGGGTTCCAGAACAGACCCACAGCCAGAAACTATGGGTCTGCCCGGGGGATGTTCTACACTTTTATGGACCTTCGGGAGTGTATAAATGACAGGAGTACGAGGAGCTCTGGCATTAAGAAAAGAATATTCCTTTTTGCTCAGAAACCCTAACTCGAGGCCTTCTTTAGTGACTTGCCGAATTAAGTTTTGGATCTCAACTATCGGGTTCCTTTGGAGTTTTATATAGTGTGAGGGATTGCTCAGTTGGCGAAGCACCTCTATTTTGTATGTGTCAAGGTTTTGTAGTACAATTCCCCCGCCTTTATCGGCAGACTTGATAATTAGATCAGACTTTGATTTGAGGTTGAGAAGTGCATGCTTCTCCTCCAAGCTAATATTATAAGGGATGAAAGTGTGCCGCTTCTCAAGGGTGGAGAGATCCTGCAGGACAAGTTTCTCGAAGGTCAATATCTCCGGAGGCACCATACTGCCTACTGGCGAGAAAGTTGAGGGTGGACGGAAAGGAGTATTAGGCGTAAGGATCGGTTTAGGATGGAGTAAGAAGAAAGCATGTAGTCTCAACTTCCTAAAAAATCTTAGTAACTCCGTCTGAACGTCCAAATAGTTGGGACGTATCGTCGGGACAAATGAGAGTCCCTTAGTTAATAACGACAATTCAGTGTTGGAGAGGGGGTGTGATGTAAGGTTAAAAATGGGTAATGGCAATGGGTTAGCCAGATCTACTGAATTGGGCATTGTGCTAGCATAAGTGGCTATTTGCTGATCTACCATTGGTAGTGCTGGCGTCTGGTGTTCCTTTCGCCTGACGGGTAGGGTCCTCGCGGGGCTGGCTTGGGTTTCCCCCTCTTGGGGGGATCGGATTGGCCTCTGGATAAAAAAGGAGCTCTGTTAGAGGGACCCGGAACACCACCTTGATCAGAGCTATCGGATGACTCTGCCGAGGTGTCTGAAAACCCAACTAGAGTTTGTCGTCTATTGTAGCGGCCCCAAGGTCTTTGGTTTTGATTCTGTGGGCCACCGTAGGAACGGTTGGTGTAGAAGTCTTTGACTAGATATGGATAGGCTCTTTCTTGCGAAAAGTTTTTAATATCTTTTATAACTTTCGTTGTTTTTTTGTTTAACTCAATTCTGTGAAATTCGCTTATAGTTTTTTCTATATCCTCTAGTAATTTAGTACAATCAGGTACAGGACATTTTGCTTTCAGTTGAGTTTCCAGATCTACTATTTCCAATCCTAGTTTTTTCAACTCCTCTGAAGCAATGTCGATGCCTAGTGCCATCCACTGTCTAGAGCAACCGGTACTGATGTAGCTAAACCCTGTAGTATACTTCGGGTTATCAGTAAACACTCCAGGTATGTTGCGAACCTGCAACCCCAGTGGAATAATGTTGGCTTTGAGGTATTGAGCCAAAAGAAGTATCATCAGTTCTAACCTTACTACCTTCTTTTTGATTTTTTCAAGTTGATCACCTAATGGAACATTGAGTGTGCTGGGGCTTTCGGGATTGTCTGTAAGTAAGGATGGGCCATCAAGAAGTTTTTTGAAATATTCCTCGTTATATAGTTTGAGTGCACTGAATGGTTAGCACGCCGGCCCGCCGCCACTTCACTCCATCTGTACTTTTGCACTAGCCACAGTTGATTCGACACTCGGCGCCACCAGCCCTGTTCCTCGTTACTGTTCTTCACTGCCCATATTCTGCATGATCCACATCTCGTTACCGGCTGCACCTTGGCATGGTATGAGTCATGCAATCTATGTACGCAGTTGTGGCAATGTTTTAATGACATGTCTCTATCTTTTTTATGTCTCCTCTTTTTTTACATGGTATTTATCCCACTACCAGTGATACATTCGCAAATGTGTAACTTTAAGGCAATTACCCTCTGTCCTGAGGATGAACCTCTATTAAGTATGGTTCGAAACGTCGTCGACATATTACACTAAATGCAACGAATGCAGATACAATTTTTTCTTGCATATGTGTATATTTTAGATTGTCTGGTGTATGTCTTACTCTAATCAGATGTCTTGCTATTGCCTGTTATTTTGTATGTTGTATGTTCTTCCAGTGTGTTAGTCGGACACCGGACGGTGCCCCGTTTCTATCACACCCAGTGTTACATTTGTTATAGTACTTTTGTATCAGGGAATTAAACTGTCCTGCTGGACACTTCCCCAGAATATATTACCACTTGGTTTATATTTATTCTTTCGTGTATTGGTTTGTTGTTCTAAGGACCACTGTTCTTGATAATATAGTACCTACCCATGGTCCTTAGCTTACTGCGCCTTGGGTCCCCTTGTTCCCCTGAAATAATGGGTGCCTGGTGATGTCATGGAATGCTGGATGCTTGGTGATTGTCAGTTGGAGTGCGCAGGCTGAGCAGCAGGGAGGCTGCTCCTGGTCGGGCCCCTTACATCTTACTTACCATCTTATCTACCAGCCTTCATCTTCTGTAACTGGAACAATAAACTACATTGTGGTGATTTACCTCGTGGCTACACTTGGATTCTTTTACCTTTGACACAAACCAATCTGCAAGTTTATGTTCTATATGTTATGTTATGTTATGTTGTATATGGGTTCCAATCCAGTCCACTATGGAGCACATGTTTTATGTAATGTGGCATTTGATGCCTACAAATAAAGATGGCCGGAGGAGCAGGGTCCGCGGTGGGGGAAGCTGCGCTCTCGCAGGCGGCGGCACCGCAGTCACACAGCCTCTGGAAACGCCTGTGCATTATAACAGGCAGCAGCGGGAGCTGTGAGCGACGGAGAGGTGTTTCACAGAGGGGTTCTGAGTCCGTTCAAAGAGACAACGAGAGCAACGCTCGAGCGGTCTCTGAAGTCATGTATGTTATCATCTGCCCTTGCGTAAGACTGCTGGGCTGAGATGGAGGAGGAAGGGGGGCCGGGCCTAACATTGTCTCTCTGACCCAAATGTGAAAGAACCCCTTGGCTGCGGTCCTTGACCAATCCCCACCGCCAGCCCTGCCTTCCTCCCCCCTCCTGCAGCGGTGCTTTCTGCTTCAGACAAAGCGGAGCCGCAGCTCTGCCTGACAGGCTCTCGCCAGCCCTGTCAGCCCGGCCTGGAGGCTTTATGATGGAGCAACAATGGGTAACGAGTTCTGTTATCAGCTGTTCTAGTCATGGCAGTGAATTAGCATAATATGAATCCGGCATAAATGGTGGAAGCCATGCATAACATATAGAATTTTAGATGGGTGACAGTGAATTGCACGGATTGTAGCTAAGGGCCTTTTCTGACATGGTAGCGCCCATTTTTTGCCTGGAGCATGATGTGATTGCGACTGAAAGTGCAACAGGTCCTTGCTAACCAGGCCCCCAGGGGCGGATCTCTGTCCTTAAACTGTGCCCTTGATCGATCCACAATTGGCACAACTTCAGCCCCCTTTTAAGTCCCTAGTAATTGGGAAATGCTCTACGCCCCATTGTGAGCAGCAGGGCCCCCTTAAAAAGGTATGCATGGTACAGACCAGGGCAGTGGCGCTATTACCATCAATGCGCTGCCCGCGGGGCAGCTGGGAACTTGCAAATTTCCTGGGGGCAGAGCATTAGAAGCTGCTGCCCCGCTTCCAGTGTGCAGGCGGTGCGCAGCCTGCACCTCAAAGGTGGGGGGCAGAGATCCGCCCACAGTATAATGCAGTGATTGACTGAACCCCTCTGCAGGGAGGTTTCTGGGGAGTCCATAAGACCCTTTTTCGCCCACGAGACGGAAGCGCACTGACAGTGTTCCACCTCTTGGTGGCGCACAGCGAGTGCGCCTCCCGATGGCCTCTTTGCCTCTGCGCCCACATCCATTATAGGCCAGTGAGCAGAGGCAACGTGTTTACCTCATTTACATGGGACCACGCCCCCATGCAAATGAGGGAACGCCCTCTTACAAGGCATGCCAGCGGCACACGTGCACCAGCGCTATCCGTAACCCCACCTATGTATGACGAGAGCACGCGCACACAGGTACTGTCTATAGCGCAGCCCTGGTTTACTCCCGGAGTGCAGGAGTACTACAACAGGCTTTCTGCTAGAAAGTCAAGTGAATTTTGAATTTCCTTAATGCCCCGGGGCCAGTTCTGTAGTCAGGCCAATCAAAGCCAGCTCTGAAAGTGGTGGAGACCAGGGCAGAATGTGCAATTGGGTCTTCAGCAGCTGTCTTGCAGGACATGTGGCCTGCCCAATTGAGGACAAGTTGAGGTTTAGAGAAATACATGTAACTAATTGTTTTCTGATTTATAAATATTAAAAAAGAACAAAGCGATATCATTAGATGTTCAAGAGGAAAACTAGGGACTATGACACAACTAAATCTCTTTTCCTGCGACCTTATTGGGGGAACAAAGGTTGTCTGTCTATAGACAGGAGGTAGAAATCTCACATTTGTAGGAAAAACTATTAACACCTCTTTGTCATATGGTTGTTGAATTTTAACTTCTAAGAAATACTGAATTCTGGGTACTGGGCACTGAATGTCATTCAGTAATAAAGGAGGGATTTAAAGTTAGACAGGAGACTGTGTTGGGCAGACAGGGCTGATAAAACCCCAGTCCAGCCGAGGTTTCCCTTGTGGGCGGGGTCTGTTGCTTAAAAGCATGAGGTCAGGTTTCCTGCGGCGGCATCCGGAAGTGACATCAAGGGATATATAAATGAAGCGAGGCACCACGTTCCAGATGATTGTAAGTGAAGAGATCGGTCAGGTATTCCCCCTCAGGTGGGGGCACCTTTTCAACTGGCATAAGCGCCTGGCATACATTGGCACCAAATCTGACGCCATTTTACTTATGCAAAAAGAACAATTGATGGACAGAATGAAGAACAATGACCTACATTCACCCCAGTACAGAGATCTGAGCCTGAATCCATCGATTTCTTGCTCACCATGCTATTCCAGTTTCAACCAAGCCATGTGAACATCAGTCTTGATCCTGCGCCCAATGGAACAGTCCAGCCCGTACTGCCAAGCCACGTCCTCCCTGGACTGTAAACAAGTATCCTAGGACCGGTTTTGGGGTTATACCCCTCATCAGCCAGGATAGCTTGACTCCAGGGGCATGGAGAGCACAGGACCCTGTCTGGGCATACCCATCCCACTCGGGTGGCAAATGCAAAAAGAACATTTGATGGACAGAAGGCAGTACAATGTCATACATTCACACCATTACAGAGATCTGGGCCTGAATCCATCGTTCTTTGCTCAACATGCTATTTCAGTTTGCACCCAGCCATATGCAATTCAGTCATGACCCTGTGCCCAATGGGAACCGTCCAGCCCGAACTGCAAAGCCAGGTCCTCCCTGGACTGGAAATAAGCATCCTAGGGCCGGTTTCGGGGTCTCACCCCTCATCAGCCAGGATGGCTTGACTCGAGTGGCATGGAGAGCACAGGACCCTGTCTGGGCATACCGGTCCCACTCGGGGTGGCAAATGCAAAAAGAACAATTGATGGAAAGAATGCAGAACAATGTCATACATTCACTCCAGTACAGAGATTTGGGCCTGAATCCATCTTGTTTGGCTCACTATGCCATGCCAGTTTGGACCCAGCTATATGCAAATCAGCCTTGACCCTGCGCCCAATGGGAACAGTCCAGCCCGAACTGCCAGGCCAGGTCCTCCCTGGACCGGAAACAATCATCCTAGGACCAGTTTCGGGGTTTCACCCCTCATCAGCCAGGATAGCTTGACTCCAGTGGCAAGGACAAAAACAACAGTTGATGGACAGAATGAAGAACAATGTCATACATTCACCCCAGTACAGAGATCTGGGCCTAAATCCATCGTTGTTTTGCACTCCACACCACCCCAGTTCAGACATGGCCATATGCAAATCAGCCTTGACCCTGTGCCTCATGGGAACAGTCCAGCCCGAACTGCCAAGCCATGTCTTTCCTGGACCTGTGGCAAGGAGAGCAGGGGACCCACGTCTGGGCATACCCATCCCACTCGGGGTGATAACTGCAACAATTGATGGACACTCACTGTGCCTCTGGATTCAAGCTATCAGGAATACGCTGGTCAACCTACAGCTGCCACATCAACCCAAGCCTTACCTGGAAGGTGTTTGCTGATTCCAGAAAGACGAGACCCGCGGATCTGGAAGCCCTGGGCCAGATCGTTTCCATGCACCAGTTCGAGTTCCTGCGTCCGGCTGAGCTCTGCAGAAGCCAGAAGGACCTCATTGGTTCTGACCTGCTTCTTCTTTCCGTTGTTATTTTTGCCTTACCCTAAGGGCAGGCTTCACAGCAGTATTCTCTGCCTAGTTATAGGTTTAGCTGATGACTAGCTGGGCTCTGTGGTGCTTAGAGGCCCTCAGAGGTTCAGCTGCTCACTGTGCAATCCAACTAGAGGCCTGAAAAGTTATGAAGAGTTGTTCTCATTACTTTCATAAACTTTTATAGGAACCGCTGCAGTTTCATGAAGCTGCGATGAACATTGACTTGAAACTATGGCACGGTCTTTCTTGGGAGGTCTTGAGCAATCACAACCGACATGACTCGTGGGTGGGGAGTTCAGTGGGGGGGGGAGTTCACGCGGGGGTTCGTGCGGGTGGAATTTAAAAATAAAAACGCACCTTACCGGGTCCCGCACCACCTCTGGTTTTTCTGTTTTTTCTGGTGCTTTCCTGCTCTCCTGCAAGAACAGGAAGAAGACAGCCTCCCTTCCCTCCCCTAAGCCAATCACAACGCTGCAATGGCAGCGTTTTGATTGGGCAGTACAGCGGCCAGGTCTGCACCTATGGGGAGGCCACTTTCTCTATGTAGGCTGCAGGAAGCCTACGTAGATGTAGTGTTCTAACTGGCACAGAGACACGGACACAGGGTATATGGGGTAGCGTATTTATTGCAAGTCCTTCTTCTTCCTTAGACATCGGCTAACTGACTCCTCCCTATCCACCCGCCCTCCCTGGCTCCTCCCTATCCACCCGCCCTCGGTCTCCCTCTGGCAGGGTCCAGGTGCCCCGTGCGTGCACGCCCATCATTACATCTCCCCCCTCTGTGAATAAAACCAAAACACAACAATATCTCAATACCCTTTGCTTTCACGTCGCTGAAGGTTTGCCACTTAAAGTTCTTTAATGAGGCGAGACAGTTTTCTAGTGAACCGTCTGGGGCGCGACTGAGGATCAGTCATATCTCACTCGTGTTCTTCAGGAGTCCCCATCAATGCCTGGCGGCTGCTGAGTGGTGTCTCACGTTCATTGTTCTCACTTAGTGGTTCAGTCAATAGTTTTTTTACGCTAGGGCTGCACTTCTTAAAGTGTGTCACATTCCTGGTGACTCGTCTTCCGTCTGATTCCTCAGTGATCATAGTTCCATTCTGTTTCACAACTTTCAATGGAATTTCACGGTATTTGCAGTCAGTCTTTCTGTGCTGTTCTTGCCGCGCCAACACCCAGTCTCCTTCCCGAATTTCAGCGTGAGAGGCATGTCGACGTTCATCAGCATATCCTTTCATTTTTTCTTTCTTCAGTTTGTCCATGGCCGCAATTTCCTCATGGTCAGAATCCGGATATTGTTCGTTCACCGGGACATTCATCATGGGCAGTCGGGTCCGCACAGATCGGCCCAGCATCAGGGTGGCCGGGCATTTGCCTGTGGTGGAGTGGAGTGTGTTTCGGAAGGCGCGTAGTACTTCATTTAGCGCTGTCTGGATGCTCTTTCGGGTGAGCTCCGCCTGCTGAATGGCTTTCTTGACCGTGGCCATGAAGCGTTCAACCATTCCATTTGCCTGCGGCCAGAGTGGTGTGATCTTCCGGTGTTTAAAGGTTAAAATAGCATTGTATCAAAAGCAGATGGATTTTATAAAACGTTGTCGAGCCGCTACCAAAGTCAGGTTTGGAGAAATAAAAAGTATGTGGAACATGTCTTGTACTCCGCCATTACACAAGTCACAGATACCTGAAGAATTTTCAAGGGAATTACAACTAGAGGAGTTAGCTTTTGAAGGGAGGGTTCATTGTTGCAGAAGAAGAATACAGCGCCTCACTCTATGTTCTAGCTGAAACTGTAAATAGTGCTCAGGAGTTTTATATACCATATTTTCTGCACATTTTTTTGTAATGCTTTAATTGAGTACAGTGTGAGAAGTTAGCCTGGCATATGATGTCCACTATTCTAGAGGGCACCTTGCTCCAGTCTAAACGACCCTTATTGATGGTGGTTGTAAAGTCAATCTTATAGACAAGCTATCCTAGTGGTAGTTTGTGTGAGAAGTTGGCCCGATATGCAGTGCTCACTATTCTAGTGATCACTATGCATCGGTCCAAACAACCCTTATGGTGATTGGTTGTAAGTCAACCTTAGACCAGCTATCCTAGTAGCGTGGATACGAGCAGTCTTCGGGCTAAACTCTAGAGGGCGTGTTAAGCCAGCTGTTATACCATCACATACCCCTTGAACACCAAGTGAAAGGACACCACACAAGTGTTATGAAAATAAACAGTATATTTATTAGAATCACAACAGCCCTGTACTCTTTATGAGGACAGGGTACTAAGCACACAACGAAACTCTTAGGAAAATACTACAAGTGCACAATCAATACAAGTGCCCGAGGGCACGGAAAGTTTAGTGGTCTCGGGCGGACCCGATAAGGCAAGTCGGAAGCGATAGGGACTCGGGACCCTTAAATAAGGAGGCTATGCGGGCACCGAAATGCCGAAGTTACCTAGCCCAAGGGCTGCGGCTGCACAAGTCTTTACAGACGTCGGGAGTCCTCGCTGACGAGCCAGGAGCCGGAAGGAAGGAGTTGCTGGCCGGCGACCAGTGGAGATAGTTCGTAGAGATCCAAGCCTGGATCAGAGATGGATGACACCTGAAAGCAGAGGGGACCAAGTTCGTAACTACTAGCCAGTAGTCAGAGGGTGCCAGGAGGGCACCGGATGATCGTCACCTCGACTAGGTGAGTGGGCGACGCTAGGCTCTGCAGTCTCACGGACCAGGAGGCGTTGTCGGCGACCCGGATGGAGGTGCGAGCTGTCCCACGAAGGTTGATGCTGTCGGCGTCGCTGGGCCCAGGATTGGGGCAACAAGCCGTGGCAAATTCAGGACCACGTGGTGGGCCTAAAATGGCGTCTTGAGTGGACCAGGAGGGTCCGGGGTGCTCCTCTCTCAGAAGGGAGCAAAGGCCAGTCTGGAGCAACCAGACCAGCAGCGTTAGTTGTCGGATGTCGTCAAGAAGGTCACAAGCCAGCGGCTAGTAACCAGACAACGTGTTGAGCGGTAAAGAGCAGAAGGGCCCCACGCAGATCGTGGAGATGCTGGGAGGCTGCACTTCGGTGCTGGAGCTGCTCAGGGTCGGGGCTTCTCGGACCCCAGAGCACTCACCAGAGGATCCCTCGGCGGTCGTGCTGGTTTAAGAAATCGTGCAGGTTCTGAAGATGGCCGGTCCCTCAAGGTCTCGTCGCACCCACAGATCTCAGCTGAGCTGACGATGTGGGTAGAGGTCAGAGGTGCCAGGGAAGCCGGATCTCGTCGAGCTGGGCAGTTGTATTCCTGAGGAAGGACTTGCAGCAAACCGCAGAGTTCTTAGATGGTGCCTGCGGATGCAGGGTGACTACTCCTTAGCCACAAGGGAGAAATCTTAAGAAGAGTCGAGAGGTCCTTTCGTAGAAAGTATTCTTGATTCAAAGATGATCTAATTTGGAAGGGTCCCCGCTCCTGCCTTTATCCTAAAGAAAGGGGTGGGTACGTGACTAGTCCTGCCCTAGGGGTGGGACCAGGAAGGGGGGTGGTTACACCCCTCTCCCATGCCTGATTTTCCCCAGGTCAGGGGCTGGGGTGCCCCTGGAACTGGTTCTAGCCGGCAGATGCGTAGTGAGCACCGGGGTGCCACTCCGCAGTCACCTTCTTGTAAAGCCCTGCCTACCCAGGATACACAAAACCCTGTCTGGGATGGTGCGAACACCGCCCCGGACAGGAAACCCTTTGTCCAAGCTCTCCTCGCTGGAAGGACTCCCAGCAGCAGGAGGTCAGACTCGTGTCTGTGGTGGCAGCATCCATTTTGTGGAGCTGAGGCTTCAGTTAACTTTAACCGGGGTTCACAGTTACGTACATGTCGTGTCGCTCTAGAAGGGCGGAATGCTAACCCCGTCGCCAGCATTGGTGAGGGGTCAGTATCCCGATTCGTATGACACCTTACTCGACATGTCTTGATAATGCGATACCGAAGTTAGCGATATGGTATGCGTTATCATGGAACAGCCATTGGGTATTGGTTCCGCAAGCTGCAACCGGGCTCGGCTCGTGCCAGAGCCCAATTCACACGATTCCACGCACTCTGCCTTCAGGATTGTCAAGGCCTGCCATAGGAGTGACTGATAGGAATTCGGGTGTCCATTTTAGGCTTAGATATAGGGTTACTATACCTAAAGCAAAGGGCGAGTACGCCGCCTTGCCCCAGCTGTCGTGCAGCCAGTTGTGTCAGATTTAGATGGCCATCCAGGGGTGGCATAATACATGCTTCAGCCCCTGGTAGGCCCTGGGTACACCGATGCCCTGAGTTACAGGGTCTGACAAGGTGGCCCAGTTCCACTTGGTAATGCACCTGAGGTACACATGTCAATTTAGCGAGAGAACAGCTAGGCTGTGGGTCTGATTGGCAGGCCCACAGCCAGAGAAAGTCGTAAACCAGTGAAACAAAAGCAAAAAATCTGGGTGATCATAGTATTGCAGACTCTACTCTCCTACATTTTTTTTTTTTTTTTTTTTTAATATATTTTTATTGCAGAATTATAAACCACAGGATACAATTAATCAGCCAGTTCACTCGTGATATCCCCCCGTCCAATAAGAAATCCCAATCGTACACAGCCATTCAGCCCGCATCCCGGAGGCCGGGCGGCATATTACTTCATTCAATAGGAAAACATCACGGTGCACGTCCCATAGGGACCATGGTTGAAATATCGTTTTGCGTATCTGCTTTTACCCCCCCACCCACAACATCACTCCCGTCAGCCATCCCAGTGATAATCAGTGGTACCGCCCTTGTCGGGACCTGCCCTAGGCGCTATGGGTTGTCACGCCTGGCCGCTCTCCCCAGCCATTCCACACTCCACACAGTACCCACCGTCCTAGTAGATCCAAGGTGCCCTAACGAGCTACCATCTAATGGCTTCCGGCCCACCCCAACCTCCCGTTAACCAGCCCCCCCAAAGCCCCCCCTCCCCTGGCAACTGCTAAGGTGTGTGCCTCGTCCTGTCGAATTGGATGGATCCACTACAGTGCGTGGTACAATACTTCTGTGTTCGCCCCGCGGTGTCCATCGGCTTAGTTCTCACCATCCTCATCCTCTACCAAAGAATCACGCAAAGCTTGTACCACTAACTCCCATGCACGCGCCGCATCCAATGCCTTCTCATTCCCCATCTTGACAGCCTGCTTCATCCGGAGCACACTCTCGCAGTCAGACCACCGCAGCAGTTCATTCTTCCATCTACGCAGTGAGGGTCCCCCCCTGGACTTCCAATGCCACGATATTTCCCTCTGCGCCAAAATCAGACCCAGGTCTATGAATTTGCTTGTCACCTTGGTGTGTTTAGTATGCGGGAACCAGAGCAGCAGGCACGCCGCCATATCGAATTCCACCTCCCTATCAGTCACATCATTCAGGAGTTCCCCTACCTCCGCCCAATAGGTCCCCAGGTGTGAGCACCCCCAAAACAGATGGTCCATGTCCGCTCCCAGAGACGAACACCGTGGGCATCGAGCATCCGGCACCTGAAAGTACCGCTGTAATTTCTCAGGAGTTAAATAAGCCCTATGAAGCACATAGAAATGTACCTGCTGAAAGCGCGCATTTCTCGTGCCCTTCCACGTGCGCCGCAGGATGTGGCCCAATGCCGTATCCGGTATGGGTCGGCCTACGCTCACCTCCCATTTAGCCTTGAGCCCTTGGAGTGGTTCCAGTCCCTCATTCAGCATCCTATTATGGAGGCACGTCACAGCTTTGAACGTACCTGCCGCCATCACCACATATTGGCACGCCATAGTCGTTGAGGGTTCCATGAGCCCCCCTGTCCAGTGCTTCTGTATGGCAGCCACCACTGCCGCGTGTAGTAGGAAACCCCCATCGGGCAGCCCGAACTGGTCCCGGAGCGCTTCGAACGGCGCCAAAGCCCCGTCTATGTATAAGTCGCCCACTACCAGCAGTCCCGCCTCTTCCCAATCCAGCAACGGGGACCAATCTCCCCCGTGCGGCAAAGCCGTCAGCATTCCGATCGGGATCTCCGGTGCATAAGGCCGCGATGCCCTCGCTCTCCGAAGGCTCCTCTGCCAGCACAGCCGGAGCGTCCGCTCTTCCATGGTGAGGGCCCGTAACTCGAGCCTCTGTTGCATGATGATGTAGGACAGCACGTGGCGTTGTATCCCCCGATCCCGGTCCTCCTCTGGACCCCGAAACACCCTAGCTACGTTCTGTGTAAGGACCTGCAACTGCGCCGCAAGATAATACAGCTCGAAGTCGGGCACAGCCATGCCCCCTTCTAGCTTGGGGCGAAGTAGCGTGCTCAGGGCCACTCTACGGCGGCCATGCCCCCATAGGAAGCCAATAATCATTGACCGCAGGTCTCTAAAGACCCCCTGGGGAATCCAGACAGGCAGCGTTCGGAAATAATAGAGGAAGCGGGGGAGCGCCACCATTTTCAACAGTGCAATCCTACCCAGAACTGTCAGCGGGAGGGTCGACCAGAAAGACAAGCTGCCCCGCAGTGCCCGGACACAGCGACCAATGTTGCCCTCCAATAGGTCCGCAGTCGCGTGGTAGATGCGAACACCCAAATAGGTGATGCAAGAGGGCTCCCATACCACACCCAAATCGCTGCCAGGGACTGGCGATCCCGCTCGCAGCGGGAACACACAAGTCTTCGCCCAATTGACCTTAAGGCCCGACAGCCGGCCGAACTCAGACAACAGATCCATCGCTCCGACCAATGCCCCCGAGGTGTCAGCTAGGTACAGGAGCAAGTCATCCGCATATAGCGATATATAATGCCACTGCCCGCCGCTAACTATCCCCGCGTACCTGTCACCGGACCTCGCATGGACCGCCAAGGGTTCCATCGCCAGAGCAAACAATAGGGGGGAGAGAGAACATCCCTGTCGTGTGCCCCTGCCCACCGGGTACGCCGCAGACACTAGGCCGCCCAAACGCACTCTCGCCGTTGCCGAGGTATATAAGACCCTCGTCCACCTGCGGAACCCCTCGCCCATGCCAAACCTCTCTAACACTCCATCCAGGAAAGACCATTCCAAACTATCAAAGGCCTTCTCGATGTCCACTGATAGGACCGCCGGAGCTCCCTCCCCGTCCAAGATGGCGTCCATTATTCCCACCAGGCGGCGGATATTCAGCGCCGTACTCCTCGTGGGTATAAACCCGGCCTGGTCCTTGTGTACCAGGCCCGTCATATGTGGGGCCAGCCTGGTGGCTAGGATTCGGCTCAGGATCTTATAATCTACCGTCAGCATGGATAGCGGGCGATAAGACCTCACATCCGCGGCATCCCGGCCAGGCTTTAGGAGCGGTACAATCAAGGCCTCCCGCATGGACCCTGGCAACGCCCCCGCCTCGAAAGCTTCCGTATACACCACCAGCAGCCTGGGAGCCAAGCTGTCCACATACTGTTGATAAAATTCAATCGGCAGTCCGTCCACCCCGGGCGTCTTGTTGCGGGCCATATGTTTGATGGCCACCCGTATTTCCGTGAGCGTGATCGGGCTACCCAGCTCCTTCGCGTCCTCCTCGTCCAGGACCGGAAGCTGCCTCTCCTCCAGGTATTCTGCAATGTCCTGAACCCCCACTCCCAGCTGACTCTGGTATAATTCCTCATAATACCCCCTAAAACGTTCCAATACCGCTGCCTGGGAGTACACCATTTCTCCCTGCACATTATTAATGCTGAGGATCGGGCAGCCCCTAAGTTCCGGGTTAGCTAGTCTGGCCAAGAGGGTACCCACCTTGTCCCTTTCTGCATGTGCCCTAATGATATACTGCCTGTAGTCATAACACCTTAAACGTTCCGTCTCGGTGGCAACCACTTCCTTCGCTTCCAATAACTGGGCCTGTAAATCTGGCCTAGCCGGCCTGCGGCGCTCCAAGTCCCTCAAAGTTTCTTCCGCTTTCATTAGGTCGTTCAACACAGTCGTGCGAGCATTCGAGAACCTACCCAAACACACCCCTCTCACCACCACTTTCATTGCATCCCATTCAGTGGACCTACTCGTGGTCGTGCCCTCATTCACTCCGAAATAGCTATCAATGCCTTGCCGAACCGCATCGCTGAACACAGAATCCTCAAGCGTCTCCGGCCGAAGCCGCCATGTTGGTATCACTGAGCGCTCTCTCTGCCACTGAATGTGTACCAATAGGGGGTTATGATCGGAGATAGTCCTAGTCAGGTACTCCGCATGGGAAATCAATGGAGCTAGGGATCCACCGCAGAGCACCGAATCAATCCTGACATGCAGATCATGGAGAGGAGAATAAAAGGAATAATCCCTGGCTCCCCTGTGCCGCCCCCTCCAGACATCCAGCAACCCCCATCGTTCCTGCCAATCCTTCCTGTGCGCGGCCAGCCTGCGCACCGGGGAGTCCACCAGGGGGGGATGAGACCTATCCAGAGCTACATCCGTGATCGAATTGAAGTCCCCCCCTAACACTATCGGGCCCGCCAGGAAAGAGGCCAAGGACCCCGAGAGGCTATCAAAGTATCGAGCTTGTTCAGTGTTCGGTGCATATACACAGCAGAAAACCACATCCCGTCCATATAACCTCCCCTCCACCGCCACAAACCGGCCATCCGGATCCACTACTTGGTTCAGCACTTGAAAGGGTATCCCCGCCCTCACCCAGATCAACACCCCCCTGGCATACACTGAGTAAGTGGTGCCAAACACCTGGCCCCGCCATCTTTTCTGCAAGGCAGCGCACTCTTTTTTGGTGAGATGAGTCTCCTGGAGCATAGCAATCTGAACCCCCCTGCGTACTAGATATGCATGTACTTTGTGACGTTTCACCATAGTCCGTAGCCCCCGGACATTCCACGTCAGGCACTTCAAATTAGGTAATGTCCCCATTCCAACTTCGTACAGTCCGATTCAAATAACGAGGGTTCATAGCCCCCCCAATGCAGTTGCCCCCCCCCGAACATTCCCAAAACTGAAAAACTTCCCAAACCCCACTCCCCAGGACAGAGCACACGAACCCAATGGCCGCCCCCATCCAAACCTTGAACCAACTTCTCGCACTCTTACCCTGTGGTCTCCACCACAGTCGGCCTTAAGGGCCCAAGGGGGGTGAGTCACCGCCGACCCCAGCAAGCGGAGCCCGCGCCCCGCGCCTTCATCCCCTCCGAAGCACACAGCTCCCCCTCCCGGCAACCCGCCCTCCATCAACAGGATACCACCCTACCATGAATTCTCGATCTAGGCCCAATTCTATCTCAGCCGCAGAAAATACCATCCGATGTCTGTGGGGTCACTATCGGCCCCTTCGAGCTTTCCGCCTCTGAGAGTTCCTCTCCCGTCCTGCTGCCTTCCCCTCCCGAGTCCGTTTCTGCCCGTTCACTGTTCTGTTGCGACCCTGTAATGGCCGCCGTCGCTGCGAGCGCATCCCTCTTCTCCGTCGCCATTTGAGCCTCCCGTTTCTCCCGCTGGCGCCTGTTGCGGGATCTGATGCGTTGTGACTGCCTCACCCGGGGCTGCTTGGGTTGGTCTCGCCTACTTTTATGCGATCTGTCCGTCCCCGCTCTATATGACTCCAGCCATTGCCAAACTTCATCCGGAGTCTGAAAAAAGTGCGTAGAGCCATCCATTATGATCCGCAGCTTAGCCGGGTAGAGCAAGGAGTACTGGATGCCTTCCTCCCTGAGCTCCTTCTTCACCGCGAGGAACGATGCCCTGTTCTTCTGGACCGCTTGAGTGTAGTCCGGGAAGATCGTAACCTTACTGTTCTCCACCTCATACGGGTCCGACATCCTGGCCCGCTGGATGAGGAGATCCCGGTCCTTGTAGTGGAGGAGCCGCACCACCATCGGTCGGGGGGGGCGGCCAAGCCCCGGCGGGCGAGCAGGCACTCGGTGAGCTCGCTCCAGGGTGAAAAAAGGAGTAAGCCCCTCCGGCGCTACCACAGTGCGGAACCAGTTCTCCATATAGGCCACCGCATCCTCCCCCTCAATCCGTTCCGGCAGGCCTACGACCCGCACGTTGTTCCGTCTATTGCGGCCTTCGGCATCCTCCGCCCTCCGCTCCAGTGAGTCCAATCGGGCCAAAATGTCCGTGATCCTGTGCTCCGCGGTCACCACCGATGGCTTCAGGTCCAGCAACAGTTGGTCATGGTCCTTGACCCTGTCCGCCAGCTTCGCGTGATCCGCGCGTAGCAGCCCCAGGCCCGTGGCCACTTGGGCAATGTCATGGTGCAATGCTTCCTTAGTTGAGGTGATCGCATCAAGTATGGCATCCAAACGCCGGTTCAGCCGCTGTTCTTGGTCAAGCTCCGGGGAGGGACTCTCGCTCAGCCGAGTTGATGTCGCCGAGTCCCCCTCAGCGCGACTCCCGGGCATCGGCCCTCCAATCGCCGCCATGCCAGGGCGCTGCGTCACAGGTCCAGGCGCCCGTTTTGCGTTGGCGCCCGGGGTCTCGTGCCAGTCTCCGGGCACCGGGCACCGGGCAGTGCAATGTCCCCACCGACGCTCTCAGGAGCAATGACCAGTTAGACGAGCTCCGTTCCGTCGCCCCCCTCCGAAGCCTGAGGGGGGAAGGATGAGTCTTAGGGCGGTGGCCAACGAAGGTCCCCAAGCTCCTGGGCGAATCAGGTCAGGTCAGCGTCCCCTGGTCTCAGGACACAGCACCGCCGATCCTAGTGCCTCGATCAGCCGAGTGCAGGATCTCTTGCCAGTCGGCGACAACTTGGCTCAGGGCTGAAGTTCGGGGCCGCCCGACCTCCTCGCCGCCATTTTCTTCGCACCCTCGGCAACACCTCGGCCGCCTCTTCACTCGACCTTCTCGGGGCAAGCAGTCCCCCATCGACTCTCCGATCGTGCCCAGCTGTCCCCTCACACTTCAGAGGGCAGGAGCGTCGTCTTCGGGTCGCCTAGGGTCCCGAAAACAGGAGAATTAGCGGGATTCCGCGCGGAGCTGCGAGCTCACGCCGCCATCCCGATCGGCGTCCAAGCCACGCCCCCCCGACTCTACTCTCCTACATGACCCCCCCCCCAAACGTTGGGACAATAAACTAACCTTGACCAGGTGAGTCTTCTTGTTCTAAGTGGAAATACCTGGAGAGCCCATCTGCATTGCCATGATCAGTGCCAGGTCTATGCTCCACTGTGAAGTCCATCCCCTGTAGGGAAATGGACCACCTAAGCAGTTTGGGGTTTTCACCCTTCATCTGATTTAGCCATAAGAGGGGCTTATGGTCGGTCTGAATCTTGAAATGAGTGCCAAACAAGTATGGCCTCAGTTTCTTCAGGGCCCAAACCACAGCAAAGGCCTCCCTCTCAATAGCTGACCAATTTTTCTCTCTGGGGGTCAGCCTTCTGCTTATAAAAGCAATGGGCTGGTCATTACCATCATAATTCAGTTGAGATAGAACAGCTCCCACACCCAACTCAGAAGCATCTGTTTGGACAATGAATGGTTTGGAGTAGTCTGGACTCTTGAGGATAGGTGCCGTGCACATGGCCTGTTTTAGGTCATCGAATGCTTTTTGACAGCTCGCTGTCCACTGAACCTTTTTTGGCATTTTCTTACTTGTCAGTTCATTAAGCGGAGTCACAATCGATCCGTAATTTCTGACAAACTTTTGGTAGTAACCAGTCAGGCCCAAGAAAGCTCGAACCTGAGTCTGGGTGGTTGGAGGAGCCCAGTCCCTGATTGACTGTATTTTGCTCTCCAGTGGTTGAACTTGGCCTCCACCGACAAGGTGGCCCAAGTATACAACCTGTGTCTGCCCTATCTGGCACTTGGTAGCCTTGATAGTGAGACCTGCTGCTTGCAGAGCCTCTAACACTTTCCGCAGGTGGACCAGGTGATCCTCCCAGGTGGAGCTAAAGACAGCAATATCGTCAAGATACGTCGCACAGAAGTCATCCAGCCCAGTGAGAACGTGATTCACCAACCTTTGGAAGGTGGCAGGTGCATTTTTCAAACCAAAGGGCATTACCACAAATTGATAATGCCCACCAGGGGTAGAAAATGCTGTCTTAGGTTTGGCGTCCTCAGCTAACCTGATTTGCCAATACCCAGCTGTTAGGTCAAATGTACTTAAGTAGTTGGCAGAAGCCAATCTATGTATAAGCTCATCTGCCCTTGGTATTGGGTGGGCATCAGTCTTAGTGACTGCATTGAGACCCCTGTAGTCTACGCAGAACCTTATCTCTTTCTTACCACCCGGGGTGTGAGGCTTCGGCACTAGAACTATGGGACTAGCCCAAGGGCTATCCGAGGGTTTAATGACTCCCAACTCCAACATTTCCTGCACTTCAGTTTTGATGCAGTCTCTAACGTGATCGGGCTGCCTGTAGATTTTACTCTTGACGGGCAAGCTGTCACCAGTGTCAACCTCATAGGTACACCAATTGGTCTGACTGGGTGTTAGAGAGAACATATGCCGGAAGGATTGAAGAACCTGTTTACAATCCTCCTGTTGATGTTCAGAGAGGCTGCCACAAAAGACAACACCATCTACTGATCCATCGTCAGGATTCTGAGTGAGCAGGTCTGGGAGAGGGTCACTCTCTTCCTCCTGTCCCTCATCTATGGCCATGAGCAAGCTCATGTCCTTCCTGTCGACATATGCTTTGAGCCTGTTAACATGGAGTACCCTGTGGGGGCTCCGGGGAGTTCCAAGGTCCACCAGGTAGGTGACCTCTCCCTTTTGCTCAAGAATCGTGTGGGGCCCAGACCATTTGTCTTTGAGTGGTGCTGGGGCCACTGGCTCCAACACCCACACCTTCTGTCCAGGCTGGTAAACAGTCAGGACAGCCTTTTGGTCATGCCAAGCTTTTTGGAGTTCTTGCCTGGCCTTAAGGTTTTCAGATGCCTTCTCCATGTACTCAGCCATCCGCGAGCGGAGACCACGGACATAGTCCACTATGTTGGCTGCAGGCTTTTTGAGAGGTCTCTCCCATCCTTCCTTCACCAAACACAGGGGTCCTCTTACAGGATGCCCGTACAAAAGTTCAAAAGGGCTGTAGCCAACCCCCTTCTGTGGGACTTCTCTGTAAGCGAATAAAAGGCAGGGTATCAGGACGTCCCATCTACGCCGAAGCTTTTCAGGTAGTCCATGAATCATCCCTTTTAGGGTCCTGTTGAACCTTTCAACAAGCCCATTGCATTGTGGATGATAGGGTGTAGTGAACTTGTAGTTGACACCACATTCCTTCCACATAGCAGTCAAGTAGCTCGACATGAAGTTTGCACTCTGTCAGAGACAACCTCCTTAGGGAAGCCCACTCTGGAGAACACTCCAACTAGGGCTCTTGCCACAACAGGTGCTGTAGTGGTCCTAAGGGGAATAGCTTCAGGATACCTGGTGGCATGATCCACTACCACCAGTATAAACTTGTGCCC
The DNA here is from genome assembly GCF_964263255.1 of Lissotriton vulgaris. Taxonomy (NCBI): domain Eukaryota; kingdom Metazoa; phylum Chordata; class Amphibia; order Caudata; family Salamandridae; genus Lissotriton; species Lissotriton vulgaris. Next base: position 258,878 of record NW_028245796.1, on the reverse strand, counting down.
TGATGCTGTTGGGGGTTCCATTGGACCGACAATGTCAATCCCCACTCGTTCAAAGGGCACCCCCACCACAGGCATTGGTATAAGGGGGGCCTTTGTGGTGCCACCTGACTTACCACTGGCTTGGCAAGTGACACAGGAGCGACAAAACTCCCTGGTATCCTCGTTCATGTGAGGCCAGTGAAAGTGTTAGACAAGCCTGTCCCACGTCTTCGTCTGGCCTAAGTGTCCTGCTAAGGGAATCTCGTGGGCCAAGGTAAGAAGGAAACCACGCTGAGACAAGGGGATAACCAGCCTCCTGGTCATGCCAGGCTTGGGGTCTCTTGCCTCAGTGTACAGGAGTCCATCCTCCCAGTATACCTTGTGGGTACCTGTGGCGTTCCCAGCAGCCTCAGCAGCAGCTTGCTGTCTGAGGGGTTCAAGGGAAGGGCAGTCTAACTGGTCCTTCCCCAGGTCTTCTCGTGAGGGTCCCCCTGAACCCAGAAACTCAACTTGATCAAGTTCGAGTTCTTTAGGTTCAGTTTCCCGCAATTCCTGGAGGTCAGCCTCCTCTGAGACTTGATCCTCGACCTGGGGCAAGGGGGAAGGCACTGCCTTAACCCGACTGCTCTTCTTCTTGGGAGGTGTCTGGTCCGTTGTTCCAGGATCCAGCACCTGTTCAGTGGGGCATCGTCTGACCTGTGACCTAGTCACAGCAAGCACATGTGCTGGCAAGCCTAACATCTCCATGTGAGTCCGGTGCTCCACTTCTGACCATTGTGATGACTCCAAATCATTGCCCAACAAACAATCCACTGGGAGGTCTGAACTAACAACAACCTTTTTCTGGCCATTTACCCCTCCCCAGGAGAAAGCAACAATCGCCATACTATGACTGGTAGTGACGTTGCTGGCATTGGTCACCAGGAAATCTGTACCTGGCATGATCTGTCCAGGGTCCACAAAGTTCGGCGTCACCATGGTGACACTGGCACAAGTGTCCCTATAGGCCTGAGCCATTCTTCCATTGATCAAAGGCGTCTGTCGGTATTTGCCCAAAGTATTGGGACTGACATCAGGGGATATATCCACATCCCCTGTACAGACAAGGACAGCCTGAGTGAGCGTGCCAACTAGGTTGTCACACCCCTCAGAACCCAAGGTTAACCCAACTAGTCCCTTGGGAGGTGCACTACTACTGCCGGCTGTACTAGGGGGCACAGGTGCCTTAGGGGCTGCAGTAGCAGGAGTCTGCCCTCCTTTCTTGGTGCACTCACTAAACCAGTGAGTTTTACTTTTACAGTATTGGCACCACCTTTTCGATTGGCCTTCTTGATTCTTCTTTTTCTGGGAAACCTGACCCCCCCCCTCTTTGGGTTGTTGGGGACCTGTCGAAGACTTCTGGTCATTTTGTTCCCCTTTCGAATCTTTACCCTTCTGGTCTGCTTTCTTCTGACCACCCTGGTTCTGGCCCTGGTTTTGCTTAACCCTGGTTCTGACCCATCTGTCTGCCTTCTTTCCCAATTCTTGGGGAGAGGTCAGATCCGAGTCGACAAGGTGCTGATGCAACAACTGGTTCTGACAATTGTTTAAAATCTGTTCTCGCATGATCAAATTATACAATCCTGTGTAATCAGTAAGCTTACTGCCCAGCAACCAGCCCTCCAAAGCCTTAGTGGCACAATCGACGAAATCAGACCAGTCCTGAGACTGAGTTTTCTGGGTATCCCTGAACAGCAACCTGTACTTCTCAGTGGTTAGGCCGAACCCATCAATCAGTGTGTTCTTCAGGACCTGGTAATTGTTAGCGTCCTCAGCTCTAGTAGTGAGGAGCTTATCTCTACCTTTACCTTCAAAGGAGAGCCACAAGATAGCTGCCCACTGACTCTGGGGGACGCACTGTACAGTGCAGGCCCGCTCTAAAGCAGTAATCCATTTGTGGATGTCGTCCCCTTGCTTAAAGGTTGGGCACTATCTTACTCAGGTGTCTAGTGTCTAAACTCCTGTTTTCCCGTGGGGGAATGCTGCCACCAATGGGATTTGTCCCACTCAATTCTTGCTCTCTAGCAAAGGAGAGCCTTTCTTTGGCCAGGGCAAGTTCTTCCCTTTCGATCCGCAGATTGACTTCCCGCTCTTTAGCTTCGTACACTCTCCTCTGAGGGGATGTCATCCCTCTTCGAGAAGAGCCTCGAGAGCCATTGGTTCGAACGGATCTATTAGAGCCTCTCGACAGAGACCTAACTCGTCCATTCCCAATGTTAAGCTGGCCGGAGAGGGGCCCCAGGGGTCTCCTAGTACCATTCTCGTGCCGGCTTAAGTTGTCCCTAGTTAGCTGGCTAACCACTACTGGACCTTTGTCTGCCTCGTCCCCAGATGTCTCTAAATCCTCATCCTCCTCTTCACCTTCTGCGGAGTGATGGATAAGGTCAGGGTCACCTGAGGTTCCCTCGAGGGGGGGCATATTCCCTTCTGGATGAGAAGGGTCGGTGTTACCCGCCCTCCTAGCATCATAAGTCTCCAAGAGACCAATCAGAAACGGAATGGTAGGGTTTGCACCCTGTTTTAGCTTCCGAGATGTACAGATTTGTCGCATCTCTTGGAAGCTAAGTGCAGCATATCTGGAAGTGACCTGTGGAGGGTCGACTGACACAAGGGGAGACTCAGAGTTTCCTCCTTTGTCTAACATGCTGCTTCTAGTGTGGTGTAAGTGATGCACCTACCTACACTATATGTTTACCTACTGATCCCTTGCTAAGAGTTGTAGCCAAGGTGTGCTAAGCCTTGAGGAGCTACAACAGCTGGTTCAGTAGAACTCAGAGTATTATAAGCTAAGTTATATGTACCTGGAGTACTTATGCGATCTTTCACAAGATATTCTTAGGATACGCGTGGTAAAACAACAGCAAGCTCAAATCCCAACCGCTGCTCACCAATGTGAGAAGTTGGCCCGATATGCAGTGCTCACTATTCTAGTGATCACTATGCATCGGTCCAAACGACCCTTATGGTGATTGGTTGTAAGTCAACCTTAAACCAGCTATCCTAGTAGCGTGGATACGAGCAGTCTTCGGGCTAAACTCTAGAGGGCGTGTTAAGCCAGCTGTTATACCATCACATACCCCTTGAACACCAAGTGAAAGGACACCACACAAGTGTTATGAAAATAAACAGTGTATTTATTAGAATCACAACAGCCCTGTACTCTTTATGAGGACAGGGTACTAAGCAGACAACGAAACTCTTAGGAAAATACTACAAGTGCACAATCAATACAAGTGCCTGAGGGCACGGAAAGTTTAGTGGTCTCGGGCGGACCCGATAAGGCAAGTCGGAAGCGATAGGGACTCGGGACCCTTAAATAAGGAGGCTATGCGGGCACCGAAAAGCCGAAGTTACCTAGCCCAAGGGCTGCGGCTGAACAAGTCTTTACAGACGTCGGGAGTCCTCGCTGACGAGCCAGGAGCCGGAAGGAAGGAGTTGCTGGCCGGCGACCAGTGGAGATAGTTCATAGAGATCCAAGCCTGGATCAGAGATGGATGACACCTGAAAGCAGAGGGGACCAAGTTCGTAACTACTAGCCAGTAGTCAGAGGGTGCCAGGAGGGCACCGGATGATCGTCACCTCGACTAGGTGAGTGGGCGACGCTAGGCTCTGCAGTCTCACGGACCAGGAGACGTTGTCGGCGACCCGGATGGAGGTGCGAGCTGTCCCAAGAAGGTTGATGCTGTCGGCGTCGCTGGGCCCAGGATTGGGGCAACAAGCCTTGGCAAATTCAGGACCACGTGGTGGGCCTAAAATGGCGTCTTGAGTGGACCAGGAGGGTCCGGGGTGCTCCTCTCTCAGAAGGGAGCAAAGGCCAGTCTGGAGCAACCAGACCAGCAGCGTTAGTTGTCGGATGTCGTCAAGAAGGTCACAAGCCAGCGGCTAGTAACCAGACAACGTGTTGAGCGGCAAAGAGCAGAAGGGCCCCACACAGATCGTGGAGATGCTGGGAGGCTGCACTTCGGTGCTGGAGCTGCTCAGGGTCGGGGCTTCTCGGACCCCAAAGCACTCACCAGAGGATCCCTCGGCGGTCGTGCTGGTTTAAGAAATCGTGCAGGTTCTGAAGATGGCCGGTCCCTCAAGGTCTCGTCGCACCCACAGATCTCAGCTGAGCTGACGATGTGGGTAGAGGTCAGAGGTGCCAGGGAAGCCGGTTCTCGTCGAGCTGGGCAGTCGGATTCCTGAGGAAGGACTTGCAGCAAACCACAGAGTTCTTAGATGGTGCCTGCGGATGCAGGGTGACTACTCCTTAGCCACAAGGGAGAAATCTTGAGAAGAGTTGAGAGGTCCTTTCGTAGAAAGTATTCTTGATTCAAAGATGATCTAATTAGGAAGGGTCCCCGCTCCTGCCTTTATCCTAAAGAAAGGGGTGGGTACGTGACTAGTCCTGCCCTAGGGGTGGGACCAGGAAGGGGGGTGGTTACACCCCTCTCCCATGCCGGACTTTCCCCAGGTCAGGGGCTGGGGTGCCCCTGGAACTGGTTCTAGCCGGCAGATGCGTAGTGAGCACCGGGGTGCCACTCCGCAGTCACCTTCTTGTAAAGCCCTGCCTACCCAGGATACACAAAACCCTGTCTGGGATGGTGCGAACACCGCCCCGGACAGGAAACCCTTTGTCCAAGCTCTCCTCGCTGGAAGGACTCCCAGCAGCATGAGGTCAGACTCGTGTCTGTGGTGGCAGCATCCATTTTGTGGAGCTGAGGCTTCAGTTAACTTTAACCGGGGTTCACAGTTATGTACATGTCGTGTCCCTCTAGAAGGGCGGAATGCTAACCCCGTCGCCAGCATTGGTGAGGGGTCAGTATCCCGATTCGTATGACACCTTACTCGACATGTCTTGATAATGCGATACCGAAGTTAGCGATATGGTATGCGTTATCATGGAACAGCCATTGGGTCTTGGTTCCGCAAGCTGCAACCGAGCTCGGCTCGTGCCAGAGCCCAATTCACACGATTACACGCACTCTGCCTTCAGGATTGTCAAGGCCTGCCATAGGAGTGACTGATAGGAATTCGGGTGTCCATTTTAGGGTTAGATATAGGGTTACTATACCTAAAGCAAAGGGCGAGTACGCCGCCTTGCCCCAGCTGTCGTGCAGCCAGTTGTGTCAGATTTAGATGGCCATCCAGGGGTGGCATAATACATGCTTCAGCCCCTGGTAGGCCCTGGGTACACCGATGCCCTGAGTTACAGGGTCTGACAAGGTGGCCCAGTTCCACTTGGTAATGCACCTGAGGTACACATGTCAATTTAGCGAGAGAACAGCTAGGCTGTGGGTCTGATTGGCAGGCCCACAGCCAGAGAAAATCGTAAACCAGTGAAACAAAAGCAAAAAATCTGGGTGATCATAGGATTGCAGACCCTACTCTCCTACAGTTTGGACCAGTAGTCATAGGCTAAGACTTCAGTAGGCGAGTTAAGCAAGTTGTATTACCATATATAATCCCTTGAATACCAAATAAAAGGACACGACACAAGGTATACATCAAATATATATGTATGTATTACTAACACAACCCCTCTGCACTCTTTATGAGGTCAGAGATTGAAGTACATTACAAGTTACTCATTAAGCATACTATAAGTTGCACAAATACAGTTCTGCCCTAGGGGCCTCACAAACCATATATTAAGTAAATGGTATAAGGACCACTTCAAAAATAGTGAATAGGCCTAGGGCCTAGGGAATCGCTGGGGCTACACTAGGCAACCAAAGGTTAGGAAGAAGGAGACCCACGGAAGACATGTGCAGTGTCTAAACACAGTCACGAGTTATTATTGACTTATAATGGAGAACAAAGAAGTTACAAAGTTACTGATTAAGGACACTTCCAGGTGGACTACGGTGAAACCCTGTTGGACTTGGCCCTACTGGCATGTTCACCCCTAAACTTTTTCCTTTAATATGTGACTTGGTGCTAGTGATTTTTTGGCTACTGCGCACTTTACCACTGTGTCCCAGTGTAAAGTGCGTGCGTGCGTGTGGTGAGGTTGGCAGGCCCTCCCATAGGAATGCATGGGGAATGTATGTGTCCATCGTAGTTCCTGATGTGTGGGGAGTGCAGGGTCGAGTTTGGTATGTGCGAACTCGTGAGAGTGAATGCTGCACGATGATGTGTGCGGCGTTAATGTGTCTAGTGTGGAAGTGCCACTTCTAGAAGTTGGCATGTCTGTGTAATAAAGGTGCAGTGACTGTCTGGCTTGTGATTGGCTGGAGCTGGCTGGTGAGTCTGGCTCCAGGAGTCAGATGGGTCTGCCCCGGTGGTGAATAGGGTGATTGACAGCCAGATGTGTTGGAGGCGTACACCTGGGACCTGAATAGAGCTGGGCTTTCCCTACACAAGGCTGGCTCCGCCCCCTGTGGTGCGACTGATGACCCTAGCCTGTCCTCTGAATGGGGAGGGGGCTGAGGACAACAGAGTGCTCCAAAACCAGTTGCATCTGGTTTGTCCCTAACCCTGTGCTACCAGACAAAGGAATTCTGTGTATAAAAAGGGGCTGTGACCCCATGTAAAATGTTCACTCTGATCCTGATCTGAGGGGGGCCTTCTGCTGCTGCTCGGCACCAGGAGGACCGCCACTGGGGACTGCATCCCTGCCTTGAGGGCCCTGTGAGCTGGCCCCTGGGCCCAGCCTTTGCCCCCCCTCACCTCCTAGAAGACCTTTGCCTGGACTTGTAACTTTGTTCCTTGTAGCGCCTGGGAGCACTCTATCTTTCCTTGCAGCGCCTGGGAGCGCTTGATTTTGCTCTCTGAGGAACACAGTATTGAGGGGCTGAGAGGAGCTGCGCTCCCACTCCTAAACTGCAGCGCCGAGCTGGGAGTGTCTGCCCAAGGGAACTCCCGGTGTGGAGTTTCCCCTGTGAGTGTGGTTATCTGCAGCGCGGGTGCCCACACTGCTCCGCCTGCTGCATATTTGCCAGTTTTCAAAACCCCGAGTGGGTGCCCACCCCGCCATGGACGTGGCGCAGATTTGTGGCCTAATGGGTGCCCACCCCACTTTATATTTAAGTTAAAGAGGAAGCCTACCCCTCATCTGCCCCGCATCATGGCCGCAGCCCGGGACAGCAGAAAATCACCGCTGCGGCCCCCGGAAGTCAGGCAGCCCTCGCTGAGACGAGGGCGGGGCCCGACCAAGGAGCAGGAAGTCCAGCCGGCGGAGGAAGACAGGAAGCAGGGCTCCCGCATCGGCGGTGTGAGCCCTGCGTGTTTCTCCCACAGGAGAGCCCCGCGCTGTAGCCCAACAGCCGCCGCCGCGAGACCGGGTGGAGAAAGGAGATCCCAACCGCAGGAAGCCGGTGAGTAAAAGCTGGCTGGGGGAGGGGGGGTGAAGTAAAGTCATGCACCCCGCCGGTGCCTCTACACCGAGTGGCCCCACTTGGCAGCGGGCCGCTCCACTGTTAAACTCTGCATTGGAAGGCAGTTCCTTTCGGCTTGTTGAGCGGCCCCGGAAGACAGCGGGCCGCTCCAGCGTGATTTGGGGCATCCTTTTTTTTCGAGCCCACGAGGCTCCGACTGCAGGGGGCACACTTTGTCTCGATCCCACAAGGTTCCAACGTGGGGAGCAGTTGTCATAATTAGAGCCCACGAGGCTCCCAGGGGCATTTTCAGAGGGTAGAGCGGCCCTGGTTGGCAGAGGGCCGCTCCTCCATTTTGGGCAGCAGTGTATTTCGAGTCCACGAGGCTCCCAGGGCACATTCTTGGTTCAGAGCCCAAGAGGCTCCGACATGTTGCGGCACAGTTGATTAAGATCCTAGAAGAGAGCCAGGAAGCACGCTGGTGCCTGGCTCAGTTTTCCCAGCTGCCCAGCACTTAGTGGGCAGCTGCTTCGTTTAGGCCTGTTCTTCTGCACAATCTACTTTTGCTGCCTCGCAGCCTGCCCTGACTTTGCTGGACACAGGGCGATTCAGCCCCTTAGAGGCCAAAGTGGCCTGGGGACAGTTCATGTGTTGTGCCCTTGCGTGGGGTACATGTTTTTGCCTCATGTGATTTAGGCGCAAATGTGAGACTTTGCTGATGTAATTCATGCAATGCTTTATGCAATACCTCTAAATCTATTTGTATGCATAGGAGGTTGTTTTCCCTAATATAGGTCCTAATAGTGAGTTCATGGTTCCCTGCGTGATATATGCCTAAGGTGGTTAGGGTTGCGTAGTTTGTACTTACCTTTTACCAGTGATTACTGGTTGTGTGCTACATTTGCTATTTGCTATGTGGCCCTGTCCTGTGTATATAATCCCCTGTAAATTATGCCCGTGCCAGTGGCACGTTGTAAAGTGTGTGTTTATTATCTAATGTATTTGGTATAATACAAAGGCTATTTTTATATATAACCTTGTGTGGAGTTTCCTTTGTGGTGGGCCTTGGGTGTTGTTACTGGGTGCGCGCGCAAACGCTTTACACATTGCCTCCGGGATAAGCCTGACTGCTCGTGCCAAGCTACCAAGGGGGTGAGCAGGGGTTATCTTTGGCGGGTGACTTCCTTGCCCTAACTAGAGTGGTGGTTTCTGCCTGGCTTCGGCGCAAGCCTAAGCCAACCGGAAATCGCCATTTCTAATAAACCCCTTTTAACTAGGACACTTGAAGAGTCAATACCCACGGGAGCACTGGAGTACTCGAGTTACCTTACCCAGGGAAGTCGGGTGCATAGGTGTCTTTTCGTGTTGGGTTTCGTCGATGCTTTCAATGGAATTGTGCAAAAGAAGTGCTGCAGATGGCCAGTGGAAGAGTGTCTGGGTGGATCTAAGGGTGGATCGAGGAAGAGAAGAACCTGAAATCAGAAGGGACAGAGTCTGGGTCACTAGCCAGTGACCAGGAAGGAACCAGGAAGGAACCAGGCGATGTCGAGTGATTTCAGGTGAAGATGCACAGCTTGTCTCTGCAGCCACGAGGACCAGGAGGCGTTGACGACAACCAGGAGCTGGAGTCGAGCTGTCCCACAAAGGATCTAGTTGACTGCGGTGATGGTATCCGGATTGGACCCAACAAGCCTTGGTAACCGCAATCTGTGCAGGAAGTGAAGATTGGCTTCAAGTCAGACCAGCAAAGTCTGGGGAGCTTCTCCTTTGCAGGGAAGCTGGAGCAAGCATGGAGCAACTAGGCAAGTGGTGTAGTTTCAAAGAAAAGTCTTTGGAGGGCTAACTAGCCAGCGGGCTAGCAACTGGGAAGATGCATCAAGCTTAAATGCAGGAGCAGGCCCCACGCAGCACTCATGGAGTGTGGAGGGCTGAACTTTGGTGCAAATAGTGCGTGGGTCTGGGGCTTCTCATACCCCAATGCACAACTGCGAGGGCACCTTGGGAGTCGAGCAGTTAGCAAAATGCAGGAAGTCCAGGGTGTCCGGTCCCACGTCTCTCGTGTCCGCCACGGGTCTCAGCTTTGCTGTGGATGTGGATCAGAGTCGAAGAAGGCTGGAAGTCTAGTTTCTGAGTCGCTGAGTCTTCGGGTTCTGACAGGAGCATCAACAAAGCAAACCAGCAAGTTACTGGTGGTGCCTGTTTTCACAGGGTGGTCACTCCTTGACCACAAGAGAGATGTCTTCAGTCTTCTAGTCGATATAGAACATTGAAGGTCCAAGAGTTCTGTTTCAAGGTTTCAGTCCAGGATAATCTAATGTCTCTAGACACAGCTCCTATCTTTATACTGATTTTAGGGGCTAGATTACCTGCTAGGTCCCTCCTATGGGTGGACCTGGGAAGGGGATGGTTACACCCCTTTCCCTTTGTCCAGTTTCGCGCCAGAGCGGGGCTGGAGTGCCCCAGCAACTGGTTTGAACCGGGCTATGCTTGGAGCACCTTGTGTGCCCCAGACAGTGTCTGGAAAAGCATCTTTCCATTCAACCCACCCTGCCCCAATACACTACAGGCTGTCTGGGGAGGTGCCAGCACCTCCCTCGACAAGAAACCTATTGTCCAGGCCTCCCCTGCCGGAGTTTCCTCCAGCTGCAGGAGGTCAGACTCGTGTTGAAGGACCGGGTTTTAGAACCCAGCGGCGTCAGGGAAAACGCCTGAAACCTTCGAGTTCCCCTGTCTTGGCAAACAGAGACACGGGATACTTCTTGATGACGTCAAAGACCAAAAATTATTGGCTGCAACCAGGAACAGAGATCTACGAAGCACACACGGGTGGTTCGCCAGAGACTGCACAAATTCAATGAGCGGAGCATGGTCTTTTATGCCAAAAATCAAGCCTCAGGCAACATTTCAAATTAACATTCGGTGCATAAAAACTAACCAATGACAGTGTCACATTTTAAAAGTAGCGTATGACGACAATCTTAGACAATCCCATTTTTCGTTGTCCAGCCTACTAGAAATGACCACGCACATTTCTAGTTTCCTGTTCGATCAGGCCGGACAAACCCATCATAAAGCCTTCAACCCAAATCAATGATTATGTCGTAAAGGAAAGGCAGAAACAGACTTAAAAGGAGATAGAAAGGTGGGAGCAGTGTACCATAAACTCAGGCACGTCCTGCTCTTTGATCTTTATCAGACCAGCTGCTGAACAAGGAACTGGCTCAGCGAGGTCAGCCTCGGGCAAGGAGTCAGTTCGGCCAGGTCACCCAGAAGTCAGCTAAGGCGTACGTGTCTCAAGGACTCGTTCGGCCACAGTCATCGGGCCTATGTTAGGGCAACCACACAAAATGGCTGCCGTATACAAAATGGAACCCGGAGGTTCAAACTAAATCCTCGAATACAGAGTGTTCTCCTATATCGATTCATACGAAAACACTCAGACACGCTACACTCGCCATTTGCGGTCTGCTGACACCAAAATCGTCCATTTCCGACGATCTTTATTGAACGGGTTCGGAACCATCGAACCCAGTTCGCAAACCACTGAACCACAGTGTCTGTGGTAGCAGCATACATTTTGTCATGCTGGTGCTCTGTTTAACTTTAACCGGGTAAAGCAGTAACATACATGTCTTTTCCCTCTAGAAGGGTGGAATGCTACCCCCGCCACCAGAATTGGTGGGGGTAGTATTCCAAAGTGTTTGACACTTAACACAACATGTTTTGATAAAGCCAAACCAAAGTTAGCATTAACAGCAATGATTACAATGCACTTAAAAGTATATGGTATGGCTATATGATAGAACAGATACAAGGAGAGATGGTATCGAAAGCTGCAGAGGGGTTCAGCTCATGCTAGGGCACCCTCTCACATAAAACCAAGCACTCTGCCTCCAGGATTGTCGATGCCTACCATAGGAGTGACTTATAGGTGTTTATGTGTCTATATATAAGGTAGATATAGATATACTATATCTAAGTAAGGGGTGATTACACCACCTTACCCTAGCTGAGTGATCAGCCTGTGATGTCCGTTTGGATGGCCAGGCAGGGGTGGCATAATACATGCTTAAGCCCCGTGGATGCACCTATGCCCTGGGTACCTATGGTACACTATACAGGGGCTCACAAAGGTGACCCAATACCCAATCAGGTGTGTACCTAACGTACATGGAGTCCATTTTAAAGGGAGAGCAGATAGCCTGGGGCCCTGAATAGCAGGATCCCAGGCCAACTAAGTCGAAAACCAGCAAAACACCAGGCAAAAAGCTGGGGTAACCATAGAGTCAGATATCCACCTTCCTACATACAGTGCTCCTTATCTAAGGCAAAGCTTATTCTCTGCATCATGTGTTTTAAAAAGAGATTCAGAAGCGCTAGGGACCAGGCTTGCAAAAGTGCTACAGTTCATTGTGATGCCTCAAGGGCTATTTTAAGATTCCTGCTAAAAGTATGCAGTGCCGATTCTTCTCTTTAAGCCTCAAATTTTAATATATGTCTTAGGGAGCCAGGAGCAGAGTTTAAGAGGTTAAAAGCTCACTGTGTAATATTGGACACGGCTCGAGCATATGTGCTCGGTACAGAAGGCTCAAGGTGTGAGGCTTGTACGGGAACTCATTGGGAGACTGTCAGCTGTTTCTGTAGGATAATCCCTGCTTTCACTTTTTTTGGTCCCCAGGTTTTAATCTGTATATATTCCAAGGCATAAGATAAAATGGGTGCCTTTTCATACTGTAAACCTCCAGCAGGGATTTAAATGTCTATTCCCAGTTGAGGCGTAGGATCTCTGTGATGCCCCAACATGGGAGTCTGCCTTTCACCCAAGGTGCTGTAAATGGGAAGCATCTTGAAGGTTATACGAAAAGATTCGGCCCAAATAAACATATTCTTTCCCTATCTCCATGGATTTACCTCCCAGTGACCAGGTGAAAGGCAAAAATGTCCTCCTTCCTCTATAAGGTAAAACTTTTGTTTCAAAGATGCTAGGGACCAGAAAGTTTTATTTTTCATATCTATTTAATTCAATTAAGTTTCTTTATAGATCAATTGGGGTAAGATCGAATATAACAACGTCATCTGCATATTTTAGGCTCTGGGTATCACTTTGCGCTAGTTTTGGTCTGTACATAGGTTTCTGCAATTCCTGTATAAAAACAGTCTCTGATTAGAAAGAAATGTCATTAGAACTCAACTGTAATCATTTATTACAGGTGAGATCTGACATCCCAGTGCCTGCTGCCAGAAGCCAGCAGCCAAAACAAAAGGCAGTTTAAGCATGGACATGGCTTGTCCTTATTCTGTTCTGTTTTTCTAGCTCTAAAGTGGCTCACAGAAAATATACATTTATGGCAACATGTTTATTTTTTGCACTCCTTAGATAATTATAGAATCTTTCTGCATGAATTCACACATTCTAAGCTACTGCGCCTTTAAAAAAATCTGACATATTAAACTGATTCTAATATCTTTTTTGTAACAAATATCGGACAGATTTTTTGATGTGTTTAATTTTGCAGTAGAGATTCTATTTTTTTTTGTTCATGTCTGCAAACATGTTGTCTATTTCAGGTCAAAGAGCTATGTACCAAGCATTTAAGTGGTTTCAAGGAAAGGTGAGGGTGTGACTATGTATTATATGGGATAAAGTACCCCCATCAATACATGATAAGGATATTGAAAATGATCTCAGAGTACCATAACCATACAAAGGCACGTGACCTTCCGCCTCGTTCATCTGCATGGTCATGAAACTCATCGTTACTTGCGGCGTCCTTATAATGTAAGAAAAGGGATATTTTAACCTATGCAATACATTCCTTTTTCTAGTGACAAACCCTTCTGAGCAATGCTTTTCTGGTCAGTTCCAGGTCAGCAGAGTCCTATGTTCAAACGTGTCAACATAAAAATAACAAAGTAAAACTTTTTCTCCTGCACATAGAACCACCTATAACTCCAGCCATCCTGAGAAAAACCTCTACTAAACATCTGACCAGTAGCGGTCGGTGGTGGGAGTGCTGCCGGGCAGTGATGTGGGTTGGGGAGGGGCAGGGTGGAGGGTAGTAGACTACAGAATATGGCCAAATACAGGTAAGTAAACATATAAATAAAAAATAAAAATGTTGTTGCATGCACTGCAAAGAGCCGACTGGACCTGCTTTCTTGGCCATAGTAAGGGGGGAAGAGTTCTGCTAACACAGGAATGGAACATAAGCAAGTCCTCCCCCAGGACTGAACTTGTGAGCAGACAGGTGATGTCCGTTATCTTTGTTAGCTGGTGAGGTTTGCCCTGGGAAGGAGGGCAGATGAATGTCGTCTCATCAGGCAGGTCTCGCCTAAGAGAGTGGCTTGGGGTACTAGTTCCTGAAGGGACCTTGGTCCCCGGGCCTACCATATCTGAGCATGGCCACTCAGAATCTACCACTACTCCCTTGGCTGCCAGTGTATGGGTATTTAGGGCCACATGTATCAAATAAACATTTAGCGATTACCAAATAGCGATTTTCACCAAATCGATATTTGGTATTGGCAAAATGCTATGCATGTAAGGAATCACCAAAGGTTTTGCAATTCCTTAATATTACCTAAAAGCAATTCGGTAAATAGCAAATCGCTATTAGATAATATTACTCCATTCTTTCCTATGGGCCGAAAGGCCCATATATGCAAATGGTTTTGTATTTATTTACTTTTATTTATTTTATACACTTATAAGGTGCGCAGCTACCCAACAAGGGTTTCCAAGCGCCAAGACACAGTAGAAGATAGGTGTAGTGGAAAACGGAGCAAGCAGGATTTATTTCTCAAACAACCAGGTCTTGATCCCTCTCCTAAACATGGCATAGTTCTCCTCCTTGCGGAGGTGTGAAGGGAGTGCATTCCAGAGGGTGGGTCCTAGATGAGAGAAGGACCTCCCACCCATTCGTGCTACTTTGAACCTAGGTACACAGAAATTTGCTGCCGAAAGTGAACGCAGATTTCGTTTGGGAAAATAAGGGTGGGCCAATGCTTGAAGATATTTAGGCGCTGTGCCGACTTTTATCCTGAACATGTAGCTCAGGGCTTTGAACCTGATCCGGTTCTCAACCCTGAGCCAATGTAGGTCCCTCAGGTGTTTTGATACGCTGGAGGTTTTGGGAATCTTGCAAAGTAGTCTGGCGGCTGAATTTTGTACCATTTGCAATCGCCTGATTACAGCTTGATTTGAACCAAGGTACAGGATGTTGCCGTAGTCAAGCCGAGTAGTTATAAGGGCATTGACTACGGTCTTTTGGGTCGCGGGAGGCAACATCCACAGGATGTTTCTTAACCACTTTATGATGGTGAAACAAAGGCCAGCAACCTTGTTGGCCTGTTGTCTCATGGAGAGAGCATTATCCACAAATACCCCCACATTACGTACATGGGTGGCTGGTTTGGGGAGTTTTCCCAAACTGGAAGGCCAATGTGTGGAGTTCCAAAAGTCTTGTTTTTTTCCCAAGAGGAGGACCTCGGTTTTCTCTCCATTTAGTTTCAGCTGGTTGTTAGACATCCAGCTGAAAATATTGTGGAGACCTTGCTTAAGAGACGAAGGAGCAGAAGGGTTATATCCAGACATTGAGAAAATAATCTGCGAATCATCAGCATAGGTCATGAGGGGAAGTCCTGATTTGTCCGCTACATCTGCCAAAGGACGGAGATACAGATTAAAAAGAAGGGGGCTCAAAATAGAGCCCTGGGGTACTCCATGGGGGGCGCTGAACATTTCAGAATAAGCAAGTGGGGAAGTTATTTGAAACGTCCGATCTGTTAGAAAAGAACTGATCCAATCAAGTGCAGTTCCACAAATGCCATTCCTTCTGAGCGTATTGAGTAGCTTTTTGTGCGAGATGGTGTCAAAGGCCGCACTCAAGTCAAGAAGAATGAATGCGACCGTTTGACCCTCATCTAGGAATTTCCTGATGTTCTCGGTTACCCCAAGCAGAGCAGTCTCGGTGGAAAAACCTGGCCCTGAAGCCAGACTGTGATGGATGAAGGAGAGAATTTTCTTCGGTGAAATGGGTCAAGGCAGAGTGAATATGTCTTTCTAACAGTTTCGAAAAAACTGGTAAGAGTGATATTGGTCGGTAATTGGCAATATCTCAGGGTCGGCTGTGGGTTTTTTTCAAAAGTGGGCTGACCATAGCGTGCCTCCAGAGTGTAGGAACTATGGAAGAACTGAGAGAAGTTTAAAGTGTCCACAATAATGTTCAAGGAGGAAACCTCTAATTGTTTCAAGACACTGATAGGGATAGGGTCACGGGGGGAGCCAGATTTTATGGTATTAAGAGTGGACATCAAAGATTCAATAGTAATCAGGGGCCAATGGTCAAGGAGGTTAGTTGTACCGGGTATGGACTCCGTGTCATCTTGTGAGACTGTTACACATGTGTTGTTGTTGATGTCACTGATTATTTTATCAATTTTTTTCTGTAAAGAAAAAGGCAAGATGTTGGCATTGTACTTTGTTAAGCGGGCGGGCGATGGCCGTAGTTTGTGCTCCTTTACTGTATTGAAAAGTGTTTTTGCTCTGTTAGTGGCTGTGTTAATGGAGTTTGCAACGTGAAGGGCTCGGGCCTTTGTACAGGCCGAATGATATTTGCTTCTTGCTTTTAAGTATATCTCTTTTTGTTCGGGTGCATAATTTTTTCGCCACTGTCTTTCAAGAGCTTTGCATCGAGATTTCACTGATTGTAAGTGATCATTAAACCAAGGGGCTGGGGGACGGTGATGAGTCCCTTTGATATGATGGGGAGGAAGACAAACATTTGCGGCGTCACTGAGCCATGCATGAGTTGCATTGGCAGTGCTTTCCATGTCATGACCTGGAAATGGGGGATTCATGGCTAAAGTGTGATTTAGTTGGTCAATGTTGATTGTCTTCCAGTTCTTCATAGTGGTAGCAGGATAGATGGGATACGGCTGGGTAAACATTGGTAGTTTAAGAGTAAATTGAATTAGATAATGATCTGACCAACAAACAGGGGTTGTTTTAAGCCATTTCAGGTCATTAAGATTAGAAAAAATTGGGTCTAGCAGGTGTCCTGCTTTGTGAGTGGGTCTGAAATTCAATAATCTCACGTTAAGTACTGTAAAATCATCCAGCAAGTTTATACATGTGGCATTCGAAAGATCTTCTAGATGCAAATTTAGATCTCCTATCAGCGCGAGATTTTTTGAGGAAAGATGGAAAGGCGTGATGTGATTTGCTAAATTCAGAGCCCACGTGGTAGCATTTCCAGGGGGCCTGTACATCAGCAAACCTGAAAAAGTAAAATTGGGATTTAGGGTGATTTTGAAAAAAGCAGATTCACATTCAGGGATGTCAACTGGTACAAGACTGCAAGTGAGTTCTCTGCTAAAAATAATGGCGATCCCGCTACCAATTTTACCTACTCTGTCCATCCTAACTATAGCATAGTCGGGGGAGAGCAGCAGCCACATCGGAGCCAGCGATGTCGTGTAGCCAAGTTTCCGTTAGGAAAAGTGCATGGGGTTTTTCTTCCAGTAATAGATTGAAAATGTCAAACTTATGTTGGGGTAAGGAGCAGCAGTTTATACTAAAAAACGAAAAATCAGGGACCTTAGGTTTGGATTTTTGTCTTGAAGTAGTACTACATAATGTCAAATCCGGATGGGGTATGAGGTTGGTAAGAGTAAGATTACAGTTAGGGCATGAGGTTTTACCTGCTTGGTCAGGCCTAAGTGTATAGCAGTTTCCCTGAAAGGCGGTGCGTAAAGCCCGCAATTGCTCTGAATTCATACCTGGGATTCGCGTCGCTGACTCGACATAGCTTTCTGCCCTGTGTCCCGTCCCGGCCCGGACGGGCACAGACGGGCTGGTCTTTGGCTTGTCTTCGGCACGCATGCGGCGCTGATGCTGCGCGTAACCGCTGCGCGTTATAGGGGACATTAGGCTTATGTAGAGGACGGGCTCATATTCAGCTCCGCCTCTACAACACTTGTCCAATCAGTGCCTGCACCGGGAGAAACCCGGAAGAAGGTCCCGCCCTTCACCCTCCACTGAAACAAGCCTAGCGCTTGCGGTGGACCGGGGTTTCAGGGGCGACAAGTGACTTCAATAAGAGTGGCCCCAACACAGTTTAGAAAACGACACAGTGCAATTTTTAAATCAATCACACGACGGAAGTATTTATTTTCTAATGCGCGCTGCTACCTACATTTGTTGCAGCACGTGAAAGTCCGAGGTGCAGATTCAATTAAAAGAACGAGGTGCTATTTAAAATTGTTAAGTATTCAGTGACTAGTGATGTTTAAAAACAAATCAGCTTGCTTTCATTAACGCAGCAACATGCAGTCTTTTGGTGATGTCAGCATTAGCTAGTTAGCTATTACATAGTTGGGATTCGTAAATTAGGTAATGCAAAGCCAAGGGTGGCCGGGGGGCTAAGGCCCCCCTGAAGCACCCCCCCCCAAAAAATGTCACATGTAAAGTGCACACATGGCCTACATGGCACTTTGAAAACTGCAGTTTTGTGCATTTTTCAGTTTGCTCCTGGATACCATCGACTTGAAGTCAATAGTAATTGCATTTTCCTAAATACTGTTTGACTTTGAAAAATGCTTCATACGTGTGCCAAGGGAACCCCAATTTGTGATTCCCCATTTGTAGTCGTCATGTAAAGTAATCGCAATTTTTGTGATTACCTAAAATTGAGACTAAAAAGTCTTTTATACATCTTGAAAGGCTATTTTGCATTCGCAAACAGACAATTTTGCGAAGTCGTAGTGTTTACGAATGCAAAAATCTTTCATACATGTGGCCCTCAGTGATGCAGGCCTGAGCCCGCCCACAGATGTGGGCACGGGACCCCCGGAGCCAATAACCTCCGAGTCGCACTCAATGCAAAAGTCCAAAACAGGAAGCAGGCCATTGGTGGCCATCAAACCCTCCTCAAGTGGTGATTCTGAAAGTTCCTAGGGCTGGAGGAGAATCAGTCACATGTTATGGGGAGGAACCTGTGCCTCTGGAGAGCCAGTAGGGTTTGCATAGAGTCTCTGGTGCTTCGAGTAACCAGGAGCGCTGAGATAGACAGTCACAGTTCACCCTGGACCCTGGCAAGTGAATGACTGTCCTCACCAACAGGTTATCAAAATGTACTGTTACCTTAGCCCTCTCTCTGTACCTCTCTGTCTCTCGGTCTGTCTCTCTGTATATCTCTCTGTCTTTCTCTGTCTCTCTGTATATCTCCATGTCTCTGTCTCTTTCCGTTTCTGTCTCTCTATGTCTGTCTTTCTCTTTATCTCTCTTTCTCGCGTCTCTATCTCCAAATCTATCTCTCTATCTCTCTTTCTATCTCTTTTTTACCTCTGGATCTCTCTCTGTCTCTTCCTGTGTCTCTTCCTCACTCTGTATTTGTGTGCGTCTCTCTCTCTCTCTCTTTTTCTCTTTCTCACTCTGTATCTCTCTCTCTCCTTCTCTCTCTCTCTCCCTCTGCGGCTCTTTCTGTCTGCCCTTTATCTGTATTTCCTTACACGCCCCCCTTATCTCCTCCCCCACCCCTCTTGACCCAACCTCTTTCCCTGGACGTTTTTTAAGACCTCTTTTTCCTTCCCCCTTTTCTATATTTCCCTCTCGCCACCTGTGTTTGCCCTCTATGACCTCTCTCTCCCTCCCTTCCTTTCACGGTGCACTCTCTCATGGCATTGCATGTTCCCTCATTTCCCTCCAATTCCTCCCTCACCTGCTTGTACAGTCCCCTCTCTTCCCACTCACAGCTCTTTTATTGTCAGCCTCCCTGTTCTTGCAGTCTCCCCTCCTCACCCCCCCCCCCCGGCAGTAATCACCCCCCAGTGCCCCATTACAGGTATGATCTTCGCAGCTGCCATACATCAGTGTCCAGCCGGCTCCTGACGGACTGGCCTACATTCGGCGGCTCGGCCTGGCCTCTTGTTAATGAGCATTAGACGCCTTATTTACTGCCCTCAGCACAGAGCAGAACTCCAGGGCGGCACAGCACAACTTTCATCAGATAAATCTTCTACTGCCTCGGAATAGCCCTTCCTTACTGATTCTGGGTGATGGAGCGAAGCACAGTGAGTGCCACGCGTGCCCGAGTCTATATTACACCGCTCAGTGTGTAACACGCGTGCTTGAGTCTATATTACACCGCTCAGTGTGTAACACGCGTGCTTGAGTCTATATTACACCGCTCAGTGTGTCCCACGTGTGCCCGAGTCTATATTACACCGCTCAGTGTGTCCCACGCGTGCTCGAGTCTCTATTACACCGCTCAGTGTGTCCCACGCGTGCTCGAGTCTCTATTACACTGCTCAGTGTGTCCCACGTGTGCCCGAGTCTATATTACACCGCTCAGTGTGTCCCACGCGTGCTCGAGTCTCTATTACACCGCTCAGTGTGTCCCACGCGTGCTCGAGTCTATATTACACCGCTCAGTGTGTCCCACGTGTGCCCGAGTCTATATTACACCGCTCAGTGTGTCCCACGCGTGCTCGAGTCTCTATTACACCGCTCAGTGTGTCCCACACGTGCTCGAGTCTCTATTACACTGCTCAGTGTGTCCCACGCATGTCTGAGTCTATATTACACTGCTCAGTGTGTCCCACGTGTGCCCGAGTCTATATTACACCGCTCAGTGTGTCCCACGCGTGCTCGAGTCTCTATTACACCGCTCAGTGTGTCCCACGCGTGCTCGAGTCTCTATTACACTGCTCAGTGTGTCCCACGCATGTCTGAGTCTATATTACACTGCTCAGTGTGTCCCACGCGTGCCCGAGTCTAGATTACACCGCTCAGTGTGTAACACGAGTGCCCGAGTCTATATTACACCGCTCAGTGTGTCCCACGCGTGCCTGAGTCTATATTACACCGCACAGTGTGTCCCACGCGTGTCTGAGTCTAAATTACACTGCTCGGTGTGTCCTATGCGTGTGTAAGCCTGTATTACACCACTCAGTGTGTCCCACGTGTGTCTGAGTCTATATTACACTGCTCAGTGTGTCCGAAGTGTGTCTGAGTCTGTATTACACCACTCAGTGTGTCCCACGTGTGCCTGAGTCTATATTACACTGCTCAGTGTGTCCCATGCGTGTCTGAGTCTATATTACACCGCTCAGTGTGTCCCACGCGTGCCTGAGTCTATATTACACCGCTCAGTGTGTCCCATGCGTGTCTGAGTCTATATTACACCGCACAGTGTGTCCCACGCGTGTCTGAGTCTAAATTACACTGCTCGGTGTGTCCTATGCCTGTGTAAGCCTGTATTACACCACTCAGTGTGTCCCACGTGTGTCTGAGTCTATATTACACTGCTCAGTGTGTCCGAAGTGTGTCTGAGTCTGTATTACACCACTCAGTGTGTCCCACGTGTGCCTGAGTCTATATTACACTGCTCAGTGTGTCCCATGCGTGTCTGAGTCTATATTACACCGCTCAGTGTGTCCCACGCGTGCCTGAGTCTATATTACACCGCTCAGTGTGTCCCATGCGTGTCTGAGTCTATATTACACTGCTCAGTGTGTCCCATGCGTGTCTGAGTCTATATTACACTGCTCAGTGTGTCCCACTCGTGCCCGAGTCTATATTACACTGTTTAGTGCGTTCCTCGCGTGCCCGAGTCCATATTACACTGCTCAGTGTGTCCCACGAGTGTCTGAGTCCATATTACACTGCTCAGTGTGTCCCACGTGTGTCTGAGTCTATATTACACCACTCAGTGTGTCCCAAGTGTGTCTGAGACTGTATTACACCACTCAGTGTGTCCCACGTGTGCCTGAGTCTATATTACACTGCTTAGTGTGTCCCATGCGTGTCTGAGTCTATATTACACTGCTCAGTGTGTCCCATGCGTGTCTGAGTCTATATTACACTGCTCAGTGTGTCCCACTCGTGCCCGAGTCTATATTACACTGTTTAGTGCGTTCCTCGCGTGCCCGAGTCCATATTACACTGCTCAGTGTGTCCCACGAGTGTCTGAGTCCATATTACACCGCTCAGTGTGTCCCATGTGTGTCTGAGTCTATATTACACTGCTCAGTGTGTCCCACTCGTGCCCGAGTCTATATTACACTGCTCAGTGTGTCCCACTCGTGCCCGAGTCTATATTGCACTGTTTAGTGCGTTCCTTGCGTGACCGAGTCCATATTACACCGCTCAGTGTGTCCCATGCATGTCTGAGTCTATATTACACTGCTCAGTGTGTCCCACTCGTGCCCGAGTCTATATTACACTGCTCAGTGTGTCCCACTCGTGCCCGAGTCTATATTACACTGTTTAGTGCGTTCCTCGCGTGCCCGAGTCCATATTACACTGCTCAGTGTGTCCCACTCGTGCCCGAGTCTATATTACACTGTTTAGTGTGTTCCTCGTGTGCCCGAGTCCATATTACACTGCTCAGTGTGTCCCAAGAGTGTCTGAGTCCATATTGCAACGCTCAGTGTGTCCGAAGTGTGTCTGAGTCTATATTGCAACGCTCAGTGTGTCCGAAGTGTGTCTGAGTCTGTATTACACCACTCAGTGTGTCCCACGTGTGCCTGAGTCTATATTACACCGCTCAGTGTGTCCCATGCGTGTCTGAGTCTATATTACACTGCTCAGTGTGTCTCACTCGTGCCCGAGTCTATATTACACTGTTTAGTGCGTTCCTTGCGTGCCTGAGTCTATATTACACCGCTCAGTGTGTCCCACGTGTGTCTGAGTCTATATTACCTCCATTCTGTTGTGATTTTGAAATCACTGAAGAATGCGCTCATTCAACTTGAAACATGAAGTTTCTGCTCTTAGTTCATATAATTTCATAGATCACAAGTAGTCTGATAATCCATGTGATTGTCTTCTTTAATTTCGAAAAGGCAATCTTGCATACATTTTTCTTTAACTTCAATATTTTTGTCTTCTAACACAGTAGTTCAACATTTCCAATGCATTTCGGGTCTTGCAGAATGACCCTTCATCAGGGGTCTGTGGGATAAGAACAATATACAGGACCTTCGCATTCCATAATCTGTCCATTACCCGTGTTCACAATAGAAAAAGAATCTGTAACTGGTCTAAGCGCAATTGAAACAGAGTTCATGACATATTCCTACCACGTGGGCACAACATTGTCATCAACGATGAAACTGAAAGGTGTTCAAAGATAAAAAGGTGTTCAAAAATAAATAAAAAGCCCATTAACACGTGAAGTGTACGACAATGAGTGAAAAATGCCGTGGTAACCATGAAGTGTAATCTAACACTGCTAAGTAGATGGATACGTTCTCGTGGTAATGTGTACGTCATGTTCCACCACCAGACAAAGCCCGTGACAGTGGTGACTTCTTAAGTCCACTGGTTCCACCATTGGCTTTGCTCGGGAGTGCTGTCCCGGTTGTTTGCATCTGTTCTGGCCGTTAAGCCACACCTCGCGGCCCCCGCTCCGTGGGTGCCGCTCGCAGGCTGAAGACTTTGGCTGGGTTTGTTCCCTTGGCCCCTTCGAGTGCACTGGAGCACCAACGCCCTCACTGAACTCTTCAATCCTCACTCCAAGGCCAGAGGCGGGACTGCGAGGACCAGCCTGCTCAGCGGCGCTGATCGGCCGCAGCTGGTCCTCTTCCCGCCCCCTCCACCTGTCCCTCCCCTTGATAATCTGTGACAGTCACGCGCACGCGGGACGCGCGCGGGGCTAAGGCCGGGGCGAAGACCGGGCAAAGAGCGGGCCGTTCTAGGCCGTTAGAGGCAGTTAGAGACTGGACTGGGCCACCCCATTTGATTCTTCTTCCTCACTCTATTTGCATGCTCTTCATTTTGCATCCACTATGGCAACTCGCGAGTTTAGAGATAGAGCGGCCAAATCTAAACTAAAAAATGGTACCTTGGACGATTTTATCACCAGGACCCACACTGCCATTGACAATGAAATAACTAAGATGCAACACAGGGTCTCATTAGAACTCGAAGCGGCTAGAAGACTGTCAGTCGAGCTAACTGCCGCCAAAAAATCCTCTCTAGGTCCTATTGCTTGGGCGAAAACACCAGAGCGCCCGCCCGGCACCGCCCCCACCCTGATTGTCACAAATGCTGATATCCACGTAGCACAAGCAGATAGTACATCTTCCCCACAGGGGGAATCCCCACAAAACTCCACTCCCTCCCCAAAATCTCATCTGGGCGCAATTGTTGAACAAAAGAAGGGAACTGAGGAGGGTTTACCCTCCATAGCCGAAACCATCCCCGCTTCACTACAAAAAGGTGGTAGTTCACCCAAATCACAAAACCGCCCACATAACAAAATGAAGCGCAACCTCACCTCGGCATACTCAAGGAAAAAGGCCAAAGTTGCCAAGGCGCAGTTACCAACAAAGGCACCTCCCCTTGCTTCGCTCCCAGTAACTAAATCTTCTCCCCTGGAAACGTGCCTAGAAAATACTCCCTCGCACACAGTAGTCATCCAAGAAAACAATGACCTCATCATAGAAAGTGACACTGTAGGAACCCCGCTCTGTACTATTAAAGGGAAGGATGTTGAATTTCTCACTGTTGTTTGGGAAACACTTAAAAAACTACTTTCCCCACTAGAAAAGAGATTCACACACATAGAAACACAGCTACTGGAAATAGAAAAAAGCATATTAAATTTGGCAACTATCACCATGCAGAACCCTAAATTAATATGCTCACATGGAACCCCGCCGCCAGCAGCACCTCTTGGTCCTACGACTCAAGTTGCTGCGAACCCGCGGGCGCCTCCCAAGGTCAAGTCCCTGGGAACCACCAATGTACCTCCGCCTACCTTCCCCACTGCAACCTCTTCTTCTGCTAGTCTCACCGTTACCCCCAAGGTCAAACCAACACCTAAACCCCGAACCAAGGTAGAAACCCATAATCCTCCAAGTAGGGCAATGTCGAATACTATGCAATCGGGGCTGTATCTCTTCCGCCACCCCCCTTAGCCACATCTGGCCAAAGAGTACCTGCCTCGACTGACCACCTCAATCCGAGGCAAAATGGCCAGAATACAAACCCTCTAATATCGCAGAGAGCCAGCACCAGCTTCATACGATCAAGGGGATTTGTAGATCTTCCCCCTGAGGTTAGCCCCTATGTTGTGGTGCTGACCGGGGTAACCGAATTGACGTTCAACCAGCAGGAAAACTTTGCTTCCTTAAAGAATAAGGTGATCCACTGGTTGGACGCCAATAAACCAATACCCAACCACCTAAGGAGTAAAATCCTTATGGTACGGAGGGAACCCTGGGTAGGGACCACACAAAAGTCCACCTGCGGCGACTGTGTGATTGTCTCCTTCGAGGATCCAAACACTGCCCACGCCATTTATTCATGGATCAACCATAGTACAACCACATCAATAATAGCAAGACCACTTACTTTTTTCTATCCACCATGTATCCCTCCAACTC
This sequence comes from Lissotriton vulgaris, assembly GCF_964263255.1. NCBI lineage: Eukaryota > Metazoa > Chordata > Amphibia > Caudata > Salamandridae > Lissotriton > Lissotriton vulgaris. Next base: position 234,168 of record NW_028245796.1, on the reverse strand, counting down.
AGGGGGGGAATTGGAGTAGGATCCCGGAGAGGAACCACACATGGGGAGTACAAAGCAACTGTTGGGCAGATACACTTGGAGGATGGAACGGGGTCCCGATGTCCAATAGATATGGGTGTCTTGAGGGAGTGGACTGACTTCTACACTCGACAACCACCGCACCTCCTTCACCCACCCCAAATAGCGCCCACTCACAGTCTATGGGCGATGTATTAACTAACAGTGTATCAAATACACACATGGGCGGTCAAACTTTCCCACCAACACCAGCCCACATAATGACTAACGATTGCAGAGTAGGGGTAGGTAGGCAAGTCACATGCTCATCCAAGGGTGCAACTACTGATTCCCACCTGAGGTTGGAACATAACCCCCCCATCCTACATAGCCTCAAATTAAATAGTGCCCCATTGGACGCCCCCCCACTCAACCAATGTGGAAAACCCGTGGCACAAGATTGCTCCAAGATATCAGATATTAGTAGCACACCAGAGGCCCCGGGTATAATTTCCATTCTATTCTGGAATGTGGCAGGGCTAGCCAATAAAGTAGATACGCCTGACTGGGCTGACCTAGTAGAGGGCTATGACATATGTCTCTTACAAGAGACATGGGCTAGAGAACAATTCACTCGCCAGGGATTCGCTATCTTTAATATTGAAGCGAAATGGGGAGGAAAGGGCCGACCCTCAGGAGGACTTTCGACCTGGGTTGGGTCCCATTTGGGCTGCAGGGCCACACATCTGGAAACCAACTCTCGTGACTTCCAGTGTGTCTCCCTTGATTGGCCTTGCGGAGGGAAGCTCATATTGATTAACATATACTCAAGGCCAGTGGGGGTTGCAGCAACTTCCGGTCCAGTGGAAGACTTAGCACAGTTCCTCGACACAATAATTTTTCCTCCCCTTTAATCATAGGTGGAGACTTTAATCAGCAATATGAACCACTCCCTGACTACCTGGAGGGCATATCTAGTGAGGAGGATGACTTATGGGACATTCCTACCCTGACAGATCCAGCGACCAGGGCATGGTCCCCACTTGCCACCAAGATAATGTCCCTCACTCTCAGCCACTCGCTGAGGGCGTGTAATGGTCGGATCGAGGGCGATATCCCGCCAAAAAATACCTTTAAAAGACCGGGCTACGAGTCACGAATTGATTATATAATGGTTCCAACCAGGGATTGGAGGAGGGTGAAAGACTTTAAAGTTATCCCCAGACTTGATAGTGATCACAACTTGCTCTCACTAAAATTCGAGATCCTTGGTCGGCAAATAGATAAGGTAGACACTAATGCAGCATCACAGCCCGACCTTGTGCTATCCAGCAATAGGCGCAGAATCAAATGGGCCAAATTGCTGTAAAACCACAACAACATTGAGAGACTCTATGCACTAGTCGTCCCCACCCTGGAAAAAGTAGAGCGCTGTATGAATCACTCAGCCAGCGAATCCGAGACCAATATCACAGGTAGCTTGGGTACTCAGGCACAATTGTCTGTTCTTGGTAACATCCACTCTGAGTTATGCACCAATCTTGCAGAGGTACTGAATCCAGTAGCCAGGCCTCACAAGTCCAAACAGAGAAGAGCGACTTGGTTCAATGCCTCCTGCAGGGAAGCAAAAACCCTTCTATTGGAATCACTCAAAGCACGAGACACTTTACACACAATCAGGGAGAGACGAGTAGCCTATAAATCCGCCCTCCACACTGCAAAAATAGATTGGGACGAGGAGAATTGGACAAAAATAACAGCTGCCCTCGCTTGTCGAGACTCACGGACCTTTTGGCAAATTGTTAGGCACGGCTCGGCCGAACCACTCGCAGCAGTCGAGGCCAACATAGCAACAACAAAACGGTGGGAGGGGACCTTGGGGAAGTTTAAAGACCGAGCTCTGGGTACTATCCCCGACAGAACCAGTAAACAACAAAGGTACCAGAGGGTCTCAGGTAAATGTGCCCATAAACAAAGAAAACCAACCAAGAACTCACCCTTGCCCCCAGGTTATGTCACAGAGAGCTCTCCATGGATGAGGAAAAATACCCATCAGTCACCATTCGGATCCGCCCTTCATCATTTGGGATTTTATCCGTACCACCCGTCAGAGATTGTTGGTACTCTCTTAGGAGGTCAACCCGGTGGTAGGGGGTGTCCTCAATTGAGTAAAGGGACGACAGTGTGGTATACCACTCGATGTTGGTGAGTGGTAGAAAAGATGGGACTGGGGTGTGCAGTGCAAAAGAAGGTGTGAGAGGAAAAAACCAAGAGAAGTGAGTTTAAAATTTTTTAGAAAAAGCACCAGACAAAGGTTTATTTCAATTGTGCTTACCATACCAATATTAAAAACAGTGCACCCGCTGACTATCTGTTAATTTGGACAGTCTCAGGTCAAAAAATGGTCGACTAGTTTCAGCAATTAAAGGACTAATTTTGTCATTGCTTTCTTCAGGACCAGAGTTAAAATAAATGCTACTACACCAAGTGAAAAAAGTTACACCCTAGAAACACAAAACAAGTGCATACAGTCACCTGTATGTTCCGGGTGTCCTTACAGTCTGTGCAAATCACTGTGGAAAGAAAGTGAGGAGAGAAGGCTCTCAATACTAAATGGGCCAGGTAGTCCAACCATCAAATAGGATTTGGACTAGAACACATAAGGTGTTGTTTAGAACAAGCACTACCTGAGTGCAGACATGATTTCAATACATCTGGGTAAAAAAATTTTTGGTAATACCAAATGTTAGTCAGTGCTTACCTCAACATGTAAGGTCAGCTGGCCTCACCCCACCTGGCAGTGGCTCAGGGGAATATGAAGCACCGCTCTAGAAAACATGTAGGACACACATTAACACATCAATTGCACGTGACAGAAACAAAACTCCTTAAGCTACCATTAGCGGAAAATACATGGTCATGTGGACCAGTCAGAGTAATTGAATGTTAAAAAGGAAGCTCAGCATGAGTAAATAACCCTGATAGAAATATGCTCGCAAAAAGCGCCTAAGCGCGAGGGTTCGCCTTACCTAACCGTCGGTACTCCTGGCCGGCGTCCTGGCCATCTGGGGAGGTACCGACAGCTGGCGAGGGAGTGAAGATAAACCCTGTCATCATTGGATGGGAGGTCACGTGGGGCAACTTCCTCGCGTCTAAGGATTGGCGTGTATCCCCGTGATATATTACAGCCACTCGCTGCCCTCCAAAGTTAGTTCGAACCGTGTCAACTTGTTCGAATGCAGGCTGGTGGAAGGCTGAATAAAACCTGCGCTGTCATTGGGAGCGCGGTGGCGTGACGCGCACACCGCGTGTGTTCCGATTGGATAACCTCCAATATGGAGCTGCACTCCTATTGGGTGCTGTGTTACTGACTCGTGCTGGGTCTCCCTCTGTTGTCAAAGCGACGAGGATAAACGAACTGGGTAAACAAGGAAGGGGTATTTGACACGTGCTGAAAGTGCACGGTTTTTCTAGCTAGAATCAGTGGAGTGAGTGATATATATGGCGAGCGCTAATGATCTGAACGCGCTGTTTAGCTAAATGAATAGAATACTTTGAAAGGAATCTAGTCAGAATACTATGACTACTAGGGAGAATGTAAATGTTACGCTAGAGGGCCACTAGTGTTCCACCCTCTGGCCTATTGGTTAGAAGCCAAGTAATATGTAGCCCATGATGGTGGTTCGCCCACCTCGATAGGAACCTGGGGGCATGGTGTAATTCTCTCAGAGAGACTAATGTACCTATCACCCTCCTGCTGAGAATAAATCAAACCGTACTGTATTGAACAAAGCTGTGACAAGACGGTGGTACTATTATCACAGAGAAGACCATGGGATTTCATCATTCAGACCCTCTTTGTGTGTCTTCAGTTTGAGGACCCATCTCTGTTCTTTTATCATCAGATAACTGGCCACATCTGTGGTGTGCGAGGGTATGAACGGCTGTTCGAGGACAGTCCATTGGAATTCTGTGGCTAGGTGTTTTGCTTCCAGGAAGTGGGCAGTCAGTTTGGTGGCTTGTCTCGCACACCGGATCGTGCTCTTGTGCTCCGATATCCGTATGCGGACCTTCCGTGTTGTCATGCCCACGTACCTGTAACCACATGGACAGGTGATAAGGTAGATCACGTGGTCACTGTTACAGTTAGTGAACTTAACTTGCTTCCACGGTCTGGTGGTTCCGATATCTATCTCCAGCGATTTCTTAGTTTGTGCGCAAACCTGGCAATTGCCACAAGGATGGTGCCCTTGGACAGGGGGAAGGTTCCACAAAGTGCCCACAGCTCTGGGCGTCTCCTCGCGCGGCCTGGTGTGAACCAATCTGTCCCTTAGATTTGGGCCCCTCTTGAAGGAGACAAGGGGGCGGGGAAGCGTAAGGCGCCCGGAGTTCAATATTGGCCAGTGCTTCTTGACCGCACTCTGAATACCATTCGAAAGACTCCCAAATGTGTGGACAAAGGTGAGGCGCTCTAGGTCCGGTTTGGGAGGTCTCGGTTCCAATAGGGCTTCCCGGTTGTTGTTCTTAGCCCTTTTCATGGACCTCTTCACAAGTTTAGGAGGATATTTACGAGCCACAAGTTACCTGCTTAGATCTTCAGAGTGTTTCTCAAAAGCTGTCCGCGTGGAACAGTTCCTCTGTACCCGTAAAAATTGGCTAAAGGGGAGGCTCTCCCTAAGTGCTCGTGGATGGTTACTATCAAACAACAACAGGGAGTTCCTTGCGGTTGGCTTCCTGTAAAGCTCTGATTGTAGGCCATGTAATCCTGCTGTTATCAAAAGATCTAGAAATGCTAGTTGTGTTTGACCGATCTCGATGGTGAATTTGAGATGGTTATTTCTGCTGTTGAGCCACCCCAGGAATTCTAAGCAGCTCTCACTCGACCCTCGCCACACGACGAAGACGTCGTCGATGTACCTTTTCCAGGTTTTCAATTTGTCAATAAAAGGATTAGTCTGGTTCAGTACATGATTTTGTTCAAACGAATGGACATACAGATTCGCCAGACTGGGGGCGTAAACGCTCCCCATGCTGGTCCCTGAAGTTTGAAGGTAAACCTGATCCTCGAATTGGAAAAAGTTTTGTTTCATGGCCAGTGTGGCGCAGGCCATAATGAATGAGACTGGAGTGATGCTGTTGAGCTCTCTGGACTCCAGAAGTTGGTGTATCACGTCCAGTGTCTCATCCTGTGGGATGGAGGTATAAAGTGCCTCAACATCAAATGAAACTAGGAGGTCAGTTTCTCTATCAAACTCTATGTTGGGTAGCAATCTGAGAAGGTCGGTGGTGTCCTTTAGGTAAGTGGGCATTTCCTGCACCATAGGTCTCAAGAAATGGTCCACAAAGGTGGACAGGGGTTCGAGGGCCGACCCTATCCCGGAAATGATGGGACGTCCTGGGGGTGGTCGTTGCTCCTTGTGAACCTTGGGTAAGGTGTAGAAGTAAGGCATCCTGGGGTGCTCGCTGCAGAGGTACCTGGCTTCAGCTGGGGTGATCCATCCCTCTGTGGAGGCTTCTTCCACCATAGTTTTGATGTTAGTTTTCAGCTCATCAGTCGGGTCATAGTTAAGTGGGGCGTAAGATTGTCTCATGTCCAGTTGTCTAAGGCACTCTGTTCTATAAACTTGTGTGTCCATTATCACAATAGATCCGCCCTTGTCAGCTGGCTTTATTGTTAAGTTTTTGTTGTCAGTCAAGGACTTCAGTGCTGAATGAAGAGTTTTGGGCAAATTGTTGAAAACTCTATGGTTAGTGCTGAAGAGGTCATCCATTTCTTTTTCTAGAGCCTGTTCATAAGCCAATACCTGAGGAGGCATAAGATGGGTAGGAGGGGTAAAAGTTGACTTACACTTCAGTCCAGTGTTAACATCTTCTTCACTCTGTATGTTCTCTTCCTTGTCGGCGAAGAAGAAGTGTAGTCTAATTTTCCTAAGAAACTTGGCTAGTTCTAGCCTAGTTTCAAACTCATCATTAAGGTGAGTAGGTACAAAGCCTAAACCTTTATTTAAGGCCTCCTCCTCTTGTTGGGTCAGAACATGACTGCTCAGGTTGATGACTATACTGGTGCTGCACTGCTCTGTCCGGTCTCCTTGTTCTTGGAGGAGTTGCTCCTCAGTGTCCTCCCTTCTGTTGATGTTGATGGGGGGCTGAAGTGAACTTGGGGCTGTGTATTCCCTCTCTTCCTGCCTCGAGATCTGCCTCGGCCAAACCCTAAAAAAGGCTGCCCATTAAAGTTGTTTGCTTGAAAATTGCCAGGGAAGGTAGGCATGTTGGGACCCATAGGTTGTTGGAACGGGCCTGGCTGTTGTGGCGGGAAGAAAGGGTGCATACCTCCAAAGTGCCAGGGATGGGGTGACCACCACTGTTGTTGTTGGTTGCCCCTCCAATTGTTTCTAAAGTTCCTCTTGCCTTGGCCCCGGCCTCGTGAGTAGGAGTTGTCACTACCAGTGTCGCTACCTGATGAATTGTCGCCGGAGCTAGATGTACTGTAGGATGAACCCTTTCTGCGGGTGTTGCTACCAAGGTCTGGGGGAGTGTAAGTATCACTGGAGTAGGGATAAATTCTCTCGAACTGAAATTTATCAAGATCTTTTTTAAATTTATCCATCTTAACCGAAAGAGTATGTTCTCTGAAGTCTCTGTTGTTTTTATTTGTATCATCTAAGTTCTTACTAAAGACTTTCGGAGCAATAGTGGTTTTTATTTTAGACTCTAGGATTTGGATTTCTACAAGCATCGTGTCAGCTATGCGTTTAGACGTCTGGATGATCAAAATCAGCCAGTCTCTGGTGCACCTCCAAGCGATCAAGGCCCAGTTTTTTAAGAACTCCCTGTCATTAAGAAATAATCTGGGGGTGTTGGTTACTATGAGACCTGTAGGTGCACAATCATTCCGTAAGTATTGAGCCATGATAGTACCATGCGTGGCTGTCCTCGTTTGTGATTTCTTTAAAATCAACAGTTTACCCCAGTCGTCCTCACTCGCAGTGACTGCAGAACCAGATGACTCTGTTAGGTCAGGGTGATCAGCCAGTGCTGCTAGAAGGTCAGCATCGGAGAAGGATAAACCATGGTTCTCTGCCATGTTAGAAGGAGATGTCCCGTCGGACGTGCAAAGAATGATCTAGAGTGGAAAAACGAGCTCAAATCACATATGTGTGATGAACCAACTCTACGATAAAAATAATTCGTAGGAAGTACAAGGTCCGCAGTTGAAAAACTGCACTAAACAACAACAACAAAACGGTGGGAGGGGACCTTGGGGAAGTTTAAAGACCGAGCTCTGGGTACTATCCCCGACAGAACCAGTAAACAACAAAGGTACCAGAGGGTCGCAGGTAAATGTGCCCATAAACAAAGAAAACCAACCAAGAACTCACCCTTGCCCCCAGGTTATGTCACAGAGAGCTCTCCATGGATGAGGAAAAATACCCATCAGTCACCATTCGGATCCGCCCTTCATCATTTGGGATTTTATCCGTACCACCCGTCAGAGATTGTTGGTACTCTCTTAGGAGGTTAACCCGGTGGTAGGGGGTGTCCTCAATTGAGTAAAGGGACGACAGTGTGGTATACCACTCGATGTTGGTGAGTGGTAGAAAAGATGGGACTGGGGTGTGCAGTGCAAAAGAAGGTGTGAGAGGAAAAAACCAAGAGAAGTGAGTTTAAAATTGGTTTAGAAAAAGCACCAGACAAAGGTTTATTTCAATTGTGCTTACCATACCAATATTAAAAACAGTGCACCCGCTGACTATCTGTTAATTTGGACAGTCTCAGGTCAAAAAATGGTCGACTAGTTTCAGCAATTAAAGGACTAATTTGTCATTGCTTTCTTCAGGACCAGAGTTAAAATAAATGCTACTACACCAAGTGAAAAAAGTTACACCCTGGAAACACAAAACAAGTGCATACAGTCACCTGTATGTTCCGGGTGTCCTTACAGTCTGTGCAAATCACTGTGGAAAGAAAGTGAGGAGAGAAGGCTCTCAATACTAAATGGGCCAGGTAGTCCAACCATCAAATAGGATTTGGACTAGAACACATAAGGTGTTGTTTAGAACAAGCACTACCTGAGTGCAGACATGATTTCAATACATCTGGGTAAAAATTTTTTTGGTAATACCAAATGTTAGTCAGTGCTTACCTCAACATGTAAGGTCAGCTGGCCTCACCCCACCTGGCAGTGGCTCAGGGGAATATGAAGCACCGCTCTAGAAAACATGTAGGACACACATTAATACATCAATTGCACGTGACAGAAACAAAACTCCTTAAGCTACCATTAGCGGAAAATACATGGTCATGTGGACCAGTCAGAGTAATTGAATGTTAAAAAGGAAGCTCAGCATGAGTAAATAACCCTGATAGAAATATGCTCGCAAAAAGCGCCTAAGCGCGAGGGTTCGCCTTACCTAACCGTCGGTACTCCTGGCCGGCGTCCTGGCCATCTGGGGAGGTACCGACAGCTGGCGAGGGAGTGAAGATAAACCCTGTCATCATTGGATGGGAGGTCACGTGGGGCAACTTCCTCGCGTCTAAGGATTAGCGTGTATCCTCGTGATATATTACAGCCACTCGCTGCCCTCCAAAGTTAGTTCGAACCGTGTCAACTTGTTCGAATGCAGGCTGGTGGAAGGCTGAATAAAACCTGCGTTGTCATTGGGAGCGCGGTGGCGTGACGCGCACACCGCGTGTGTTCCGATTGGATAACCTCCAATATGGAGCTGCACTCCTATTGGGTGCCGTGTTACTGACTCGTGCTGGGTCTCCCTCTGTTGTCAAGGCGACGAGGATAAACGAACTGGGTAAACACGGAAGGGGTATTTGACACGTGCTGAAAGTGCACGGTTTTTCTAGCTAGAATCAGTGGAGTGAGTGATATATATGGCGAGCGCTAATGATCTGAACGCGCTGTTTAGCTAAATGAATAGAATACTTTGAAAGGAATCTAGTCAGAATACTATGACTACTAGGGAGAATGTAAATGTTACGCTAGAGGGCCACTAGTGTTCCACCCTCTGGCCTATTGGTTAGAAGCCAAGTAATATGTAGCCCATGATGGTGGTCCGCCCACCTCGATAGGAACCTGGGGGCATGGTGTAATTCTCTCAGAGAGACTAATGTACCTATCACCCTCCTGCTGAGAATAAATCAAACCGTACTGTATTGAACAAAGCTGTGACAAGACGGTGGTACTATTATCACAGAGAAGACCATGGGATTTCTTCATTCAGACCCTCTTTGTGTGTCTTCAGTTTGAGGACCCATCTCTGTTCTTTTATCATCAGATAACTGGCCACATCTGTGGTGTGTGAGGGTATGAACGGCTGTTCGAGGACAGTCCATTGGAATTCTGTGGCTAGGTGTTTTGCTTCCAGGAAGTGGGCAGTCAGTTTGGTGGCTTGTCTCGCACACCGGATCGTGCTCTTGTGCTCCGATATCCGTATGCGGACCTTCAGTGTTGTCATGCCCACGTACCTGTAACCACATGGACAGGTGATAAGGTAGATCACGTGGTCACTGTTACAGTTAGTGAACTTAACTTGCTTCCACGGTCTGGTGGTTCCGATATCTATCTCCAGCGATTTCTTAGTTTGTGCGCAAACCTGGCAATTGCCACAAGGATGGTGCCCTTGGACAGGGGGAAGGTTCCACAAAGTGCCCACAGCTCTGGGCGTCTCCTCGCGCGGCCTGGTGTGAACCAATCTGTCCCTTAGATTTGGGCCCCTCTTGAAGGAGACAAGGGGGCGGGGAAGCGTAAGGCGCCCGGAGTTCAATATTGGCCAGTGCTTCTTGACCGCACTCTGAATACCATTCGAAAGACTCCCAAATGTGTGGACAAAGGTGAGGCGCTCTAGGTCCGGTTTGGGAGGTCTCGGTTCCAATAGGGCTTCCCGGTTGTTGTTCTTAGCCCTTTTCATGGACCTCTTCACAAGTTTAGGAGGATATTTACGAGCCACAAGTTGCCTGCTTAGATCTTCAGAGTGTTTCTCAAAAGCTGTCCGCGTGGAACAGTTCCTCTGTACCCGTAAAAATTGGCTAAAGGGGAGGCTCTCCCTAAGTGCTCGTGGATGGTTACTATCAAACAACAACAGGGAGTTCCTTGCGGTTGGCTTCCTGTAAAGCTCTGACTGTAGGCCATGTAATCCTGCTGTTATCAAAAGATCTAGAAATGCTAGTTGTGTTTGACCGATCTCGATGGTGAATTTGAGATGGTTATTTCTGCTGTTGAGCCACCCCAGGAATTCTAAGCAGCTCTCACTCGACCCTCGCCACACGACGAAGACGTCGTCGATGTACCTTTTCCAGGTTTTCAATTTGTCAATAAAAGGATTAGTCTGGTTCAGTACATGATTTTGTTCAAACGAATGGACATACAGATTCGCCAGACTGGGGGCGTAAACGCTCCCCATGCTGGTCCCTGAAGTTTGAAGGTAAACCTGATCCTCGAATTGGAAAAAGTTTTGTTTCATGGCCAGTGTGGCGCAGGCCATAATGAATGAGACTGGAGTGATGCTGTTGAGCTCTCTGGACTCCAGAAGTAGGTGTATCACGTCCAGTGTCTCATCCTGTGGGATGGAGGTATAAAGTGCCTCAACATCAAATGAAACTAGGAGGTCAGTTTCTCTATCAAACTCTATGTTGGGTAGCAATCTGAGAAGGTCGGTGGTGTCCTTTAGGTAAGTGGGCATTTCCTGCACCATAGGTCTCAAGAAATGGTCCACAAAGGTGGACAGGGGTTCGAGGGCCGACCCTATCCCGGAAATGATGGGACGTCCTGGGGGTGGTCGTTGCTCCTTGTGAACCTTGGGTAAGGTGAAGAAGTAAGGCATCCTGGGGTGCTCGCTGCAGAGGTACCTGGCTTCAGCTGGGGTGATCCATCCCTCTGTGGAGGCTTCTTCCACCATAGTTTTGATGTTAGTTTTCAGCTCATCAGTCGGGTCATAGTTAAGTGGGGCGTAAGATTGTCTCATGTCCAGTTGTCTAAGGCACTCTGTTCTATAAACTTGTGTGTCCATTATCACAATAGATCCGCCCTTGTCAGCTGGCTTTATTGTTAAGTTTTTGTTGTCAGTCAAGGACTTCAGTGCTGAATGAAGAGTTTTGGGCAAATTGTTGAAAACTCTATGGTTAGTGCTGAAGAGGTCATCCATTTCTTTTTCTAGAGCCTGTTCATAAGCCAATACCTGAGGAGGCATAAGATGGGTAGGAGGGGTAAAAGTTGACTTACACTTCAGTCCAGTGTTAACATCTTCTTCACTCTGTATGTTCTCTTCCTTGTCGGCGAAGAAGAAGTGTAGTCTAATTTTCCTAAGAAACTTGGCTAGTTCTAGCCTAGTTTCAAACTCATCATTAAGGTGAGTAGGTACAAAGCCTAAACCTTTATTTAAGGCCTCCTCCTCTTGTTGGGTCAGAACATGACTGCTCAGGTTGATGACTATACTGGTGCTGCACTGCTCTGTCCGGTCTCCTTGTTCTTGGAGGAGTTGCTCCTCAGTGTCCTCCCTTCTGTTGATGTTGATGGGGGGCTGAAGTGAACTTGGGGCTGTGTATTCCCTCTCTTCCTGCCTCGAGATCTGCCTCGGCCAAACCCTAAAAAAGGCTGCCCATTAAAGTTGTTTGCTTGAAAATTGCCAGGGAAGTTAGGCATGTTGGGACCCATAGGTTGTTGGAACGGGCCTGGCTGTTGTGGCGGGAAGAAAGGGTGCATACCTCCAAAGTGCCAGGGATGGGGTGACCACCACTGTTGTTGTTGGTTGCCCTTCCAATTGTTTCTAAAGTTCCTCTTGCCTTGGCCCCGGCCTCGTGAGTAGGAGTTGTCACTACCAGTGTCGCTACCTGATGAATTGTCGCCGGAGCTAGATGTACTGTAGGATGAGCCAACATAGCACCATTCGTCTGGGAGGAACATTTTAAAAATCTATACCAACCACATAGTAGTGATAGTGGGAAAAGTGAACTTGTAGGAGTGTCCCCCAAGATCAAAAATAGTGCAATTGCCATGGATGGTTTCAGCATAGAGGAAGTCACCTTGGCAATCTTCTCCCTGTCTGCAGGTAAGGCGCCGGGCCTAGACAGGCTTCCAGGCGATCTTTACAAGCACGAACTTAAAGTCTGGGCTCCCTATCTTGGGGTGCTATTTAATTCCATCCTGAAAGGTCTGCCAATCCCTTCCACCTGGCCAAGGGCTGAAATAGTGCCAATTTTTAAAAAGGGGTCCCCCCTCCTCCCGGCAAATTATAGGCCAATAAGCCTAATCGATGTATCCCAGAAACTATTCTCCAAGCTTTTGTTAAATCGCCTACATGAGTGGATCAGGGACTCCAACATCCTTAGCCCCTTTCAAGCAGGCTTCAGGGAGAAGGTTTCCACTGTGGACCAGGTCTTTCGTCTCGTCCTCATATACTGGAAAACGGTGCAGTTGGAGGGTGGCAGCCTCTACACTGTATTCGTGGACCTGAGGGCAGCGTTCGACCTGGTCCCGAGGAACAAGCTGTGGGAGGTCCTTGCCAAACTGGGGGTCCCCGAAGGTCTTTTGAATATGATAATCCGCCTCCACAGCACTAACTTTGCCCAGGTTAGATGCGGCAGGATGGGTGAATTGTCCGAGAGGTTTCCCGTTGGCAGGGGGGTAAGGCAGGGTTGTGTGCTTGCACCAACCCTGTTTTGCCTCTATGTCAACGGGGTAATCACCCACTTAGCGGGTGTACCTAACTCTGACGCCCCAAAACTGGCCGCTGAGAGGGTCCCAGCCATCATGTTTGCCGACGACACACTGCTACTATCAAAGTCGGCAAAAGGCATCCAGCGCATCCTCGACGGCTTTGTGGACTTCTGTGAGGCCCATGGATTAGAAATCAACGCCATCAAAACGAAATTCATGGTCCTCAACCCCCCACAGACATTCCACTTTAGTCCAAGTATTGCACACATCAAGCTGGAAAGAGTAAAAACCTTCGAATACTTGGGAATTGTGCTAAATGACAAATTTACCTGGAGCTCACATCTGGAGAAAGCTGCACTTAAATTGACCCAGCATTCGGGAGGCATAATGAAACTCTTGGCAAGCAACAAATCCTCAATCAGGCCCATTGGCCCTCCATTACAGATATACAAATCTCAGGCCAAGGGGGCTGTCATTTATGGATCTGAACTCTGGGGCCATGAAAAAACATCAATGCTGCTGAAGGTGGAAAATAAATTCATTCGTAACCTTGTTGGGTTACCATCGAGCACTCCCCTTGTCCCCCTCAGGATGGACTTAGGCCTATGCCCGCTTGATGAGGATCTGGCTCTACGCCCACTGGCCTTCTGGCGCAGACTATGGACAACTCCAGAATTGGCCAGTTACAGGGAAGGACTCCGGGAGGTTCTTGCCATCCCAGGTGCTGGAAAAATTAAATGGCTCAATTCCATCAAACTAGAATTGGAGGCCCTGGGTCTCTCAACAATGTGGTCTGACCCTCTGAACACGTGCCATATCCTCTCTAAAAAGGAACTAGCCAGGTCATACCGTGAAAGCAAACTTTCCCTGCTACTTAACCATCAACATCTCGGGACCTTGACAGCTTCCTTTTTGTCCCACAAGGTGAACTACAACATGGAACAAACTCTGGATAAAATTTATCCCTCCTTACTGAGAAAATTATACCTCCAGTGGAGACATGGGTCTCTCCCCATCAGAACTCTCACATCCAAATGGAGTGATGATCCAAGTAGCACCTGTCCAGCGTGCAGAATTTCGGATGAAAGTGAGCTCCACATCCTTTTTTTCTGTCCAGCTTATCGAGAGATCCGAAGGTACTGGATTGTTCCCCTATGTAGGAATCTGGGATTTAAGAGGTGTCTGGCCGCCTTTAGAGTCTTAAAAACTGATTTGTCGGACCATATTGTGTTTGCTATGGCCAAGTACTTGGGCGCCCTCTGGTCTATCAGAAGGAAATGTCTTAAAATACAGACTTGAGTGCAGACTTGTTTTTAGCATACAAGGATTTCTTTCTAGTGGTGTTTTTATGAATTTTACAATTTGCTGTATAAATCATTTAAATGAAATGTTCTTTATAAACGTCTTTTATGGTAAATTTTACCGAAATAAAGATATTTTTGAATTGAATTGGTTCGATCAGACTCACTCCGTGAATACGGGAAAGTTCACCAATGCTCGCTAGGAGCTTAAAAAGAGACGGATCCCGCTGTTAACAAACAGGCAGATATACATGCTCAAGGTGTGCACCCTAACCGGACAGAGCCAGTGTAGGTACTTACTTAGTGTTGACCATAGTTGTCAGCATGTTGGATCCCTTCGGTGGCTCAGGTGCAAACGCAGCTAGCATTGGTAAGTGGGCGTGTCAATACTAATGAGTGCTGGAGTCATGTGATTTGAGTAGAACGGCTTCATCATGGTGGACGAAGCCTGCGATGTTATGTTCAAAAACATACCAATAAAATACGTGACAGAATTTGAATAGAAAGGAAAAATAGAAATAAAAAATAAAACGAACAGTGCACCTGAAATAAAATAGTATACACTATACGTGAAGCGGGATTGTAGATAAATGTAAAATATGTCGAGCGCGTTTAGTGAACAAATGAACATTCGTAGGTATGCATAATCAAAATGTTTTCATCTCAATAACGTTCAATTCGATGAGCAATAAACAATAAACAAATTATACAAGGGGGTTCAGATAGACCATCCTGTAATGCTGTTTAGGTTCATAAAAAACATGAAAGTTCAATCTTGTCATTCATCCCAATGGGATGTTGAGAATGCAATTTCTTGATCCAAAAAAATTCAGCCTTTAGTCTGCCCTGTTCCCATGATGCACTGGGCCAGGGACAGACTGATTTGCATATAGCCAGGTTCTGAGCTGGGATGGGGCAGTGAGATAAATAACGGTGATGGATCAAGCCCTGATCTTTGGACTGGGTAAGAGTGGTCTGTTTAACTCAGACACTCTGTTCATCACCACCCCCTTTTCTAAATCGTTTTTGGCCACTATAGGTGTGGCAGGGTATACTCAGACATGAGTCCCTTTCTCACTGCTCCATCAGGATTCAAGCAAGCCGGGCCGAAGAAGGCTGAAATGCCAGAAATCTGTCCCCGGTAGCTTGTCTCCTTTCTGGTGAAGAATTGGCTTGGTAGTTTAGTCTGCCCTGTTCCCATGATGCACTGGGCCAGGGACAGACTGATTTGCATATAGCCAGGTTCTGAGCTGGGATGGGGCAGTGAGATAAATAACGGTGATGGATCAAGCCCTGATCTTTGGACTGGGTAAGAGTGGTCTGTTTAACTCAGACACTCTGTTCATCACCACCCCCTTTTCTAAATCGTTTTTGGCCACTATAGGTGTGGCAGGGTATACTCAGACATGAGTCCCTTTCTCACTGCTCCATCAGGATTCAAGCAAGCCGGGCCGAAGAAGGCTGAAATGCCAGAAACCGGTCCCCGGTAGCTTGTCTCCTTTCTGGTGAAGAATTGGCTTGGTAGTTTAGTCTGCCCTGTTCCCATGATGCACTGGGCCAGGGACAGACTGATTTGCATATAGCCAGGTTCTGAGCTGGGATGGGGCAGTGAGATAAATAACGGTGATGGATCAAGCCCTGATCTTTGGACTGGGTAAGAGTGGTCTGTTTAACTCAGACACTCTGTTCATCACCACCCCCTTTTCTAAATCGTTTAAACACTGTTTAGCAGGATCCATGTCACAGTGAGAGAGCGCAAAACTGAGAAAACGTATAAGTGCACCATATTCACGACCTTGCTGCACGAACTCAGCTAAAGCATTTAAAAGTATTAAATCATACAATTGTATATGTATCTGAATGGTTAGTTAATATAAGGAATCATATATAGAGTGTGAAGCTAATGTAGAAATGTGTGTAATTATTAAATTGATTAGAAGTGTTAATCGGAATCCATGTTATGTAGCTGCTATTGAAGTATATGTAATGCTGCAAACCGTAGAAATGTGCAGGCCTCATGGCAGTGTATGAAGATCAACAACGTGTACTTACATCTTGACATGACATGGATTTACCATTATTCAGTCATTTCTGCTTACATGTTAAAGAATCATGTTTTATAGACGTGTTTATATATTCGTGTTTTATAGAAGTGTTTTATATAATCAGAGTGTATTAACAAGAATTGTTTTAGTTTAGAAATAAAGGTTCATAGAGTACTGGCCGCTTGCAAGATAATTTATTAGGCCTGGAAAGATAAAGTGGCTTCTTTGATCTGCACGTGTTAGTTAGAATCGAGTCTCGTTAGAGCATAAATTGTCATTCCTTTGTAAAGTTTATCGCCGGAGATAGATAACCGAAAAGTGGAATTTGGGGCCCTATTCATGGGTGTCTGTTTGCAGGTGCGAGGGGGTCCCAATCAAGAGGGTGATGAATGGAGCTCTGTCTGGGGAGCCAGGCACAGGCCTGGAGGAGGGTACAGGAATGTTCTGGGGGGTACCGGCGAGCTGGAGAAAGAGCCTGGGAAGCAAGGTCAACACTAACGAGAGGCCCAGAGGAGTGCCATCATGGAAGAAACCAGAACTGAAACCACGTGAGGGGCGTCTCAGAGGGGCGTTCCGAATTTCGATTGTGATTTTGTATTAGGGACAGCACCCTGGGGTGGAGTTAGAGCAGATGGTCTGAGGACCCTTAGAGAGCGGATGGGTAGGCAGAGAGGGCATGACTGCAATGCATAGGTATTCGTCTAAGACTAAGAGAAGTGCGTGAACTTCTTTGGAAGTTTCCACGGCTGACACCTTTTTAGGTTAAGACTCTGCTGAGTAGGGATGTCACCTAGTCTAGTGTAGGGACAGTCTAACCTGATATTTTCTTCATTCTGTAAATGTCTTGCAAGCCCCAGCTTGTATCTATATTGGCAAACCTTTTAATCCTTGAATTAGCGTTGGTGGTATTTTTCTGTCGTTTAAGATCATTCAGAGAATTCATGTTTCTGTTGATGCCAGTGTACCTTTTGAATCTGATATTGAGATGTTTATACCTTCAGTTAACTCTGGCTTTACAATAAAACTTTAAAACTGATCCGTGGTAAGTGGTTCTTCAGAGTCGTGCAATTATTGGTTTGATTAACCTAGTAGTGGATTACCTGTTTTACTCAATGACAGGCAACAAAGATTCAGTCGACCTGAGCAGGGATTTAGATCAAGAGTGATCAGATAAGAGATCAAAAATCCCACCCCCCCAGTTGGTAGCAGAGGATGGTTGCCTTCTTGAGGAAGGTGATCTAGACTAGGTTAAGATTACCCCGAGGCCCCTAGAGATCGAGAGATGACCAGCAGAAGAATCGCCTGCCGAAGAAGGTGCTGACGGTGCGAGAGAGAAAAAGCAGCAGAAACGGTCGAGAGTGAGTATAAAGGGTCATGCGTTGTCAGATTGCGGTGTTTTGTGTTGTACCTGTGTTGTAATGTCAAGCGGAGTTGAATGCCTGTAGTGTGATTGCGAGACGGTTGTGAGCGCGCGCAACCTGGTGAAAATCTTAAGTTCAGAGAAGAGCTTAAGTGGTTCGGGTGTATCGGACATCCAGAGTAATTGTCAACCATTGTGAAGGGGGTCATGAGGTACCATTGATCGCCCGCAGGACCATGATAGGGGGAACGTAAGAGTGAGTGTGTGAGTAACGGACGCTGGACGGACGTTTACTGTGTGTAAGTAACCTATCAGTTAAGGCGATCGTCTGAACGTTTTACGGAAGACGTTTCGTCAGTTGAGGTGACAATTACAGTTAGACTGTGGGCGTACAGTCAAGAAAAGTGGTCGCTTGGTCGGAAGTAATCATTTTTCAGAGTATGAATGGGACGCATGCATGACCGGGATACGAGCTGAGAAAGGAGGGGAACTGCTGTGAAGGGGAGACGAGTGACGTCAGAGAGAGCTGCGCTGTGATAGGCCGGTTGGTGTAAGACCGCGCTGGGATAGGCCGGTTGTCAAGAGCCGCGCTGTGATAGGTCAGCTAGCAAGAACCGCGCTAGGATTGGTAGACTGTCGTAACGAAGTAGGAAAATTGTGAATTGATCATGAAATGCTTTAGGCGCTTGAGAGCGGCCTTTAAGAGAGACGATAGAGAATCGGTGGACGGGGAAGAGGCCCCGCCGGAGGGTACACCAGCTCATTACATGGCTACGAATGTTGGGTTGCATACTATACTGTGGATCTCTGAGTGGAGTAAAAGGACAGAAGGGAACGAGGAATTGGCGTTCCCGAAATACGGAACGTTTAAGTTAGAAGCATTGAACCAGTTGAAAGCAGTAATGCTCGCGACGAGACCTTTACCCAGACCAACACAGTTTGAAGCCCTTAATGCATGGTTTAGGGCGGCGTACGACCGGAGCTTGAACAGGCGCCAGGAAAGAGTAAAACGATCGGTAAGAGCAGTGCAGGATGCTAAATGGGATGAAGAAGCAAAAAGGTGGAGGATACAGAGAATCGAAGTAGATAAACTGTACCCAGTAATCGAAGTCACAGGAGAGAAGAAACCACTGGTGGAGGACGAGGAGAGTGACACTGAGGACAGCCTGATAAATAGGTTATTGCTGGATAGACCCCCTCCGTACAATAGAGAGATGGAAGGTCCCGAGCTCCGAAAGGGGGGCGGGACTGGTACAGGAGAAAATAGACCACCTCCTATAATAGAAAAAGGATGCGCCAACAGTGAAGAAATACCTCAGCCTAGTCCAGTACAGACAGTGGTCGGAAGGTTTGTGGTACAAAAAGTGCCAGAAACAGAGCGTGCTAAGTCCTACCAACTGCCGGACGCTCTCCAAGTACCTGTTACTATAGGTCCTGTAGTATCGATTTACAACCCAGAGAGAGCACGAGAGTAGGAACAGGTGCGATTAGACAGGGAGAGAGCAGAAATGGAGAATAGGAACAACACGATTAATTCCCAAAGGCAGTTGTCAGGTCCAAGAGATTGGAGCACTCCGTTAAATCAAGCAGGGGATCCCATAATAGATCAAGAGGGTCAGAGAGGGCTGACGGATCTAAGGGGACCAAGACCGAAATCCTTTAAAGAGTTAAGGGAATATTTGAAGGAATGGGATGCTGCCGTAGAGATTCAGAATAACAAGATGGGAGCGGAAGCCGAATGGGGAAGCCAAGACAACAGAACCTTGTCTCACTGCGGGGCTGGCGAAAGCGGTCCAGAGTGGGACGGGAAGAGTCAGGAAAGTAAAGGAGATACCCGCCATACAAGTGGTGGAAGCCGACGAGAGCAGGAAGATAGGAATACAGGATGTGGAGGGGTGTCTCGCCCCATTCACAGCGAAGGAGATCGAAGAACGCAGGAGTACAGGGATAGCTTTAAGTGTACTCACCATGCACCTGGCGACAGTAGGCCGCACTGGAGTCGCGGGAGTTTGGAGAGCCACGAGGTGTCTCGCCATGTGTCCAGCGATCACGGACAGCAACGGGATCGCGGGAACATGGGGAGTTGTGAAGGATCTTATCACGTGCTGAGCGACACCAGACAGCAAGGGAACTGTGACAACATGGGAAATGGTGAAGGGCCCTACCATGTGTCTAGGGAAATCAAACAGAATAGACAGTACGAGACGGTGGGAAATAGAGCATTGTTTCACCACACGCCAAGGGAAGATGGAAAGACATGGGACCTAGAAAGATGGGAACATGGGAAGACTCCCCATAACTCACCTGAGCCTAGACGTAGGACTCGGAGCTGGGACGGGAGAGAGGTCAATGGACCCTTTAGGAATGATGCATTGAGAGCTGACATAAAAGCAAGGAGACTTGATGTGACCAGTTTAAAATCAGATCTAGATGAAATCATAGATGGTACGTTGCCTTTGGAGAGGATTGACATGTACGAGCAAGATGAGGTACTGTTTATAGCAAAGGATATTACCCGAAAGGCGAGAGCAGTACATGAGAAGTTATCTGAATTAGCAGACAAGTACATGGTAGACCTGTCGAGGACGAAGGCATTACAGGGGAACCATAGGTTGCATTATTCAGATCAGGACCTTGAAGAGAGGAGAACAATAGGATTAAAAACACATTTCAGAGAACTGATAACAGGGATAAGGACATGGAGAGATCTGGATAAGTGGGAAGAAAGATGGCCCAAGAAAGGGACTGTCAGGCGGAGCACCATTGGTATGTCCCCTGAGGGAGGGCTACAGAGGATGGAAGCATACCCTTTGCGAGAAATCGCGAATGGGAGCTATGTGCACGTACCCTGGAGTAGGGGAGACTTAGCAGCATTTACCAATTCTTTTCCTAAACTGAGGGAGAATCCAGTGGAGTGGTACAAGCAGGTAGAAAGGTTTGTAAAGATCTCTAAGGTGCTGTGGGTCGACCTGAACACCCTGTTTGACATCGTAGTACCAGGGGACTTGTGGACGGCATGTAAGGTTAGTGTCGAATGGCCCACGTCTGAACCGGAGAGGGATACTCATACGAACGGATCATCTCCAAAAGTTATGGAAAAGTACGAAAGGGTAATGACATGGCTGAAAGAGAAAGTGCCATTGCAGGATATAGATTGGGTCAAAATAGATCGGACCAGGCAGGAACCTAAAGAGACAGTTCATGAACATTATGAGAGATTGCTGAAAGCGTTCAAACAGTACAGCGGATTAGATGTAATGGATCCAAAAGACATAGGACAGTTTGTTTTGAAATTTGTCTTGGGATTGAGACCTGATATTTGCTTGATGATTCAGCAACATTTGATTTGTTGGCAAAACAAATCATTAGATGAAATTTTGAGATATGCAAGGTATTGCAGTGATGAGATAGATTCCAAAGCAAAGAAGCTTAAGGAGAAGCTGATGTTGGTACAGATGCAGACAGCCGGAAAGGGTGGACAGCAGCAACAGGGAACAGGGATCATGGGTAGGAGACAAAATAACCAGAATAAAGGCAGCGAGGAAAATTCAAATTCGAGACCTAGGTTAGACATTGCGACATTGAAAAAGACGACTAGATGTCACCAGTGTAACGAGGTGGGGCATTGGAAACGCGAGTGTCCCTATAATATTGAGATTGGAGAACTAGGACCGGAGGAAGAGGATCAGAGCAGTCTGGTAAAGGGGACAGCGATGCAAAATGGAAAGGTGGTCAAAGGGGGGACCCCGGCTCCTCGAGCCCAGTTCCCTCAACCACCCAGAATAGCGACAGGAGGAAAAACCTATAGACAAATGCCACTTTTTGTAGGAGGAGAGGAATGCTATTACGTTGATCCATTAACTGGACGGCGTGTGAGTAACATGGAGGACTGTACCCTTGGGGCTGTTCTGGAGGTGGACCAAAGAGGACCGTATGTAGAGGCTGAAGTTGCAGGGTGTCCTACGACCTTCCTGGTAGACACAGGAGCCACTCGATCTACTATAAGATCAGCAGTAGTCCCGGATTTGCCCATGTCAGGGGAAACCATTCAAGTGGTAGGAGTCGCAAACAGAAGAATAACCAGTCCTTTGAAGGAGCCAGTATCAGTGAAAATAGGGAAATACCGAGATGAGCATCAGTTTGTGGTCTGTGACTCTAGCCCTGTGTGTCTGTTGGGAAGAGACTTGTTATGCAAACTAAATTGTACTATATATTGCACACCTCAAGGAGTGGAAGTGCAGACTAACGATGATGATGCCGATTTTAAGGTAGCAAACTCACAGGTATGCGTGGAGCTATATCCTACCTTGACGGTGGAGGAGCTTCCATGGGACTTGAGAGGTACGGTGTCATCTGAGGTATGGGATTTCACTGGGGAAGAGATAGGACTGATCAAAGGAGTAGAACCAGTGAAAATCATGGTAAAGCCAAATGTCGAATACCCAAGAACGCCACAATACAAATTGACCCCGGAGACGATTGCAGGGATAAAACCTGTGATTGAATCAATGATTAAGCAGGGAATACTGAAAGAATCGTGGGTAGTCCATGTAACTCCCCGATTATGGGTTTGCAGAAACCTAGTGGGAAATTCAGAATAGTGCAGGACCTTTGAAAGATTAATAACATAGTTGTTTCATGTTGTCCAGTGGTACCGAATCCATCAGTGATATTGTTTCAGATACCATTCCAAGCCGAGTGGTTCACAGTGATAGACCTTTGCCAGGCCTTCTTTTCGATCCCATTGGATGAGGAGAGCCAATTTCTTTTCGCTTTTAAAATAGAAAATCGCGTATTAACATGGTGTCGTATCCCACAGGGGTATACAGAAAGCCCATCGATTTTTAACCAGCTGCTGAAGAAAAATCTCGAAAGTCTAGTACTGCCACGGAACTCGGTTCTAGTCCAGTACATAGACGACCTACTTGTTGCGTCAGAAACTGAGGAAGATTGCAAAATAGACACCATCACCTTACTGAATCACTTAGCTGAGAACGGGCACAAGGTGTCCCCGAGCAAGTTACAGTACTGCTTGACAGAAGTGCAGTACTTGGGTCACCGAATTGAAAAAGGGAAGCGGAAGGTGTCACCAGACAGGATAGAGGCGATCATGAAAATGAATCCGCCCACGACACAGAGAGAAGTCAGGATGTTTTTAGGAATGGTTGGGTATTGCCGACAGTGGATAGCTAACTTTTCACTGAAAGCAAAACCGTTACAAAAACTGACGCACAAGGAGGTGAGTGATCCGGTACCATGGGACAAGCATTGTTTGATGGCATTCTTGCAGTTGAGGGAGGACTTATGTCGTGCCCCTGCTCTAGAATTGCCGGATTACGAAAAACCATTCTTACTGTACTGCTGTGAAAGAGAAGGTTGTGCTTTGTCAGTTTTGGTCCAAATCCATGGAAATGCCCGTAGACCAGTTGCATACTTCTCGGCTACATTAGACCCAGTAGCCGCAGCGTTGCCCGGATGTCTCAAATCCGTTGCTGCATCGGGTGTCAGCATTGAGAGGTGCGAGAACATTGTTAAGGGACACCAGTTAGTGGTGTATGTACCGCATTCTGTTGAACTGTTAATGACCAGGACCAAGACACAGCATCTGACAAATAGCAGGCTCACGCGCTATGAGCAAGTCATTCTTGCTGCAGAGAACGTGACCCTTAAGAGATGCTCTGTTTTGAATCCTGCCACTTTGATGCCACTTCCAAATGATATAGAAGATGATGGATGTGAAGATCACGATTGCCTTGATGTGACTGAACTATGCACCAAACCAAGACCAGATATCGTGGATGAGCCATTGACTGACCCCGATGAAATTTTCTTTGTTGATGGCTCATGTGTAAGGGACGATGTTGGTCAATTGAGAGCAGCTTATGCTGTTTGTACCATTACTGGAGTTGTGGAAGCCGCTTGCCTGGAAGGAGTACACTCCGCTCAGGTAGCTGAAATAATTGCATTGACAAGTGCCTGCTTGGCAGGTAACAAAATTCGAGTCACCATTTACACCGATAGCCAATATGGTTTCGGGGTAGTTCACGACTACGGGCAATTGTGGTCTCAAAGAGGTTACATGACCTCTTCAGGCTCACCAATCCGAAATGGGGAATTTGTACGTTTATTGTTGGAAGCATTACAAGGTCCGGCAGCAATTGCCGTTGTTAAATGTACAGCGCACACCAAAAACACTGATTTTGTGTCACAAGGTAATAGGTATGCCGATGAAGTTGCACGCTACTGTGCAGAGCAAGGATATTCCTTCACAGAGGTGGAAGTGAGTGGGATTTAGGAAAGGACAGAATTAACTATGGTATTAGAAACTGTAGACACCTGGGATGAGCTAAAAGGCATGCAAGAGAACGCACCAGACATTGAGAGACAGACATGGGAAGCTGCAGGTTGTGTGAAGAGTGAAATGGGTTTTTGGGTTTCCGCAGATGGGAGAGCAGTGCTGCCAAAT
The DNA here is from genome assembly GCF_964263255.1 of Lissotriton vulgaris. Classification (NCBI taxonomy): domain Eukaryota; kingdom Metazoa; phylum Chordata; class Amphibia; order Caudata; family Salamandridae; genus Lissotriton; species Lissotriton vulgaris. The sequence goes on along the minus strand of NW_028245796.1, from coordinate 210,335 downwards.
GAATTAGTTAGTCCAATGGCAAGGAGAATACACAGTCCAGCACACCTAGGTAGAGAAGCTATGTTGCGGGTATTCAGACAAACGTGGTATAACCCTAAGTTTAGAGTGGCCGCAGAAGCAGTGTGCCAACGATGCATCACCTGTCAACATTTGAACATAGGGAAAAGAACACCAGTTACACTGAGTCACATTGGAAGGTCCGGTGGCCCTTTCAATAGGATGCAGTTGGATTTCATTGAGATGCCTAGATGCAACCGCCTTCGATACGTTTTGGTGGTTGTCTGCATATTTTCCAGATGGGTCGAAGCTTACCCTACACGCAGGTGTGACACACTCACAGTAGCAAAGTTATTGCTTAGGGAGTTAATACCGCGCTTCGGGGTACCGACCTCTTTGGAATCAGATAGGGGAACACATTTCAATAGCGAAATTGTGAAAATGCTTTGCTCAGCTCTGGATATAGACCAGAAGTTGCACTGTAGCTATCGACCAGAAGCCTCGGGAATTGTGGAACAGATCAATGGCACAATAAAATTCCGGATTGCTAAAGTTTGTTCATCAACATCCTTGAGTTGGCCTGATGCCTTGCCACTAGTCCTGATGAGCATACGTAGTACACCAGACAGAAGGACAGGACTCTCCCCGCACGAAGTACTAATGGGGAGGGCAATGAGACTGCCATCAGTTCCTACTGCCGCACTGTTAAATATCACAGATGATCTGATCCTGGACTATTGTAAGGGACTATCTGACGCCATTCATTCTGTGTCTCTTCAGGTGCAGGCTGCGGAAATTCCATCGTCTCAAGACTTGTGCCACGACCTGTGCCCTGGGGATTGGGTCGTGGTGAAGAAGCACGTCAGGAAGAATTGCTAAGACGTGCGCTGGCGTGGACCCTACCAGGTCATACTGGTAACAAACACTGCAGTCAAGTGTGGAGGTCTGCCCAATTGGATACACGCCTCGCACACTCGGAGAGTTCCAGCACCCCTGGAAGAAACAGCTCCTCTCTCGGACGAGAATCCAGCCGAGGACGGAGAAGCCACAGAGGGGACCAGCCAAGCTGTGGGGGTGCCAGAGGAAGCTGGGAGTGTGTCTGACCAGGCCGAAGACGGACAGTACACCAGCGAAACTGACGTCGCCACAGAAGGAGAAAATAGCTGTGAATACGAAACAGACACTGATCAAGCTGTAAGTGATCAAGAGTCAAGTGCAAGGACAAGGAGCAGGAGGGAAAGGCGTGGAGAAGTTAGCTGGCCGGAGAGAAGGAGGAGGCCAAGCCAAAGATCAGCTTCAGAGAGTACCCTCGCTCCGATATCCGAAGACTCAGACTTGGACGAAGGTGCATCGGACTCAGAAGCAGAGAGTCTAAGAAGGTCAAGGAGGGTGCGTGTGCCCTGCAGAAGATACGCTACTCCTGAGTGGACCTACCTGGCAGCAGATGTCTTGGGGACAGAGATCCGGGAAAGTGAGGGAAGTGAAGGTGATCAGCCTTGAACCAATCATAACGGTGGAAGTAAGGCTGTTGGCACCTGGAGTCGAGACTGAAGGGTTGCTAACATTCACTCTCCCCATCCCTCCGTATTTGAGCAGGATTAAAGACCTGGTACTGAACAGATTGGAATTTCCGACTTTGGTTCATCCAGTACCAGAACACGAGGAAACCATGCTTCGTTTAGAATTGTTGGAATATGCTATTAGAGCCGCTGGAACACGAATTATCGTAGATACCTAAAGACTTTGTAAATAAGCCAGAGAGAGAAGATAACCTAGCGCCTAGTGGAAGAAGAGAAAACTTAGGGACGTTTCATCTAGTTAACAGAGAAGGGCTAGGGTTGTCTGTTGCTGAAAAATAAGAGACTATGTTTGCAAAAGGGGTTTATCAGCTTCCAAGTAAGAAACTGACTGAGTAAGCAAAGAGAACTGATTGAAGAGATAAACGAAAAGAGACATTGCAGAAGAAACAATACTATTTGAGAACATGGAGGCCGGTAACCCGAACCGCAAGGCAAAATGCATAGTAGGCACACTATTAGCGGGAGTGATTCTTCTTATAGTTATAGTAGTTAACGTATCATACATAGTGGGACATGCGAGTGTAACAAAAGCAACAGATGCAAAGCCTGTAGTGACATCGAAACCTGCTGCTGCTGGTAAGAAGGAGGACAATGCAATTCAAGAGAAAGCGTTGCTGGCAGCAGAGGCCCGTAGGTTACATGTAGACGAGTCGCAGGGCAACTTTAAAACCAACGCTTATGCCAAACTGTTGTATGAATACATCGATGTCATGGAGGCCAAGGATTGCTATGTCTGCATGCAACTGCCTGCTTCTGTAGATGAGGGCATTAGATACCATCATCTTCCATTGACTTATGGTATTACATGTAGTTTATTGCTTAGCATATTTTACGGACGAGATAGTTTTGAATATTACTTTTCAAATTATGACTCAGTATTACCAGAAGTCCCGAACTATAAGCAAATGAACAAATGGGACTATTACAAGAAGGAGGATAGATTGGCGAAATTCTTCATTCCTTGGGATACTCTAGATACTTCATATGCACGCAGAAACAATCTAACTTGCAAGGTGTCAGAGATTGAGAAGAAGTTTATAGGGCAAGTTGATGACCGTTACAGAAGGCAAAAGATTCTGAAAATGTCAGGACAGTGGAAAACAGATTGGACAGAGGAGGAGAAGGCACACAAAAGGAAGGGTAGTAATGGTCCAATAGCTTTAGATCGAACACAGAAAGGGAAGATATGTTTACACAGGAGTAAAACTTACTATGAGAATGTGTTTGTAGGTGAAGTCAGTTGTGAACATGCCTTTCGATTAGAATACTACATGAAGGATTTCTTAAAAGGAATGCAAGTGATTCCTAATGTATATTTTGTATGTGGAAGAAATGCCTATGTGAAGCTACCTGACAACTGGTATGGTTCATGTTATTTGGCAATTGTCTTCCCCAAAATATATCATGCAAAGGATTTAGAGATCATAGAGGGAAAAGCCTCAGCAAGAGGGAGAAGAGATGTAGGGGATGCTGAGGTAGTTGGAGATGTATTTGGCGCTATGTTCCCTCTTTTAGGATTGATACTTAATGATGTTAAGATCAGGAGATTGGCGACAGTTGTAGACAGATTATCTGCCAGTACTGCAAGGTCATTGATGCTAGTGGAAGGAGAGATGCAATCGATAATGGCAATGGTTCTTCAGAACCGTCTTGCTTTAGACGTCCTGTTAGCCAAATAGGGCGGAGTCTGTAAGGCTTTGAAGGTCCAGGAATGTTGCACTTACATTCCAGACAATTCAAAACCTCTTGAGAAAGGCATACAGAATATTACTGAGATACATCAGGAAATTGAAGATCTGACAAAAGTAAATGTGTGGGAAAAAGTGGGTCACGGAATGGGTAAAGTAGGAGGTTGGTTTGCCAACATAGGGAGGAGTTTTGTTTGGTACATACTAAAGCCCATCCTCATAATAATAATCTGCATACTCATATTGTGGGGGTTAGTGAGGCTGTATCAATGGTATAGAGCAAACAGGTTGCAAAGATCCATGAGAGAGCAGGAGCAGAGGTTAGCAGCTATGCAAGATAATCAATACAGGAGTCTGAGGGCTCTGGAAACGATAAAGAGAGGGAACCTTGCAATAAGTGCTGTTTGATAAGCCAGGATTTGTGTATTAATGGTGATGACCCCTAAAGGTCATCAAAGGGGGGAACTGAGAGAGCGCAAAACTGAGAAAACGTATAAGTGCACCATATTCACGACCTTGCTGCACGAACTCAGCTAAAGCATTTAAAAGTATTAAATCATACAATTATATATGTATCTGAATGGTTAGTTAATATAGAGAATCATATATAGAGTGTGAAGCTAATGTAGAAATGTGTGTAATTATTAAATTGATTAGAAGTGTTAATCGGAATCCATGTTATGTAGCTGCTATTGAAGTATATGTAATGCTGCAAACCGTAGAAATGTGCAGGCCTCATGGCAGTGTATGAAGATCAACAACGTGTACTTACATCTTGACATGACATGGATTTACCATTATTCAGTCATTTCTGCTTACATGTTAAAGAATCATGTTTTATAGACGTGTTTATATATTCGTGTTTTATAGAAGTGTTTTATATAATCAGAGTGTATTAACAAGAATTGTTTTAGTTTAGAAATAAAGGTTCATAGAGTACTGGCCGCTTGCAAGATAATTTAGTAGGCCTGGAAAGATAAAGTGGCTTCTTTGATCTGCACGTGTTAGTTAGAATCGAGTCTCGTTAGAGCATAAATTGTCATTCCTTTGTAAAGTTTATGGCTGGAGATAGATAACCGAAAAGTGGAATTTGGGGCCCTATTCATGGGTGTCTGTTTGCAGGTGCGAGGGGGTCCCAATCAAGAGGGTGATGAATGGAGCTCTGTCTGGGGAGCCAGGCACAGGCCTGGAGGAGGGTATTGGAATGTTCTGGGGGGTACCGGTGAGCTGGAGAAAGAGCCTGGGAAGCAAGGTCAACGCTAACGAGAGGCCCAGAGGAGTGCCATCATGGAAGAAACCAGAACTGAAACCACCTGAGGGGCGTCTCAGAGGGGCGTTCCGAATTTCGATTGTGATTTTGTATTAGGGACAGCACCCTGGGGTGGAGTTAGAGCAGATGGCCTGAGGACCCTTAGAGAGCGGATGGGTAGGCAGAGAGGGCATGACTGCAATGCATAGGTTTTCATCTAAGACTAAGAGAAGTGCGTGAACTTCTTTGGAAGTTTCCACGGCTGACACCTTTTTAGGTTAAGACTCTGCTGAGTAGGGATGTCACCTAGTCTAGTGTAGGGACAGTCTAACCTGATATTTTCTTCATTCTGTAAATGTCTCGCAAGCTCCAGCTTGTATCTATATTGGCAAACCTTTTAATCCTTGAATTAGCGTTGGTGGTATTTTTCTGTCGTTTAAGATCATTCAGAGAATTCATGTTTCTGTTGATGCCAGTGTACCTTTTGAATCTGATATTGAGATGTTTATACCTTCAGTTAACTCTGGCTTTACAATAAAACTTTAAAACTGATCCGTGGTAAGTGGTTCTTCAGAGTCGTGCAATTATTGGTTTGATTAACCTAGTAGTGGATTACCTGTTTTACTCAATGACAGGCAACAAAGATTCAGTCGACCTGAGCAGGGATTTAGATCAAGAGTGATCAGATAAGAGATCAAAAATCCCACCCCCCCAGTTGGTAGCAGAGGATGGTTGCCTTCTTGAGGAAGGTGATCTAGACTAGGTTAAGATTACCCCGAGGCCCCTAGAGATCGAGAGATGACCAGCAGAAGAATCGCCTGCCGAAGAAGGTGCTGACGGTGTGAGAGAGAAAAAGCAGCAGCAACGGTCGAGAGTGAGTATAAAGGGTCATGCGTTGTCAGATTGCGGTGTTTTGTGTTGTACCTGTGTTGTAATGTCAAGCGGAGTTGAATGCCTGTAGTGTGATTGCGAGACGGTTGTGAGCGCGCGCAACCTGGTGAAAATCTTAAGTTCAGAGAAGAGCTTAAGTGGTTCGGGTGTATCGGACATCCAGAGTAATTGTCAACTATTGTGAAGGGGGTCATGAGGTACCATTGATCGCCCGCAGGACCGTGATAGGGGGAACGTAAGAGTGAGTGTGTGAGTAACGAATGCTGGACGGACGTTTACTGTGTGTAAGTAACCTATCAGTTAAGGCGATCGTCTGAACGTTTTACGGAAGACGTTTCGTCAGTTGAGGTGACAATTACAGTTAGACTGTGGGCGTACAGTCAAGAAAAGTGGTCGCTTGGTCGGAAGTAATCATTTTTCAGAGTATGAATGGGACGCATGCATGACCGGGATACGAGCTGAGAAAGGAGGGGAACTGCTGTGAAGGGGAGACGAGTGACGTCAGAGAGAGCTGCGCTGTGATAGGCCGGTTGGTGTAAGACCGCGCTGGGATAGGCCGGTTGTCAAGAGCCGCGCTGTGATAGGTCAGCTAGCAAGAACCGCGCTAGGATTGGTAGACTGTCATCAGGAAGTAAACAAACGTAACGAAGTAGGAAAATTGTGAATTGATCATGAAATGCTTTAGGCGCTTGAGAGCGGCCTTTAAGAGAGACGATAGAGAATCGGTGGACGGGGAAGAGGCCCCGCCGGAGGGTACACCAGCTCATTACATGGCTACGAATGTTGGGTTGCATACTATACTGTGGATCTGAGTGGAGTAAAAGGACAGAAGGGAACGAGGAATTGGCGTTCCCGAAATACGGAACGTTTAAGTTAGAAGCATTGAACCAGTTGAAAGCAGTAATGCTCGCGACGAGACCTTTACCCAGACCAACACAGTTTGAAGCCCTTAATGCATGGTTTAGGGCGGCGTACGACCGGAGCTTGAACAGGCACCAGGAAAGAGTAAAAAGATCGGTAAGAGCAGTGCAGGATGCTAAATGGGATGAAGAAGCAAAAAGGTGGAGGATACAGAGAATCGAAGTAGATAAACTGTACCCAGTAATAGAAGTCACAGGAGAGAAGAAACCACTGGTGGAGGACGAGGAGAGTGACACAGAGGACAGCCTGATAAATAGGTTATTGCTGGATAGACCCCCTCCGTACAATAGAGAGATGGAAGGTCCCGAGCTCCGAAAGGGGGGCGGGACTGGTACAGGAGAAAATAGACCACCTCCTATAATAGAAAAAGGATGCGCCAACAGTGAAGAAATACCTCAGCCTAGTCCAGTACAGACAGTGGTCGGAAGGTTTGTGGTACAAAAAGTGCCAGAAACAGAGCGTGCTAAGTCCTACCAACTGCCGGACGCTCTCCAAGTACTTGTTACTATAGGTCCTGTAGTATCGATTTACAACCCAGAGAGAGCACGAGAGGAGGAACAGGTGCGATTAGACAGGGAGAGAGCAGAAATGGAGAATAGGAACAACACGATTAATTCCCAAAGGCAGTTGTCAGGTCCAAGAGATTGGAGCACTCCGTTAAATCAAGCAGGGGATCCCATAATAGATCAAGAGGGTCAGAGAGGGCTGACGGATCTAAGGGGACCAAGACCGAAATCCTTTAAAGAGTTAAGGGAGTATTTGAAGGAATGGGATGCTGCCGTAGAGATACAGAATAACAAGATGGGAGCGGAAGCCGAATGGGGAAGCCAAGACAGCAGAACCTTGTCTCACTGCGGGGAAGGCGAAAGCGGTCCAGAGTGGGACGGGAAGAGTCAGGAAGGTAAAGGAGATACCCGCCATACCAGTGGTGGAAGCAGACGAGTGCAGGGAGATAGGAGTACAGGATGTGGAGGGGTGTCGCGCCCCATTCACAGCGAGGGAGATCGAAGAACGCAGGAGTACAGGGATAGCTTTAAGTGTACTCACCATGCACCTGGCGACAGTAGGCCGCACTGGAGTCGCGGGAGTTTGGAGAGCCACGAGGTGTCTCGCCATGTGTCCAGCGATCACGGACAGCAACGGGATCGCGGGAACAGTTGTGAAGGATCTTATCACGTGCTGAGCGACACCAGACAGCAAGGGAACTGTGACAACATGGGAAATGGTGAAGGGCCCTACCATGTGTCTAGGGAAATCAAACAGAATAGACAGTACGAGACGGTGGGAAATAGAGCATTGTTTCACCACACGCCAAGGGAAGATGGAAAGGCATGGGACCTAGAAAGATGGGAACATGGGAAGACTCCCCATAACTCACCTGAGCCTAGACGTAGGACTCGGAGCTGGGACGGGAGAGAGGTCAATGGACCCTTTAGGAATGATGCATTGAGAGCTGACATAAAAGCTAGGAGACTTGATGTGACCAGTTTAAAATCATTTCTAGATGAAATCATAGATGGTACGTTGCCTTTGGAGAGGATTGACATGTACGAGCAAGATGAGGTACTGTTTATAGCAAAGGATATTACCCGAAAGGCGAGAGCAGTACATGAGAAGTTATCTGAATTAGCAGACAAGTACATGGTAGACTTGTCGAGAACAAAGGCATTACAGGGGAACCATAGGTTGCATTATTCAGATCAGGACCTTGAAGAGAGGAGAACAATAGGATTAAAAACACACATCAGAGAACTGATAACAGGGATAAGGACATGGAGAGATCTGGATAAGTGGGAAGAAAGATGGCCCAAGAAAGGGACTGTCAGGCGGAGCACCATTGGTATGTCCCCTGAGGGAGGGCTACAGAGGATGGAAGCATACCCTTTGCGAGAAATCGCGAATGGGAGCTATGTGCACGTACCCTGGAGTAGGGGAGACTTAGCAGCATTTACCAATTCTTTTCCTAAACTGAGGGAGAATCCAGTGGAGTGGTACAAGCAGGTAGAAAGGTTCGTAAAGATCTCTAAGGTGCTGTGGGTCGACCTGAACACCCTGTTTGACATCGTAGTACCAGGGGACTTGTGGACGGCATGTAAGGTTAGTGTCGAATGGCCCACGTCTGAACCGGAGAGGGATACTCATACGAACGGACCATCTCCAAAAGTTATGGAAAAGTACGAAAGGGTAATGACATGGCTGAAAGAGAAAGTGCCATTGCAGGATATAGATTGGGTCAAAATAGATCGGACCAGGCAGGAACCTAAAGAGACAGTTCATGAACATTATGAGAGATTGCTGAAAGCGTTCAAACAGTACAGCGGATTAGATGTAATGGATCCAAAAGACATAGGACAGTTTGTTTTGAAATTTGTCTTGGGATTGAGACCTGATATTTGCTTGATGATTCAGCAACATTTGATTTGTTGGCAAAACAAATCATTAGATGAAATTTTGAGATATGCAAGGTATTGCAGTGATGAGATAGATTCCAAAGCAAAGAAGCTTAAGGAGAAGCTGATGTTGGTACAGATGCAGACAGCCGGAAAGGGTGGACAGCAGCAACAGGGAACAGGGACCATGGGTAGGAGACAAAATAACCAGAATAAAGGCAGCGAGGAAAATTCAAATTCGAGACCTAGGTTAGACATTGCGACATTGAAAAAGACGACTAGATGTCACCAGTGTAACGAGGTGGGGCATTGGAAACGCGAGTGTCCCTATAATATTGAGATTGGAGAACTAGGACCGGAGGAAGAGGATCAGAGCAGTCTGGTAAAGGGGACAGCGATGCAAAATGGAAAGGTGGTCAAAGGGGGGACCCCGGCTCCTCGAGCCCAGTTCCCTCAACCACCCAGAATAGCGACAGGAGAAAAAACCTATAGACAAATGCCACTTTTTGTAGGAGGAGAGGAATGCTATTACGTTGATCCATTAACTGGACGGCGTGTGAGTAACATGGAGGACTGTACCCTTGGGGCTGTTCTGGAGGTGGACCAAAGAGGACCGTATGTAGAGGCTGAAGTTGCAGGGTGTCCTACGACCTTCCTGGTAGACACAGGAGCCACTCGATCTACTATAAGATCAGCAGTAGTCCCGGATTTGCCCATGTCAGGGGAAACCATTCAAGTGGTAGGAGTCGCAAACAGAAGAATAACCAGTCCTTTGAAGGAGCCAGTATCAGTGAAAATAGGGAAATACCGAGATGAGCATCAGTTTGTGGTCTGTGACTCTAGCCCTGTGTGTCTGTTGGGAAGAGACTTGTTATGCAAACTAAATTGTACTATATATTGCACACCTCAAGGAGTGGAAGTGCAGACTAACGATGATGATGCCGATTTTAAGGTAGCAAACTCACAGGTATGCGTGGAGCTATATCCTACCTTGACGGTGGAGGAGCTTCCATGGGACTTGAGAGGTACGGTGTCATCTGAGGTATGGGATTTCACTGGGGAAGAGATAGGACTGATCAAAGGAGTAGAACCAGTGAAAATCATGGTAAAGCCAAATGTCGAATACCCAAGAACGCCACAATACAAATTGACCCCGGAGACGATTGCAGGGATAAAACCTGTGATTGAATCAATGATTAAGCAGGGAATACTGAAAGAATCGTGGGTAGTCCATGTAACTCCCCGATTATGGGTTTGCAGAAACCTAGTGGGAAATTCAGAATAGTGCAGGACCTTTGAAAGATTAATAACATAGTTGTTTCATGTTGTCCAGTGGTACCGAATCCATCAGTGATATTGTTTCAGATACCATTCCAAGCCGAGTGGTTCACAGTGATAGACCTTTGCCAGGCCTTCTTTTCGATCCCATTGGATGAGGAGAGCCAATTTCTTTTCGCTTTTAAAATAGAAAATCGCGTATTAACATGGTGTCGTATCCCACAGGGGTATACAGAAAGCCCATCGATTTTTAACCAGCTGCTGAAGAAAAATCTCGAAAGTCTAGTACTGCCACGGAACTCGGTTCTAGTCCAGTACATAGACGACCTACTTGTTGCGTCAGAAACTGAGGAAGATTGCAAAATAGACACCATCACCTTACTGAATCACTTAGCTGAGAACGGGCACAAGGTGTCCCCGAGCAAGTTACAGTACTGCTTGACAGAAGTGCAGTACTTGGGTCACCGAATTGAAAAAGGGAAGCGGAAGGTGTCACTAGACAGGATAGAGGCGATCATGAAAATGAATCCGCCCACGACACAGAGAGAAGTCAGGATGTTTTTAGGAATGGTTGGGTATTGCCGACAGTGGATAGCTAACTTTTCACTGAAAGCAAAACCGTTACAAAAACTGACGCACAAGGAGGTGAGTGATCCGGTACCATGGGACAAGCATTGTTTGATGGCATTCTTGCAGTTGAGGGAGGACTTATGTCGTGCCCCTGCTCTAGAATTGCCGGATTACGAAAAACCATTCTTACTGTACTGCTGTGAAAGAGAAGGTTGTGCTTTGTCAGTTTTGGTCCAAATCCATGGAAATGCCCGTAGACCAGTTGCATACTTCTCGGCTACATTAGACCCAGTAGCCGCAGCGTTGCCCGGATGTCTCAAATCCGTTGCTGCAACGGGTGTCAGCATTGAGAGGTGCGAGAACATTGTTAAGGGACACCAGTTAGTGGTGTATGTACCGCATTCTGTTGAACTGTTAATGACCAGGACCAAGACACAGCATCTGACAAATAGCAGGCTCACGCGCTATGAGCAAGTCATTCTTGCTGCAGAGAACGTGACCCTTAAGAGATGCTCTGTTTTGAATCCTGCCACTTTGATGCCACTTCCAAATGATATAGAAGATGATGGATGTGAAGATCACGATTGCCTTGATGTGACTGAACTATGCACCAAACCAAGACCAGATATCGTGGATGAGCCATTGACTGACCCCGATGAAATTTTCTTTGTTGATGGCTCATGTGTAAGGGACGATGTTGGTCAATTGAGAGCAGCTTATGCTGTTTGTACCATTACTGGAGTTGTGGAAGCCGCTTGCCTGGAAGGAGTACACTCCGCTCAGGTAGCTGAAATAATTGCATTGACAAGTGCCTGCTTGGCAGGTAACAAAATTCGAGTCACCATTTACACCGATAGCCAATATGGTTTCGGGGTAGTTCACGACTACGGGCAATTGTGGTCTCAAAGAGGTTACATGACCTCTTCAGGCTCACCAATCCGAAATGGGGAATTTGTACGTTTATTGTTGGAAGCATTACAAGGTCCGGCAGCAATTGCCGTTGTTAAATGTACAGCGCACACCAAAAACACTGATTTTGTGTCACAAGGTAATAGGTATGCCGATGAAGTTGCACGCTACTGTGCAGAGCAAGGATATTCCTTCACAGAGGTGGAAGTGAGTGGGATTTAGGAAAGGACAGAATTAACTATGGTATTAGAAACTGTAGACACCTGGGATGAGCTAAAAGGCATGCAAGAGAACGCACCAGACATTGAGAGACAGACATGGGAAGCTGCAGGTTGTGTGAAGAGTGAAATGGGTTTTTGGGTTTCCGCAGATGGGAGAGCAGTGCTGCCAAATGAATTAGTTAGTCCAATGGCAAGGAGAATACACAGTCCAGCACACCTAGGTAGAGAAGCTATGTTGCGGGTATTCAGACAAACGTGGTATAACCCTAAGTTTAGAGTGGCCGCAGAAGCAGTGTGCCAACGATGCATCACCTGTCAACATTTGAACATAGGGAAAAGAACACCAGTTACACTGAGTCACATTGGAAGGTCCGGTGGCCCTTTCAATAGGATGCAGTTGGATTTCATTGAGATGCCTAGATGCAACCGCCTTCGATACGTTTTGGTGGTTGTCTGCATATTTTCCAGATGGGTCGAAGCTTACCCTACACGCAGGTGTGACACACTCACAGTAGCAAAGTTATTGCTTAGGGAGTTAATACCGCGCTTCGGGGTACCGACCTCTTTGGAATCAGATAGGGGAACACATTTCAATAGCGAAATTGTGAAAATGCTTTGCTCAGCTCTGGATATAGACCAGAAGTTGCACTGTAGCTATCGACCAGAAGCCTCGGGAATTGTGGAACAGATCAATGGCACAATAAAATCCCGGATTGCTAAAGTTTGTTCATCAACATCCTTGAGTTGGCCTGATGCCTTGCCACTAGTCCTGATGAGCATACGTAGTACACCAGACAGAAGGACAGGACTCTCCCCGCACGAAGTACTAATGGGGAGGGCAATGAGACTGCCATCAGTTCCTACTGCCGCACTGTTAAATATCACAGATGATCTGATCCTGGACTATTGTAAGGGACTATCTGACGCCATTCATTCTGTGTCTCTTCAGGTGCAGGCTGCGGAAATTCCATCGTCTCAAGACTTGTGCCACGACCTGTGCCCTGGGGATTGGGTCGTGGTGAAGAAGCACGTCAGGAAGAATTGCTAAGACGTGCGCTGGCGTGGACCCTACCAGGTCATACTGGTAACAAACACTGCAGTCAAGTGTGGAGGTCTGCCCAATTGGATACACGCCTCGCACACTCGGAGAGTTCCAGCACCCCTGGAAGAAACAGCTCCTCTCTCGGACGAGAATCCAGCCGAGGACGGAGAAGCCACAGAGGGGACCAGCCAAGCTGTGGGGGTGCCAGAGGAAGCTGGGAGTGTGTCTGACCAGGCCGAAGACGGACAGTACACCAGCGAAACTGACGTCGCCACAGAAGGAGAAAATAGCTGTGAATACGAAACAGACACTGATCAAGCTGTAAGTGATCAAGAGTCAAGTGCAAGGACAAGGAGCAGGAGGGAAAGGCGTGGAGAAGTTAGCTGGCCGGAGAGAAGGAGGAGGCCAAGCCAAAGATCAGCTTCAGAGAGTACCCTCGCTCCGATATCCGAAGACTCAGACTTGGACGAAGGTGCATCGGACTCAGAAGCAGAGAGTCTAAGAAGGTCAAGGAGGGTGCGTGTGCCCTGCAGAAGATACGCTACTCCTGAGTGGACCTACCTGGCAGCAGATGTCTTGGGGACAGAGATCCGGGAGGGTGAGGGAAGTGAAGGTGATCAGCCTTGAACCAATCATAACGGTGGAAGTAAGGCTGTTGGCACCTGGAGTCGAGACTGAAGGGTTGCTAACATTCACTCTCCCCATCCCTCCGTATTTGAGCAGGATTAAAGACCTGGTACTGAACAGATTGGAATTTCCGACTTTGGGTCATCCAGTACCAGAACACGAGGAAACCATCCTTCGTTTAGAATTGTTGGAATATGCTATTAGAGCCGCTGGAACACGAATCATCGTAGATACCTAAAGACTTTGTAAATAAGCCAGAGAGAGAAGATAACCTAGCGCCTAGTGGAAGAAGAGAAAACTTAGGGACGTTTCATCTAGTTAACAGAGAAGGGCTAGGGTTGTCTGTTGCTGAAAAATAAGAGACTATGTTTGCAAAAGGGGTTTATCAGCTTCCAAGTAAGAAACTGACTGAGTAAGCAAAGAGAACTGATTGAAGAGATAAACGAAAAGAGACATTCCAGAAGAAACAATACTATTTGAGAACATGGAGGCCGGTAACCCGAACCGCAAGGCAAAATGCATAGTAGGCACACTATTAGCGGGAGTGATTCTTCTTATAGTTATAGTAGTTAACGTATCATACATAGTGGGACATGCGAGTGTAACAAAAGCAACAGATGCAAAGCCTGTAGTGACATCGAAACCTGCTGCTGCTGGTAAGAAGGAGGACAATGCAATTCAAGAGAAAGCGTTGCTGGCAGCAGAGGCCCGTAGGTTACATGTAGACGAGTCGCAGGGCAACTTTAAAACCAACGCTTATGCCAAACTGTTGTATGAATACATCGATGTCATGGAGGCCAAGGATTGCTATGTCTGCATGCAACTGCCTGCTTCTGTAGATGAGGGCATTAGATACCATCATCTTCCATTGACTTATGGTATTACATGTAGTTTATTGCTTAGCATATTTTACGGACGAGATAGTTTTGAATATTACTTTTCAAATTATGACTCAGTATTACCAGAAGTCCCGAACTATAAGCAAATGAACAAATGGGACTATTACAAGAAGGAGGATAGATTGGCGAAATTCTTCATTCCTTGGGATACTCTAGATACTTCATATGCACGCAGAAACAATCTAACTTGCAAGGTGTCAGAGATTGAGAAGAAGTTTATAGGGCAAGTTGATGACCGTTACAGAAGGCAAAAGATTCTGAAAATGTCAGGACAGTGGAAAACAGATTGGACAGAGGAGGAGAAGGCACACAAAAGGAAGGGTAGTAATGGTCCAATAGCTTTAGATCGAACACAGAAAGGGAAGATATGTTTACACAGGAGTAAAACTTACTATGAGAATGTGTTTGTAGGTGAAGTCAGTTGTGAACATGCCTTTCGATTAGAATACTACACGAAGGATTTCTTAAAAGGAATGCAAGTGATTCCTAATGTATATTTTGTATGTGGAACAAATGCCTATGTGAAGCTACCTGACAACTGGTATGGTTCATGTTATTTGGCAATTGTCTTCCCCAAAATATATCATGCAAAGGATTTAGAGATCATAGAGGGAAAAGCCTCAGCAAGAGGGAGAAGAGATGTAGGGGATGCTGAGGTAGTTGGAGATGTATTTGGCGCTATGTTCCCTCTTTTAGGATTGATACTTAATGATGTTAAGATCAGGAGATTGGCGACAGTTGTAGACAGATTATCTGCCAGTACTGCAAGGTCATTGATGCTAGTGGAAGGAGAGATGCAATCGATAATGGCAATGGTTCTTCAGAACCGTCTTGCTTTAGACGTCCTGTTAGCCAAATAGGGCGGAGTCTGTAAGGCTTTGAAGGTCCAGGAATGTTGCACTTACATTCCAGACAATTCAAAACCTCTTGAGAAAGGCATACAGAATATTACTGAGATACATCAGGAAATTGAAGATCTGACAAAAGTAAATGTGTGGGAAAAAGTGGGTCACGGAATGGGTAAAGTAGGAGGTTGGTTTGCCAACATAGGGAGGAGTTTTGTTTGGTACATACTAAAGCCCATCCTCATAATAATAATCTGCATACTCATATTGTGGGGGTTAGTGAGGCTGTATCAATGGTATAGAGCAAACAGGTTGCAAAGATCCATGAGAGAGCAGGAGCAGAGGTTAGCAGCTATGCAAGATAATCAATACAGGAGTCTGAGGGCTCTGGAAACGATAAAGAGAGGGAACCTTGCAATAAGTGCTGTTTGATAAGCCAGGATTTGTGTATTAATGGTGATGACCCCTAAAGGTCATCAAAGGGGGGAACTGAGAGAGCGCAAAACTGAGAAAACGTATAAGTGCACCATATTCACGACCTTGCTGCACGAACTCAGCTAAAGCATTTAAAAGTATTAAATCATACAATTATATATGTATCTGAATGGTTAGTTAATATAGAGAATCATATATAGAGTGTGAAGCTAATGTAGAAATGTGTGTAATTATTAAATTGATTAGAAGTGTTAATCGGAATCCATGTTATGTAGCTGCTATTGAAGTATATGTAATGCTGCAAACCGTAGAAATGTGCAGGCCTCATGGCAGTGTATGAAGATCAACAACGTGTACTTACATCTTGACATGACATGGATTTACCATTATTCAGTCATTTCTGCTTACATGTTAAAGAATCATGTTTTATAGACGTGTTTATATATTCGTGTTTTATAGAAGTGTTTTATATAATCAGAGTGTATTAACAAGAATTGTTTTAGTTTAGAAATAAAGGTTCATAGAGTACTGGCCGCTTGCAAGATAATTTAGTAGGCCTGGAAAGATAAAGTGGCTTCTTTGATCTGCACGTGTTAGTTAGAATCGAGTCTCGTTAGAGCATAAATTGTCATTCCTTTGTAAAGTTTATGGCCGGAGATAGATAACCGAAAAGTGGAATTTGGGGCCCTATTCATGGGTGTCTGTTTGCAGGTGCGAGGGGGTCCCAATCAAGAGGGTGATGAATGGAGCTCTGTCTGGGGAGCCAGGCACAGGCCTGGAGGAGGGTATTGGAATGTTCTGGGGGGTACCGGTGAGCTGGAGAAAGAGCCTGGGAAGCAAGGTCAACGCTAACGAGAGGCCCAGAGGAGTGCCATCATGGAAGAAACCAGAACTGAAACCACGTGAGGGGCGTCTCAGAGGGGCGTTCCGAATTTCGATTGTGATTTTGTATTAGGGACAGCACCCTGGGGTGGAGTTAGAGCAGATGGCCTGAGGACCCTTAGAGAGCGGATGGGTAGGCAGAGAGGGCATGACTGCAATGCATAGGTTTTCATCTAAGACTAAGAGAAGTGCGTGAACTTCTTTGGAAGTTTCCACGGCTGACACCTTTTTAGGTTAAGACTCTGCTGAGTAGGGATGTCACCTAGTCTAGTGTAGGGACAGTCTAACCTGATATTTTCTTCATTCTGTAAATGTCTCGCAAGCTCCAGCTTGTATCTATATTGGCAAACCTTTTAATCCTTGAATTAGCGTTGGTGGTATTTTTCTGTCGTTTAAGATCATTCAGAGAATTCATGTTTCTGTTGATGCCAGTGTACCTTTTGAATCTGATATTGAGATGTTTATACCTTCAGTTAACTCTGGCTTTACAATAAAACTTTAAAACTGATCCGTGGTAAGTGGTTCTTCAGAGTCGTGCAATTATTGGTTTGATTAACCTAGTAGTGGATTACCTGTTTTACTCAATGACAGGCAACAAAGATTCAGTCGACCTGAGCAGGGATTTAGATCAAGAGTGATCAGATAAGAGATCAAAAATCCCACCCCCCCAGTTGGTAGCAGAGGATGGTTGCCTTCTTGAGGAAGGTGATCTAGACTAGGTTAAGATTACCCCGAGGCCCCTAGAGATCGAGAGATGACCAGCAGAAGAATCGCCTGCCGAAGAAGGTGCTGACGGTGCGAGAGAGAAAAAGCAGCAGCAACGGTCGAGAGTGAGTATAAAGGGTCATGCGTTGTCAGATTGCGGTGTTTTGTGTTGTACCTGTGTTGTAATGTCAAGCGGAGTTGAATGCCTGTAGTGTGATTGCGAGACGGTTGTGAGCGCGCGCAACCTGGTGAAAATCTTAAGTTCAGAGAAGAGCTTAAGTGGTTCGGGTGTATCGGACATCCAGAGTAATTGTCAACTATTGTGAAGGGGGTCATGAGGTACCATTGATCGCCCGCAGGACCGTGATAGGGGGAACGTAAGAGTGAGTGTGTGAGTAACGAATGCTGGACGGACGTTTACTGTGTGTAAGTAACCTATCAGTTAAGGCGATCGTCTGAACGTTTTACGGAAGACGTTTCGTCAGTTGAGGTGACAATTACAGTTAGACTGTGGGCGTACAGTCAAGAAAAGTGGTCGCTTGGTCGGAAGTAATCATTTTTCAGAGTATGAATGGGACGCATGCATGACCGGGATACGAGCTGAGAAAGGAGGGGAACTGCTGTGAAGGGGAGACGAGTGACGTCAGAGAGAGCTGCGCTGTGATAGGCCGGTTGGTGTAAGACCGCGCTGGGATAGGCCGGTTGTCAAGAGCCGCGCTGTGATAGGTCAGCTAGCAAGAACCGCGCTAGGATTGGTAGACTGTCATCAGGAAGTAAACAAACGTAACGAAGTAGGAAAATTGTGAATTGATCATGAAATGCTTTAGGCGCTTGAGAGCGGCCTTTAAGAGAGACGATAGAGAATCGGTGGACGGGGAAGAGGCCCCGCCGGAGGGTACACCAGCTCATTACATGGCTACGAATGTTGGGTTGCATACTATACTGTGGATCTCTGAGTGGAGTAAAAGGACAGAAGGGAACGAGGAATTGGCGTTCCCGAAATACGGAACGTTTAAGTTAGAAGCATTGAACCAGTTGAAAGCAGTAATGCTCGCGACGAGACCTTTACCCAGACCAACACAGTTTGAAGCCCTTAATGCATGGTTTAGGGCGGCGTACGACCGGAGCTTGAACAGGCGCCAGGAAAGAGTAAAAAGATCGGTAAGAGCAGTGCAGGATGCTAAATGGGATGAAGAAGCAAAAAGGTGGAGGATACAGAGAATCGAAGTAGATAAACTGTACCCAGTAATAGAAGTCACAGGAGAGAAGAAACCACTGGTGGAGGACGAGGAGAGTGACACAGAGGACAGCCTGATAAATAGGTTATTGCTGGATAGACCCCCTCCGTACAATAGAGAGATGGAAGGTCCCGAGCTCCGAAAGGGGGGCGGGACTGGTACAGGAGAAAATAGACCACCTCCTATAATAGAAAAAGGATGCGCCAACAGTGAAGAAATACCTCAGCCTAGTCCAGTACAGACAGTGGTCGGAAGGTTTGTGGTACAAAAAGTGCCAGAAACAGAGCGTGCTAAGTCCTACCAACTGCCGGACGCTCTCCAAGTACTTGTTACTATAGGTCCTGTAGTATCGATTTACAACCCAGAGAGAGCACGAGAGGAGGAACAGGTGCGATTAGACAGGGAGAGAGCAGAAATGGAGAATAGGAACAACACGATTAATTCCCAAAGGCAGTTGTCAGGTCCAAGAGATTGGAGCACTCCGTTAAATCAAGCAGGGGATCCCATAATAGATCAAGAGGGTCAGAGAGGGCTGACGGATCTAAGGGGACCAAGACCGAAATCCTTTAAAGAGTTAAGGGAGTATTTGAAGGAATGGGATGCTGCCGTAGAGATACAGAATAACAAGATGGGAGCGGAAGCCGAATGGGGAAGCCAAGACAGCAGAACCTTGTCTCACTGCGGGGAAGGCGAAAGCGGTCCAGAGTGGGACGGGAAGAGTCAGGAAGGTAAAGGAGATACCCGCCATACCAGTGGTGGAAGCAGACGAGTGCAGGGAGATAGGAGTACAGGATGTGGAGGGGTGCCGCGCCCCATTCACAGCGAGGGAGATCGAAGAACGCAGGAGTACAGGGATAGCTTTAAGTGTACTCACCATGCACCTGGCGACAGTAGGCCGCACTGGAGTCGCGGGAGTTTGGAGAGCCACGAGGTGTCTCGCCATGTGTCCAGCGATCACGGACAGCAACGGGATCGCGGGAACAGTTGTGAAGGATCTTATCACGTGCTGAGCGACACCAGACAGCAAGGGAACTGTGACAACATGGGAAATGGTGAAGGGCCCTACCATGTGTCTAGGGAAATCAAACAGAATAGACAGTACGAGACGGTGGGAAATAGAGCATTGTTTCACCACACGCCAAGGGAAGATGGAAAGGCATGGGACCTAGAAAGATGGGAACATGGGAAGACTCCCCATAACTCACCTGAGCCTAGACGTAGGACTCGGAGCTGGGACGGGAGAGAGGTCAATGGACCCTTTAGGAATGATGCATTGAGAGCTGACATAAAAGCAAGGAGACTTGATGTGACCAGTTTAAAATCAGATCTAGATGAAATCATAGATGGTACGTTGCCTTTGGAGAGGATTGACATGTACGAGCAAGATGAGGTACTGTTTATAGCAAAGGATATTACCCGAAAGGCGAGAGCAGTACATGAGAAGTTATCTGAATTAGCAGACAAGTACATGGTAGACTTGTCGAGAACAAAGGCATTACAGGGGAACCATAGGTTGCATTATTCAGATCAGGACCTTGAAGAGAGGAGAACAATAGGATTAAAAACACATTTCAGAGAACTGATAACAGGGATAAGGACATGGAGAGAGCTGGATAAGTGGTAAGAAAGATGGCCCAAGAAAGGGACTGTCAGGCGGAGCACCATTGGTATGTCCCCTGAGGGAGGGCTACAGAGGATGGAAGCATACCCTTTGCGAGAAATCGCGAATGGGAGCTATGTGCACGTACCCTGGAGTAGGGGAGACTTAGCAGCATTTACCAATTCTTTTCCTAAACTGAGGGAGAATCCAGTGGAGTGGTACAAGCAGGTAGAAAGGTTCGTAAAGATCTCTAAGGTGCTGTGGGTCGACCTGAACACCCTGTTTGACATCGTAGTACCAGGGGACTTGTGGACGGCATGTAAGGTTAGTGTCGAATGGCCCACGTCTGAACCGGAGAGGGATACTCATACGAACGGACCATCTCCAAAAGTTATGGAAAAGTACGAAAGGGTAATGACATGGCTGAAAGAGAAAGTGCCATTGCAGGATATAGATTGGGTCAAAATAGATCGGACCAGGCAGCAACCTAAAGAGACAGTTCATGAACATTATGAGAGATTGCTGAAAGCGTTCAAACAGTACAGCGGATTAGATGTAATGGATCCAAAAGACATAGGACAGTTTGTTTCGAAATTTGTCTTGGGATTGAGACCTGATATTTGCTTGATGATTCAGCAACATTTGATTTGTTGGCAAAACAAATCATTAGATGAAATTTTGAGATATGCAAGGTATTGCAGTGATGAGATAGATTCCAAAGCAAAGAAGCTTAAGGAGAAGCTGATGTTGGTACAGATGCAGACAGCCGGAAAGGGTGGACAGCAGCAACAGGGAACAGGGACCATGGGTAGGAGACAAAATAACCAGAATAAAGGCAGCGAGGAAAATTCAAATTTGAGACCTAGGTTAGACATTGCGACATTGAAAAAGACGACTAGATGTCACCAGTGTAACGAGGTGGGGCATTGGAAACGCGAGTGTCCCTATAATAATGAGATTGGAGAACTAGGACCTTAGGAAGAGGATCAGAGCAGTCTGGTAAAGGGGACAGCGATGCAAAATGGAAAGGTGGTCAAAGGGGGGACCCCGGCTCCTCGAGCCCAGTTCCCTCAACCACCCAGAATAGCGACAGGAGGAAAAACCTATAGACAAATGCCACTTTTTGTAGGAGGAGAGGAATGCTATTACGTTGATCCATTAACTGGACGGCGTGTGAGTAACATGGAGGACTGTACCCTTGGGGCACTTCTGGAGGTGGACCAAAGAGGACCGTATGTAGAGGCTGAAGTTGCAGGGTGTCCTACGACCTTCCTGGTAGACACAGGAGCCACTCGATCTACTATAAGATCAGCAGTAGTCCCGGATTTGCCCATGTCAGGGGAAACCATTCAAGTGGTAGGAGTCGCAAACAGAAGAATAACCAGTCCTTTGACGGAGCCAGTATCAGTGAAAATAGGGAAATACCGAGATGAGCATCAGTTTGTGGTCTGTGACTCTAGCCCTGTGTGTCTGTTGGGAAGAGACTTGTTATGCAAACTAAATTGTACTATATATTGCACACCTCAAGGAGTGGAAGTGCAGACTAACGATGCTGATGCCGAATTTAAGGTAGCAAACTCACAGGTATGCGTGGAGCTATATCCTACCTAGACGGTGGAGGAGCTTCCATGGGACTTGAGAGGTACGGTGTCATCTGAGGTATGGGATTTCACTGGGGAAGAGATAGGACTGATCAAAGGAGTAGAACCAGTGAAAATCATGGTAAAGCCAAATGTCGAATACCCAAGAACGCCACAATACAAATTGACCCCGGAGACGATTGCAGGGATAAAACCTGTGATTGAATCAATGATTAAGCAGGGAATACTGAAAGAATCGTGGGTAGTCCATGTAACTCCCCGATTATGGGTTTGCAGAAACCTAGTGGGAAATTCAGAATAGTGCAGGACCTTCGAAAGATTAATAACATAGTTGTTTCATGTTGCCCAGTGGTACCGAATCCATCAGTGATATTGTTTCAGATACCATTCCAAGCCGAGTGGTTCACAGTGATAGACCTTTGCCAGGCCTTCTTTTCGATCCCATTGGATGAGGAGAGCCAATTTCTTTTCGCTTTTAAAATAGAAAATCGCGTATTAACATGGTGTCGTATCCCACAGGGGTATACAGAAAGCCCATCGATTTTTAACCAGCTGCTGAAGAAAAATCTCGAAAGTCTAGTACTGCCACGGAACTCGGTTCTAGTCCAGTACATAGACGTCCTACTTGTTGCGTCAGAAACTGAGGAAGATTGCAAAATAGACACCATCACCTTACTGAATCACTTAGCTGAGAACGGGCACAAGGTGTCCCCGAGCAAGTTACAGTACTGCTTGACAGAAGTGCAGTACTTGGGTCACCGAATTGAAAAAGGGAAGCGGAAGGTGTCACCAGACAGGATAGAGGCGATCATGAAAATGAATCCGCCCACGACACAGAGAGAAGTCAGGATGTTTTTAGGAATGGTTGGGTATTGCCGACAGTGGATAGCTAACTTTTCACTGAAAGCAAAACCGTTACAAAAACTGACGCACAAGGAGGTGAGTGATCCGGTACCATGGGACAAGCATTGTTTGATGGCATTCTTGCAGTTGAGGGAGGACTTATGTCGTGCCCCTGCTCTAGGAATGCCGGATTACGAAAAACCATTCTTACTGTACTGCTGTGAAAGAGAAGGTTGTGCTTTGTCAGTTTTGGTCCAAATCCATGGAAATGCCCGTAGACCAGTTGCATACTTCTCGGCTACATTAGACCCAGTAGCCGCAGCGTTGCCCGGATGTCTCAAATCCGTTGCTGCAACGGGTGTCAGCATTGAGAGGTGCGAGAACATTGTTAAGGGACACCAGTTAGTGGTGTATGTACCGCATTCTGTTGAACTGTTAATGACCAGGACCAAGACACAGCATCTGACAAATAGCAGGCTCACGCGCTATGAGCAAGTCATTCTTGCTGCAGAGAACGTGACCCTTAAGAGATGCTCTGTTTTGAATCCTGCCACTTTGATGCCACTTCCAAATGATATAGAAGATGATGGATATGAAGATCACGATTTTCTTGATGTGACTGAACTATGCACCAAACCAAGACCAGATATCGTGGATGAGCCATTGACTGACCCCGATGAAATTTTCTTTGTTGATGGCTCATGTGTAAGGGACGATGTTGGTCAATTGAGAGCAGCTTATGCTGTTTGTACCATTACTGGAGTTGTGGAAGCCGCTTGCCTGGAAGGAGTACACTCCGCTCAGGTAGCTGAAATAATTGCATTGACACGTGCCTGCTTGGCAGGTAACAAAATTCGAGTCACCATTTACACCGATAGCCAATATGGTTTCTGGGTAGTTCACGACTACGGGCAATTGTGGTCTCAAAGAGGTTACATGACCTCTTCAGGCTCACCAATCCGAAATGGGGAATTTGTACGTTTATTGTTGGAAGCATTACAAGGTCCGGCAGCAATTGCCGTTGTTAAATGTACAGCGCACACCAAAAACACTGATTTTGTGTCACAAGGTAATAGGTATGCCGATGAAGTTGCACGCTACTGTGCAGAGCAAGGATATTCCTTCACAGAGGTGGAAGTGAGTGGGATACAGGAAAGGACAGAATTAACTATGGTATTAGAAAATGTAGACACCTGGGATGAGCTAAAAGGCATGCAAGAGAACGCACCAGACATTGAGAGACAGACATGGGAAGCTGCAGGTTGTGTGAAGAGTGAAATGGGTTTTTGGGTTTCCGCAGATGGGAGAGCAGTGCTGCCAAATGAATTAGTTAGTCCAATGGCAAGGAGAATACACAGTCCAGCACACCTAGGTAGAGAAGCTATGTTGCGGGTATTCAGACAAACGTGGTATAACCCTAAGTTTAGAGTGGCCGCAGAAGCAGTGTGCCAACGATGCATCACCTGTCAACATTTGAACATAGGGAAAAGAACACCAGTTACACTGAGTCACATTGGAAGGTCCGGTGGCCCTTTCAATAGGATGCAGTTGGATTTCATTGAGATGCCTAGATGCAACCGCCTTCGATACGTTTTGGTGGTTGTCTGCATATTTTCCAGATGGGTCGAAGCTTACCCTACACGCAGGTGTGACACACTCACAGTAGCAAAGTTATTGCTTAGGGAGTTAATACCGCGTTTCGGGGTACCGACCTCTTTGGAATTAGATAGGGGAACACATTTCAATAGCGAAATTGTGAAAATGCTTTGCTCAGCTCTGGATATAGACCAGAAGTTGCACTGTAGCTATCGACCAGAAGCCTCGGGAATTGTGGAACAGATCAATGGCACAATAAAATCCCGGATTGCTAAAGTTTGTTCATCAACATCCTTGAGTTGGCCTGATGCCTTGCCACTAGTCCTGATGAGCATACGTAGTACACCAGACAGAAGGACAGGACTCTCCCCGCACGAAGTACTAATGGGGAGGGCAATGAGACTGACATCAGTTCCTACTGCCGCACTGTTAAATATGATTTAGAAAAGGGGGTGGTGATGAACAGAGTGTCTGAGTTAAACAGACCACTCTTACCCAGTCCAAAGATCAGGGCCCGATCCATCACCGTTATTTATCTCACTGCCCCATCCCAGCTCAGACCCTGGCTATATGCAAATCAGTCTGTCCCTGGCCCAGTGCATCATGGGAACAGGGCAGACTAAACTACCAAGCCAATTCTTCACCAGAAAGGAGACAAGCTACCGGGGACCGGTTTCTGGCATTTCAGCCTTCTTCGGCCCGGCTTGCTTGAATCCTGATGGAGCAGTGAGAAAGGGACTCATGTCTGAGTATACCCTGCCACACCTATAGTGGCCAAAAACGATTTAGAAAAGGGGGTGGTGATGAACAGAGTGTCTGAGTTAAACAGACCACTCTTACCCAGTCCAAAGATCAGGGCCCGATCCATCACCGTTATTTATCTCACTGCCCCATCCCAGCTCAGAACCTGGCTATATGCAAATCAGTCTGTCCCTGGCCCAGTGCATCATGGGAACAGGGCAGACTAAACTACCAAGCCAATTCTTCACCAGAAAGGAGACAAGCTACCGGGGACCGGTTTCTGGCATTTCAGCCTTCTTCGGCCCGGCTTGCTTGAATCCTGATGGAGCAGTGAGAAAGGGACTCATGTCTGAGTATACCCTGCCACACCTATAGTGGCCAAAAACGATTTAGAAAAGGGGGTGGTCCCCGGGAGCTTGTTTCCTTCCCAGTGTAAGAATTGGCTTTTGTAGTTTGGTTTGCCCTGTTCCCATCATGCACTGGGACAGGAACAGACTAATTTGCATACAGCCAGGTTCTGAAACTGGGATGGTGCAGTGAGCTAAAAAACGGTGTTGGATCTAGCCCTGATCTCTTGACTGGGTGAGAGCTTTCTGCTTAATTCAGAGACTCTGTCCCTCACCACCCCTTGTTGTAAATAGCACTGTTAAATATCACAGATGATCTGATCCTGGACTATTGTAAGGGACTATCTGACGCCATTCATTCTGTGTCTCTTCAGGTGCAGGCTGCGGAAATTCCATCGCCTCAAGACTTGTGCCACGACCTGTGCCCTGGGGATTGGGTCGTGGTGAAGAAGCACGTCAGGAAGAATTGCTTAGACGTGCGCTGGCGTGGACCCTACCAGGTCATACTGGTAACAAACACTGTAGTCAAGTGTGGAGGTCTGCCCAATTGGATACACGCCTCGCACACTCGGAGAGTTCCAGCACCCCTGGAAGAAACAGCTCCTCTCTCAGACGAGAATCCAGCCGAGGACGGAGAAGCCACAGAGGGGACCAGCCAAGCTGTGGGGGTGCCAGAGGAAGCTGGGAGTGTGTCTGACCAGGCCGAAGACGGACAGTACACCAGCGAAACTGACGTCGCCACAGAAGGAGAAAATAGCTGTGAATACGAAACAGACACTGATCAAGCTGTAAGTGATCAAGAGTCAAGTGCAAGGACAAGGAGCAGGAGGGAAAGGCGTGGAGAAGCTAGCTGGCCGGAGAGAAGGAGGAGGCCAAGCCAAAGATCAGCTTCAGAGAGTACCCTCGCTTCGATATCCGAAGACTCAGACTTGAACGAAGGTGCATCGGACTCAGAAGCAGAGAGTCTAAGAAGGTCAAGGAGGGTGTGTGTGCCCTGCAGAAGATACGCTACTCCTGAGTGGACCTACCTGGCAGCAGATGTCTTGGGCACAGAGATCCGGGAGGGTGACGGAAGTGAAGGTGATCAGCCTTGAACCAATCATAACGGTGGAAGTAAGGCTGTTGGCACCTGGAGTCGAGACTGAAGGGTTGCTAACATTCACTCTCCCCATCCCTCCGTATTTGAGCAGGATTAAAGACCTGGTACTGAACAGATTGGAATTTCCGACTTTGGGTCATCCAGGACCAGAACACGAGGAAACCATCCTTCGTTTAGAATTGTTGGAATATGCTATTAGAGCCGCTGGAACACGAATCATCGTAGATACCTAAAGACTTTGTAAATAAGCCAGAGAGAGAAGATAACCTAGCGCCTAGTGGAAGAAGAGAAAACTTAGGGACGTTTCATCTAGTTAACAGAGAAGGGCTAGGGTTGTCTGTTGCTGAAAAATAAGAGACTATGTTTGCAAAAGGGGTTTATCAGCTTCCAAGTAAGAAACTGACTGAGTAAGCAAAGAGAACTGATTGAAGAGATAAACGAAAAGAGACATTCCAGAAGAAACAATACTATTTGAGAACATGGAGGCCGGTAACCCGAACCGCAAGGCAAAATGCATAGTAGGCACACTATTAGCGGGAGTGATTCTTCTTATAGTTATAGTAGTTAACGTATCATACATAGTGGGACATGCTGTGGTAAATATAATTTACCGTACAAGTTTTTCCATATAATTACTGACAAGTAAAAGAATAGCTCAATCAAATGAGAGTCAGAGTCCGTGGTGTCTGAGTCACACGGGCTTTAATCGGGATGGCTCGAGCCATGGAAATCAATTCCATCAATACAAGGGTTCGGGGAATATGCAATGATGGTAAAAAGATGTTTACGATTTATTAACAGTACATGACATATATAGTAGAACTGTACAATGGCGATGGATACAGTAGGCGTGACAAGTGAAAAGAATATGATAAGAACACATGTGCGTAGCAAAAGGGCGTGTACAAGGGTGTGCACGGAGGTGTGTGCTGGAAACGTCACAGAAAAGTGTCATAAGTGGGTGGGTGCACAGAGGATTCTGCAGAGTCGGCAGAAACCTATGACCTGGGTGCGCGCGCAATTAGTATGACGTGGGACTAAGGAAAACTGGGGGCTTTGACTTTAGCACTAGTAGGGGAGACAGAAGTCTAGCATGTCAGATCGACCTGTTCCTACAACATGTCTGATATCTTGTATTTGGGGGATGTTTAATCTG
This sequence comes from Lissotriton vulgaris, assembly GCF_964263255.1. NCBI lineage: Eukaryota > Metazoa > Chordata > Amphibia > Caudata > Salamandridae > Lissotriton > Lissotriton vulgaris. The sequence continues at coordinate 182,985 of NW_028245796.1, read as the reverse complement.
AAGTAAAAGGTCTCTCGGGCAGAGGCTATTCTATACTAAATGCACAGGTGTCTAAGTGCAATGCGCGGGGCCATGGGCCTACCATGGTAACAGGAGCAATGAATTACATGAATGAATTACATGAAGGAGACGGGAAGGCTTGGCCCTTTGCTCTGCAGCCTGAGCCGGGAAGCTGTTTACCTATTTCATTAGACTGGAATGTGTTTTCGAGGAGGCTGGCTGATAACTTGAAGGCAAAATACTGTTTTGGCAGGCAGGCCAGGCCGAGCCGGCACCGCTTCGCTTGGCAGGAAGTAAGGCAGAGGTCAGGGATGCTACTCCATGCTGCAGCTTTCAGAGGCAGAGACAGAAGTGGTTCGAGGGCAGAAATCAGGGCCTAGCTCTGCAGAGCCAGGAAAAACGTGAAAGTGCACCATGTAAAGACGTTGGCATGGCATGGTTAGGAACTGAATTATCAATGCATTCATGGTGGATCTGATAGAGAACATGTTGACATTGGACGCAAATGTATTTGCGTCTTCAGATTCGGTTGCGGAGGGAAGTTACATGCACTTTAAACTCGTACATGGAGACGTTGGGGTACACGTTAGGGGACATATCTGACCATAAAAATTTCAATTACCTCATTCCCTCCTTGTCCCCTACGGACCCTTCAGGATATATCTATTTTCATGAGATCATCTATTTGTTCATATAACATCATCTGTTCTTCTTTCTTTATTCGGGAATGGGAACGTGGACTTGGGTGGGGAATACAAGCTGTGGCGCACAAGCCGCAAATCGCTGGCCCACATTGAAGACATAGACAACAACTGAATACTATGGCCAATATAATCCCCAGGAATGACAGTAGCTTCCATCCCCAGGCTGTTATTACACTCCAGAACCAACTGGACCAAGTCCAGGAGCCTGGGTTCTGATGTATCTGATGGGCAATTTCGTGAAGTCTGGTGACGGCCTTATAGACTGATGGCGCGTTATTAGGAATAAACACGCAACAACTGGATCCGATGACTCTACAAGCTCCGCCCCTATCGGCCAGGATGACGTCAAGGACAAGGCGGTTCTGAAGAACAACAAGTCTCATAGCAGACTGCTCTTCTGTTAAGTTGCCCAAAGCGGAAGTAGTCTCATTCACTACTGCTTCGAGGATTCTGGTTAATTTGCGTATCAGTTTACTATTTGAGACAGTGCCTAAATAAGGAAAGAATCCTTTATTGAAATCTGTATATTGTTCCCATGTAGTTTCAGTCTGATCAACGATTGGGAGACCTCTCTTGTGTCTAACGAGATCGAGGCGGGAATTTCTGTGATAATCAGATGGGGCTAGAAAAACTGGTGGCAATAGGAATGCAATAAAACAAGTACCATCCCAATCTAGAGGTAACCGTACATAAGCTGTATGACCACAAATGAAATAGGAATGTCTGGAAGCTTTGAATGTAGACTTGCCTTCATCACTGAATTCGACCACAGTAGTACAGTCACTATGGCCTAGATGTACTGAACCATTCTTTCTGACGCATAATACACCTTTTGCTGGTAAAACTGATATAGATGGCAAGTCTGGACTAGTTTCTGACTGAACATTTAGAATCATGAGGTTAAGTGTAAAATTACCTAATCCATACACTTCATTTTCTAGATCGGTCCCTGTCATTTGTGGAAGACCTCCTTCGTCTGGGAAACATGCTTTGTTCATGACTGTGTTCAGGTTTCCCCATATCCATTTGCCTTGGGAAACTCTGGATTCAGTGTCTAAAGAGGATATTAAACTAAACCATGCACCACAGGAACCATTATGTGTAAACGGGTAAGGAAAGAGGGGCAGAGCTCCCTTGTAGTTCTGATAGGGAGGGAGTCGGCCACATATCCAACAATTAGTAGCATTGTTGATCTGGTGAGAATGGTGTAACATACGAATGAATGTATTGTTGCGCAGCGCAAGTCGATAAGACAATTCATGAGGGGGTAGTTCACTGAACGTGTGCTCTACAGTGATATTAGAAAGAGGATGTGCAATGGGAAAGTACATATATAACATCCAACTGATGCAGATTAACGTAAGACTCAGGAAAAACATAATAAGTAACGTGCAGATACAACGGCTTCGGAGATTTTTACAATAATTTCTTTTCTTGATCTCCTGTCTATCTCTCTCTCTATTGGGGTCTATCTTATACATGTCAAGAAACTGTCTAACCGCTTCACCCAGGAGGGGACTTAAACAATTAAACTGTCTGACTTACTAGACCTCAATTTCAATCGGTACTCCTGCTGAGGGGTTTTCTCTACCAGAGGGAGTTTAGTATCAGTGTCTGGAATGCGGTAGGGCTGGGAATCAGTCTTTGGCGGAAGTCCATAAAATTTTTTCACATGGCTCGAGTGGAGCCAGCCTTTTCTTCCTTCTAATTTCACCGCAGTCCTTGTAGTCAACAAGACGATCTTCGGCTCTTTCCAACGGGGCTCCAGAGGGCTTGACCGATCAAAATTGCGGACTACGACGACATCTCCTGGGACCAGCTCATGCGGTTTCACCTCGGTGTTGTCTGAAAAGGCTGCCGCGACCTGTGAACGACAGGATAGTAGTGCAGACATCAAGGAAGCAAGGTAATCTGTCAGCATAGTACTGTCAACATCGGTTATTTTACGTGGCATAGGCGTCCCCCACATATTAGGAGGCCTACCAAAGACCACCTCATACGGGGATAGCCCTGTCCTAGAATGAGCTACCATTCGCATATAAAAGAGGGCAACTGGTAAGGCTACTATCCAATCTACGCCTTTCTCTTTACACACTTTGGCAAGACGGGATTTCAGAGTCTGATTGTGTCTCTCCACGAGACCTGCTGCCTCGGGATGTCGGACACAGTGGAACTTCCATTGATAACCTAACAGAAGTGAAACCTGCTTCATGAGTTCGGACGAGAATGGCTGACCATTATCTGAATACACGACACGGGGCAAACCGTACCGTGGGAAGAATTCACGAACCAACTGCTTGGCAGTGGTCGGGGCAGTGTAATCTGGGACGGGATATGCTTCTGTCCATCGGGATAGGGCACATACAACTACGAGGACATACTTCAACCCTCTGCATCTGTCCATCTGGATATAATCCATCTGGAGGACTTCAAAAGGATGGTCGGGAGGATGGAATCCACCTCGTTCCACGGGAATACCTTTTCCTGGATTGAACTGACAACAGATCATGCAGGTACGCACTTTCTGTTTTGCTGCTGCTCGTAAATGTTTGTTAAACCAGATGTTCTGTAAACTATCTAACATGGCTTTCTCTCCCAAATGTGCTGGACTGTGTGTAGTGTTGATAATAACTTGAACCATAGAGTCGGGGAGAAACCATGTGGTCCTTCCCTTCGTCATCCATCCCTGTTCAGTCTGGACCCCTCCTTGTTCAGTCCATTTCTTTATTTCATCTGGAGTAGCATGTGTCTGTATGTCAATGACATCTTGTGTGGGGTCCCTAACTGTCATGCAATGTGTCAGTGAAGATACGTCAGTCTTTGTCATATCAGTCGTATGAGTATGAGTCTGGGCTGTATGTTTCGCTGTTCGATCTGCCAGGCCGTTACCCTGGGAAATAGTGTCTGTGACTTTTGTATGTGCTTTGCACTTCATGATGGCTATGGCTGTAGGCAAATGTATTGCTTCCAACAGAGCTTGAATGAGGGGACCATGCTGGATTTTGGCTCCGTGAGAGGTCAGAAAACCCCTCTCTTGCCAGAGGACACCGAAGTCGTGTACGACTCCAAATGCATAGCGTGAATCTGTGTATATGTTTACTTTAAGGTTCTTGGCTCGTATACAGGCTTGGGTCAGAGAAATGAGCTCTGCTGCTTGAGCTGACAGGGTGTCAATGCGATGTGTTTCTAAGATGTCAGTTTCAGTGGTCACTGCATATGCGGCCACTAGCTTTCCTGTACTTGTTCTCATACATGAACCATCCACATAAAGTGTCAGATCTGGATCGGGTAATGCAACATCTGTCAAGTCTTGTCTGGGCTTCGTGATTGTGTTAATGACATCCACGCAGTCATGTGGAGTAGGATCTGTTGTGCTCGATGGTAAAAGTGTAGCAGGATTTAGTGTATTGCAGCGTCTGATTTCTATGTGCGGTTGGAATAATGTCAATTCATAACCTGTCAGTCGTGCTATGGTTAAGTGCTGGGTCTGTGTTCTGTTTAGGAGAACTTCCACAGAGTGTGGAACCTGTACTGTCAATTGATGTCCCAATACAATGGAATCACTTTGTCTGATTGCTAGAGCTGTTGCTGCAACTGATTTTAAGCACGCAGGCAAGGCCTGGGCTACTGGATCCAATGTACTCGAAAAATAAGCACACGGTCTGTGTTTGTCTGCTTGAACCTGAGTGAGAACCGATAACGCTGTGCCATCGCGTTCTGTGACAAAAAGTGTGAAAGGTTTGCTGTAACATGGTGTTGCTAAAACAGGTGCTTGACATAAGGCTTTCTTTAATTCGTCAAAAGCTTGTGTATGTTCCTGAGTCCAAGGGAGAACAGACGAAGACGCTGCCTCCTGTGTTGTCAACTGTATGAGTGGTTTAGCTAGAAATGCATATTGGGGAATCCATTGTCTGCAATAAGAAGTGAGTCCAATAAAGGCTCGTACTTCCTTCTGTGTCTTGGGTTGCGGAAGATGTGCAATTAACTGAATGCGATCAGGTGTCAGCTGCCTACCCCACTTGGACAGCAAGTGCCCAAGGTACACCACTTGCTGGGCACAGAATTGTAACTTCGAAGGAGACACCTTGTGTCCCTTGTCCGCCAAGAAATACAAAACTGTCAGTGATGCATGTTCACATTCTTGTTCACTCCGGGCGGTGATCAACAGATTATCGACGTATTGGAGTAGGGCAGTGTGAGGAGGCATGTGAATACTGTCAAGTTGTCTTTTCAATGCCTGGCTGTAGATGCTGGGGCTTTCTGTGAATCCTTGAGGGGCACGTGCAAATTTGAAGCTACGGCCATTTAAACAGAATCCGAAAAGGTATTGGCTTTCCGGATCAATGGGGACACTAAAGAAGGCGTTCTTGAGATCGATTACAGTAAAGAACGTCGCCTCCGAATCAATAGCTGTTAATAAAGAAGAGATGTCTGGGACCACTGGATACTGTGGTACAATGCATTTATTCAATTCTCGCAAATCGATCACCAATCGATAAACTGGAGGTGCATTCGGATCAGTGCGTTTAAGAATCGGAATGATAGGGGAATTACAAACATTGGAGTCGGTTTCTACAACCACTCCTTGTGTAATGAGCTTGTCAATGATTTTCAGTAAAGCCACTACAGCATCAGGCGGTAACTTGTATTGTCGGATTCGGGGCAGTACAACTCCTGGCTTGAGTGTAACACGGTATGGTGTAATGTGCATACAACCTACATCAGTGGGGCCTTTTGCCCATAAATGTGCAGGAACATTCTGTAACCTGGGATCAAAATCTCTCAACACATAATGACCCTTAAAATCACGAAGGAACAGCCTTACTCCTTCCAGAGAACAACAAATTACAGCTCCTAGAGCTTTCAGCGTCTTAATACCAAGCAAGTTTTCTGGACATGATTTCGTGAGCAATAAATCGGTAGTACGGGATAATGGACCAACTGCAAGAGGAACTGGTTTCGATACTTCATTAACAATAGGCTTTCCTGAAAATCCAAGGGAAACATTCTGTGAGCCTGAGAGGGGTGCCCCTGGAACCTCGTCATGACTGATGCTAGTTCTGCTTGCCCCTGTGTCAATCAAAAACTTTCTATCCTTTCCTAATACCTGACTATGTACATAAGGACCCTCTTGATCTACAGGAACCTCAATAAGAGGCAAGCCAACCTCCCTCTCTAGGCTGTTTCATGTGTACTGCTGATAATCAGGGTAATCGGATTGTGCATACTGGTACATCTGCTGTGTGACATGTTGTGTGGCGGCAATGGGCTGGGGCTGTGGTACCGCTATGGTCTGTTGTGGAACCTGCATAGGCTGTACATTCTGCGGAATATGTTGTTGGACCTGGTCCTGTCTAGGTGGACGTGGTCTCTCTTTAGTTTTACCTGTGGCTATATTGTGTTTCAGAACTGCACAATCGTTTACATAGTGACCTGGCTGTTTACAATAGTTGCATGTCCCTTTAACAGGAGCTGCCGAATTATTGGACTGTGTCGTACCCCTTTTCTGACCATCAGCTGGAACTGACTGAGCAACTAGCACTTTCATTTTCGTGTCTTTCATACGTCTCTGTTCGTGATCATGTTCCTCCCTAATCCTGTTCTGGTGGTACTGTAACATTTGTAACATTTGGGAAGGCGTATTTGCTTGCCATGTGCTCTCGACTTTCAATACACGGTTCTTAACCTGGGGTAATGAATTCTCGACTAATTTGGTCACAAATAGGTGTGGGTATAACTCGCTACTTGTTTTCAGACCACTATTAATAATAAAACATTTCTCGAATCTAGAGTAAAAATCACTAGTGTCTTCGTCGTGTTTCTGTTTGCAGGCTGAGATTGCATCCCAGTCCTCCTTTTTAGTTGTCAACAATCTTGGCAAAACCTGTACTAATAATCCTGGTAAAGCTTTAGTTTTCTCCCCAAGACCTAGACCTGGGGTTCGGCCGGTTTCTTCGTTTTCCAATTCAGTCCAATTGATCTTTTTATCTCCCACCTCCCATTCTTTTTCTTTGAGTTTCTCGTAAATACCGGCAGGCAATAACACTTTTAATATTTTCATAATATCGGGATATGTATAATCTCCCATGAGTAACATGTCTTTTATTTCACGGTGAAACCCTGCTGGATCTTTATCATGACTAGGCACTATTTTATCATTTCCAATAATTCCATTTTAGTTATGGGCGTGTATACAAATACGCGTTCAAGTGTATCACCGGGTTTCCGGATTGGATGTACTTCTCGTAAAGGGTTCTGTCTATCTAGGTGAAAAGGATAGCTTACTGGGGGTGTTAAAAGGGGTTCAAAGACAACCAGTAACCAAAGACCCCTTTATGTTGCCCGGCGGTGTCGCCTCTATGACCCACCAATATTAATCAATGAAGAAGCAGGCGCTGGAGACTGGAAGGCAGGAAACGAGGATTTTATTCTCTCCGGAGGAGAACACATCAATTCAGACAGCAAGTATCGTCACGAGGTGCTCTAACCACATCTCTGAGGCCTGGCCTCTTATACTAGGGTTTATGACCTTTATTACACGTAACACATTCTCGCAACACTTTGATATTTGAAAGAACATCCTCGGAATCTCCCCTTCAGGCCCGTTCCCACATACATTTACAGTTGAATTCCCCACCCCGGTCACAACAGGTGATGATTGTCGCGCAGCAGGGCATTCCGCCGATTCACGGAATGCGTGGAGTTGATCGGATCTCATAGGGTGGGGGCTTTGATCGGCTCGAGGGTCTTTTGATGGGGAGGGGAAGCTTCCTACTGTACGGGGTAATAAACAGTATCCGCAGGGCCAGGTGGCGGCCTGGGAACAAGGAAGACAAACGGGGACACAGGAAAAGGGGTTTGTATCAAAGGATTTGGGACCATGAAAGGAATGAAGGGAGGTGTCGCGCTGGGAACAGGATGGGATTCTGTGGCAGAGCTGCGCTGAAGAGGGGTTTATGGTCCAAGGCATGTGAGAGCGAGGGGGTTGTCAGCGTGCGGGGGATACCGGCGAGGATAGGAGAGCGAGAGACGCGCTGGCTATCAGGGAAGGGGCAGGGAGGCCATGGTGCTTAAAATGGCTGCCGCTTACGCTCAAGGCATCTGGGAGCGGGAGTGATCAGTGCGTGGGGGTGTTGGTGAGGGTGAAGGTCCGTGTTGGGGGTCAGGGGCGCGCAGAGAGTGGTTCTGATCAGAGCAGCTAAAATGGTGGGGACACATAACAAAAGTGTGGCATCAGAAAAAGGCAAGATGGCGCAGATGATGTTCACCAAAACGTAACAATTTTCCACAGTCCTCCCTTTAACATTTCCAAGACATCTTGCTGGCCCATTTCCTATCTATATCTACTGTGGTGGTCATAAGTAAGGGGATGGAGACCTAGGCAAAGGAACTGTACATAAATATCACATTATAAATATCACAGTTGAAAATCTTGTCATCTAGTAGGCGGGTTCTTCGCTAAACTTGTTGCAGAAAAAGTCATAGTAATGCAATATCAGACTGGAATTACATAGCGGGGGTGTTGGGTACAGATCATAGATGCTTATAGTCATTTGGAATAGGAACTGGTAAGTAAGTCCTTTTTGTACTCGGTGGGAGTATAGTCAGATTCAATGGTGGTTGGGAGAGAAATGAGACATAGCTAAAAAAAAAATAATCAAGGTCTCCAGTGTCTTATGGTCGTGAACCATTATTAGCTAATTCTCAACAGTCTCTGCCGTCTTCCGTTGACACCGTTAAGCACCTGTATTACAATTCGTTCTTTCAACAGGAATGTTCATGTGGGTTGAGTCGTTGGAGGTCTGCAGGCGAGAGTACGTCTTTGCTTCGTTTCACCAGACCTCATGGAGAAATGCGTTACGGTTTTGGGGCAGGTGCATTTTCTTCCGTAACCCGGAGCACAGTTATTAGAAGACAGAAAAGGATTGTGATGAAAAAGTGCAATGGTCTTCGAGTTGTGGAGTCTGTTTGTTTCTTGAGTCTCTGTGGTGGGTACTTCCTGTTGTTTCCGTCATCTTCGAGGCGTTCAGCAGCGGGTAGAACCACATACTTCGTTCATCTTCTCTTTGGGGTGACCCTTGGTGGAGTTTAGGTCACCGTTCTGAGATTAATATAGTTCGTGGTCTACTTAGTCGGAGCTCCCTCCCTTTTGACGCAGGGAATACCCTTCTCTGGATAGCTCAGTAGGATTTGGAGGAACTTGAAAGTTCAGGTGGAAAGGTGTGTGTGTGAACAGTCCTTATGGTAGGTCGGAGGAGGAGGGGATGGAGCAGGGCCAAGTCGGGAACAGATCAGGGGGACGGAGAATTTGAGACAGACGGGTCCATAACCAGTTTCGGAGAGCGGGGACTTCTCGGCATACATCGATCATAGAGCAGGGGCCTCAGGTCAGGCCCTTCCTTTCGTTTTGTCAGAAATAATGCCTCGTCCTGCGACTCCTTACTGTTACAGTCTCGCCTTGGTCACCGTCGCTGATGGTCCACGATCTTCGGACAGGCCGCGTGCTCCCACATCCGGTCTCTTTCTCCTCCGACAGTGGTACCCTTGAATGAGTTTGAAAAGACAGTCTTTAGAGATTTTGCAGAAGAAGGTAATTACATAAATCTATTTCTCTCCCAACACCAAGCAACTGGGGTAAACATCCGCTACATTGAGATTTGCAGCCAACGTATAAACAATTGATGACGGGTTTGCTGGATTTCCTACAACTTCCCTCTGTGGCTAATTCTTTGGCGTTTTGTTGATCATTACATTCATTTGTCGTGGTACGAGGTCTGATACCCATTTATTGCATTCGTTTATTACAGTCATGTCAGTTCTTCTGGCAGAGACCTATTTCCCTAGTACAAGCCTCTGCAAGACTAGATCGGTCTTCAGGGCTTTGCATTTTATGAAAAAGTGCAACGTGCTATTCACCATAATCTGATAGGTATCTTTCTGAGGGATGAACACAGGCTAAACGATTTTTCATTATACCATTGCACCCTATCTTTCTGCTAAACATTTTATTTTCAACAGGTTTTATCGCAACAAGTTCTTGTATTTTCCGATCTGATTTTAACTTTGCACACATCATTCTAATTTCTACATAGTCTCTTACAACATGGCTATTTCATCAAAAAAACTTCGGGGTTTGCGATGACCATTTAACTTATCTGTGGGGTGAGAGGAGCCTTATGGGAGACTATTAGTAACGTAGCGTATCGGGGCAAGGGACATTCTTCGGACTCTCCTTCCGGGCAGCTGATACGAAACTGGGGGCATTCTGGGAAGACGGGGATGTCTTGATCATTTTTACTGCTTGGGGTACGGAGACAACTTGGGACGGGGAAGGTTGCATTACCATAGACATTTTTTTATCATAGAAGCCACTGACAAGTAGTTCCCTGACTGTGGGTCAAATTTAGGGAACCTTAGTCGTCTTACCTGTCCCTTTCCTTTTGGCCAATTTAATTTTCATCCATATTTAGCAGAAAAGGAGAGGTAGTAACGTGGTATCGATATAATTTCATTTAGGACAAATTTGTGCAAATACTTGTGGTATTTGGGGCCAATTAGGTGGTGCACCAGGTTCGCCAATTAGGTGCCAGTCGCTAGGAAGAGGGAAAGTGTGGAGGGGTGAAAGAGAGAGAGAGAGAGAGAGAGAGAGAGAGAGAGAGAGAGAGAGAGTAACAATAGGCCAAATAGTACACGTGTGACATGGAGAATGACCGTGTATTGTTTGGGCTATTCAGTGCATTACCCAACGTTAGGCGTTTCGGGTCTGTGTTAGGATGTAGAAAGCATGCAGTTTTGGGACGGAAGAGCATTAGGTCAGGTACAAAAAGGTCGCGCATTGAGTAGGGTGTCTTTTTGTGTCGTCTTGCAGCGTTAGTCCGTTTTCATGCATCGGGCGTGACGTGGCTCCAGATCCTTTACGGTACCCTAATCGGGACTCCAATGTAACCTGCAGAGGGAAAAAGGAGGAAAAGGGAGGGGGAACAACATCCGAGCACATCAAATGTACGGGCACGAAAGTCCTTTACTTACCACATACTCGTACTTATCTCCTCGGGATATAATCCCTAGGGTCTTGGTTTCTGAAGTCAAGGGGGCGGGCAGTGTGATAGGTGGTTCATGGGGGGGTTCGAGGGTGGCATTATGGATCGTGTGTAGGGAAACGCTAAAAAGAGGAATCAGAGGTGCCTAGCGCGAGGTACCTGGTTTTGTAGAAGTATCTGGCCATCGGGATCCTTAAATCATCCCCAAAGCTGTGATGTTCTAAGGCATATCAGTTCTTCGGTCAACCTTGTCCCTTAGTACCTTCGACCACCATACCTTTATAACATTCTATCAATCACACCGCTTTACTTTACCCATTCTCAGAAGTCGAGGTCCTTCTTCATACGTTAGTTCCTGAGCTTAGTCGCATATTTTGGAGGCAGCGTATCATACCTTTGATTCGATCATCACTCCAGGGCCGAACAACCATTTTTCAGATAACCTTAAAAAAAAGAGCAGAACGGTTGCGCACAGAAAAAAGCCCTCCCACCTATTCCCACATTTACAAAAGCATGTGATGCCTATTCATAGTTTGGAAAACCTTTATTTGCATAATCGTTCAGTACGTAAAATGTGAGAGTGCAATCATATTTTGGCCGGACATGTCGACGATGGAAGCACATACAGTAGGGGGGTTATTTTGCAGCACAAGAACATGTTAAAAAAAGGCCTAATTAATTATTTGCAAGTAACTAAAAACGTTTCATTGCGTGATGAGGGATCAGGGGCATTTCAGTTCATAAATGGAAACACAGTCAAACTCATCGTAATCGCATTTCCTAGATGTATACCGTGGGTGTGCATCACAAGCGACGTTATGTACCAGTTACAATAAATATCAAAATAAATCGTTCATTGGAATCAACATTTTTACGGGACCCCCTTTCGAATGTTCGCCAAGTGAACCCTCCTCCCTTTTTCATCAAGTGCGCAAAGGTTCGTATATATATCTTAGTACATCAAGTCTCATTAGCTAAGGAACACCACAAGGCATCCGTTAGTTCCTATTGATACCGGCGCCATTTTGGGCGAGGCCGGTTTAGTCCGGAAGTAGCATCAGGGGCAAAAATGTCTCCGACGATTGGCGGTTGGACCAGGGTCCCTTTCGGCAGTTCAAAAAAACCTGTGCTAACAGAGGGGCTGGTGGTGCGGACCGTCAATCAAGAGAGGGAGGGAGGTAGAGTCTTTCTTACCGGGTCATGTTGATGTTCAGCCGGAACTTACTCGAGTTTGTTAGCCCATAATGTTCCTGGGTGGTTCAGACTGAAGCTGGTGCAGACACGAGAGCACCGCCATCTTGCTGCTGTGCCGTGGTTATTCCATTAGTGATCAATGCAGCTGTTCCCCACCGGAAGCCTGAAGGGGCTGAGGGCTCTTGGGACTTTGGTAGAATCTTCAAAGTCGAGGGGATGTTTGTCGATGGTGGGGGCTTGCGCCCAGGCGGGCAAGTGCCCGAGTTGCAATTTTCGGACAAAGTTACTCCAGCGGCCTAGACCCGCCTTCCAGAGGGCCCAGGCGCCATTTTGAGACCCTGCAGCTGCCGCCCTTCGTCGTATCTATCAGGAGTGGAAGAAACTTCTTGTGGTGATGAAAGCGGAACATCATGCTGTTGGAGCAGGGCATTTTGGTTCGGGGCGCCAGGGTGCAGCTGTGGAGCCTTCATCTGGGGAGGTGAGGGAGGCTCATCCGTGCCGTCTCCCTCTCCCGGCGCATCCCACGCCGTCCCTTTGAATCAGGGGTGCACATGATGACCACCCTACACCCCTGATTCCGACTCTTGGGGGACCATTGTACGTCCGGTGCTGCGCAAGTATGCCCGTCGGACATTGTATGTTCTGTGCTGCGAAAATAGGCCCGTTGAACATTGTACGTCCTGTGCTACGCAAATAGATCTGTGGCCTGGCTGGAGGATTTCGGCGCCGGGCCGGGGCTGGGAAACCTCCTACCTGTGGAGGTGGGAGAGGTTCGTCCGCGTCGCCTCTCCCTCCCAGCCCACCCTGCATCAGTTCGAAGGAGGAATTCGTGATGGCCGGACCAGGAGATACGAGGGAGGGGGTCATTTGCATCCGCCCCCTCCCTACTCGTGGCCCGGGGGACGCCATCCCTGGAAGGGTAGTATGGGGAGACCATTTCATTGCCTGCTTTGAGGAGCCTCCTGTACCTTCTCGCCGGCGATCTCTTTTGGTCTATGGCTGTTGGCAGGCCCCGCCCCACACGTGCTATGTGTTTCGGGTGGGCGGGACCGTCGAACTGTTACATTTCGAGGACTTCCGGAGTGAGCGTAATATGTTTTGTATTTCTCCTATTAGTACAGTTTGCTTTAGAGAGTGTTTTACTAGTTATTCTATTTACCGTTGGTTGTGTGTTATCTTTACCGTAATTAAATCCTAAATTATATAACAGATGCTTGGCTTCCTTGAGTCCTTTCTCTAACGGGGGTTGTTTACACTGGCCTGTAATTGTTTTTTTTTTTGTTTTTCAGAGTGGGGGAGCAACAGAGAGCAATCAGTCCCAGAACTCTAACATGTCGTTAAAATTGGTCTGACGAAATCTGTGCCATCGAGCATAATCAAACGTGGTGGTTCTATCCGTCCTGTCCGTGCTAGTCTGATTGGTTTTTATCTCGCGCCTTTTCCCTTTCTGTCGGCCAGTTCTTTCTGTCGACCCTCCGCTCTTACCTATGCTCTGTAGAGTCGGGCATTGGGCTTTCCAGTGCCCGAGGCATCTACAGAAAGCACATTGGTTTTGTTTTAAATCTGTTCGTCCTGTGCATAGTGTCGGGGGATTACTTTCGGGTTGTTGTGTCCCGGGGTTGTTCTGTCGGCACATCCCTTTACACCGTTCCCTTTTCATGTCTACTCCTCGGAACTGTGCCATCACTGGCCCTTCCCTTTGCCTACTAGACGTTTGGAGGGTTGTCCGTCGTGTCTCTTCACCCTTTCTGACTTCATCGCTTTCCTTTCGTCGTGTGGCTTCTTTGCGCCACATACCGAGACTATCGAGCATAATAGGTGTTGTTTCATTCCTACGAAGGGCTATTTCTACCGTTTCTATTTTGTCAAGATCGAAGGATCCTATCAGTGGCCACTGACTTTCTCGATCCTTTTTCGTATATTTATGCCACAGCTGGCTATAGGCTATAGCGATTAATCCATGCTTCATGAACATGTCCTTATTAGGGGTGCCTTCCAGCGGAGCCGGATGGTTCATCTCTAATAAGCGGTCCGGGCTAAACAGGCTACTAACCAGTGGGGAGAAGACAGGCATGACGGATCACAATGGGGATAATAGTCAGCACTACCTATCTTATCACTGCGTGCAAAGACTAGACAGAATATTTCTATTCTACGTTGTTTGCAGGCAGTGAATACCTCATGAACCAATCTTGAGCAATCAATGTTAGGTCAAAAATAAAAAATCAATATGGTCAATGGGGAGAATAAGTAGGCTCGCAAAGGTCCGCGTCACCTACCCTTTCACTGTCTGCAAAGAGGGGACCTATTCTTCCCTGTTTGCAGACAGAGAATCTCCAGAAAACAATCTATAACAGTTAATCAATGGGGGAGGGGCAATTGTTCAGTGGGGGAGAAAGATAGGTCCGATGGATGCGTACCTATCCTTCACTGTTTATAAAGGGAGAGCCTGTTGTTTCTCCGTTTGCAGACAGTGAATCTCCAAATAAATTAACAAAAAGTAATACTAGTATTTTCTCATCAATTATCAATCACTTTCGCAATTCGTCGTGTTTACACGACCTTACCCGGACCGCATGGACAGTTTCTTGTCTTCCGAATCCAGCGCCCGATCGTCCTCTTCTCTTCGTACTCCTTGCGGCACTCCTGATGGTTCCCAGTCAGGACCGCAGATCACTCGAGAGAGGTCTGTTCGGAACCAGTGAAGTTCGGATGATCGGCTGTCAGACGAGGGTCTATCGGACAGGGTACCTTCCGATCGTTGCAGTCGTTCACTCTGTCGTCAGGACCTCTCCCACTGGATCCACGAGTCGCTGATGGGCCCCACGCTTGGGACGCCAATTGTTAAAAGGGGTTCAAAGACAACCAGTAACCAAAGACCCCTTTATGTTGCCCGGCGGTGTCGCCTCTATGACCCACCAATATTAATCAATGAAGAAGCAGGCGCTGGAGACTGGAAGGCAGGAAACGAGGATTTTATTCTCTCCGGAGGAGAACACATCAATTCAGACAGCAAGTATCGTCACGAGGTGCTCTAACCACATCTCTGAGGCCTGGCCTCTTATACTAGGGTTTATGACCTTTATTACACGTAACACATTCTCGCAACACTTTGATATTTGAAAGAACATCCTCGGAATCTCCCCTTCAGGCCCGTTCCCACATACATTTACAGTTGAATTCCCCACCCCGGTCACAACAGGTGATGATTGTCGCGCAGCAGGGCATTCCGCCGATTCACGGAATGCGTGGAGTTGATCGGATCTCATAGGGTGGGGGCTTTGATCGGCTCGAGGGTCTTTTGATGGGGAGGGGAAGCTTCCTACTGTACGGGGTAATAAACAGTATCCGCAGGGCCAGGTGGCGGCCTGGGAACAAGGAAGACAAACGGGGACACAGGAAAAGGGGTTTGTATCAAAGGATTTGGGACCATGAAAGGAATGAAGGGAGGTGTCGCGCTGGGAACAGGATGGGATTCTGTGGCAGAGCTGCGCTGAAGAGGGGTTTATGGTCCAAGGCATGTGAGAGCGAGGGGGTTGTCAGCGTGCGGGGGATACCTGCGAGGATAGGAGAGCGAGAGACGCGCTGGCTATCAGGGAAGGGGCAGGGAGGCCATGGTGCTTAAAATGGCTGCCGCTTACGCTCAAGGCATCTGGGAGCGGGAGTGATCAGTGCGTGGGGGTGTTGGTGAGGGTGAAGGTCCGTGTTGGGGGTCAGGGGCGCGCAGAGAGTGGTTCTGATCAGAGCAGCTAAAATGGTGGGGACACATGACAAAAGTGTGGCATCAGAAAAAGGCAAGATGGCGCAGATGATGTTCACCAAAACGTAACAATTTTCCACAGGGGTGGAACCGGAACGAAATGTGGAGTCAAGAACGTTCTGTATTTATGACGTTGTTCGAGAATCACATTAATCAAATCAGTACCCAGGCCTCTCCACCTGTTCAGGAGTAATTCGTCTAATACATTGTATAGGGGACCTGGATCAGAATGCTGACTTTCATAGAGCATGATAATATGCTGGATCATGTATATACCAACTAAACGTTGTTCAGTCGGAGTAAGACTCAAAAATGTTTGCGCTACTGAATCGTCTCTATACATGCTGTCATTATCGGCCCACTGTACTGCGGACCGGGCTAGTTCTTGTTCACGCATTGTACTAAGTTCATTGTAACCTATTCTATCTTTCAGGATTTTATCAGTGGCTTGGAATAACTGTTCAAGAGAACATTTTTCTGGTATTGGGGGAAGAAAACGTCTTTTATTTTCTAGGCGTATTGGTCTGTCAAAAAGTCTATCAGAAGGGTACTGTTTAGGGAGTTTCGCCCTACCTACGTAAGCTATTGTGTCTTGAGTCGCTGCTGGGTTCTCTGGTTCTTCCTACTCTGAGGAGTCCCTTTCGTCCCCTGTTTCGGTTGTCCTGTCGGCTTTGCGTCGGACATGTATGGCCACTATTTCTTTACGGATCTTTCTGGACATGGCATCTATACATTTCTCTTTGTCATGCTTACAATCTGCAATATTCTGACTCCATTTTGTCAATCCCTCCATTTCTTTTTGAGAATAACCTGGCTGATCTTGTTCCCTTATCAAACAATTAATCAAAAATCGCAATATTAACCCTTGAGTCTCGACTTTCTGGTATGCCATGGCTTCACGAACACATTCTGGACCCTCCCCCGATCGAATAAAGTGATATATTTTGTCTAGATGTTCGGGCATTTCTGGTAATGTCATCAAATAATCTGTAACACGTCTTAAACGTAACGATGCTAACAACAGGTCCCCTTGCTTGCCAGGGACAGGATCGTATCTACAATCTCCAATTATTTGTTTGAGCTTTTCAGCTGGGCTTGCTTTAGGTGTACGCTGCATTGCTAATTCTCTCATTGTTAATCGATGTAATTGTGGCGGAGTGTGGGGAAGGCCACCTGTGGCACCTCCTGAAACGGAAGCATGAGCATAACCTGACTGTGGGGCGGGCATATGTAATGGGATTGAACCCTGAGTTGCATCTGTCGAAAAAGGATTAGTAGGGGGAACTGTAGTAGGAAGGCCAGTAGGGGAAGTGGCAACATGTGCGGGAAATCGGTGACGTGGAGGGGTCGTGGCTTGATTGGCCGGTGCAGGGTGCTGAGCATTGTTATCAGGGGGTACGGGTAGTACGGGCACATTAGTATAAGCTGGAGCTACATCATCCAAATAGGAAGAAAGGAATATGTCTGCTGCGGTCTGTTTGTGACGGATTTTAGTCGGAACTAATGGTGGTGGCAGATCACTTGGAATATCCGGGGTCGCCCTGGGCAGGCCCTCGGCCAGAACCGGATACAGTCCTGTAATAAGGGCATTTCTCTGTCGGTCTTGTTGTTCTATTCTGACTCGTTCTCCTTCTTCTAGTAGTTCCTTTTCTCTAGCTTTTTCGGAATCCTCTCTACTCTTTTCTGCTTTCCTGAGTTCTTTCTCTGTCCGTCTATGCGATTCTTTGCGCCACAGTTCTATGGCATCTTTCTGTGATTGTCTGGCTTTCTTTTTCCATAACGCTTCTTCTACTCTCATGATGCACTCGGCATCCCATGTCCCTGTAACGGGCCATCTCTGATTCTCTTCCAAGTCCTTCGTATAGTCCACCCATAAGTCTAAGTACAGTATGGCATCTAAGCCATGCTTGTGGTACATAAAATGACCTGGAGTGTCCCTAGGTGGGACGGGAACTGCTTCTTCGAGTATCCCTTTCCTAGTTCCTATCTGTCGTAACTTTGAGAATAGCGGCATGGTTACCGTACTCTGGACGTGAACACAATAAACACAGTAATGAAATGCAAACAATCACTCATACCACGACATTAAACACATGAAACATTTCGAACAGATACTGTCTAAGACACAGAATACTGAAACACTGAACCACTGTATTACTAGATGTACTGCTAAACAGTACAGATGCACTGCTAAAACAGTACAGACCGTACAAGTTTTTCCATATAATTACTGACAAGTAAAAGAATAGCTCAATCAAATGAGAGTCAGAGTCCGTGGTGTCTGAGTCATACGGGCTTTAATCGGGATGGCTCGAGCCATGGAAATCAATTCCATCAATACAAGGGTTCGGGGAATATGCAATGATGGCAAAAAGATGTTTACGATTTATTAACAGTACATGACATATATAGTAAAACTGTACAATGGCGATGGATACAGTAGGCGTGACAAGTGAAAAGAATATGATAAGAACACATGTGCGTAGCAAAAGGGCGTGTACAAGGGTGTGCACGGAGGTGTGTGCTGGAAACGTCACAGAAAAGTGTCATAAGTGGGTGGGTGCACAGAGGATTCTGCAGAGTCGGCAGAAACCTATGACCTGGGTGCGCGCGCAATTAGTATGACGTGGGACTAAGGAAAACTGGGGGCTTTGACTTTAGCACTAGTAGGGGAGACAGAAGTCTAGCATGTCAGATCGACCTGTTCCTACAACATGTCTGATATCTTGTATTTGGGGGATGTTTAATCTGAAGTAAAAGGTCTCTCGGGCAGAGGCTATTCTATACTAAATGCATAGGTGTCTAAGTGCAATGCGCGGGGCCATGGGCCTACCATGGTAACGGGAGCAATGAATTACATGAATGAATTACATGAAGGAGACGGGAAGGCTTGGCCCTTTGCTCTGCAGCCAGGAAGCTGTTTACCTATTTCATTAGACTGGAATGTGTTTTCGAGGAGGCTGGCTGATAACTTGAAGGCAAAATACTGTTTTGGCAGGCAGGCCAGGCCGAGCCAGGCACCGCTTCGCTTGGCAGGAAGTAAGGCAGAGGTCAGGGATGCATCTCCATGCTGCAGCTTTCAGAGGCAGAGACAGAAGTGGTTCGAGGGCAGAAATCAGGGCCTAGCTCTGCAGAGCCAGGAAAAACGTGAAAGTGCACCATGTAAAGACGTTGGCATGGCATGGTTAGGAACTGAATTATCAATCCATTCATGGTGGATCTGATAGAGAACATGTTGACGTTGGACGCAAATGTATTTGTGTCTTCAGATTCGGTTGCGGAGGGAAGTTACATGCACTTTAAACTCGTACATGGAGACGTTGGGGTACACGTTAGGGGACATATCTGACCATAAAAATTTCAATTACCTCATTGCGAGTGTAACAAAAGCAACAGATGCAAAGCCTGTAGTGACATCGAAACCTGCTGCTGCTGGTAAGAAGGAGGACAATGCAATTCAAGAGAAAGCGTTGCTGGCAGCAGAGGCCCGTAGGTTACATGTAGACGAGTCGCAGGGCAACTTTAAAACCAACGCTTATGCCAAACTGTTGTATGAATACATCGATGTCATGGAGGCCAAGGATTGCTATGTCTGCATGCAACTGCCTGCTTCTGTAGATGAGGGCATTAGATACCATCATCTTCCATTGACTTATGGTATTACATGTAGTTTATTGCTTAGCATATTTTACGGACTAGATAGTTTTGAATATTACTTTTCAAATTATGACTCAGTATTACCAGAAGTCCCGAACTATAAGCAAATGAACAAATGGGACTATTACAAGAAGGAGGATAGATTGGCGAAATTCTTCATTCCTTGGGATACTCTAGATACTTCATATGCACGCAGAAACAATCTAACTTGCAAGGTGTCAGAGATTGAGAAGAAGTTTATAGGGCAAGTTGATGACCGTTACAGAAGGCAAAAGATTCTGAAAATGTCAGGACAGTGGAAAACAGATTGGACCGAGGAGGAGAAGGCACACAAAAGGAAGGGTAGTAATGGTCCAATAGCTTTAGATCGAACGCAGAAAGGGAAGTTATGTTTACACAGGAGTAAAACTTACTATGAGAATGTGTTTGTAGGTGAAGTCAGTTGTAAACATGCCTTTCGATTAGAATACTACACGAAGGATTTCTTAAAAGGAATGCAAGTGATTCCTAATGTATATTTTGTATGTGGAAGAAATGCCTACGTGAAGCTACCTGACAACTGGTATGGTTCATGTTATTTGGCAATTGTCTTCCCCAAAATATATCATGCAAAGGATTTAGAGATCATAGAGGGAAAAGCCTCAGCAAGAGGGAAAAGAGATGTACGGGATGCTGAGGTAGTTGGAGATGTATTTGGCGCTATGTTCCCTCTTTTAGGATTGATACTTAATGATGTTAAGATCAGGAGATTGGCGACAGTTGTAGACAGATTATCTGCCAGTACTGCAAGGTCATTGATGCTAGTGGAAGGAGAGATGCAATCGATAATGGCAATGGTTCTTCAGAACCGTCTTGCTTTAGACGTCCTGTTAGCCAAATAGGGCGGAGTCTAGAAGGCTTTGAAGGTCCAGGAATGTTGCACTTACATTCCAGACAATTCAAAACCTCTTGAGAAAGGCATACAGAATATTACTGAGATACATCAGGAAATTGAAGATCTGACAAAAGTAAATGTGTGGGAAAAAGTGGGTCACGGAATGGGTAAAGTAGGAGGTTGGTTTGCCAACATAGGGAGGAGTTTTGTTTGGTACATACTAAAGCCCATCCTCATAATAATAATCTGCATACTCATATTGTGGGGGTTAGTGAGGCTGTATCAATGGTATAGAGCAAACAGGTTGCAAAGATCCATGAGAGAGCAGGAGCAGAGGTTAGCAGCTATGCAAGATAATCAATACAGGAGTCTGAGGGCTCTGGAAACGATAAAGAGAGGGAACCTTGCAATAAGTGCTGTTTGATAAGCCAGGATTTGTGTATTAATGGTGATGACCCCTAAAGGTCATCAAAGGGGGGAACTGAGAGAGCGCAAAACTGAGAAAACGTATAAGTGCACCATATTCACGACCTTGCTGCACGAACTCAGCTAAAGCATTTAAAAGTATTAAATCATACAATTATATATGTATCTGAATGGTTAGTTAATATAGAGAATCATATATAGAGTGTGAAGCTAATGTAGAAATGTGTGTAATTATTACATTGATTAGAAGTGTTAATCGGAATCCATGTTATGTAGCTGCTATTGAAGTATATGTAATGCTGCAAACCGTAGAAATGTGCAGGCCTCATGGCAGTGTATGAAGATCAACAACGTGTACTTACATCTTGACATGACATGGATTTACCATTATTCAGTAATTTCTGCTTACATGTTAAAGAATCATGTTTTATAGACGTGTTTATATATTCGTGTTTTATAGAAGTGTTTTATATAATCAGAGTGTATTAACAAGAATTGTTTTAGTTTAGAAATAAAGGTTCATAGAGTACTGGCCGCTTGCAAGATAATTTAGTAGGCCTGGAAAGATAAAGTGGCTTCTTTGATCTGCACGTGTTAGTTAGAATCGAGTCTCGTTAGAGCATAAATTGTCATTCCTTTGTAAAGTTTATGGCCGGAGATAGATAACCGAAAAGTGGAATTTGGGGCCCTATTCATGGGTGTCTGTTTGCAGGTGCGAGGGGGTCCCAATCAAGAGGGTGATGATTGGAGCTCTGTCTGGGGAGCCAGGCACAGGCCTGGAGGAGGGTATTGGAATGTTCTGGGGGGTACCGGCGAGCTGGAGAAAGAGCCTGGGAAGCAAGGTCAACGCTAACGAGAGGCCCAGAGGAGTGCCATCATGGAAGAAACCAGAACTGAAACCACGTGAGGGGCGTCTCAGAGGGGCGTTCCGAATTTCGATTGTGATTTTGTATTAGGGACAGCACCCTGGGGTGGAGTTAGAGCAGATGGCCTGAGGACCCTTAGAGAGCGGATGGGTAGGCAGAGAGGGCATGACTGCAATGCATAGGTTTTCATCTAAGACTAAGAGAAGTGCGTGAACTTCTTTGGAAGTTTCCACGGCTGACACCTTTTTAGGTTAAGACTCTGCTGAGTAGGGATGTCACCTAGTCTAGTGTAGGGACAGTCTAACCTGATATTTTCTTCATTCTGTAAATGTCTCGCAAGCTCCAGCTTGTATCTATATTGGCAAACCTTTTAATCCTTGAATTAGCGTTGGTGGTATTTTTCTGTCGTTTAAGATCATTCAGAGAATTCATGTTTCTGTTGATGCCAGTGTACCTTTTGAATCTGATATTGAGATGTTTATACCTTCAGTTAACTCTGGCTTTACAATAAAACTTTAAAACTGATCCGTGGTAAGTGGTTCTTCAGAGTCGTGCAATTATTGGTTTGATTAACCTAGTAGTGGATTACCTGTTTTACTCAATGACAGGCAACAAAGATTCAGTCGACCTGAGCAGGGATTTAGATCAAGAGTGATCAGATAAGAGATCAAAAATCCCACCCCCCCACAGTGTTGTGGTAGTACCTCCAGAATCGTGAATTTGATTTGTGACATTTGGTGTTTTGCTACAAGCCAATGTGTGAGTACCGTTGATTTCGAATTTTGGAGACGAATGTTGCTTTTGTGTTCCGTCATGCGGACCTTGATTTTCCTCTCTGTTTGGCCCATATAAATCTTGCCGCAGGGGCATTTAATTGCATACACAACGTTTTTAGTGTCACACGTTCCAGAGTATTGTAGATTGATTTTACCACCTTTTGTGGGATGCATAAAGATGTTGCCTGTCATAACATTATTATCGTGTATGCAATTCTGGCATTTGGCCATGCCTTTATACTTCTTGGCTTCAACGTTGGGTGTGGTTAATATTTTTTTGAGATTTCTGGATCTCTGAAAAGCAAAAGTGATACGGTCACTGTATAAATGTTGTAAGTCAGGTTCAGTTGTAATCAGTGACCAATGTCGATTAATGATACTTTTATTCGTTTTGGCTTCTGTCGAAAATTTGAGTACACAAACTGTTTTATTTGACTCTGTTTGCATAGATGGTTTCAGTAGTTGGTCTCTGGGAAGTTTATTCACCTTTTTTATGGATTCATCCAGTATTCCTTGAGGGTAGCCTCTCTGGGTATATTTCTCCAATTGATCTTTGAAGGATTCTTGTAATATCTGCGAGTCTGAGGTAATTCTTTTCAGTCTGATAAGTGGAGATGTGGGGAGGTGCTTTCCTAATGACTCCGGGTGAAAACTCTGGGATAGAAGACTCGCGTTTCTGTCAGTGGCTTTTCTATAAACTTTAGTAGTTAGTTGGTGATCTTTTATGCTAACGAGTACATCCAGAAATGCGATTGATTCCTTATTGATGGTATAGGTAAACGTTATTCGCTCATTGTGAGTGTTCATCTTCATGATATTCTTTTCTAACCGATCTTCATCCCCTTTCCAGATCAGGAATATTTCGTCAATGAAACGTTTAAACATGACCAGTTGGTCTGTCCATTCTTGATTTTGCAATACATGTTCTATTTCAAATTTTGACATGAATATATTGGCGTACGAGGGGCCCCCCCCGCAGCCCATAGATGTACCATTGCATTGATTGTAAAATTTGTTTTTCCATTCAAAATAACTATGGTATAGTGAAAATTGCATCAACTCGATCAGAAATATTTTGTTTGACTCCAATTCTTCTTCTTTCAATAGACTCCACTCAAGGGCTTCTAGCCCCTCGTTGTGGGGAATCGAGGGCTATGACATCAATGGTTCATAGCCAATAATCTGAATTTTCATCCAATGTCATGTTGTTCAACAAGTTCAAAAAAGCTGTTGTATCTTTAATGTAGGTCTTGCATTTTTGTACCATGGGTTGAAAATAGTAGTCTACATATTTTCCTATGGATTCTGAGATAGAACCGCAAGCTGATACAATGGGTCTGAAAGGTGGTTTTTTAGCATCCTTATGAATCTTAGGTAGCATGTACAATTTTGATCTGCGTGGAAATTTGGTTTCGAGGAATTTATACGTTTTTTCATTGATCCACTGCATTTCTAAAGCATGGTTGAGTATTTGAGATAAGATTAGTTGGTATTCTTCCGTTGGGTCACTGTCCAGTGTCATGTATATGTCTTGATTGTTTACATGCTCGTCAACGCTGGTTTCGTAAAATTTTCTGTCCATTACTATAAGAGCTCCTCCTTTATCTGCTCTTTGGAAGGTTAACTCTTGTTCCTCGGCCAAGTTTTTAAGAGTACTCCATTCTGTAGCTGACAAATTTCTTTTCTTGGGTTTGGTGAACTGAATCTTCTGTATCTCGGGTAGTACTGATCTTTCAAATGCTTCTATCGTTTTGTGAGAATAGGGAGCGCAAAAAGTACTTTTAGGTTTAAATGTTTGAGTTGGTTCTTCAATGGCGGGCTGTACATCCTTGAAAAAGTGCTTCAATTTGAGAATTCTAAAGAATTTGAACAGGGCTACTTAAGTTTCTGGTAAGTTTGAGCTATATGTTGGAACAAAGGAAGTTCCTTTATTCAAAACTGCCATTTGTGCTGTCGTAAGTGGCTTCGATGAAAAGTTAATCACTAGGTGATTTTTGTCGTTTGACTCCTTGTGACTCTTTTCGCTCTTTCTTCCTCTGTTTCTTTTGCTCCTCCTTGTTTTTCTGGTGGTGGTGCGTTCGCAGCTGGGCTTATGTCTAAAAAGGCGTTTTGGATGATATACTGGGTTGCGCTTGTCTTTCTATTAGTTTTCCAGTTTTACTTATTGGTTGCCTGGATCGTGATATGTCCGTGTCGGACACTACGCTTTCTTGTGAAGAGCTAGTCTGGGTTTTTTGCTGTGGTTGCTGCCATTTTTTTTTATTATAAATTTCCGCCCAAGTGTATACTTCCTCTAATTTATAATCAATTGTATCTCGTCTGTATTTTCTCACTTTACGATCATTTACTTGGCATATTTGTTAAGTTTCTTATTGACGTCTTCCAGTGTGTATTCTAGATCAGGAAGTTTACTCAATTCCAATTTCATTCTTTCAAGTTCTTCTACTCCATCCTTCAGAACCTTTGAAAGTTCTTCTATAATTAATAAAATCAGATCTAATGAACATTTGTTCAGAATTTGATACCATTGTTCAATGAATTTGTTGTTGTTCCTGCATAGCATTGGTTTTAGGGCTATTCTTAGTCCCCTGGGTATTCTTTTGTTCTTATGATAATGTATTAATGTTGGGGCATGAAGCCTTTGGTTGATTTCTTTTTTGCTCATGAACTCGAATTGGCGGATGAGTTGTGCAGTTGTGGTGATGTTCGGACTGAATGCTCTGGTCTCCTGTATGAGTCCATAAATTTATTCTGCTGCATCAGATGAAACTGCTAAAGTTTCAGCTTGGTTCGAGGTGATTTGTGCAATTTCGTCGAGTTGCATTATTGCGGTGCTGCAATCAGAGATGGGGAGACGAAAATTCAATGTTAAACAGTATGTTATCTCTGTGCACTCGATTGCTACTGTTGTTCAACTGTTTGTGGTTGGCGCTATTCTTGTTGCACTGTGTCAGGCAGTGCCCTCAAAATCTCCATTCTGTTGCGATTTTTAAATCACAGAAGAATGCGCTCATTCAACTTGAAACATGAAGTTTCTGCTCTTAATTCAAATAATTTCATAGATCACAAGTAGTCTGATAATCCATGTGATTGTTTTGAGGGCACTGCCTGACACTGTGCAACAAGAATAGCGCCAACCACAAACAGTTGAACAACAGTAGCAATCGAGTGCACAGAGAAAACATTGAGTCTATATTACATCACTCCGCGTGTCCCACGTGTGTCTGAGTCTACATTACACTGCTCAGGCGTGTCCCACGTGTGTCTGAGTCTATATTACACCAATCAGTGCGTCCCTCACATGCCCGAGTCTATACTACACCCATCAGTGTGTCTCATTTGTGCCTGAGTCTATATTACAGAACTCAGTGTGTCCCACGTGTGCCTGAGTCTATATTACACCGCTCAGTGTGTCCCACGCATGCCTGAGTCTATATTACACCACTCAGTGTGTCCCAAGGGTATCTGAGTCTGTATTACACCACTCAGTGTGTCCCACATGTGCCTCAGTCTATATTACACCACTCAGTGTGTCCCAAGTGTGCCCGAGTCTATATTACACCGCTCTGTGAGTCCCACACATGCCTGAGTCTATATTACACCACTCAGTGTGTCCCAAGTGTATATGAGTCTGTATTACACCACTCAGTGTGTCCCACATGTGCCTCAGTCTATATTACACCACTCAGTGTGTCCCAAGTGTGCCCGAGTCTATATTACACCGCTCTGTGAGTCCCACACATGTCTGAGTCTATATTACACCACTCAGTGCGTCCCAAGTGTGTCTGATTCTGTATTACACCACTCAGTGTGTCCCACATGTGCCTGAGTCTATATTGCACTGCTCAGTGTCTTCCGAGTCTATATTACACCGCTCAGTGAGTCCCTCACGTGCCCGCGTCTATATTACACATTTCAGTGTTTCCCGCGAATGCAGAGTCTATATTACACCGTTCAGTGCGTCCCTCACGTGCCCGAGTCTATATTACATGGCTCAGTGTGTCCAACGTGTGCCCGAGTCTATATTAAACTGCCCTGTGAGTCCCATGCGTGCCCATGTCTATATTACACCACTCAGTGTGTCCCGCGCATATCCGAGTCTAAATTACACTGCTCAGTGTGTCCCACGTGTGCCCAAGTCAATGTAACACGGCTCAGTGTGTCCTGCGTGCGCCCAAGTCAATGTTACACCGCTCAGTGTGTCCCACATGTGCCCGAGTCTATATTACACCACTCAGTGTGTCCCGTGCATGCCAGAGTCTATATTACACTTCTCAGTGTGTCCCACGTGTGCCCAAGTCAATGTTACACCACTCAGTGTGTCCCGAGCAAGCCTAAGTCTATATAACATCACTCAGTGTGTCTCAAGTGTGTCTGAGTCAATATTACACCTCTCAGTGTGTCCCACATATGCCCAAGTCAATGTTCCACTGCTCAGCGAGTCCCACACAAGCCTAAGTCTATATTACACTGCTCAGTGTGTCCTGCGTGTGTCCAAATCAATGTTACACCACTCAGTGTGTCCCTTGCAAACCTAAATCTATATTCCACCGCACAGTGTGTCTCAAGTGTGCTCGAGTCTATATTACACCACTCAGTATGTCCCACATGTGCCAGGGTCTATATTATACCACTCAGTGTCTCTAGAGTGTTTCTGGGTATAAATTACACAGCTCAGTGTGAAATAGCATGCCTGAGTCTATATTACACCACTCAGTGTGTCCCACGGGTGCCCAAGTAAATGTTAAACCGCTCAGTATGCCCCACGTGTGCCCGATTCTATATTGTACCACTCAGTGTCTCTGGAGTGTTTACGGGTCTATATTACACAGCTCAGTGTATCCCTCGCGTGCTGAGTCTATATTACACTGCTCAGTGTCTGCGGAGTGTTTCCGGGTCTATATTTATTCAGCTCTGTGTGTCACATGTATGCCCGAGTCTATATTACTCTGCTCAGTGTCTCCGGAGTGTTTCCGAGTGTATATTACACAGCTCAGTGTGTCCCTTACATGCCTGAGTCTATATTACACCTCTTAGTGTGTCCCGCGCATGCCCGAGTATATAATACACCGCTCAGTGTGTCCCTCGCGTGCCTCAGTCTATAGTACACCACTCAGTGTGTCCCGCACAATCCAGAGTCTATATTACACCGCTCATTGTGTCCCAAGAGTGCCCGAGTCTATATTACATTGCTCAGTGTTTCCGAGTCTATATTACACCTCTCAGTGTGTCTCGGGCAAGCCCAAGTCTATATTACACTGCTCAGTGTCTCCCAAGTGTGCCTGAGTCTATATTGCACCGCTCCGTGTGTCCAATGTATGACAAGTCCATATTACACCGCTCATTGTGTCCCATGTGTGCCCGAGTTTATATTACACCGCTGAGTGTCTCCCCAAGTGTGCCTGAGTCTATATTACACTACTCAGTGTTTCCCACTCGTACCTGGGTCTATATTTCACTGCTCAGTGTGTTCCGTGCATGCCCCGGTCTACATTATACTCTTAGGGCCTGATTCACAAAAATAATCTGAGACAAAATCCTAACTTTATGAGTTTCGGTATTCACAAATGGTATTTAGCAGTAGTAAAGTTAGGATTTTGTCTCAGATAAAATTAAGTTTGGGTCTTAAGTTAAAATTA
The DNA here is from genome assembly GCF_964263255.1 of Lissotriton vulgaris. Classification (NCBI taxonomy): domain Eukaryota; kingdom Metazoa; phylum Chordata; class Amphibia; order Caudata; family Salamandridae; genus Lissotriton; species Lissotriton vulgaris. The sequence goes on along the minus strand of NW_028245796.1, from coordinate 155,049 downwards.
AGACCAAAACTTAAGACCAAAACTTCGTCTCACTTAAACTTCAGTTTGGGTCGTAAGTTAAACTAAGACAAAAATTTAAACCTAAGACCAAAACTTTGTCTCACTCAAACTGTAATTTGGTCTTGAGTTTAAGTTTTGATATTAAGGTAAACTAAGACCAAAACTTAAACTTAAGACCAAAACTTTTTCTCAGTTAAACTTAAGCTTTAGTCTTAAGTTTAACTTAAGACCAAAACTTAAGTTTAACTAAGACAAAATCCTAACTTTGCTACTTCTAAATGTGCTTTGTGAATACCCAAAGTCATAAAGTTAGGATATTGTCTCAGATTACTTTTGTGAATAGGGCCCTTAGTGTGTCCCAAGTGTGCTGAGTTTGTATCATACCAATCAGTGTGTCCTGCACGTGCACGAGTCTATGTTATACCACTCAGTGTGCCCGAAGTGTGCCGAGTTTTTATTACACCACTCAGTGCCTCTGTAACTGTTCGGGCACACGGGTCCCTGCAACAAAGCGGAGTACCTGCATCACATTGCCAACATCCACCGTGGAAAGTACATCGCAACTTCTGCCCGCGAACACAAGCGGTTCTTTAATACAGACCGCCATATCAAGGACCCATGTGAAACTCCAGTGTGCCCGAACAGTTGCAGAGGCTTTTGCCAGAACATTGTTTCATCTAACATCGCCCGCTCAACTGCGGCTCTTTAATACAGACCGCCGTATCAAGGACCCAAGGGATACTCCAGTGTGCCCGAACAGTTACTGAAGCTGTTGTCAGAACATTGTTTCAACCAACATCGCTCCGCTCAACTGCGGCTAATCGGAGGAGCGACTTTGCCCTCTAATCCCAAACGCCCTACATTGCCTCACACTCGAGGCTCCAAATGTTTAAACCAGGCAAAATTTATGGTTTAGTCCTGATGAGGATCCCAATTTAATTTGAGCACGGGATCGAAACGTCGACTTTTTCTAGTGGTCTCACAAATTACCATTATGTACATTTTGTTGTGTTTCCCACTTTGGGTATACTTGAGATACTGATCTAAAAAGTAACCATTATGCTCAGTCTTTGCCTGTAACCCCACAAGTGTTGTTTGTCATTTGTTCTTCCCCCCTTTATTCCCTCTCTTAGTATAGTACAGGACTGTGCCCTACTTCAACTGTTGTTGTCTTGATATCCTTGACTTTATTTTGTGAATCAATACAAAATTAAAAATCCTTGTCCTGCTGGACATGGTAACTTTATAGTAGCCTATCGTGGTCAATATACTATTGCTTACCAATTTTTCTAAATTGCTAAGGACCGTTGTTCTTTTAAGTTATGATTGATACCCGTGGTCCTCAGCCAATGTTTTGGGTCCCCATGTTAACTTTTTAAGTGAGTCTATATTGCAACGCTCAGTGTCTACCAAGTGTGTCTGAGTCTATATTACACTGGTCAGTGTGTCCCAAGTGTGGCCGAGTCTATATTACACTGCTTAGTGTATCCCAAGTGTGCCCGAGTCTATATTACACCGCTCAGTGTGTCCCAAGCGTGCAGGAGTCTATATTACACTGCTCATTGTGTCCCACACGTACCTGAGTCGATATTACACTGCTCAGTGTGCCTCATGCATGCCCAAATCTATATTACACCGCTTACTATCTCCTAAGTGTGCTCGAGTCAATTGTACACTGCTCACAGTGTCCCATTTGTCACCGAGGCAATATTACGCCACTCACTGTGACCCACACGTACCTGAGTCGATAAAACGCTCCTCAGTGTGTCCCAAGTGTGTCTGAGTCTATATTACGCTGCTCAGTGTGTCCCAAGTGTGACTGAGTCTATATTACACCACTCAGTGTGTCCCAATTGTGCTCGGGTCCATATAGCACTGCTCAGTGTGTCCTAAGTTAGCTCTGGTCTGTCGTACACCACTCAGCGTGTCCCTCGCATGCCGAGTCTATATTACACCGCTCAGGCGTGTCCCACGTGTGTCTGAGTCTATATTACACCAATCAGTGCGTCCCTCACATGCCCGAGTCTATACTACACCCATCAGTGTGTCTCATTTGTGCCTGAGTCTATATTACAGAACTCAGTGTGTCCCACGTGTGCCTGAGTCTATATTACACCGCTCAGTGTGTCCCACGCATGCCTGAGTCTATATTACACCACTCAGTGTGTCCCAAGGGTATCTGAGTCTGTATTACACCACTCAGTGTGTCCCACATGTGCCTCAGTCTATATTACACCACTCAGTGTGTCCCAAGTGTGCCCGAGTCTATATTACACCGCTCTGTGAGTCCCACACATGCCTGAGTCTATATTACACCACTCAGTGTGTCCCAAGTGTATATGAGTCTGTATTACACCACTCAGTGTGTCCCACATGTGCCTCAGTCTATATTACACCGCTCAGTGTGTCCCAAGTGTGCCCGAGTCTATATTACACCGCTCTGTGAGTCCCACACATGTCTGAGTCTATATTACACCACTCAGTGCGTCCCAAGTGTGTCTGATTCTGTATTACACCACTCAGTGTGTCCCACATGTGCCTGAGTCTATATTGCACTGCTCAGTGTCTTCCGAGTCTATATTACACCGCTCAGTGAGTCCCTCACGTGCCCGCGTCTATATTACACATTTCAGTGTTTCCCGCGAATGCAGAGTCTATATTACACCGTTCAGTGCGTCCCTCACGTGCCCGAGTCTATATTACATGGCTCAGTGTGTCCAACGTGTGCCCGAGTCTATATTAAACTGCCCTGTGAGTCCCATGCGTGCCCATGTCTATATTACACCACTCAGTGTGTCCCGCGCATATCCGAGTCTAAATTACACTGCTCAGTGTGTCCCACGTGTGCCCAAGTCAATGTAACACGGCTCAGTGTGTCCTGCGTGCGCCCAAGTCAATGTTACACCGCTCAGTGTGTCCCACATGTGCCCGAGTCTATATTACACCACTCAGTGTGTCCCGTGCATGCCAGAGTCTATATTACACTTCTCAGTGTGTCCCACGTGTGCCCAAGTCAATGTTACACCACTCAGTGTGTCCCGAGCAAGCCTAAGTCTATATAACATCACTCAGTGTGTCTCAAGTGTGTCTGAGTCAATATTACACCTCTCAGTGTGTCCCACATATGCCCAAGTCAATGTTCCACTGCTCAGCGAGTCCCACACAAGCCTAAGTCTATATTACACTGCTCAGTGTGTCCTGCGTGTGTCCAAATCAATGTTACACCACTCAGTGTGTCCCTTGCAAACCTAAATCTATATTCCACCGCACAGTGTGTCTCAAGTGTGCTCGAGTCTATATTACACCACTCAGTATGTCCCACATGTGCCAGGGTCTATATTATACCACTCAGTGTCTCTAGAGTGTTTCTGGGTATAAATTACACAGCTCAGTGTGAAATAGCATGCCTGAGTCTATATTACACCACTCAGTGTGTCCCACGGGTGCCCAAGTAAATGTTAAACCGCTCAGTATGTCCCACGTGTGCCCGATTCTATATTGTACCACTCAGTGTCTCTGGAGTGTTTACGGGTCTATATTACACAGCTCAGTGTATCCCTCGCGTGCTGAGTCTATATTACACTGCTCAGTGTCTGCGGAGTGTTTCCGGGTCTATATTTATTCAGCTCTGTGTGTCACATGTATGCCCGAGTCTATATTACTCTGCTCAGTGTCTCCGGAGTGTTTCCGAGTGTATATTACACAGCTCAGTGTGTCCCTTACATGCCTGAGTCTATATTACACCTCTTAGTGTGTCCCGCGCATGCCCGAGTATATAATACACCGCTCAGTGTGTCCCTCGCGTGCCTCAGTCTATAGTACACCACTCAGTGTGTCCCGCACAATCCAGAGTCTATATTACACCGCTCATTGTGTCCCAAGAGTGCCCGAGTCTATATTACATTGCTCAGTGTTTCCGAGTCTATATTACACCTCTCAGTGTGTCTCGGGCAAGCCCAAGTCTATATTACACTGCTCAGTGTCTCCCAAGTGTGCCTGAGTCTATATTGCACCGCTCCGTGTGTCCAATGTATGACAAGTCCATATTACACCGCTCATTGTGTCCCATGTGTGCCCGAGTTTATATTACACCGCTGAGTGTCTCCCCAAGTGTGCCTGAGTCTATATTACACTACTCAGTGTGTCCCACTCGTACCTGGGTCTATATTTCACTGCTCAGTGTGTTCCGTGCATGCCCCGGTCTACATTATACTCTTAGGGCCTGATTCACAAAAATAATCTGAGACAAAATCCTAACTTTATGAGTTTCGGTATTCACAAATGGTATTTAGCAGTAGTAAAGTTAGGATTTTGTCTCAGATAAAATTAAGTTTGGGTCTTAAGTTAAAATTAAGACCAAAACTTAAGACCAAAACTTCGTCTCACTTAAACTTCAGTTTGGGTCGTAAGTTAAACTAAGACAAAAATTTAAACCTAAGACCAAAACTTTGTCTCACTCAAACTGTAATTTGGTCTTGAGTTTAAGTTTTGATATTAAGGTAAACTAAGACCAAAACTTAAACTTAAGACCAAAACTTTTTCTCAGTTAAACTTAAGCTTTAGTCTTAAGTTTAACTTAAGACCAAAACTTAAGTTTAACTAAGACAAAATCCTAACTTTGCTACTTCTAAATGTGCTTTGTGAATACCCAAAGTCATAAAGTTAGGATATTGTCTCAGATTACTTTTGTGAATAGGGCCCTTAGTGTGTCCCAAGTGTGCTGAGTTTGTATCATACCAATCAGTGTGTCCTGCACGTGCACGAGTCTATGTTACACCACTCAGTGTGCCCGAAGTGTGCCGAGTTTTTATTACACCACTCAGTGCCTCTGTAACTGTTCGGGCACACGGGTCCCTGCAACAAAGCGGAGTACCTGCATCACATTGCCAACATCCACCGTGGAAAGTACATCGCAACTTCTGCCCGCGAACACAAGCGGTTCTTTAATACAGACCGCCATATCAAGGACCCATGTGAAACTCCAGTGTGCCCGAACAGTTGCAGAGGCTTTTGCCAGAACATTGTTTCATCTAACATCGCCCGCTCAACTGCGGCTCTTTAATACAGACCGCCGTATCAAGGACCCAAGGGATACTCCAGTGTGCCCGAACAGTTACTGAAGCTGTTGCCAGAACATTGTTTCAACCAACATCGCTCCGCTCAACTGCGGCTAATCGGAGGAGCGACTTTGCCCTCTAATCCCAAACGCCCTACATTGCCTCACACTCGAGGCTCCAAATGTTTAAACCAGGCAAAATTTATGGTTTAGTCCTGATGAGGATCCCAATTTAATTTGAGCACGGGATCGAAACGTCGACTTTTTCTAGTGGTCTCACAAATTACCATTATGTACATTTTGTTGTGTTTCCCACTTTGGGTATACTTGAGATACTGATCTAAAAAGTAACCATTATGCTCAGTCTTTGCCTGTAACCCCACAAGTGTTGTTTGTCATTTGTTCTTCCCCCCTTTATTCCCTCTCTTAGTATAGTACAGGACTGTGCCCTACTTCAACTGTTGTTGTCTTGATATCCTTGACTTTATTTTGTGAATCAATACAAAATTAAAAATCCTTGTCCTGCTGGACATGGTAACTTTATAGTAGCCTATCGTGGTCAATATACTATTGCTTACCAATTTTTCTAAATTGCTAAGGACCGTTGTTCTTTTAAGTTATGATTGATACCCGTGGTCCTCAGCCAATGTTTTGGGTCCCCATGTTAACTTTTTAAGTGAGTCTATATTGCAACGCTCAGTGTCTACCAAGTGTGTCTGAGTCTATATTACACTGGTCAGTGTGTCCCAAGTGTGGCCAAGTCTATATTACACTGCTTAGTGTATCCCAAGTGTGCCCGAGTCTATATTACACCGCTCAGTGTGTCCCAAGCGTGCAGGAGTCTATATTACACTGCTCATTGTGTCCCACACGTACCTGAGTCGATATTACACTGCTCAGTGTGCCTCATGCATGCCCAAATCTATATTACACCGCTTACTATCTCCTAAGTGTGCTCGAGTCAATTGTACACTGCTCACAGTGTCCCATTTGTCACCGAGGCAATATTACGCCACTCACTGTGACCCACACGTACCTGAGTCGATAAAACGCTCCTCAGTGTGTCCCAAGTGTGTCTGAGTCTATATTACGCTGCTCAGTGTGTCCCAAGTGTGACTGAGTCTATATTACACCACTCAGTGTGTCCCAATTGTGCTCGGGTCCATATAGCACTGCTCAGTGTGTCCTAAGTTAGCTCTGGTCTGTCGTACACCACTCAGCGTGTCCCTCGCATGCCGAGTCTATATTACACCGCTCAGGCGTGTCCCACGTGTGTCTGAGTCTATATTACACCAATCAGTGCGTCCCTCACATGCCCGAGTCTATACTACACCCATCAGTGTGTCTCATTTGTGCCTGAGTCTATATTACAGAACTCAGTGTGTCCCACGTGTGCCTGAGTCTATATTACACCGCTCAGTGTGTCCCACGCATGCCTGAGTCTATATTACACCACTCAGTGTGTCCCAAGGGTATCTGAGTCTGTATTACACCACTCAGTGTGTCCCACATGTGCCTCAGTCTATATTACACCACTCAGTGTGTCCCAAGTGTGCCCGAGTCTATATTACACCGCTCTGTGAGTCCCACACATGCCTGAGTCTATATTACACCACTCAGTGTGTCCCAAGTGTATATGAGTCTGTATTACACCACTCAGTGTGTCCCACATGTGCCTCAGTCTATATTACACCACTCAGTGTGTCCCAAGTGTGCCCGAGTCTATATTACACCGCTCTGTGAGTCCCACACATGTCTGAGTCTATATTACACCACTCAGTGCGTCCCAAGTGTGTCTGATTCTGTATTACACCACTCAGTGTGTCCCACATGTGCCTGAGTCTATATTGCACTGCTCAGTGTCTTCCGAGTCTATATTACACCGCTCAGTGAGTCCCTCACGTGCCCGCGTCTATATTACACATTTCAGTGTTTCCCGCAAATGCAGAGTCTATATTACACCGTTCAGTGCGTCCCTCACGTGCCCGAGTCTATATTACATGGCTCAGTGTGTCCAACGTGTGCCCGAGTCTATATTAAACTGCCCTGTGAGTCCCATGCGTGCCCATGTCTATATTACACCACTCAGTGTGTCCCGCGCATATCCGAGTCTAAATTACACTGCTCAGTGTGTCCCACGTGTGCCCAAGTCAATGTAACACGGCTCAGTGTGTCCTGCGTGCGCCCAAGTCAATGTTACACCGCTCAGTGTGTCCCACATGTGCCCGAGTCTATATTACACCACTCAGTGTGTCCCGTGCATGCCAGAGTCTATATTACACTTCTCAGTGTGTCCCACGTGTGCCCAAGTCAATGTTACACCACTCAGTGTGTCCCGAGCAAGCCTAAGTCTATATAACATCACTCAGTGTGTCTCAAGTGTGTCTGAGTCAATATTACACCTCTCAGTGTGTCCCACATATGCCCAAGTCAATGTTCCACTGCTCAGCGAGTCCCACACAAGCCTAAGTCTATATTACACTGCTCAGTGTGTCCTGCGTGTGTCCAAATCAATGTTACACCACTCAGTGTGTCCCTTGCAAACCTAAATCTATATTCCACCGCACAGTGTGTCTCAAGTGTGCTCGAGTCTATATTACACCACTCAGTATGTCCCACATGTGCCAGGGTCTATATTATACCACTCAGTGTCTCTAGAGTGTTTCTGGGTATAAATTACACAGCTCAGTGTGAAATAGCATGCCTGAGTCTATATTACACCACTCAGTGTGTCCCACGGGTGCCCAAGTAAATGTTAAACCGCTCAGTATGTCCCACGTGTGCCCGATTCTATATTGTACCACTCAGTGTCTCTGGAGTGTTTACGGGTCTATATTACACAGCTCAGTGTATCCCTCGCGTGCTGAGTCTATATTACACTGCTCAGTGTCTGCGGAGTGTTTCCGGGTCTATATTTATTCAGCTCTGTGTGTCACATGTATGCCCGAGTCTATATTACTCTGCTCAGTGTCTCCGGAGTGTTTCCGAGTGTATATTACACAGCTCAGTGTGTCCCTTACATGCCTGAGTCTATATTACACCTCTTAGTGTGTCCCGCGCATGCCCGAGTATATAATACACCGCTCAGTGTGTCGTTCGCGTGCCTCAGTCTATAGTACACCACTCAGTGTGTCCCGCACAATCCAGAGTCTATATTACACCGCTCATTGTGTCCCAAGAGTGCCCGAGTCTATATTACATTGCTCAGTGTTTCCGAGTCTATATTACACCTCTCAGTGTGTCTCGGGCAAGCCCAAGTCTATATTACACTGCTCAGTGTCTCCCAAGTGTGCCTGAGTCTATATTGCACCGCTCCGTGTGTCCAATGTATGACAAGTCCATATTACACCGCTCATTGTGTCCCATGTGTGCCCGAGTTTATATTACACCGCTGAGTGTCTCCCCAAGTGTGCCTGAGTCTATATTACACTACTCAGTGTGTCCCACTCGTACCTGGGTCTATATTTCACTGCTCAGTGTGTTCCGTGCATGCCCCGGTCTACATTATACTCTTAGGGCCTGATTCACAAAAATAATCTGAGACAAAATCCTAACTTTATGAGTTTCTGTATTCACAAATGGTATTTAGCAGTAGTAAAGTTAGGATTTTGTCTCAGATAAAATTAAGTTTGGGTCTTAAGTTAAAATTAAGACCAAAACTTAAGACCAAAACTTCGTCTCACTTAAACTTCAGTTTGGGTCGTAAGTTAAACTAAGACAAAAATTTAAACCTAAGACCAAAACTTTGTCTCACTCAAACTGTAATTTGGTCTTGAGTTTAAGTTTTGATATTAAGGTAAACTAAGACCAAAACTTAAACTTAAGACCAAAACTTTTTCTCAGTTAAACTTAAGCTTTAGTCTTAAGTTTAACTTAAGACCAAAACTTAAGTTTAACTAAGACAAAATCCTAACTTTGCTACTTCTAAATGTGCTTTGTGAATACCCAAAGTCATAAAGTTAGGATATTGTCTCAGATTACTTTTGTGAATAGGGCCCTTAGTGTGTCCCAAGTGTGCTGAGTTTGTATCATACCAATCAGTGTGTCCTGCACGTGCACGAGTCTATGTTACACCACTCAGTGTGCCCGAAGTGTGCCGAGTTTTTATTACACCACTCAGTGCCTCTGTAACTGTTCGGGCACACGGGTCCCTGCAACAAAGCGGAGTACCTGCATCACATTGCCAACATCCACCGTGGAAAGTACATCGCAACTTCTGCCCGCGAACACAAGCGGTTCTTTAATACAGACCGCCATATCAAGGACCCATGTGAAACTCCAGTGTGCCCGAACAGTTGCAGAGGCTTTTGCCAGAACATTGTTTCATCTAACATCGCCCGCTCAACTGCGGCTCTTTAATACAGACCGCCGTATCAAGGACCCAAGGGATACTCCAGTGTGCCCGAACAGTTACTGAAGCTGTTGCCAGAACATTGTTTCAACCAACATCGCTCCGCTCAACTGCGGCTAATCGGAGGAGCGACTTTGCCCTCTAATCCCAAACGCCCTACATTGCCTCACACTCGAGGCTCCAAATGTTTAAACCAGGCAAAATTTATGGTTTAGTCCTGATGAGGATCCCAATTTAATTTGAGCACGGGATCGAAACGTCGACTTTTTCTAGTGGTCTCACAAATTACCATTATGTACATTTTGTTGTGTTTCCCACTTTGGGTATACTTGAGATACTGATCTAAAAAGTAACCATTATGCTCAGTCTTTGCCTGTAACCCCACAAGTGTTGTTTGTCATTTGTTCTTCCCCCCTTTATTCCCTCTCTTAGTATAGTACAGGACTGTGCCCTACTTCAACTGTTGTTGTCTTGATATCCTTGACTTTATTTTGTGAATCAATACAAAATTAAAAATCCTTGTCCTGCTGGACATGGTAACTTTATAGTAGCCTATCGTGGTCAATATACTATTGCTTACCAATTTTTCTAAATTGCTAAGGACCGTTGTTCTTTTAAGTTATGATTGATACCCGTGGTCCTCAGCCAATGTTTTGGGTCCCCATGTTAACTTTATAAGTGAGTCTATATTGCAACGCTCAGTGTCTACCAAGTGTGTCTGAGTCTATATTACACCGGTCAGTGTGTCCCAAGTGTGGCCGAGTCTATATTACACTGCTTAGTGTATCCCAAGTGTGCCCGAGTCTATATTACACCGCTCAGTGTGTCCCAAGCGTGCAGGAGTCTATATTACACTGCTCATTGTGTCCCACACGTACCTGAGTCGATATTACACTGCTCAGTGTGCCTCATGCATGCCCAAATCTATATTACACCGCTTACTATCTCCTAAGTGTGCTCGAGTCAATTGTACACTGCTCACAGTGTCCCATTTGTCACCGAGGCAATATTACGCCACTCACTGTGACCCACACGTACCTGAGTCGATAAAACGCTCCTCAGTGTGTCCCAAGTGTGTCTGAGTCTATATTACGCTGCTCAGTGTGTCCCAAGTGTGACTGAGTCTATATTACTCCACTCAGTGTGTCCCAATTGTGCTCGGGTCCATATAGCACTGCTCAGTGTGTCCTAAGTTAGCTCTGGTCTGTCGTACACCACTCAGCGTGTCCCTCGCATGCCGAGTCTATATTACACCGCTCAGGCGTGTCCCACGTGTGTCTGAGTCTATATTACACCAATCAGTGCGTCCCTCACATGCCCGAGTCTATACTACACCCATCAGTGTGTCTCATTTGTGCCTGAGTCTATATTACAGAACTCAGTGTGTCCCACGTGTGCCTGAGTCTATATTACACCGCTCAGTGTGTCCCACGCATGCCTGAGTCTATATTACACCACTCAGTGTGTCCCAAGGGTATCTGAGTCTGTATTACACCACTCAGTGTGTCCCACATGTGCCTCAGTCTATATTACACCACTCAGTGTGTCCCAAGTGTGCCCGAGTCTATATTACACCGCTCTGTGAGTCCCACACATGCCTGAGTCTATATTACACCACTCAGTGTGTCCCAAGTGTATATGAGTCTGTATTACACCACTCAGTGTGTCCCACATGTGCCTCAGTCTATATTACACCACTCAGTGTGTCCCAAGTGTGCCCGAGTCTATATTACACCGCTCTGTGAGTCCCACACATGTCTGAGTCTATATTACACCACTCAGTGCGCCCCAAGTGTGTCTGATTCTGTATTACACCACTCAGTGTGTCCCACATGTGCCTGAGTCTATATTGCACTGCTCAGTGTCTTCCGAGTCTATATTACACCACTCAGTGTGTCCCAATTGTGCTCGGGTCCATATAGCACTGCTCAGTGTGTCCTAAGTTAGCTCTGGTCTGTCGTACACCACTCAGCGTGTCCCTCGCATGCCGAGTCTATATTACACCGCTCAGTGTGTCCCACACGTGCCTGAGTCTATATTACACCGCCCAGTGTGTCCCAAGCGTGTCTGTGTTCATATTACACCGCTCAGTGTCTACCAAGTGTTTCTGAGTCTATATTACACCGGTCAGTGTGTCCCAAGTGTGCCCGAGTCTATATTACACCGCTCAGTGTGTCCCAAGCGTGCAGGAGTCTGTATTACACTGCTCATTTTGTCCCACACGTACCTGAGTCGATATTACACTGCTAAGTGTGCCTCATGCATGCCCAAATCTCTATAAGACCGCTTGCTATCTCCTAAGTGTGCTGGAGTCAATTGTACACTTCTCAGAGTGTCCCATTTGTTACTGAGGCAATATTACACCACTCAGTGTGTCCCACACGTACCTGAGTCGATAAAACGCTCCTCAGTGTGTCCCAAGTGTTTCTGAGTCTATATTACGCTCCTCAGTGTGTCCCAAGTGTGGCTGAGTCTATATTACACCACTCAGTGTGTCCAAATTGTGCTCGGGTCCATATAGCACTGCTCAGTGTGTCCTAAGTTAGCTCTGGTCTGTCCTACACCACTCAGCGTGTCCCTCGCGTGCCTGAGTCTATATTACACCGCTCAGTGTGTCCCACGCGTGTCTGTGTTCATATTACATCGCTCAGTGTGTCGCGCATGCCCGAGTCTATATTACACCGCTCAGTGTGTCCCAATTGTGCTTGGGTCTATATTACACCGCTCAGTTTGTCCCGCACATGCCCGAGTCTAAATTGCACCACTCAGTGTGTCCCAATTGTGCTCGAGTCTACATTACATCCCTCAGTGTATCTCATATGTGCCCGAGTATATGTTACGCCACTCAGTGTGTCCCAATTGTGCTTGACTCTATATTACACCCCTCAGTGTGTCTCAATTGTCCCCGAGTCTATATTACACCGCTCAGTGTGTCCCTCGCGTGCCTGAGTCTATATCACACCGCTCAGTGTGTCCCACACATGCCCGAGTCAATACTACAATGCTCAGTGTGTCCCTTGCATGCCTCAGTCTATATTACACCGCTCATTGTGTCCCAAGTGTGCCCGGGTCTATATTACATTGCTCAGTGTTTCCGAGTATATATTACACCTCTCAGTGTGTCCCAGGCAAGCCCAAGTCAATTTTACACTGTTCAGTGTCTCCCAAGTGTACCTGAGTCTACACTGCACCACTCTGTGTGTCCAATGCATGAACGAGTCCATGTTACACCGCTCATTGTGTCCCATGTGTGCCCGAGTTTATATTACACCGCTGTCTGAGTGTGTCCCATGCATGCCCACATCTATATTACACAGCTCAGTATGTCCCACGTGTGCCCGAGTCTATATTACACAGCTCAGTGTCACTCCAAGTGTCCATGAGTCTATATTACACAACTCAGTGTGTCCCACTCGTACCCGAGTCCATATTACACTGCTCAGTGTGTCCGGCACATGCACCGGTCTACATTATACTCTTAGGGCCCGATTCACAAAATGAATCTGAGACAAAATCCTAACTTTAGGACTTTCCGTATTCACAAAGGGTATTTAGCAGTAGTAAAGTTAGGATTTTGTCTCAGATAAAATTAAGTTTGGATCTAAAGTTAAACTTAAGACCAAAACTTAAACTTAAGACCAAAACTTTGTCTCGGTTAAACTTCAGTTTGCGTCTTAAGTTAAACTAAGACCAAAACTTAAACCTAAGACCAAAACTTTGTCTCAGTCAAACTGAAATTTGGTCTTAAGTTTAAGTTTTGATATTAAGGTAAACTAAGACCAAAACCTTGTCTCAGTTAAACTTAAGCTTTAGTCTTAAGTTTAACTTGAGACCAAAACTTAAGTTTAACTAAGACAAATTCCTAACTTTGCTACTTCTAAATGTGCTTTGTGAATAACCAAAGTCGTAAAGTAAGGATATTTTCCCAGATTACTTTTGTGAATCTAGCTTTTAGTGTGTCCCAAGTGTGCCGAGTTTATATTATACCAATCGGTGTGTCCTGCACGTGCACAAGTCTATGTTACACCACTCAGTGTGTCCAAAGTGTGCCGAGTTTTTATTACACCACTCAGTGTGTTCCACACGTGCCCGAGTCTATGTTACACGGCAGAGTGTGTCCCAAGTGTGCCGAGTTTAAATTACACCACTCAGTGTGTCCTGCACGTGCCCAAGTCTATGTTACACCACTCAGTGTGTCCCTAGTGTGCTTGGGTCTATATTACGCTGCTTAGTGTGACCCAAGTGTGCCTGAGTCTGTATTACACCGCGCAGTGTGTTCTGCACATGCACAAGTCTATATTACACAGCATTGTGTGTCTCATGCATACCCGATTCTATATTACACCACTCTGTGTCTAACAAGTGTGCCCGAGTCTACATTACGCTGCTCAGTGTGACCCAAGTGTGCCTGAGTCTGTATTACACCGCGCAGTGTGTCCCACACGTGCCCGAGTCTATGTTACACGGCAGAGTGTGTCCCAAGTGTGCTGAGTTTATATTACACCACTCAGTGTGTCCTGCACGTGCCCAAGTCTATGTTACACCACTCAGTGTGTCCCTAGTGTGCTTGGTCTATATTACGTCTGAGTTCATATTACACCGCTCAGTGTGTCGTGCATGCCCGAGTCTATATTACACCGCTCAGTGTGTCCCAATTGTGCTTGGGTCTATATTACACCGCTCAGTGTGACCCAAGTGTGCCTGAGTCTGTATTACACCACGCAGTGTGTTCTGCAACTGCACAAGTCTATATTACACAGCATTGTGTATCTCACGCGTACCCGATTCTATATTACACCACTCTGTGTCTAACAAGTGTGCCCGAGTCTATATTACGCTGCTCAGTGTGACGTAAGTGTGCCCGAGTCTATATTACACCGCTCAGTGTGTCCCAAGCGTGCGGGAGTCTATATTACACTGCTCATTTTGTCCCACACGTACCTGAGTCGATATTACACTGCTAAGTGTGCCTCATGCATGGCCAAATCTATATAAGATCGCTTGCTATCTCCTAAGTGTACTCGAGTCAATTGTACACTGCTCAGAGTGTCCCATTTGTTACCGAGGCAATATTACACAACTCAGTGTGTCCCACACGTACCTGAGTCGATAAAACCCTCCTCAGTGTGTCCCAAGTGTTTCTGAGTCTATATTACGCTCCTCAGTGTGTCCCAAGTGTGAATGAGTCTTTATTACACCACTCAGTGTGTCCCAATTGTGCTCGGTCCATATTGCACTGCTCAGTGTGTCCTAAGTGTGCTCGGGTCTGTCGTACACCACTCAGTGTGTCCCTCGCATGCCGAGTCTATATTACACCGCTCAGTGTGTCCCACGCGTGCCTGAGTCTATATTACACCGCTCAGTGTGTCCCACGCGTGCCTGAGTCTATATTACACCGCTCAGTGTGTCCCACGCGTGCCTGAGTCTATATTACACCGCTCAGTGTGTCCCGCGTGCGTCTGAGTTCATATTACACCGCTCAGTGTGTCGCGCATGCCCGAGTCTATATTACACCGCTCAGTGTGTCCCAATTGTGCTTGGGTCTATATTACACCGCTCAGTGTGTCCCGCGCATGCCCGAGTCTAAATTACACCACTCAGTGTGTCCCAATTGTGCTCGAGTCTATATTACATCGCTCAGTGTATCTCATATGTGCCCGGGTCTATGTTACGCCACTCAGTGTGTCCCAATTGTACTTTGGTCTATATTACAACCCTTAGTGTGTCTCATTTGTGCCTGAGTCTATATTACACCGCTCAGTGTGTCCCTCGCATGCCTGAGTCTATATTACACCGTTCAGCGTGTCCCACACATGCCCGAGTCTATACTACAATGCTCAGTGTGTCCCTCGCGTGCCTCAGTCTATATTACACCACTCAGTGTGTCCCGAGCTATCCCGAGTCTATATTACACCGCTCATTGTGTCCCAAGTGTGCCCAAGTCTATATTACATTGCTCAGTGTTTCCGAGTATATATTACACCTCTCAGTGTGTCCCAGGCAAGCCCAAGTCTATTTTACACTGTTCAGTGTCTCCCAAGTGTACCTGAGTCTACACTGCACCACTCCGTGTGTCCAATGCATGAACGAGTCCATGTTACACCGCTCATTGTGTCCCATGTGTGCCCGAGTTTATATTACACCGCTGAGTGTGTCCCATGCATGCCTGCATCTATATTACACAGCTCAGTATGTCCCACGTGTGCCCGAGTCTATATTACACAGCTCAGTGTCTCCCCAAGTGTGCATGAGTCTATATTACACCACTCAGTGTGTCCCATTCATACCTGAGTCTATATTACACTGCTCAGTGTGTCCCGCGCATGCACCAGTCTAATTATACGCTTAGGACCCGATTCACAAAATTAATCTCAGACAAAATCCTAACTTTAGGACTTTCGCTATTCACAAAGGGTATTAAGCAGTAGTAAAGTTAGGATTTTGTCTCAGATAAAATTCAGTTTGGGTCTTAAGTTAAACTTAAGACCAAAACTTAAACTTAAGACCAAAACTTTGTCTCAGTCAAACTGAAATTTGGTCTTGAGTTTAAGTTTTGATATTAAGGTAAATTAAGACCAAAACTTAAACTTAAGACCAAAACGT
This sequence comes from Lissotriton vulgaris, assembly GCF_964263255.1. Classification (NCBI taxonomy): domain Eukaryota; kingdom Metazoa; phylum Chordata; class Amphibia; order Caudata; family Salamandridae; genus Lissotriton; species Lissotriton vulgaris. The sequence goes on along the minus strand of NW_028245796.1, from coordinate 139,039 downwards.
TGTCTCGGTTAAAATTAAGCTTTAGTCTTAAGTTTAACTTAAGACCAAAACTTAAGTTTAACTAAGACAAATTCCTAACTTTGCTACTTCTAAATGTGCTTTGTGAATACCCAAAGTCGTAAAGTTAGGATATTGTCTCAGATTACTTTTGTGAATAGGGCCCTTAGTGTGTCCCAAGTGTGCCGAGTTTATATTATACCAATCGGTGTGTCCTGCACGTGCACAAGTCTATGTTACACCACTCATTGTGTCCGAAGTGTGCTGAGTTTTTATTACACCACTCAGTGTGTTCCGCACATGCCCGAGTCAATGTTACATGGCAGAGTGTGTCCCAAGTGTGCCGAGTTTATATTACACCACTCAGTGTGTCCCGCACGTGCCCGAGTCTATGTTATACCACTCAGTGTGTCCCAAGTGTGCTTGGGTCCATATTACGCTGCTCAGTGTGACCCAAGTGTACCTGAGTCTGTATTACACCGTGCAGTGTGTTCTGCACCTGCACGAGTCTATATTACACAGCTTTGTGTGTCTCACGCGTACCCGATTCTTTATTACACCACTCTGTGTCTAACAAGTGTGCCCAAGTCTATATTACGCTGCTCAGTGTGTCCCAAGCGTGCAGGAGTCTGTATTACACTGCTCATTTTGTCCCACACGTACCTAAGTCGATATTACACTGCTAAGTGTGCCTCGTGCATGCCCAAATCTCTATAAGACCGCTTGCTATCTCCTAAGTGTGCTGGAGTCAATTGTACACTTCTCAGAGTGTCCCATTTGTTACTGAGGCAATATTACACCACTCAGTGTGTCCCACACGTATCTGAGTCGATAAAACGCTCCTCAGTGTGTCCCAAGTGTTTCTGAGTCTATATTACACCACTCAGTGTGTCCCAATTGTGCTTGGGTCCATATTGCACCACTCAGTGTGTCCCACGTGTGCCTGAGTCTATATTACACTGCTCAGTGTGTCCCATGCGTGTCTGAGTCTATGTTACACCGTTCAGTGTGTCCTACGTGTGCCTGAGTCTATATTACACTGCTCAGTGTGTCCTAAGTGTGCTCGGGTCTGTCGTACACCACTCAGTGTGTCCCACACATGCCTGAGTCTATATTACACTGCTCAGTGTCTACCAAGTGTTTCTGAGTCTATATTACACCGGTCTGTATGTCTCAAGTGTGGCCGAGTCTATAATACAAGGCTTAGTGTATCCCAAGTGTGCCCGAGTCTATATTACACCGCTCAGTGTGTTCCACGCGTGCCTGAGTCTATATTACACTGCTCATTTTGTCCCACACGTACCTGAATCGATATTACACTGCTAAGTGTGCCTCATGCATGCCCAAATCTATATAAGACCGCTTGCTATCTCCTAAGTGTGCTTGAGTCAATTGTACACCGCTCAGAGTGTCCCATTTGTTACTGAGGCAATATTACACCACTCAGTGTGTCCCACACGTACCTGAGTCGATAAAACCCTCCTCAGTGTGTCCCAAGTGTTTCTGAGTCTATATTATGCTCCTCAATGTGTCCCAAGTGTGACTGAGTCTATACTACACCACTCAGTGTGTCCCAATTCTTCTCGGGTCCATATTGCACTGCTCAGTGTGTCCTGAGTGTGCTCGGGTCTGTCGTACACCATTCAGCGTGTCCTCCGCATGCCGAATCTATATTACACCGCTGAATGTGTCCCACGCGTGCCTGAGTCTATATTACACCGCTCAGTGTGTCCCACACGTGTCTGAGTTCATATTACACCGCTCAGTGTGTCGCGCATGCCCGAGTCTATATGACACCGCTCAGTGTGTCCCAATTGTGCTTGGGTCTATATTACACCGCTCAGTGTGTCCTGCGCATGCTCGAGGCTAAATTACACCACTCAGTGTGTCCCAATTGTGCTCGAGTCTATATTACATCCCTCAGTGTATCTCATTTGTGCCAGAGTCTATATTACACCGCTCAGTGTGTCCCTTGCGTTCTTGAGTCTATATTACACCGCGCAGTGTGTCCCACACATGCCCGAGTCAATACTACACCGCTCAGTGTGTCCCTCGTGTGCCTCAGTCTATATTACACCACTCAGTGTGTCCCGCGCAATTCCGAGTCTATATTACACCGCTTATTTTGTCCCAAGTGTGCCCGAGTCTATACTACATTGCTCAGTGTTTCCGAGTATATATTACACCTCTCAGTGTGTCCCAGGCAAGCCCAAGTCTATACTACACTGCTCAGTGTCTCCCAAGTATACCTGAGTCTATATTGCACCGATCCGTGTGTCCAATGCATGAACGTATCCATATTACACCGCTCATTGTGTACCATGTGTGCCCGAGTTATTATTACACCGCTGAGTGTGTCCCATGCATGCCCACATCTATATTACACAGCTCCGTATGTCCCACGTGTGCCCGAGTCTATATTACACAGCTCAGTGTCTCCCCAAGTATGCATGAGTCTATATTACACAACTCAGTGTGTCCCACTCGTACCCGAGACTATATTACACTGCTCAGTGTGTCCCGCGCATGCACCGGTCTACATTATTCTCTTAGGGCCCGATTCACAAAATTAATCTGAGACAAAATCCTAACTTTAGGTCTTTCGGTATTCACAAAAGGTATGTAGCAGTAGTAAAGTTAGGATTTTGTCTCAGATAAAATTAAGTTTGGATCTTAAGTTAAACTTAAGACTAAAACTTCAACTTAAGCCCAAAACGTTGTCTCAGTCAAACTGAAATTTAGTGTTAAGTTTAAGTTTTGATCTTAAGGTAAACTAAGACCAAAAATTAAACTTAAGATTAACACTTTGTCTCAGTTAACCTTAAGCTTTAGTTTTAAGTTTAACTTAAGACCAAAACTTAAGTTTAACTAGGACAAAATCCTAACCTTGCTACTTCTAAATGTGCTTTGTGAATACCCAAAGTCGTAAAGTTAGGATATTGTCTCAGATTACTTTTAAGAATTGGGCCCTTAGTGTGTCGAAAGTATGCTGAGTTTATATTATACCAATTAGTATGTACTGCAAGAGCTGAGTCTATGTTACACCACTTAGTGTGTCCCAAGTGTGCCGAGTTTTTATTACACCACTCAGTGTGTCCTGCACGTGCCCGAGTTTATGTTACACCGCTCAGTGTGTCTCAAGTGTGCCGAGTTTATATTACACCACTCAGTGTGTCCCGCACGTGCCCGAGTCTATGTTACACCACTCAGTGTGACCCAAGTGTGCCTGAGTCTGCATTACACCGCGCAGTGTGTTCTGCACATTCTCGAGTCTATATTACACCGCTCTGTGTGTCTCACGCGTACACGCTTCTATATTACACCACTCTGTGTCTACCAAGTGTGCCCGAGTCTATATTACTCTGCTCAGTGTGACCCAAGTGTGCCTGAGTCTGTATTACAACTAGGAGTGTTTCCCACACACGCCTGAGTCTATATTACCCCGCTCAGTGCCTACCTAGTGTGTCTGAGTCTATATTACACTGGTCAGTGTGTCCCAAGTGTGCCCGAGTCTATATTACACTGCTTAGTGTGTCCCAAGTGTGTGTCACGCCAGCCAGTCTTCTGATCGGATCGCGCTGCCCACATAGCACGCATGCGCGAGGGAACGGAAATGAGCCAAAAGCCTGACCTCCCCGCATTACCTTGCTTCGCGTTCTAGTGTTTCGGTGTTTCCGTTGTGAGCACGTCACCTCCGTGTAAGCCGTTTGCATTGTTTCGAAGTCGTCCCAGTTACGTCGTCTTCTTTCTCTGAAGCTCGTTCCTGTTCCTGTTTTGGAAGCCGGCCGCCGTCTTTACGGTCCTCGGCTGTTTGTTCAAACACTTGTTTGTTCACCTCCTGCTCCGTCCTTAAGTCTCTTTGCCATCTTGAGTCTCAAGTGGTTAGTCCTTCTCTCTCTTGCCAGTAAGGACATAACCAAGACTCGAACGCAATCTCCCTCCTGAATCAGCTATCTTCTTTCCGATCCTGAAGGGGCTCCTGGACCTGTGTATTTACGGTTCCGCCCGTCAGCTGCACGGCTGGTTAAGTACTGCAACACATGTCAATTCAACTAGCTACAGATGAACCCCTGCAACACATCTCAATTCAACTAGCTACAGATGAACCCCTCACTGTTTTTTAGGTAAGAGGCAGCATATGGTTTCCATGTTTACTATTTGTCTATTGTTGAAGTGCATTAACTTAACCTATTCCTTTTAGTGTCAGTCTTCGCCCGAAGAGTCCTGTTTTCTTCCCCGCCTTTCCTTGTTTTGTTCCCTCCTTTCCCTCCATACCACCATCGCGTTCTGGTGCTTGATTGATGCAATAGGTGCAGGGGGGAAGGGCTGGGCTTGTCGGCAGTTCCTGGCACTCCTGTGGAAACGACGCTTGGATCCTTACAGAACCCGAAGCCCATGTAGTAATTTCCACCCGAGTGCCATGAATCCAGTGACAATGGAAGATTTGGCCAATATGTTGGGGAGTCTCCAATTAGAGATCCAAGCACTATCCACTAGAGTTGATGCTCTACAGAGGGAGAGACAGTGAGACGTTACGGGGGAAGGAACAGGTCCTAGTGCTTCTGCCCCCATGATTCATATTTCCACTCCCCAGACCGTCCCTTTAGCCCCTCCGGAGCGTTTTTTTGGTGATACTTCCAAGTTTGCGGCTTTTATTAGCCAATGTCAGTTACACTTCATGTGTAAGGCTAGCTGCTTTCCAACCGATCCATCTAAGGTGGCTTTTGTCATATCTTATCTGGGAGGGCCCGCCGCGAATTGGGCGATACCATTAATAGAGAGGAATGACCCTCTGCTACAGGACTTTGCTACTTTTAGGAGTGAATTAAAGAAATTATTTGACAGACATACATTCACACATTCCACAGATTCTGAGTTGCTGTCCTTAAAACAAGGAAATAAAGACCTTTCAGTGTACATAACCACTTTCCAAAGATTAGTAGCAGAAGCAGGGTGGCCAGATTTAAAATGCAGTGCCCTGTTTTATCGGGGTTTGCGTGATGACTTAAAGGATGCCTTGTCCCAGGTGGTAGATCCGCCAGACAGATGTCCGGAGCTTATTGATCTAGTCGTGAAGCTGGACCACCGTATACACGAGAGAAAAAGAGAAACAGGACGCTCAGAGTACAGACCTTGCATAACTCCTAAACTTATTGAAGTCAAGAAATCCGTAGAGGAGAAAGAACCTATGCAGATAGGGACAATAAAGGGTCCGTTAAGCTCAGAGGAAAGACAAAGGCGAAGAGATAATAAGCTCTGCCTTTATTGTGGTATGAGCGGCCATTTTCTTAGGACTTGTCCCACTAAACCCTCTCAATCTAAGAAGGAGGGAAACTAGAGAGCCTGACACCTTATGAGACTGGGGTTTCAGGTAGTTCTGGTTTAATAGTCTCTTCCCTCAAAATCAAGTCAGATCTGTCAAGTCATATCTTTGTACCGGCTCACTTGACTTATGGTAACCAGACGGTAGATATCCACATAATGTTGGATTCGGGTGCAACCGGAAATTTTATGGACAAGGATTGGGCCGTGCAACATCACATAGATCTAAAATCTAAAGAAGTGTGGGAAAGGGTCACTACTATAGATGGCAGTTTGTTAAAGGCAGCACCCATTACCCATGAAACAATCAGTCTACACTTAGGTCTGGAGCAAGGACATCAGGAGTACTTAACGTTTGAGCTCATACAATCCCCTCAGTTCCCTATTTTACTTGGATTGCCCTGGCTCCGCACACATAACCCTCGAGTGGATTGGAGTTAGAACACCTTAGAGTTTCTATCAGAGAAATGTAAGGAACATATGGTACGGGTTAAGTGTGAAAAGGAACCCGTCAGCATGTCGCTTCCCTCTGACATTCCTACCTTGCCCTTGGAGTATTTTGAGTTTAGGACTATATTTAATGAGGTGGAAGCCACGAGTCTCCCACCTCATCAACAATATGATTGCCACATTGATCTCCAGGCGGGGGCTAAGATACCATGTAGTCGTGTTTACTCGCTCACGGAGAAGGAGAATGTGTATTTTCGAGAGTACCTCGATAACATGCTCAAGATCGGTTTCATTCGACCCTCTCGCTCCCCTGCCTCTTCTTCTCTCTTCTTTATACCGAAGAGAGAGGGAGGTTTGAGGTGCTGCATAGATTACAGGGCTTTAAACAGAGTTACCATTATAGTGTAGTACCTATTTTCCCTATAGGCCCTGCGCATTGGAATAACATAAACAGCAGTTTAGACATAGGACTGAGGTCTTCTAGGTCTCTACTGACTATGTTAGACTTAATTTAGGTTTGCGCCAGCTAGCTCAGAGGTCACTGGAAACTTTCTTGACTGAATAGGAAGTGATCAGCTTCCCTGGCTCAGACAAGATGGGATTCAGCTTCCGACAACCGCATAAACATGACAACTGCTCCCTCAGAAAAAGAGTCAATCTCTAGAGTCGTGTGAAACAATAGACAGCTATTTCACTCAGTCAGATGTGCATATTTAATTTCACCAGGGTGCAGAGAATAGAGAGACGGGTGTTTTCAATAAAAGGTATTATTTATTGAGCAGTCTTCCTTCTCATGCAAGAGAAATGAATTGCCACAATTGCAATACTTAATGTAAAGTAAAGTACGTACAGTAAAAGGAGTATTATGAAATAATACTGTAAAAGCATTGATATGGTTTCTAAGCCATAAGACACTTTAAAATGAATAAAATATATATACATATATACATAGGCTAACGTGCTCAACTGGTGCTTCTAAACTAAGCCTACCCAAGTGTACCTGACCTAAGCCTAATACGTGGGAAGGAGTAAGTAAGTAGCAGTTTAAGTTAAGTAGGTTTGTTGCCAAGGATCTGTTCAAGAATTCTCTCTAAGGGTTTAGTCAGCAATGTACCTTGGGAATAGAATGTAGGAGGTCTGGTATCTCTCTCTCAGGACCCGATATCCCAGTCACCCGCAAGGGTAGGCTGGAAACGCCGGAGCTGGATTTTCTCGGCAGGAGAAAAGACAGCGTCTTTCTCAGCGCGTCATAGAGGAGGGTCAGCGTCTGTGGGCTTCTCGCTTCTGCTGGGCTCTCGGAAAGTAGATTAGCTGCTCTGCTCCAGAATCACTACCGTGTGTTTGCTTAAGGCAACGTTGGTATATTTATACCTGTAAGGTGCCGAGTTTGATGTAAGGTTTGGACATAAGACGTCAATAAAGATGTCACTAAGAACTGGCCGTTCTTACAGTGCTCGCAGGAGTTCTATTACAAATCAAAACAAAGCAAGCGGGGCTTTCCCAGGTTGCTGGAGGTTTGGTGTGTCGAAAGAACTCGGTGTGCTCTCTAGGAATCCAAGGAAGTAGCTTTTGCCGTGCCTTGGACTGCAAGGGCGATTTACTGAAATATGGATCTGATTATTATGCCATTATAGGGATAGTATTGATTATAGCCGTATAGGGGCATAAAGTCACAATATTGAATCAGGTTCCTAGATAAAACACATCACCCACTCCACGGTTTTATGTCCATCAGTTACTAAAAACTAAGCAATAAAGATGCATGTGTATTCCAACCCACCCCAAAATACATTTTGCATTCGAAATGGTGTATGCGAAATACACGGAAGGTTATAGGTACTGTACGTTTTTAAGCAGTGTAATCATTCAAAAAAATTGCATATCTTTAGCTGAACGATTTGCGAAAATTACACATGAAATGTCTCTTAATTACAGAAAAGAATTTTGAGACTATTTCATCACATATAAATGAAATTGCTTTTGAGAGTGCTAGAGGGTGCGGTAACATATTGTCTCTAGATTTAATAAAAATAGAAGCTCTTTTCTTTATGAATAGTTCTACTGTAAGAAGAGTGCGTGTGCCAAAAAAAGGTAAATATTTTGGAATTTGGAAAAAAATAATTTCGTTTTCAGGGGAAAAAATAGTTCCAAATGTTTTCAGTAGCTTTTGTTTTTCAAAGCTGAAGGCCGAATTCAGAGTTCATGGGAACGCCGTGTGCTGGTTGGCTTAAAAGTTATTCTTTTGGTTCAGGGGAGAACATGATTTCAGATACATGCGCAAAAAACGGTCTACAGATTCAGGTGAAAGTTCGACCATGGTTGAAAATGCTGTAACTGGGCAGTCGTGAGAATGATTGCTATCATCGATTTCGGGATCAGCAATGCTCACAGAAGGTCGTACCTGGGTGATGTTGCTCTCATTTCTTGCTTCACTGCTACCACCTAATCGTAGTGCAGAAGTCTCAACGAATGCCGTCATCAGGATTGGTAACCGCTGGGGACAACACGATGCATGAGCCGTTACTGGACTTAGCAAAGTATCGATATCCATTGGTACTGCTGATTGTAGTGTAAGACAGGTGTCTAACATGCATTCTTCTCCGCATAGCATACATCGAAGCACAGGTAAGATGCAGTTCTGCCAAATAGGTCCGAATGAAAGAAACCAGGTCATATTCAGATATCCTAGCCGGGCTAATCCAAGGACTTTAGTTATACGGTCCCGGTAGCGTATTGCTAGGATCGTTTCTTCCATTGTTGCAGGAGTCATGTCTGTGTTTTGGCTTGCCATATCGGAGCAGAAGGGTCAAAAATAAGATTCCTGCCACGAGTCCCAAAAGTAGTGGTAGGCCGCCAAAGACCGAATGGACAAAATTGGGAAAGATGCCCAGGACTGCTTCGAAGGGTGTTAACAGTCCCGAAAAAATTGTCGTAAATACATTTGCGATACCACTGGCATCTGACATATTTAGGATTTGGCTTAGCATTTCCACGAAATGCACCGGGCAATTAGTTGATAAAAGTGTATGTATCTCTGCCGTTGTCCTTGCAACTTGAAGATCATACATTTCTTTTGATGACGTGATGGGCACTGTTGTCTGTAAAAGCACAGACTTCATTCTACTTAAAGTATCAATTCGTATAGAACAGATATTCAACGGAGGCCAAATCGTCACCTCTGAGTCTCCAGGGCCGTTTGGATACAATGCTTGCATACAGCAAGTGACCATGGAACTTACGCTTATGAGATATGCTTTCCCTGGCACCATGCCACAACAACTGTGGTCCGTTATTAGAACGTAACTCCCGTTAGAAAGTTGTCTAAAGAATGGCTCTATCTGTGTTGCAGGTGTGCCGTGCTGGTGGCATGAAAGGTTATTTGAAGTCCCTTCACAGGCCCCATGTAAATTAATACCTTGGCACAGAAGTATACCGCTTAGTGATTGTTTACAATTATTACCACTAAGAAATACATTCTGGTTTTTGTCACTATAACATGTGTGTGTATAAGGTAATTTCCATGATGACTTAATGTACCCTTCACCCAACCTTTCATACTGGCCTGCTGGTATATACTCTTGGCATTTTTTTAAATTGGAAAGTTGTTATTGGAATTGTGATAATTCCGTGTATTATCCATTCAATGACAGGTCTTTCTGACATTGTCAATGGTAATCTCTCAAGTTTTTTAATGCTCAGAATCGTATAGTCTGCTCCTTTCTGTGCCAAACGGATTTGTTTATCAGTAAGGTTAAAGATAGAGAACAATGACGTTGTGTTGATTAAACGCCAAGGCACATAGCCTGAACGCAGGTTTTGCAACGTCCAGCCTAGCTGTACAATAGAACGCAATTGGGACTGATCATGTTGTAACATTAGCAAGTCCTGATCTATTATATCTATAGCAGATAATACAATACTGTCCAGTGAATATATTCTGGAGGACAGAGTCATTAACCCGTTGTCCACAACAGAAAGTGATTTTTCCTAATTAATACGATCAATTTCTCGTATTTTCTCTGCTGTCTCAATTTGAGTCACTTTCCATGCCTCGTTGTAAGCAGCGTATATACTGGCCGCTATGAAACGTTTTTGGCGCTGTTTGCGTGGTCCCATTATGAAATCGCGCAAGTCAGCACCATCTTTAAGTAAAGACAAGTGTTGCTTCATTTCTGCCAGTGTGGATGTTTGTAGCCATTCAAGGCATAGTTTCCCTACACTGTATGTTGTTACTATCCCTGGATGTTGTCTCTGGGAATATCTAGGGTCTGGTCTGGTCATTTTTAATCCCTGTATTTTGTTCAGGAATCTATCTTGACATTTATTTGTGTCTGTTGGCCAGATTAACCACTTTTTCCAATCAGGATGTGTTCTATTTTGATGTAAAATTTGGGATACGTCTATCTCAATATCTGTGGTTGCATTATCAGGTATTGGCTTTGGAATAGACGGTTTGTTAAGGTCTTTAATCTTGGCTAGGCCAAGACAGGTCGTTTGTTGAATTGTGTCATTCAAGAACATTATTTGTTCTGGGATCATTCAGGCTCGAAATAATGCTTCTAGGCCTTGTACCTGCCATTCTTTTGTACCCCAGATGGTTTTTGTTTCAATGTTGTTTTTCCAGAAATCAAAACCAAATGTAATCATTTTTTCATAAAATGTTTCCGAATAGATCAATTTAGTATTTGTCAGCATGGTTTTTGTCCCTGTTTTATCTAACAGTTTATAATAAAATGCTTCTGCATCACTTGTGTTAAACCCTGAGAAGTATTGGAACTTCTCATAGAATGTTTTTGAACTGCTTTTAGGTGGAGTTGCACAATGTTCCCATTGATTATATTTAAAAACATTTCTAGGTTGATCAGATTTATGCAAATAGTGGTCTGCATAGTGGGTATAGCAATACATCTGTTCATAATTCGATGAACCTTGCAAATAATCATGTTCTGTAAATTTTGCTGACATTACTAAATCTGACATCATATTATTTATGCTTTCAAAGTCCCAATCATCAGAGAATGTACTTGGTTTTACAAAGTCACTTAATGAAACCTTAAACTGATGAGGATATTTCAAGAGTTCGACCGGTCCATATATTTCGTAATCTGTTTTGTCCCAAACTACCCCGCCGGGTATTGGAATGGCTGTGACATTCACTGATGACAGTTCTCTTTTCTCGATGTGAGATGACTTGTGTGGCTTCAGAACTAAGTTGATGTTCTGACTTGCTGTGTCCATTGTACTGTATTTTCCCTCAATGAATTTTCCTAAACAAAGTACCATGATGAGCCTGCATATTTGCCACGTATTCCCCAATATCGAATTTCACCAGAAGTTGAACAAGCTTTATTGCATGTCATCCGTGATTTAATTAAGAAAGTAGTGGTAGAAGAAACAGCTGCTAATATTTGTAATAGCCCCATTTTACCGATTCTGAAAAAGGCCCCACTAGATGGTGACCCTGATTATAAAGATACCTACCGTTTTGTAATTGACCTCAGAGAGGTTAATAAAATAGTGATTCCTCAATACCCCATGGTTCCGGATATCACTGCAATGCTTACTATGATTCCCCCTACTGCACAGTATTTCTCAGTAATTGTAGGAGAGTAGGGTCTGCTATCCTATGGTCACCCCAATTTTTGCTTTTTGCTTCACTGGTTTTCGACTTACTGAGGCTGTGGGCCTGCTAATCAGACCCCCAGCCTGCTGTTCTCTCTCTAAATTTGTAATTCATGTGCTATAGGTACATACCACAATTGGAAATAGACTCCTTGTCAGCCCCTGTACCATGCACTATAGGTGCTCAGGGCATAGGTGCCACCAAGGCCTACCAGGGGCTGAAGCATAGCTTTTGCCGCCCCTGGCTGGTTCTTAAATTGACACAACTGGCTGATCACTCAGCTGGGGCAAGTGGGTGTAGTCACCCCTTGCTTAGATATAGTATACCTATATCTAAACCTATATCTGGACACATATAAACCTGTGAGTCACTCCTATGGAAGGACTTATCAATCCTGGAGGCAGAGTGCGTGGTTTAATGTGAGATGGAGCTCTGGCATGAGCTGAGCCTGTCTGCAGCTGTCGAGAACAACTCCCTAAGCTGATCCGGGATAATGCCATACCATATACTATTAAGTGCCTTATAATCCTCGCGGTTATATAGCAACTTTGGTTTGGCTTTATCAAAAAATGTTGTGTAAGGTGTCATACGAATTGTAATACTACCCCCTTGCCAGTTCTGGCGACGGGGGTAGCATTCCACCCTTCTAGAGGGAGAAGACATGTTACTTTACTGAAACGCGGTTGATTTTAAAAGAGCCTCAGATCAACAAAATGGATGCCTCTGCCACAGACACGGGTCTGGCCTCCTGCTGCTGACCGAAACTCAGCAAATGGTGGCCTGGACAAAGGGTTTGCTGTCGCAGGGCGGTGTTACACCACCCCAGACAGGAGATAGTGGATTGTAGCAGGGAGGTTTCAAAGAAACCAGACACTGCCTGGGGAGCACAAGGCTGCCCCTTGCATAATCCGGCCAAACCGGTTCTGGGGCACACCAGCCCCAGTCCCAGCGCGGCCTGGATCAAAGGAAATGGGCGTATCCACCCCCTTCCTGGGTCCCACCCATAGGAGGGGACCTAGCAGGTAATCCAGCCCACCAGATTCGAATAAGAGTGGGAGCAGTGCCAATGCAACTCAGATTATCCTGAAGAAACATAAGAAATGAAACTCTGGACCCTTCGACATCCTACTCAACGTAGAAGACTGAAGAATCTCCCTTGTGGCCAAGGAGTGACTACCCTGTGCAAACAGGCACCATCCAGCACCTCGACCCTTGCTTTGTTGCAGTTCCCGCCAGAACTCGAGCAACAGAGATCAACGAGATTAGGCTTGCCTGCCTTCCTCCAGTCCGATCCACAGTCCCTGCAGAGCTGAGACCCGTGGAGGCGACCAAAAGCATGGGGCACGCCATCTTGAAAAGGCCACGAGATGCTGACCGTGCAGCCCACGAGTGACCCTCGAAGCTGTACACCGGGGTTTGAGAAGCCCCAACCCTGAGCTGCTCTTGCACCAAAGCTACCCCCTCCACACTCGACGAGTGCTGCGTGGGGCCCTTCTGCTTGTGTTGGCTCGACGCGTTGGCCCGGTCACTTGCCAGCTGGCTTGTGGCCCCTGTGCCAACGAAAACCTTAAACCGACTTGCTTTTCTGGTTGCTCCAGATTTGCACCAGCTCCTGTAAAAAGGAGCCCCCGCTCTGACCCTTCTGGTCTGAGTGAGAAGCAATCTCCCGGTTCCGCGTGGATTGCTTTTGCCAAGTGCTGTTTGCTCCAATCTTGAAGCCGACAGCACTGACCGCAAGAGCCTGCGTGGGACAGATCGTGACCTGCTCCTGGATGTCGAAGATGCCCCAGAACCCACGTGACAGCGGAGAGAAGCTCCTCGACAACCATCTGATTGCGCCCGACATCGCTGGTTCCGTCCTGGTTCCACCCTGGTCACTGCTGAGTGACCCAGACTCTGTCCCCTCTGCTTTTAGATACTTCTCGACTTCGATCCACCCTTGGATCACACCGGACACTTCTGCTTCCCATCGCCTGCAGCATCTTCAGCTCCAAGCACCAAGAGCCTGCGTGTCAAAACCCGACGCCACTTCGACCCTATGCACCCGCTTCCTGTGGGTGAGGTAACATTGCAACGCCGGTGTCCCTACACTGGTACACACCTCTAGGGTCTGTGTCTTAAGTTTTGTTCCTCTAGGTTCAGCGGAAGTATCTTTAAACTCGCTTTGTGTCACTTTTACGCACCATTGACATTGCATTGGTGCAAGCCGCACTTTACGTGCTGTACCCGAATCCCGCGGGCTTTTCCCGACTTCAGCATTGCTAGTCCAGACTGCTCCCAGTGATTCCCTAGGCCCTAGGCCTAACCGCTGTTCGATTGGTATCTCTTATACCACTTTTTTAATATATGGTTTGAGTGGCCACCCGCCCTCATCCATAATTGTGCAACTTGTATGTCATACTGTGCTTTTGATTTAACGCTTGTGCCCCTTTGCTCATAAAGAGTACTGGGGATTATTTTAGAAATAAACACATATATTTTTATAATATATACTTGTGTGGTGTCCTTTCATTTGGCATTACAGGATTGTATGTGGTAAAACAGCTCGCTTAACACAACCTCTTAAGTTAAGCCTTTAAGGCTGCTTAGTCCATGCTACCCCTAGGATAGCTTGTCTAACAAGGTTGACTTACAACCAGACACCATAAGGGATTGTTTGGACTGATACAAGGTGGTTCCAGAATTGGAAACACCACATATTTATATTTATTTATTTATTTATGCAATTTTTAAAGCGCTGCAATTACCCAGGGGTGTCTCGGTGCTGTGAGATATGTTTGATACAACTAATGTGGGATCTCTGAAGCGTTTCTTTATGTACTTTCTGAAATAATCAAGTTATTGGGAGAACAACCATGTCTTTAGTTGCTTTCTAAAGATAATCAGAGTAGGACTGGTTTTTATGGTAAGGGGAAGAGAGTTCCATAGTTTTGCAGCCGCGATGGTGAAGCATCTGTCACCCCAGTTAACTCTCCTCGTTCTGGGTATGTGAAGCAGGTGAGCAGTATTAGAGCGAAGCGTTCTGGGGGTTGTGAGAGGTTTGAATGAGTTCCTAAGAAATTTAGGTCCAACGTTGTTAATTGCCTATAGACAATACAAAGGGACTTAAATTTTGTACGACTTCTAATCGGAAGCCAATGTAGTTGTTTCAGATGTCCAGAAACGGAACTGAATTTTGAAATGCCAAGTAAATCTCTAGCTGAGGCATTCTGTATCATTTGGAGTTTGGAGATGACCTTTTCTTGTGCATTGAGGAGGAGGGCATTACAATAGTCAGTGCGTGAGAACACCAGTGTTGAAATTAGTGTTTTTCCTGCTGTTATAGGAAGATAAGGAAGGAGTTTCTTGATTTTCCGTAAGGTGTTAAATGATGATGAGACTACCGAGTTCACATGATGGTAAAAAAGGAGTTTATCATCAAAAACAACTCCTAAGTTTCTAACTTTGCTGACTGGTTCAGGTGGAGTGCCCATTTCCTCCGGCCACCATAGGGGGGACCACAAAGGCTGAATCTTGCCAAACAACATTACTTCCGTCTTTGTTGAATTCAGTTTTAGACAGTTGGAAGACATCCAACTGCTGATGGCCCTCATGCCATCTTTGAAATTTGCTGCTATTGTGGGACCGTCTCTATGTACAGATAATACCAACTGGGTATCATCGGCATATGTTGTTAAATTGATGTTGTAGGCTTTTATTACCCTCGCTAAGTCCGAAACATAGATATTAAAAAGGGTCGGACTTAGCGAGGAACCCTGTGGAACTCCACAAGGAAGAGTGAAGGTGGGAGAGGTGTATGTGCCTAATTTAACTGCCTGTTTACGGTCTGCCAGAAAAGATGTAATGAGATCCCTGGCTTTGTGTTTAATACCGATGGCCTCGACACGGTCGATCAAAGTAAAATGATCGACCGTGTCGAATGCCGCCAATAGGTCCAGCAAAATCAACACAGCCTGTCCGCCGTTGTCCATCGTTGTTCTTATTTCATCTGCAGCCTTGATCAGGGCAGTTTCTATCCCCTGACCTTGTCGGAAACCGAACTGGGTGTCATCTAAAGGTCATGATTATGAATGAATTCGGACAGCTGTTTATTCATGACGGATTCAAAGATTTTAGCTGGGAACGGCAAGGATGCTATGGGACGGTAGCTGGAAGGTAGTGAAGGGTCTAAAGATGGTTTTTTGAGAAGTGGTTTGATTATAGTATTTTTCCATATTGTTGGGTATAAACCTGTTGAGAACATAGCGTTACAGATGTGTGTCAAAGGTAAGGTAATGATGTCTGGGATAGTATTGAGTATAGAAGGGTGACAGGGGTCCAATGGGGAGCCAGATTTAATTGACGAGATTAATTTATGAGTATATTGCGGATGTATCTTAGTAAATTCCATTGTTTGTGTGTTTGATGATTGAATGGTATTGGAATTTGGAGTGAAGTCCTCGAATATAGACGTAACCTTTCAGGCCAACTTCTCACAGTAATAGATTTGAAAAATGCTTTCTTTTCTTCACCATTCTTGCTTACTTCCAGTTGTGGCGAGAATTTGTTAGGATTGGAAATATTAAAGAAATTGCATGCTCGTATTTATTGTTCTCCTGACGGTGTTAATTTAACCATGCAGCCTCTTACTGAAAGTACGTCTCAATGTTTGGTCAAAAATAAACCTCTCCCTCCTGAGTTTTCTGAAATTCCCCAGACCCTTTGGGCTAGAGGGGACACAGATGTAGGATTGTTAAAAATATCCCCTGTATCAATTACATTAAAGCCAAATGCATATTTGCCATGTATTCCCCAATATCGAATTTCACCAGAAGGTGAACAAGCTTTATTGCATGTCATCCGTGATTTAATTAAGAAAGTAGTGGTAGAAGAAACAGCTGCTAATATTTGTAATAGCCCCATTTTACCGATTCTGAAAAAGGCCCCACTAGATGGTGACCCTGATTATAAAGATACCTACCGTTTTGTAATTGACCTCAGAGAGGTTATTAAAATAGTGATTCCTCAATACCCCGTGGTTCCGGATATCACTGCAATGCTTACTATGATTCCCCCTACTGCACAGTATTTCTCAGTAATAGATTTGAAAAATGCTTTCTTTAGCATCTCAATCCATCCTGACAGCCGTCATATTTTTGGATTCTCATTATCTGGCCGCAGCTTTAGATTTTGTCGTGCACCTCAGGGCTATACTGAGAGTCCTAGTATGTACAGCCAAGCTCTAAAAGCAGTACTGGATGAATTAGTCCTATTACTTGGTAATGTTCTCGTCCAATATGTGGATGACATCCTAGTGGTGTCGGACACGGCGGAAGGTTGCAAAGAGGCTACTGTTAAATTATTGACCCATTTAGCAGCTAACGGCAATAAAGTATCCTTATCCAAATTTCAATATTGTCAACAGGAAGTGACCTATCTTGATCATTTACTGTCGAAAGTGGGGAGAAGATTAACTCCTGAACGGATATCTGTTATTACTAATATGTCTGTGCCCCGTACTCAGCGTGAAGTTCGTGCTTTTCTTGGCATAACCTCTTACTGTCGCCAATGGATTCCTAATTTTTCTCTTCTGGCTAAACCCTTGTTGCATTTGACTACCAAAGATGTGCATGAACACTTGCCCTGTACGGATAAATGTCAGGATGCTTTTGATTCTTTGAAATATGCTGTTTGCTCAGCACCCATCTTGGGTACTCCGGACTTCCGAAAACCTTTTGTACTCTACGTACATGAGGTGGACGGTTGTTCACTTTTCAGTGTTGACACAAGGTTTCGGCGGAAAGCAAAGGCCTTGTGCATATTTTTCGGCAGTATTGGATAATGTTGCCAGAGCCCTTCCTAGCTGTTTAAGGGCCACTGCTGCTGTGGCGATGGCTATTCGGCAGTCGGAGGGGATTGTTTTGAATACTCACCTCACAGTGATGGTACCGCACGCTGTGGACATATTATTGAATCGAACAAAAACTCAGCACCTTACGAGTGTACGATTGACTGGTTACGAATTAACTTTATTTGCACCCCATATTACTATTAAACGATGTGCCACTCTGAATCCAGCCACGTTACTACCCCTCCCTTCGAGTAATCACAAGGACGATGTCCATGATTGCATATTTCGGACTGAAGAAGAAACGAAGGGACATGTAGACCTCACTGACACCCCTTTATCTGAACCCCAAGGGGAGTTGTATGTGGATGGCTCCTGTTTTAAGTTACCAGATGGCACGACAACAGCTGCTTGTGCTATAACTACCCTTAGAACAGTAGTAGAGACTGCGCGGCTTTCCCAGCATTCAGCGCAAGCAGCTGAACTAATAGCATTATTAAGAGCATGTGAACTGAGCGAAGGTTTAAGAGTAAATATTTTTACAGACAGCCAGTACGCCTTTGGCGTGGCCCATAGTTTCGGGCGGCTGTGGAGGGAGCGAGGATTCCTTACCTCCCATGGCCAAAGAATACAACATGGCCCTTTGATCGAAAGACTGTTGAATGCGTTAACCTTACCAGAGAAGGTGGTCATCATTAAGTGTAGTGCCCACAAGAAAATTATTGATACTACGGGGGAAAGAAATGCCTTTGCTGATCAAGTAGCAAAAGATACAGCGCAAACTAAGACATCTACTATGTTCCCCAGTGTATCAGCAAGGTGGGTGGTGGAGACCACAGTATTTGACAATACTTTTGAAAGTGTTAGAGAATTGCAGAAAGAAGCCACTCCTGATGAACTATTGAAATGGGAACAGGAAATAGGGCGGTTTGATAAAAATAATTGTTTGACTGAAAAACAGAGATGGCTTTTGCCCAATGCACTGGTGAACGCAGTAGTTGTGATGGCCCATGGTCCCGCTCACATTGGTGCAAAAGGTGTTTGTGCAATATTGAACCCTGTATGGAATAAATCAGATATCCCAAAGACTGCTGCCCATGTGGTTAAATACTGCATGGTCTGTTTACAGCATAATCCTGGAGGGAGGGAGACAGTTCTTAGTGGAAATTTTGCACCTCATTCCCTACCGTTTGAAGTAATACAAATGGATTATATTCAACTCGAAAGGGTAAATAATCTTAAGTACGTGCTGGTGGTGGTTTGTGCTTTTAGTAAATGGGTTGAAGCATACCCCACTAAGGATAATACCGCTTTGGCAACTGCAAAAACCCTGATTAAAGAGTTCCTGCCTCGATTTGGTTTGCCCTGAATTATTTGGACAGTTAACGGGGTACACTTTAATGCAGAACTTGTCAAACATATTTTCAATGGGTTACAGATAAAATAGAAATTCCATGCAGCACGACACCCGCAGTCTGCAGAACTGGTTGAAAAATATAATGGCATATTAAAATTAAAGATGGCAAAGTTTCAGGAAAGCACAGGCTTGAGCTGGCCTGATGCACTGCCCCTCGCATTAATGTCAGTAAGAGTAACCCCTCATTCTCGTGCTGGGCTGTCACCTTATGAGGTCATTTTTAGTCGACCAGCCAATATGTGGGGTGTCCCGAGACCTAGGTCCTTCCGAGATCTAGATTATCCTATGATGACAGATTATCTGTACGCTTTGACTAAAGATTTGCGTTCCATTCATCAACAGTTGTCAGCAGTGCTGCAGCCGCTGCCAGAGGGTCCCGGACATCGCTTGGAGCCAGGACAGTGGGTCCTTATTCGAAATTATCAACGGAAATCAAGTTTGGAACCCAGGTAGAGCCGTCCCTACAAGATCCTTTTAGCAACACGAACAGCAGTAATAGTGGACGGGAAAAAGCACTGGATACATGTGTCACACGTGAAGAAATTGCCTCTTACGCTCCCTTTTGATCAGCAGAACCGAGGCGGAGTTCTAACACAAGAGGGAGAGCGGAGGTTGAGTTTTGTGCCTTTCTCGGATGCCCTTGAAATCGGGCAAGAGGAAGGATTGTTGGCACCGCAAGGAGACGAATCAGCCCCAGTTTCTGAATCTCGAGGCTGATTCCTCAGAGGCTTCTGAAAACCTTGTTGCACTGAATGTCCCTGCTGCTGTTTTGTTTCATGACCAGGAACATCTTTGATCCAATTTACGGCCCCTAAAATAACACGGTACACCAGTTTCGGATTTTAGGAGATAGGGAAAGACTTGAGCTGTAGGGTTGGAGATAGCTCTTTACTGGGGTACTGAGCAAGACACTGTACTGAACCCGTTGAGAGCTTGGAACTGTCACAATTGCTCTGTTCAGAAAGAAAGACTGTGTTACGTTGAAGGCCTAAAAATTGCAATGGTGGAATTACAGCGAAGATTGTTTCTTTGGATGAATAATAGGATGAATAATAGGAGTCTGCCTGTGAGGCTGTAGACGGACACAGGGAGAAGAAACCCTCTGGCAGTTGGCTGATAATTTTTCCGAGTCTAGTTTGGACTTTTAGTTAGGATTTACCCCTTTGCCCGCTTTGCCCTGATGACGAACGACCCCTTGCTCCCCGACCTTTTGCTGAAGCTGTTCCCATGTTTTCCGGTTCGGCTACCAGAGTGAAGGTAGCCTTTGTAATAACTATTACAGTGATTATGATAATATTAATGAGTGTGTTTATGTATTTCGAATTTCAATACCCTATGCATAAGGAATTGGGTACTACAGCAGCCCCACCTGAGCATTTCTTTTATACCTTACCTCCCCACAAAGAGAGACATCGAGAAACATATGTTAAAAATGCATTCATAGAAATGTTGCATGAGGCTCATAGCACTACAAACAAGACAAACAGCTGGGTATGTGGCCTTTTGCCACTTGAAGCTCAATCCGGACAAGACAGAGCTTGTCCTCACGGGTGGTCCTTCTAATCCCTGGTCCCCAGTACACTGGCCCCTTTCCTTTGGTCCCCCTCCCTCACCGGTTTCTTCTGTTCGCACCCTGGGCATCAAGGTCAGCCACGACCTGTCCATGCATGCCCAAATCAGTTCAGTTGTGTCCTCCTGTTTCTTGTCTCTTCGTTAATTCGTAAGATTTCCCGGGTTTTTTCTGTAGATGCCCTCAAAACCATCGTCATGACTCTTATCATCTCTCGCCTGGACTACGGGAATGGCCTGTACGTAGGCCTCTCCGCCTATGAAACCCGCCGCCTCCAGGCCATTCAAAACCAAGCGGCCCGCCTTATTCTCCGCCTACCCAAATCTTCTCGCATCACCCCTGCACTCAAGTCCCTACACTGGCTCCCTGTTCATCTCAGATCCTACTTCAAACTAGCCTGCCTGGCCTTTCGGGCGCACGCTCGCTCCGCCCCTCTCTTCATCAATTCTCTCATCACCTCCCACGCCCCCAGCCGCACTCTCCGCTCCTCATCACTTTCTCTTCTTCACGTCCCCCGTTTCCGTAAATCACGCACAGGGGGCACCCGATTTTCGGTTCTGGCCCCCCGGTTCTGGAACAGTCTCCCTCTTTCCATACGCTCCATCCCTATCTACACCCACTTTCGCAAGGCCCTCAAAACTTTTCTGTTCTCTCAGGCATTCCCCAGCTAGTCCCCTTGGGTTCCCTCTGTGAGCCTGGATGAGTCTTCAGCGCCAGGAAGCCGCTTGGCCGCAGTGCGCTTAATCAAGTTTCTTTTTCATTTCATTTCATTTTGCCATCTGTAATGCATCGCCATGATTTATTCATTTATTTGCCATTATCTCACTTAGCGAGCTGTGAGGCCTGGTTTCAGTTGCTATCTCTTATGTATCTGCATTAAGTAGCTGATCCAAAAAGATATACTGAAAAAGATTATGAATCTGTTTTAAAGTATATAGAACAACATCAAGGATTTGATGCTCAGGGAAATCAAGGAGAGAGATCTTTAGATCCAGATGCCTGTATGAATATGTATACCACTTATGAAAATACTACCTGGTTGAAGGAAGAAATGTTAGACTTTGAACACTTTAACTCCACGCAATATTTCCAGCCTTTCCAAGACCGTAATGTTACCGATGACAAGGAAATACCAGTTCCTATTTTGAATAGTACTGCGTCCTTTTGTATATAAGGGAAAGGTCATGTCAAGGTAGGAGACAGTAGATGTAACTACACATACACTTTGCATACCAACAGCATTCCACCCTTGATAACTCCACCTAATGTGTATTTTGTCTGTGGTGAGAATGCTTACACTTGGCTTCTCCGAGGATGGGCAGGGCAGTGTTATCTGTCTTTCCTTTATCCTCCAGTATATATAGCCACTTCTAATTATCACAAGACTCACCAGCTGACTAAACGAAATTCAGATCCTTACCGAGTTAGTAGAAGTATTGATACTGATGGCACTGACCAGACTAACAGTGATTCACAGCAGTTTGTAGACATAGCAAAGGGCCTATTTCCTGTATGGGGTCCTATTTTTACCAGTAGAGATGTCCGACATCTTTCCAGAGTAGTGGAAAATGTAGTTCAAACCACTACTGGGATTTTAACTAATTTGACGGTAGAGCTTCAGGCTACGAGACTTGTTTCGCTTCAAAATCGGATGGTGCTTGACGTCATCCTAGCTGATCGAGGAGGAGCATGCCGCGTGATCGGCAGCTCCTGCTGTGTATATATTCCTGATTCTGCCCCAACGATACACTTGGCCATTCAGAAGCTACATCGCTTAGCTGCTGAAGTTCATGCTGATACTGGTACTTGGTCCTTAAACGGGTGGTTCTGGAACCTCCTGTCCACCTGGGATTGGAAAATGTTCATGATTCGTGCTGGAACACTTGGGGTGATATTTGTTTGTTGACTGTGCCTTCATTGTGGGCCGGCATGTTGCTCTTATGATGCTTCCAAGCTCACTTCCTCATTGACCGTTTCATGACAGGTGAAATTTTAGAATCAATTAGTGTAGAAGGAGGTTGCTGACCTCATGCAAATAGATGAAGGTGTGTTCTTAGATTAGGAGACCAGTTAAATTATATATTGGCTACATCACGCCAAAAGGGCAGTCTAAAGGAAAATAAAATCGATATAATATAACGTTGGCTTAATGTATCCAATATATCAATGCTACCTGAGGAAAACCCCTTGTAAATACACTCGACCCATGCATATCCTAATAATCAGGCCTAGACTGAACATACGCCATTTTGGTTTAATTTCTCGGGGTCTCTTTTGTTAGTTAGGAAGGCACATGACCTGTTACTGTGTAAAAGACCCGAGAGGCCGGTCTGGGCTATGAAAGGACCATTGATTCTAACTTAAGAAACTTAAGGTCGCATCTGTCTTTCTTGTAGGATGACCACATTCTTGCAGGCCCCAAGCCTGTACTCCCGTGCCCCAGAACTAAAGGGAGGCACCTTTACTGACCTACCCCTGGAATAACTTGAGCTGAGTTTCGAATCAATCAGTTGTGCCTTATATGGGTTTTCCTGCTGGCTTCACGCAAAGTGGTACTTTTCTATGTATGGGTTTCCATGAGGTATGCTGAAAGTATACATGCACTGTCTTGAATGTAATCCAGTAGTCTCCTCTGCGCATCTTTGAGGGTTGTGTCGAGAGTGAGGCTCCCCTATATAGGGCGCTTTTGCAAAATAAACGATTGAACCTTCTCCATTGCCGACAGACTTATTCTTGGTAAATCAGGTATATGGGCTATTGGTAAGTATAGCTCTATGGTATATAATTTTTGGTACTTCACTATCCTGGCTGATAAGGGCTGTTAGCCCAAAACTGGTCCTAGGATGTTTGTTTCCGGTCCAGGGAAGACCTGGCTTGGAAGTTCGGGCTGGACTTTTCCCATGAGGCACAGAGTCATGAATGATTTGCATATAGCTGGGTCTGAACTGAGGTGGCAAAGTGAGCTAAAGAATGATGATGGATTCAACTCAGATCTGTGAGTGGTGGTGAATGTCTGAAAAGTCCCAGCACTTCCTCCATCATCTCCTTGTGTTCACTTCGTTTGCCCAAAGTTGGCAGGGTATGCCTAGACGTGGGTCCCTTGATCACTTTGCCACTGGATTCAAGCTAGCCTGGCTGATGAAGGGTGTTACCCAGAAACCGGTCCTAGGATGCTTGTTTTCGGTCCAGTGAAGACCTGGCTTGGCAGTTCGGGCTGGATTGTTCCCATGAGGCACAGGATCAAGACTGATTCTTATATAGCTGGGTCTGAACTGGGGTGGCGAATTGAGCTAAAGAACGATGATGGATTCAACCCTGATCTGTGACTGGGGTGTGTTTGAAAAGGTTCAGCGCTCCGTCCATCATCTCCTTGTGTTTTTCCCGACTTTCTACCCTGAGAGACCTACACTGGCTCCCCGTCAACAAGAGAATCACGTTCCGTCTCCTCACCCACGCACACAAGGTCCTCCACGACCTAGGACCAAGTTACCTCAACACCCGCCTGACCTTTTACACCCCCACCCGCTAACTCCGATCGTCCAATCAAGCCCTCGCCACGATTCCACGCATCCAAAGAGCCACCATGGGAGGAAGATCCTTCTCCTACTTAGCGGCCAAAACCTGGAACTCCCTCCTCACCCACCTCCACCTTACACAGAACCACCTCTCCTTCAGAAAGCAACTCAAGACTTGGTTGTTTGATCAGTAATGAATCCCCCTCCCTCAAGCGCCTTGAGGGAGGGGTGAGTAGTGCGCTATACAAATTTTTGACTTGACTTGACTTGACTCCAAGGATTTATCACTCATTTTTATGTTGTGCCATGTCTACCACCTCCATAGCTCTTGAGGTCACTTTAGACCAGTACAAGAAACAGGAGCGGAAGTGAGGAGGAGAAGGTGAGGACAGGGCACTGCCATATAGAGAGAGTTTGTGGTCAGATAGCATATGCTGTTTGAATAGCACTTAATGTTGCGGAACACTTTAAAGCACTATATGGACCAAGAGCGTAAGCGAGGAGAGAAGTATGAAAGGAATGTAAGGAGCATTATGAAGGAAGACAGAAAGTGTCACAAGATGCGTAGGTATCTAGGTCACTTGCATAAAGCTTAACCGTGGAACATTCCGGTGCATATCCTGGGAGAGTCCCCCCATTATGTCCCAGTATATGAAGTGCAAAAAATAGCATTGCACCCCAGTGTTATGCTGGAGAGGGTGTGTGAGGGAAAAATGAGTGTAGAAGTCTTACGTTAAAGGAAGTGGGCAGGAATCATCACAGCTGCATTGCCTGTCGCATTGCACCATGGGAGCACTATTTTCCCTTTTTGTTTGGTCTATTATTAGTCAGGGCCTTTTGATTTTAGTAAAATGTTTTATAGAATGTACCTACTTATAGAAACTTCCAGCCAGTCCTTGTCATCCATTGCTGTGTTGAGTGTCAGGCACATTTTTATTCTGCCCACTCCCACTGAAGCATATAACATGGGTTAATGAGCTAGCCCACTTCAGCCATTGGGTACATTCACTGTGAGTGACAGCATTCTACATTGTCACGAGGAGCACACCCACATACATAGGGGTTCCCTTCACTGCCAGCAACTAACTTCACAATTAGTGCTTTTTTTTGTTGAAATTTTTTTATTGAGGTACTTTGGAATCAAAATAAACAATCGCATATTTACAGTCGGTCAGCAAAAAAGAAACAGAGTAATATCAAAAATGTTATCGAGAATACAAAATAGCAGATAAAGTAGCAAATAGCAAATACAGGGAGAACATTATACTATACTTTTTAGATCTCAAACATAAAAGTACAACTAGTCAAATACTGAATTCCAGATTTTGTCGAACTTTCTAATCCCTCCGATTCGTTGTGCATATAGCAATTCAGTCTTTCTTACTCTTTTCATTTTATTCAACCATTCCTGAAACAGGGGAACATGTATTGACTGCCAGTTCTGAAGTATCAGAGATCTTGCCACGGCTGAGACTATATACAACAGTTTAACCACATGATCTGCCAAACCAAGACCTGGGTCGTAACCATATAATGTTATTTGAAGAGTGAGTGATCCTAAGATTGTAATTCGAGCCAAGAAAATCAAAAATATTGTTCCAAAATGTCAACATTTTTGGACACAGTGCAATGATGTGGGACCAATTGGCAGGAGCAAAATGACTACATCTAAAGCAAGTAGACGACGTGTTGGCATACATTTTAGTGATTAGGCCAGGAGTACGATATAGTAACCATTTATTAAAGAAGAGCATTCTGCGCCAATTGGACCCTCTCAATACGCTAAAGTTTAATTTGTTTAGGACATTCCAAGTATTAAGAGACATATTATGATTCTCATATTCCTTCCATTTTTTGATTGCTTTTATACTAAGATCTTTTTCAATACATTGAGCAAGACAGCGTTTCCATTCCCCCCGTTTTCTAACTGATGGTATTACAAAGAGGTCATTCCATATCTGATTTGGGGTACTAATATGTTCAAGGTTTAGTAAATTCAGCGTTTTGTAAAATTTAAAATAGAAGCCATTTAGCAGGAAATTTCCTTGAATCAGTTGTGACATCTGTACCGGAGTTAGCCACCTGCCATCTCTACAGAAATCTGCTAATTTATGGAACCCTGCATGATGCCAATTACCTACAATTTCCGAACTGATTTTTATCTCAGTATGTACAAAAACGTGTCTTAAAGGAGTTGTAAGGTTAAACTGTGGAAGGGAATATCTTTTAAACATACCATCTCTTCTTTTGAGAAACCAATTCATAGTCTTATATCTGACGAGTTTGGGAGATCTAGGGACTAATAATGGAGAGGGAATTTGAGCTTCAAGACAAATTAAATCCATAAAGAAACTGATGAATAAATCTGGACCTTGTATTTCGGACTTAAATCTATTTAAGTATTGAGCCAAATAAGCGTTATAATAATCTTTAATGTTTGGTAACGCAAGGCCTCCTTGTTCCGTATCTGCATATAGTGTCTTTATTGCTATACGAGGAGTTTTCTTACCCCATATAAACCCAGAAAACAAAGACTCTATTTTTAAGAAAAAAGAACCTGGGAGAAAACAAGGGATCGTTGAGAATAAAAAATTAAAATGTGGAAGAATAGACATTTTAATCAGGGCGACTCGGCCCAAAATGGATAATGGGAGCGGGTTCCATCTAATAAACATGGAGCGAACTTTCTGAAGGAGCGGGTCAAAGTTAAGCCCATACAGATCCGAAACAGACACAGAAAAAAGGACTCCTAGATATCTTTTAGGCCTAGGATTAATACAGTTAACTAAATTTGGGTGTAACTCTGGCGCTACACCCCCACAGACCAAAATTTCGTTTTTTTTCCTATTAATCTGATAACCTCCTAGGGCTTCAAATTCTTCGAAGATCTGTAAAGCTCGGGTCTGAGATTGTAGGTAGGGTTGGATTAATAACATGATGTCATCAGCATACAATTTAATTTTAGACATAGAGGTAATCGGAGACTTAATAGTCAAGGAATTCCTAATTGCGGTGGCCAGTGATTCAATAAAAAATGCAAAAAGAATAGGTGATAAGGGACACCCTTGTCTAGTTCCACGTTGCACCACAACTGATCCCACCATAACGGAAATAATAATAACGTTGGCTTTAGCACCAGTGTATAAATGTTTGATTAAAATAATAATCTGTGAGGGGATTCTAAAGTGTATTAAAATAGAAAAAAGAGTGTCCCAACCCACCAATTCAAAAGCCTTTTCTGCGTCTAAAAACAAAATCAGTGCAGGAATACTCCTTACCTGAAAAAAATCTAATGCCTCAATTAAAAAGTGTGTGTTAGTAATTCATTGACGACCCGCTATAAAACCGTTTTGATCAGAGTGTATTAAATCAGCGGCAATGGTGTTAATACGAATAGATATTAGTTTGGTGATGATTTTATAATCAGAGTTTAATAGAGTGATCGGTCTATATGAACTGGGATCTTTAGAGTGTTTCCCCTTCTTCAAGAAGCTCACAACCATGCCTTTGTGAAAATAATCTGGAACTTGACCTCCCTTTAACATAGAATTTAATAATTTTAATAGCAGATCGGAAAGGAAGTTAAAAAAACTTAAAAAAAATCTGAAGTCAGCCCATCCGGGCCGCAGGCTTTACAGAGTGGTAAGTCCTTAATTACTGATTCTAATTCAATTTTAGTAAATGGGCTAAACATTTTCTCCCGCTCAATATTTGAAAGAAAGGGAATTGGGTATCTACCAAGAAAGTTTGAGAGCTTTTGAGAGTCAATGACTTGATGTTTACTATAGATCTGTTGGTAATGTGAGAGCATTATGGAGCCAATTGCCACCATTAGTGCTTTTTGATACCAAAAAAGTTGAAAAAACAAGCTATCAGGTGTCTCAAATACACCACTCTCTCAGACCCCGTGTGCTACCCTTCCCAACAAATTAATCAGCGATGGCCAGTCGGATAAGATAGTATAAGGAAAGAATAGGAGAAGGCAAATAGTCGGTCGAGATAGGGATCAATCGAGTCAGACATGGATTAACGAACTTAGCCTGACCCTGACATCGGGTTTCGTGGACAAGGGCAATAGAGTTACTTTTTAACTAAAAGGACATGTAGCAGGTAGAAATGCAAAAATACATTGTTCGCCGTGCTGCCTGACTGAGGGCAAAACAAAATGGCGACGAACCACAAAATGGCAGCTAGATACGGGACGAAAACAGAAATCGAAGAACCTCACTCTCTATGTCTTCCTATGGAATGGTATCTGAGTGCTGAACAGTACTCTCTATGTCTCCCTTTGGAGATGGTGTTTGAGTGCTGAGCAGTTCTCTCTATAGCTTCCTATGGGGATGGTGTGTGAGTGCTGAGCAGTACTCTCTATAGCTTCCTATGGAGATGGTGTATGAGTGCTGAGCAGTTCTCTCTATAGCTCCCCATGGAATGGTGTCTGAGTGCTGAACAGTTCTCTCTACACCTCCCGATAGAGATGGTTTCAAGTGCTGAACAGTTGTCTCTCCAGCTCTCTATGGGGATGGTATCTGAGTGCTGAACAGTTTCCATCTAGCTCTCTGTGGAGATGATGTCCGGTGCTGACCTCCTCTCTTGTAACTCTGTGTGGAGAAGTTGGCTGGTGGTCAACAGTTCTCTCTCTAGCTCTCTATGGAGATGGAGTCCAAGTGCTGAGCAGGTCTCTCTGTTGCTCCCTATGGAGTTGGTGTCCGAGTGCTGAACAGTTCTCTCTGTAGCTCTCCATAGAAATGGTGAGCAAGACATGAACGGTTCTCTCTATAGCTCCCTATGGAATGGTGCCTGAGTGTTGAACAGTTCTCTCAACACCTCCCGATAGAGATGGTTTGGAGTACTGAACAGTTGTCTCTCCACCTTTCAATGGGGGTATCTGCGTGCCCAACAGTCCTCTTTAGTTCTCGATGGAGATGGTGTTAAAAATTAGATTACGGGCGTGGCCAAGATGGCGGGCTGAGCGGTCGCACTCGCTGTGAGCTCCGCCGGACCTGAGCCCTTAACCTACTAATTTAGCGCTGGTCTCCCCCCCGGGACCCTGCATTTAGCGAGATATAGGCGCTGGATGTCGAAGTGGAGGCTGTGAGGGCAGAAATCGCTGGAATTGGAGGGTGAACGGTCCCGGAGTCCTTGCCGGGACCGAAGAGGGCCCTAGGCCCGGAGCAGAAGTGGAGCCGGAGCTTGGTTTGGGCGACCGTCCGCCTTGGTGATTGCAGAGGGGCCGCCGTTGCTTCTCATCTGACCCCGACCTTCACCACAGCACCCTACCCTGCGGCGAACCCCGAGGAGTTGCGCGGCTTGGCGCCCGGAGGCGGGGCATCGAAGGAGGGAGCCGCGGGGCCTGGCATTACACGAGGCCGTGGCTTTGGCCTATACCCCCGGACGGCGGAGGCACTAGAGGTCGCGAGGCGCTGCGCTCGCCCAATAACCCATCAGAAGGACCCTCTGGGTGCGGGACTGCGTTCCCGGATCCGCAAGTACTGAGAAGGGGGTCGAGAGACTTGATATTGCGGCCCAGGAAGATCCCGCACGTGGCGCCGAGACTGCGGCCTACCTCTCCGGGAGCCCGGGAGGTGTACTTGGGGAGGTTTAGCTGAGCTTGGATGCCTATATCCCCCCTGGAGGCGACCCCTCAACCGACGCCGATTCATCGCCTTTGAGAGGCTGGAAAAGAGTGGAGATTGGTGTGAAATGTCTGGTACAGATTTGGAGGTAATGCGGTGGCACGTTGAAAATTGGCGCGGCCCCCCATGCTGGGGTGCCTGAGAAGAATTTGCCAGACCGATTCGAGGGGGGCCATCTGAGGAGGAATCGGGGATTTTGCCGGTGGTGTCGGCGTTGGTGGACGAGGGAACAGGACCAGGCTGGTCGGGCCTGGAGACTCGGGTGGGACGCCAGTCCCCGGGTTGAACAGATCGTGGGTCGCTCCATTGCTCGTCGGACGAGACCTGCTGGCGGTGTGGACAGAGACCCCCTTGGCTGTTGGTAGTGGGGTACAGAGCAGTAGCGGCCTGGCCTGAGAATCGACTAGTGGCTTTGTCGAGGCCCCGCCGAACGCTCCGGAAGGCGCCCTAGTAGACTCAATGGCGAACAACAAAGGGTCCAAGAAGGGGGATCGCACCCTGCCGGACATGTTGGGCAGGACTGCCGCGAGACAGGATAGAGGGCAGCCATCTCCGAGTCTTCCGGGTGGCTCCCACGGAGCGAGTGGAGGGGAGCCCCCGGTCACAAGATCCTTCCTTGAGTTCCTCTTCGGCACATTGCGGGACGACTTCCAAACCCTCCAGCAGGAAGTGGCGGGTGAGGTCCGGGAGATACGACGAGAGGTGGATGGCCTGGGAGAGAGAGTGGCAACGGTGGAAGGCGCTGGCCATGCCAGGAGATTACGCAGTTGCAGCAAGAGGTTATAAGACTCCGGGACCAGAATCTTGATCTTCAGTCACATACAGAGGACCTTGAAAACCGTTCCCGGAGGAACAACATCCGAGTCTGAGGAGTTCCGTCCCGAGAAGAGGGGGAGGATGTGGCTGCGTACCTGCGGGACCTATTCAGAGAGGTGCTGGGTGAATCAGCTGATTTCCCTATTCGTATCGATAGGGTGCACAGAGTGGGCCTACAGCGCCGGGCCTCAGCACCCCCCCCTGACATTTTGGCCTTCCTGCCGGACTATCCCCTGAAAGAACGAATACTTCGCGAGGCACGGAAGAGATCGTCCATGGACTTTAGGGGTCATCGGGTGGCACTCTACCAGGATGTCGCAGCATCCACCCTGCAGAAACACAAGGCCTTTAAAATTGCGACGGATTTTCTTCGGGAGCATGGCACTCAATACTCCTGGGGGCACCCTTTCCGCCTTATTTTCCGGTGGAATGGGACTCTACACCAGCTGCGTTCCCTTCAGGATACATGTGGGGTGCTGGGTATCACTGCTACGGACGACGGAACATTCACACCTCGCCAGCGCCGTATCACCAGGGATGGCTGGCAGACGATCCCTGGCCGGCGGTCCTCGGCCTCCTCAACGAGACCGGGTTCGCCTACAGCAGCTGCGGACCTGGACGATGCACCACGAGCTGTAGCCACCGTCACAGCGACAAGTGAAGTCGCGTTGACAGCCTGAATGAACTCCGGGGGGAGATTGATATCGCCATGACTGTAATGCAGGTTTGGGGGTTCGGGGGGGCGGGGTGGCGGGGTAGTGCGTAGTGGCTGGACGTCCACTTTTTTGACTTTCCACAGGCTTGTCCGTTACGGACCGGACTTGGACAATGGTTTCTGGTGGCTTGTTGGGGGATCGGGGGGTGGGGTCGGGGTTGTTGGGACAGTCTCAGTTGCGGGTGGGGACTGGGGTCAGTTGGGAAGTTGGAAGGGGGGGGAACAGTTTTTGGGGGGATTGGAAGGGGGGGGATAGGCAAGGGGGGGATCCGGGTGTTGGCGGGGGCGGGGGAGGGTCGTCCAGTGCACAATGGGGTTCCTTGTTATTCAGGCAATGCATATGCTTCTTGGTTTGCTCAGAATTGACTGCCGCAATTACAGTTTTGACTTTCTATTTGATTTGCTGAAGAGAGGGGGGGGACGGGGTGGGCTGTCCAGTGCTTGTTGTGGCCTGTGGCTATCCGGACATTGACTAGGCCTCTGGCTTTGATCGGTCACTTCTGCCCCACACATGATAGCGCTCTGTTCCCTATTGTGTCACCTCTATCACACGGCAGCATTTGTGCCCTTGTTGCCCTGTTGCTATGGGGCCGCATTGCTTCCTGCTACACCCCTTTGCATGCCTCCTGACACTTGCAAGGTAGTGACCCTGAATGTCCGGGGGCTGAATAATCCAGTCAAGAGAAGGGCTGTGCTCTCACTTCTGGAGAATACCCAGGTAGACATTTGTCTTCTCCAGGAGACGCACCTCCTATCGCAAGACATGCACAGACTCCGTTCTCATAAGTGCCCGTCACAGTTCTTCTCCTCTTGTACTGCTAAAACGGCTGGGGTGGCGATACTAGTAGCCAGACACTTTAGGGGAGAGGTCCTCCACAAGTTCGCCGAACAAAAGGGCAGGCTCCTTGCATATCAGTTCAAGATAGGGGGCCTTCTGTTTACGATCGGGTCCCTATATAGTCCTAATGAAAGGCAGGATCGTTTCTTGCAGACCGCGATCGAGGATATCACTTCTTCCCAGGACCGTCATATTATACTCGGTGGTGACTTCAACATGGTCTTTAACTCTCCGCGGACCGTAAGGCTCAGCTGGAGGAGGTTGACCTCCTTGATCTGTGGCGATACATGCAACCCACGGACAGGGACTACTCGTACTATTCCCATGCGCACAAGACGTACGCGAGATTGGACCATCTTTTAGTTACCTCCCCGGTGCAGGCGCTAACCTCGGGGTCAAAGATGGGTGTGATCTCCCTTTCGAACCACGACCCAGTTGAGGCTACGTTGTGTTTGCCGCCGGCCGTTTCTCGGCCCAGGACGTGGCGTCTACGTGACACGCTGTTACATAGGAAGGAGGTGGTGGTCCGCATTGAGGAGGCGATCCGGGACTATCAATCCCATAACGACAACGCCGACACTAGCCGGGCCACGCAATGGGCGGCGCTAAAGGCGGTGATTCGAGGGGAATTCTTGGCAATCTCCGCGGCTGACAACAAAGAACGGCAGGCCAAGAGAGATGAACTCACAGGTCGGGTTAGAGAACTTGAGCAGATACATCATAGGACTGGGGCGCCCAGGATTTGGAGGCAGCTTAAGGAAGCGAGGAAGCTTCTGGCAGCCTTGGATCTTGATCAGGCGGAGTATGCGGCACTCCGGCTGCGTCACACCTTTTATACTGGAGGAGACCACTGTGGTAAACTGCTGGCCCACAAGCTCCGGGTGACACGTCAGAACCAGCTGGTTAAGGAAATTTCTGATCAAGCAGGGAACGTGGAGACGGAGGACGCTCGGATCGCGGCCGTTTTCCGCGATTTTTACAAGGGCCTCTACACTGGAGAGCCCCCGGACGAGATAGCTATGACTGCCTACTTGGATTCGGTTACGTTGCCGTCCCTGGATCCTTTGCAGGTGCAGTATTTGGATAGAGACATCCAGATAGAGGAGGTGATCTCTGCTATTGCCAGACTTAAACATGGCAAGGCGCCTGGACCGGATGGATTCACGGCCCTCTATTATAAAACTTTCTGCACATTTTTAGCCCCCGTGCTCACGCATCTCTTCAATTCCTTTGCTGATCCCGGAGCTATTACACCTGATCTCCTCCGGGCCTCTGTTACGGTTATCCCTAAGCCTGGGAAGGATCCGAAACATTGTGGGTCCTACCGACCGATTTCTCTTTTAAATATTGACTTGAAGCTGTACACTGGGATTTTAGCCGCGCGCCTAGCTCTTATTTATTTATTTATTTATTTATTTTTGGCATTTATTAAGCGCGAACAATTGCCCGCAGGCGTTTCGGCGCTGTACTGTTATACCCTCCTGTGTGATCTATACCGTTTTTCAGAGGTTAAATAGCCAAGTTTTCAGTTTCTTCCTGAAGGACAATAGATTTGGACTTGATCTTATATTTTGTGGAAGCGTGTTCCATAATCTTGGGGCGGCAGCTAAAAAACGTCTGTCTCCCCAGTTGACCAGTCTGGTTCGAGGCACTATCAGGTCATTCTGTCCTGCAGACCGTAACATTCGAGTGGGAATGTACGGGACAAGATGATCGCAGAGGAACTGAGGCGCTTGATGGTGTAGTGCCTTGTAGACGATACATAGCGTCTTAAACTTAATTCGGTTCCTAACAGGTAGCCAGTGGAGACTCCTCAAGGATTCGGATATAGGTTTGAATTTAGGAATGTTGAGGAGAAGTCTGGCTGCTGCATTTTGGATTGTTTGCAGTTTCTTGATTGTCTTAACTTGGGCATTTGCAAACAAGCCATTGCAATAATCCAGCGCTGAAAGGACCATTGCGCTAACCAATGTCTTTCCCACATTGGTAGGGAGAAACGGAAGAATCTTCCTTACCAATCGTAGCTTGTAGAAGGCATTGGAGGCTGTCTGGTTGGCGTGAGCCATGAAATTTAGGTTGTCATCAAAGATGACACCCAAGTTTCTCACTTTCGTAACTGGTTCAGGTACAGCTCCGAAAGATGATGGCCACCAAGTGGGGGACCAGCTTGGGCTGAGGTGGCCAAAAGTGACCACCTCGGTTTTGTCGGAATTTAATTTCAAGCAGTTTTCTGACATCCATTTTCCAATGGCCAGCATACCTGTCTTGAAATTTTCCGCCACTGTTTCCCCGTCATTTCTGACAGCCAGTATCAGCTGAGTATCATCCGCATATGAGGTAAGGTTCATCCCGTGCGCTTTGATGGTATTAGCGAGGTCCGACACATAGATATTAAATAGTGTCGGACTAAGGGATGAACCTTGTGGTACCCCACACGGCAGTGATAGTTCAGCCGATTCATATTGGCCCAGTATGACTGCCTGGGATCTTTCTGCTAGAAAAGACGCTATTAAGTCCTTTGCTAGGCCTTGCACTCCCATTCTTTCGACACGGTTGACTAAGATCTTATGGTCAACCGTGTCGAATGCAGCTGATAAGTCTAAGAGCACCAGTAGTGCAGTTCCACCTTGGTCTCTGATTAATCGGATGTCGTCTGCTGCCTTTATAAGAGCAGTTTCCGTCCCATGATACCTACGGAATCCAAATTGTGTTTCATCGAGCAGATGGTATTGCTCGATGAATCCCGCAAGTTGAATGTTCATGGCTTTTTCAACTACCTTAGCAATAAAGGGCAGGTTAGCTATAGGCCTATAGTTTTTTAATTCTGCTTTGTCCAAGCCAGGTTTCTTCAAGAGTGGTTTGAGAAGAGTTTTTTTCAACTGGTTAGGAAAGATTCCTGTGTGGAACATGAGATTGGTCATTTGAGTAATAACTGGGATTACGGTGTCTATTAATGACCTTAGAGTGTTTAAAGGGCAGGGGTCCAGAGCTGATCCGGATTTAATTGTTTTCACGATGTCCTGGATGTTGGCCTCTGTTACCTCTGCGAAGCAAGAAAGGGTATTGCTTGGGGGGGAGGTATTTGTTTTCCTGATCCATTGATTTTCACCTTGGTTAAATGCTAAGAATATGTCATTTACTTTGGTGAAGAAGAATGTTGCTAATGAATCACAGAACTTTTGCGAGCAAGGAGGATTGAGATCTGGGGCGCATCCCGTAAGATGTTTAGTTATTTCGAAAAGCTTTTTATTTGAATTTTTTGCGCTTTCGATTTGCTCTGTATAATACTTCTTTTTAGTCTCTATTATTAGAAGTTTATATTGAGTTAAGAGTTCCTTGTACGCTATCTTATCCTTATTATCATACTTTTTCCTCCATATTCTTTCTTTATTTCGACATTGCTGTTTCAGTTTTTTGAGCTCTTCAGTATACCAAGGGGCTGAAGGGGTACTTCTATTTCTGGACATTCTTTTTTCAGGTACCAGTTTGTTGGCCGCCTGGCCTACCCATGTGTGATATTGTTCAACAGCGGTGTCTGGGTCATCCGCCCATTTGGGAGTGGAGTTCAGTAGTGCTTCCTTGAAGCAGGGGATATTGATATCTTTCCAGACCTTGAACGGTTCTCGCGAAGAATATGTAGAGGGGGTTGTGACTTTGTTAATTTGAATGGTTGCTAAAACCAAATGATGATCGGACCAGGTCATAGGTAAAATATCAGACACTGATATATTTTCCAAATTTGTAAAAATACCATCTAAGGTATGGCCTGCATTATGAGTAGGTCCTTTCACCAGCTGAGATAGACCAAAGACCTCCATTTCAGATTGCAGTGATATGGTGTCCTTGTCTTCGGCACATTCCAAATGGAAGTTAAAGTCACCTAGCAGGGTTATCGAGTTGTCAGTGCCAGAAGTTTCTAAGATGGTAAGTATTTCTGTCAAGAAGTCTGCCCTGGTTTCTGGTCTTCTATAAAGTAAAGTGCCTTTAAAATTATATGATGGGGAGAGATAAATATCGAATTGAAGCGCCTCACATACCTTTAAAGGTAAGGCGGTAGTGCGGATTTTAAAAAAGTCACGGGCAATTATTGCAACCCCACCACCTCGTTTGCCAGTTCTATCTAGTCTGTAGCAGTTGTATCCAGATGGAACGGCTATCACGAGGTCTGGATCCGAGGCTTTGTCCAGCCAAGTCTCTGTCAGGAACATAATATCTATGTTCCTGTCAGTAAGTATATTGGCTACCTCTTGTCTGTGTTTGGGTAAAGAGCGGACGTTAATCAGGGCTAATTTGAACATTTGATTTGTTTTATTCCCGTTTTCGCCACCTACTCTTTTATTTAGTAGAGGGGTTGACATTTGGCAATGTGTACAGTGCAAATCGGTTTCCGATAGCAGGGAGTCAGGGCTGTACCTTGTGCAATGTTGCGAAATTTGCGGGCGTAGATCTGTCAAAGCCGAGCGTGGGTAAGAGATGAGGCTTGTGTGGTCATTTTGGCCAGGGGGGGTGGCCCTAGGCCCGTGTCTGGCGCGGACGGGCGCAGACGGGCTCGCCTTTGGCGCGCCTTCGGCGCGCCGCCGGCGCGCCCGCTGCGCCCGCCCGCTGCGCGGACGGAATGACCCCATTATTTTATACCCTGCCGAGGAGGGTGGGAGGCGTCCTGCCACTGGACCGCCAACCCTTCCTCCCTCCAAGATGGCGCCCCTGTCCCGCGTCGTCAGCCCGCAATTGGCCACGCCGGGATGAGGGGGTGAGTGAAGCACGCCTCGGTGCTAGAGAATTGTTTGCACTCGAGCGGACTTTGGTTACAGCTATTTAAAAATGTAACAGGTTAAAATATATACAATTTCTAAAAAAGTGCAGTAACAGCGTTATAAAGTCTAATCAATGTCAGCGCGTTTCAATAAAGGGAAAGTAAGAGGAACCCCCGGCTTTTCGCCTCAGGGGAGAGTAAACAAGTACAGCGATCCTTGAAAAAACAGCTCCTTAAATATCCGGGAGGGCGGGAGGCGTCCTGCCACTGGACCGCCAACCCTTCCTCCCTCCAAGATGGCGCCCCTGTCCCGCGTCGTCAGCCCGCAATTGGCCACGCCGGGATGAGGGGGTGAGTGAAGCACGCCTCGGTGCTAGAGAATTGTTCGCACTCGAGCGGACTTTGGTTACAGCTATTTAAAAATGTAACAGGTTAAAATATATACAATTTCTAAAAAAGTGCAGTAACAGCGTTATAAAGTCTAATCAATGTCAGCGCGTTTCAATAAAGGGAAAGTAAGAGGAACCCCCGGCTTTTCGCCTCAGGGGAGAGTAAACAAGTACAGCGATCCTTGAAAAAACAGCTCCTTAAATATCCGGGAGGGCGGGAGGCGTCCTGCCACTGGACCGCCAACCCTTCCTCCCTCCAAGATGGCGCCCCTGTCCCGCGTCGTCAGCCCGCAATTGGCCACGCCGGGATGAGGGGGTGAGTGAAGCACGCCTCGGTGCTAGAGAATTGTTTGCACTCGAGCGGACTTTGGTTACAGCTATTTAAAAATGTAACAGGTTAAAATATATACAATTTCTAAAAAAGTGCAGTAACAGCGTTATAAAGTCTAATCAATGTCAGCGCGTTTCAATAAAGGGAAAGTAAGAGGAACCCCCGGCTTTTCGCCTCAGGGGAGAGTAAACAAGTACAGCGATCCTTGAAAAAACAGCTCCTTAAATATCCGGGAGGGCGGGAGGCGTCCTGCCACTGGACCGCCAACCCTTCCTCCCTCCAAGATGGCGCCCCTGTCCCGCGTCGTCAGCCCGCAATTGGCAACGCCGGGATGAGGGGGTGAGTGAAGCACGCCTCGGTGCTAGAGAATTGTTTGCACTCGAGCGGACTTTGGTTACAGCTATTTAAAAATGTAACAGGTTAAAATATATACAATTTCTAAAAAAGTGCAGTAACAGCGTTATAAAGTCTAATCAATGTCAGCGCGTTTCAATAAAGGGAAAGTAAGAGGAACCCCCGGCTTTTCGCCTCAGGGGAGAGTAAGCAAGTCTTCACTTGCCCGGTCTCATCGACCCTGACCAAGCAGGTTTTGTCCCTGGGAGACAGACAGTGGACAATACGAAACGGATTGTCCACCTTCTGGAGAAGGCTTCCCGGATTCCGGGAGAACGAATGATGCTGGCGGTAGACGCCGAGAAGGCCTTTGACCGAGTCCACTGGCCCTTTCTGGCGCGAGTTTTAGTGAAAGCGGGGATAGGGGATAAGTTCCGATCCATGATTCTTAACTGTTACAAACAACCATCTGCAGTAGTCCGGGTTAACGGGTTTACGTCTGCGACCTTTGACATTGAACGTGGCACCCGGCAGGGCTGCCCGCTCTCGCCCTTACTCTTTGCCCTTTATATGGAGCCGTTCGCTCAACGGGTGCGTGATAATCCTGCGGTGACCGGAATCCGGATGAGGGGTTTCACGCACGCTATCAGCCTCTACGCAGATGATGTCATCCTGTCCATTGACGGACCCTGGACGGCCCTCCCGGCATGTATAGAGGAACTGGACTCCTTCGGCACGGTAACGGGGTTTAAAATGAATATGGGGAAGTCGGTGGCTTTAGACATCTCCCTCAAGCCGGCTACCGGAGCCTATTTGCAACACAGGTTTCCCATGCAGTGCCTTACCTGGGGATTCAGATCGCTCCCACTTTGTCGGCCATGGTGTCGGCCAATTATCAAGCCCTAGGAGCAAAGATTAGGGAGGAATTAGGGCGATGGAATCGCGGAACACTCTCTTGGCTGGGCAGGATAGCTGCTGTCAAAATGACGATTTTGCCCCAAGTACTTTATCTTTTCCGGGCCTTGCCGCTCCAACCGCCGGTTGGGTGGATACCGCAACTACAAGCAGATGTTTCACGCTTTGTCTGGCAGGGTAAGAAGCCTAGAATGCGCAGAGCCCTCTCGCTGCTGGCCCCCGAAGCGGGCGGTTTGGGGATACCAGATTTCCGCAAATAGTTCCAGGCTGCGCAGCTCCGTTACCTAGTGGAATGGAGTAGATGGGAGTCCGATAAACATTGGCTCTTCCAGGACCAGGCGGTGGCGGGGAGACCTTTGCAGGAGATTCCTTTCCTGCGTCGTCCCCATAGGCCTAAAAACCTCTACGCCTCCTTTATTACGAGGGTCCCCCTACGGGTATGGGACGCTACTAACCTTCCACACGGTTCACCATGTTCCTGTCCCCGCTCACACCGCTAGTGGACAACCCAGATTTCACACCAGGACTGGAGAGAGGGGCGTTCACGCATTGGAGGCAGGCGGGGTGTCGAGCCCTGTGCCATTTGTATAGCCCTGAAGGAGTTGTCCGCTTCTCCCAACTCCGTCAGGAGTTTTCACTCCCGGAGAGCGACCGACACCGCTATATGCAGGCTCGCCACTGGGCCCTCCAGCCGCAAGTGAGGGAGTCAGCCGATAGGCTTTTTCTTCCTTACGAAAAATGGCTCTTATCGCGCACATCGGATGCCAAATTGATTACAGATCTCTACAAGCTTCTGCAACCACCTGCAATACACAGTTATCACCCCGGGAGGGAGCGCTGGGAAAGGGAACTGGGGAGGACACTGAGCCCTAGGGAATGGGAGCACATATCTTATAGGGCAAGGCACTCGGCATACCACATGGGGCTCACTGATACTCTGACCAAGGTCTCCACCTACTGGTATTACACACCTGAACGAGTCCACGAATTTGATCATAGCAAGGAGGACACATGTTGGAGGGGGTGCGGGCACCGGGGGACACTCACGCACATTCTATGGGACTGCCCGTTACTGGAGCCTTACTGGAAGGAAGTGTTGGATGATATTGATACACACTTCAACATTGAATTACCACGCTTCCCTGCTTATACCTTGTTGGGGCTTCCAAACGGATTGATGTACCCTCTTAGATCCCGCAGGGGCAGACAGATAGCGATAGCTCTAGGCTCTGCAGTCCAAAACATTTTAATACACTGGCACACTGCTACGATACCCTCCACCACAGGTTGGCTCCATAGGCTGTGGCATGTGTTGGGGATGGAGAGAATGTCCCTCACAGTGGCGGGAGATGTGGAACAATTCAGGGAGCTCTGGCAGCCGTTTCATTCCCTATTGCTCACGGAATTTAGAGAACTCACCTGCCCTAGGTACCTCCGCCTTCTGTGGCTCCCAAGCCCGGTGGAGCCTGCCCAATGATTTGTTACTGAACTTTTTCTCCAAGTGAGGCATAGCTTGATGTATTTTCTTTCTGGTTAGGGACTGTGCACTGGACGGGGGTGGGGATGGAGGGGAAGGGGGGTTGGGGGAAGGGAGTTGGGTAGTTGGGGTTTGGGGAGGGGTTGTGCGGGGAAAGTCATTTCATGCTGTGACAGAACATGACATATATTTCTGTGGGGGCGTAACCCGTCATGATAATCTTGGCTGAGGGTGCACTTGAGCTTTGTGGGTTGTTTCCGCCCTGTCGTATTGCTCGCTGAAGATATGTCTTGTCCCAACATGTTATGTCGAATAAAATACTTTAAACCTAAAAATTAGATTACGATGTGAGCATTACCGGCGCCATCTTGTCCAACTTAGGCCTGTACGAGCCCGTAAGCGGCAGCCATTTTAAGATACTGTGGCCATTTCGTACATTGCCGATCACCTACACGTCTCCCTGACCTCGATGTCATCCCCCACATGCTGGCAGTCCTCAAGCACACATGCTAGAGTCATAAAGCATCCTCAGCGCGACCCTGCCCCGGAGCCACTTCCCGTGCCAAACCCACATGCCCTTTCATCCCTCGCACACGAACAAGCCCCTTCGATAACCCCCTCCCCTGCACCTGGCTGTTTGATCCGATCCCAGGCCATAACCAACCCCTGCGGATACAGTTTATTGCCCCGTACGGATGTATGACGTTACAACGCAGGCTATTACAACGCCTGCCTTTACAACGCAGTTTTTACATCGCATACCTTTACAACGCATAGCGCTTAGAGGTGCTGGATAGTGAAAAGTTTAATTTTCTACTCCAACTCCAGTCCCCGTGGACACTAGGGAAGGTGTTGGATAGAAAATTAAACTTATTCCCTATCCTAGAGCGCTTCCCAGTGCAATGCGTTGTAATGGTTTGCGTTGTAATGACCGCCTTGTAACGGTAGTGTGTTGTAAAAGTTTTGTTGTAAAGGGTGTTTACCCCCCCCCCGTACAGTAAGATCTCGCCTCCCATCAAAGGGGCCGGAATTAATAAATGCCACGACCCCATGAGATCCGACTGATTGCGCATATTTCAGCTCCTGCCGGAGTGCACAGCTGTGCGATAGCAATCACTGCTGAGACTGGGGTGGGGGACATTTACTGCTGGATATGAGTGGGAACGGGCCTGAAGCGGGGATTCCAAAGATGTTTTACAATGCATTAAAGAAATGTCAGAAATGTGTTACCCTGCAATAAAACGTTACAAATCTGTATAAACGGCCAGGCCACAGAGATGCAGTTAGAGCACCTCGAGAAGACATTCTGCGTGTCCGATCTGACGTGTTTTCCTCTGGAGAAATAAACCTGTTTCTTGCTTTCCAGTTCCCATCGCCCGCCTCTTTATTTGATAATTACCGAGTGAATTAGAGGCAACTAATGCCAAGCAGTGCTTGAGGATAACTAGGGAAAACCTGCTTATTCAACAATTGGCGTCCCAACGCAGGGCCTATCAGCGACACGTGGGTCCAGTAGAGAGGTCCTAACGACGGAGTGAACGACTGCAACGATCGGGAAAGTGCACCGGCCTGAAAGAGACCCTCGTCTGGCAGCCGATGATCCGAACTTCATCGGTTCCAAACTGACCTCTCTCGAGTGATATACGGTCCTGACTGGGATCCGACAGGGGTGCCGCAGCAATAACGGAGAATAGAGAACGATCGGGTGCTGGAAGTGGAAGACTAGAAACTGTCCATACGGTTCGGGTAAGGTCGTGAAGAACGTCAATTGATTGATTGTTTGATTGTATTGGAATTGTTTGGTTCGGAAAATACTAGTATTACGCATTGATTGGTTCGTTTAGCCTCGTTTGCTACTCGATATATTGGTTCTCTTTGAGATATTCTCTGTTTGCAAACAACGAAGAATAGAAATATTCTCTCCCTCTTTGCAGATAGTGAAGGATAGGTAGTGCGGACCTTTGTCCACCATTGTTTGAGATCTTCACTTGTCTGATTATACGTCATGCCTATCTTCTCCCCACTGATTGGTAATTGGTTCAACCCGGACCGTTTATTAGAGGTCGGTCATCCGGCTCCACCGGAGGGCACCCCTAATAAGCACATGTATATAAAGTATGGACTAGTCGCTGTAGCTTATAGTAAACTATGGCATAAACACACTAAGAAAGATCAAGAAAGTCAGTGGCCACTGATGGGATCTTTTGACCTCGATAAAATCGAAGCGCTAGAAATAGCCCTTCACAAAAAGAAAACTACGCCAACCTTGCTTGATAGTCTCGGCATGTGGCGAAAAGAAACAATGCAACGGAAGAAGAAAGACGCAGCGAGAATAGATAAGGAACTACGAAAATCAGCTTACCTAGCTGGTAAAAAGTTAGAAGAAGAAATTAGGGAAAAAGAAAAAGCTTGAAAGGAACGAGAATCAGAAATCTCAGGCCAATGCCCTGTCAGAACACCCTCAGCGCTTTAACCTGAGCTACCATCGAAATAAAAGATAAGCGATGATTTACTCTTAGGTCCACCGATTATTTATATGCCTCCTCCTTATGCCCCTACTCATCCTCTAGTACAACACCAAGAATCCCAGTACATAACTGAAGGTAGCGCCAGGGCCTCGGTACCCACGGCCTCCGCACCGACCGAACCTCTCGTGCTAACTACCTTGTCAAAGGACATCTCAGAAAGAATCGAAGCAAAAGAAAAAGAACCTGTGAGAATCCCCTGTTTGAGCAAGAATGAGCGAGCTGGCATTGAGAAAAAAGTTAAGACCCTAGTAGACAGGAGAGAAACGGAAGAGTATATAACCTATACGTGTAACTCCTACATTGGTATTCACAAGCGTCACTTCGTCGTGCGTTTTTGTTACCACACTCTCACAGCTTATGAAGACAAATACAAGAATATAGGACCTGACTGACTCATGACCCTATA
The DNA here is from genome assembly GCF_964263255.1 of Lissotriton vulgaris. Classification (NCBI taxonomy): domain Eukaryota; kingdom Metazoa; phylum Chordata; class Amphibia; order Caudata; family Salamandridae; genus Lissotriton; species Lissotriton vulgaris. The sequence continues at coordinate 96,181 of NW_028245796.1, read as the reverse complement.
TAGAAAGGTGGATACGGGAGACGAGAGTGAATATGGTGTAGCAGAACTCTTCTCCTATACCCTAGACGTCTTCCGCCACCCCATAGAATAAGGGCGAATAGTCAGAAGCGCCAAACCTGTAGAAAACTGAACCCCTGACAGAAAGATTAGACAACATGATGCCCATAAAGGAAGCTGCCCCTACTGGATTCCCCCTAGCGGACAAGGAACTCACAATGACATTAATCACCAGGACGCTAAAGGAAGAGTAGTTTACAACTAGGTGCATCAGCCCTGGGATAGATAGGACATCCTGACGTTCCTCAAATCCTTGCCGGATTTACGAAAGAATCCCACTGCATTCTACACGGAGTTTGGTACCGCTTTAGGATCGACAATCATGACCCTTGCCGACATCGACTTATTCTTTGGGCTATGTCTGCCAGCTGACGTGTGGAAGCAAATCCGGAAAATCAACCACACTGACCTGCTCGGGCATACCTGAGAGCAACTCAATGTACTAGACAAACAACGAAACCCTGGACAGAAACCCCTGAAAGCCATACTAGACCTCCCAGATACAATTGTACAAAAAGTAAAGACCCTAATTCCTGAGAGAAAGATAGATTGTTCCATAGTAACAGGCTACAGCTTGCCGCCAGAAACCCCAAGAAGACGTCTCAGAATACTTCTCCCGGTTCTAAACGGTGTTCTCCGATTATAGTGGACAAGACATGACCACTGCGACCAGACATCACTTGTTTGTACAAAATTATATCAAGGGTCTGTTGCCGGAGGTATCACAGAAACTACAGACCAGTGAGAGCAGTTGGGCAGCCTCTAAACCAGTGGCCATCCTTCAGATGGCCCAGTATTACGAACACCAGAAAAACGAAAGCGATAGAGCTTCTGAAAGGAAAAAGAAAGATTTAAAAGAACAAGTGATGATAGCACAACTACAAGGGGTGAATATAGGAAAGGAACAATATAAGGGAGGTTACCAACAGAATACCCCTAGAACCCCACCGCCCAGAAACGAAGTACCCGCACCCTACGCTGGACATAGGGACCTAGGGGACGATCAGTGTGCATTTTGTAAAGGATATGGACACTGGAAGTCTCAATGTCCGGTCCTGTTAGAAATGAATAGGAAGAATGGAGCGAGAGAATTAACGAACGGACCAAGAGGTAAAGGACGCGGAAGAGGGCATACAAATGACGCTGGTGAAGAAAGCAAAAAACACAATTGATGGACAGAATGCAGAACAATGTCATACATTCACCCCAGTACAGAGATCTGGGCCTAAATCCATCATTTTTTTGCACTCCACACCACCCAGTTCAGATAGAAACCGGTTCCAGGATACTTGTTTCCGGTCCAGGGAAGACATGGCTTGGCAGTTCGGGCTGGACTGTTCCCATGGGTCAGACTGATTTGAATATGGCCATGTCTGAACTGAGGTGGCTGAGTGAGCTAAAGAATGGTGATGGATTTAACCCAGATCATTTGACTGGGGGTGAGTGTTTGATTTGCTCAAACGCTCCGTCCATCATCCCCTTTTGTTTCGCTTTGTTCGCCCTAAGTTGGCAGGGTATGCTCAGACGTGAGTCTCTTGCTCACTTGGCCACTGGATTCAAGATAGCCTGGCTGATGAGGATTATGAATCCGAAACCGGTCCCAGGATACTTGTTTCCGGTCCAGGAAAGACATGGCTTGGCAGTTCGGGCTGGACTGTTCCCATGAGGCACAGGGTCAGACTTATTTGCATATGGCAATGTCTGAACTGGGGTGGCTGAGTGGGCTAAAGAATGGTGATGGATTAAACCCAGATCATTTGACTGGGGGTGAGTGTTTGATTTGCTCAAACGCTCCGTCCATCATCCCCTTTTGTTTCGCTAGTAAAGAAAGGCCATTTGACCGTCCCCGACAGAATCAGTACCAACAATCTGACTGCGACAACGCGTACGACTTTGCATAGGACTGCCAAGAACAAGGGAGGGATCCAGTCGAGCTCTATGTTGACCACCAAGGCCCTTATGTTACCGCAAAGGTTCTGGGCATGAAGTCTCCATTTCTGGTAGACACGGGAGCAACACGTAGTGCATTATCCAAACGACTGATTCCAAGGGCACCCTTGTCTGGCTCACACGTGACATCAATAGGATTTGATGGTACGCCCTCCACTAACCCCTTGTCCAAACCGATCCCTTTTGATCTTGAAGACAATATCATTGACACAACATTTCTCCTCTCCTCCAATACCCCAGACACCATTATGGGTTTCGATTTACTGAAACATTTTCGAGCGACTACCACCAGCTAAGACCTCACCCATCCCAACACATGTACCCCATTGCTGAAGCTGATGTGTCCCTACTAGATACTTTGCCGTCGCACTTATGGGCTAAAGCTGACTCAGATGTAGGGCGAATGATGATAGACCCGGTGCATGTGACAATACGACAAGACGCAACCTTACCGAGAGTACCTCAGTACAAGATATCACCAGAAGGCAAGAAAGCACTGATTTACATAATACAGTCGCTAGTAGACGCAGGAGTGATAGAAGAAGTAGTAAGCAATATCTGTAACAGCCCAATTCTACCGATCATCAAAAGACAAGGAGAGGGAGATGAGAAAGCATACCGCTTCATTATCGACCTACGAGAGATCAACAAGATAGTTGTGCCACAGTACCCTGTAGTCTCTGACATCACCACCATCCTGTCCCTAATCCCGTCCTCTGCCACCACGTTCACTGTCATTGATCTCAAAAACGCCTTCTTTTCCATACCCATCCACCAAGACAGCCGCTATCTTTTTGGATTCACCCTAAGATCCCGCTCGTAAAGATTTTGTCGGGCACCCCAGGGGTACACCGAAAGCACGAGCATCTATAGCCAGGCGCTCAAGTGACAGTTAGACGCAGTTCAGTTACCAGACGGGGTGGTGTTGATACAGTATGTAGACGATGTCTCTAGTTGGCAGAGGTATGCACTTCTGACAAATAGGGACACACCTTTTCTAGTCAGGGCAAGGGGATCACACCCTTTGATAACCCCTGCTCACCCCCTTGGTAGCTTGGCAGAGCAGACAGGCTTATCTCAGAGGCTGTGTGTTAAGCATTTATGACCACATACAGTAATAAAGTGAATACACTACAAATGGACACGACACCGTAGTATTATAAAAATAAGTATTTTTATATAAGGCTTAGCACAAGACCAAATAACGACAAAAATATACCACAATCTCAATAAATATTCTTGGAAGGAAAAATCATAGTTCAAGTGTAGTTTCTTCTTAGCACAATGTTACCATTATCCTTGACAAACCTCCTGTAGTAACCCGTGAGACCTAAGTAGGCTCTCACCTGAGTTTGGGTTTTGGGCGGCGCCCAAGCCAGGATGGTATCAATCTTGGGTTGCAGGGGGGCAACCTTGCCGCTCCCTACTTGGTGCCCCAAGTACACCACAGAACCCTGCCCAATCTGGCACTTACTGGCTTTGATTGTGAGGCCTGCTCTGCGCAGGGCAAACAACACTTCCTGGAGGTGGTGCAAGTGTTCCTCCCAGCTGGCGCTGAACACTGCAATGTCGTCCAGGTAGGCGGCACTGAAATCCTCCAGTCCAGCCAAGACCTGGTTGACCAACCTCTGGAAGGTGGCAGGGGCATTCTTCATCCCAAAGGGCATCACCCGGAACTAGTAGAGCCCATCTGGTGTGGAGAATGCGGACCTCTCTTTTGCCCCATCAGTTAAGGCGATCTGCCAGTACCCAGACGTTAGATCAAACGTGCTAAGGTACCGGGCAGCCCCCAACCGATCTATGAGCTCATCAGCTCTGGGGATGGGGTGCGCGTCAGTCTTCGTGACTGAATTGAATCCTCGGTAATCCACACAGAACCGAAGTTCCGGTGAAGCACCAGGCGCTGCAGCCTTCGGGACCAAGACCACTGGGCTGGCCCAAGGACTGCTAGAGGACTCAACCACCCCTAAGGCAAACATTTTGGAGACCTCCTCCTTAATGTACGCTCTGACCTTGTCAGTCACCCTGTAAGCCTTGTGCTTCACAGGAGGGCTGTCTCCGGTGTCAACATCATGGACACACCAATGAGTGACACCCGGAACCAAGGAAAACAGATCAGGGAATTGTCCCAACAGTTGGCGACAATCCTGCTTCTTCTCAAGGGTCAGTGTGTCAGAGAGGACAACACCATCCACTGACCCATCTTGCTCTTTAGCACACAGGAGGTCAGGAAGAGGCTTGCTCTCCTCCTCCATTCCAGCATCTGTAGCTAGGAGCATGCCCACCTCGGACCTTTCTAAGTGGGGCTTCAAACGGTTGACATGCAGGACCCTCAAGGGGTTCCTGGGAGATTTCAAGTCCACCAAGTAGGTGACATCGCTCTTCTTCTCCACAACCTTAAATGGTTCAGTCCACCTGTCCTTGAGCGCACAAGGTTCCACAGGGGACATGACCCAAACTTCCTGACCGGGCTGAAGCTCTACCAGAGTGGCATTCCGGTCGTACCACCGCTTCATCTCCTCCTGGCTGGCCTCCAGATTTGCCTGAGCAAGATTTCTGAAGCGCCGAATCTGGTTCCTAAAGGCCAGCATGTAACTGTATACATCCTGGGGAGGTTTCCTGGGAGATTGCTCCCAGCCTTCTTTGACCAGACTCAAAGGTCCTCTTACCGGGTGACCATACAAAAGCTCAAAGGGGCTGAACCCTAGAGACTTCTGCGGCACCTCACGGTAAGCAAACAACAGGCATGGCAAGAGGACGTCCCATTTCCGCCTCATTGGTTATTCAAGACCCATGATCATGCCTTTAAGGGTCCGGTTGAATCTCTCAACCAGCCCATTTCCTTGAGGGTGGTAAGGAGTGGTGAACTTGTAGGTTACCCCACACTCCTTCCACAGAGACTTCATGTACTTGGAAATGAAGTTGGTGCCCCGGTCTGACACCACCTTTCTGGGGAACCCCATGCGGGAGAAAACACCCATCAGTGCCCGTCCCACCACGGGGGCCGTCACTGTTCGGAGAGGGATGGCTTCCGGGTACCGTATGGCATGGTCCACCAAGACCAGGATAAACCTGTTGCCTAGGGCTGTCTTGGGGTCCAGGGGCCCAACAATGTCAATCCCCACCCGGTCAAAGGGGGTACTGACCACTGGAAAAGGTTGTAGGGGAGCCTTCTGCTTCCTTCCGCTTTTCCCACTTGCCTGGCAAGTGTGACAAGTCTTACAATGGATGTCTACATCCCATCACATCTGAGGCCAATAAAAATGGGTGACAAGCCTGTCATAGGTCTTGTCCTGCCCCAGATGTCCAGCTAAAGGAACGTCATGAGCCAAACCCAGTAGGAAGGCTCTGAAGCGCTGGGGTACCACCAGCACACGGGCTGACCCAGGCTCAGCAGCCTTAGGCTCGCTTTACAGGAGGTCGTTCTCCCAGTAAACAAAATGGGACCCTGACTGATCACCTGAGATTTGGGCTGAGACCTGCTGCCTCATACCCACAAGAGAAGGGCACACTTTTTGTTCGGCACAAAATTCTTCCCTGGAGGGACCACCATCCTGCTGCCAATGGGTCAGCTTGGGCAGGTCTCCCAGTTCAGCAATTTGTTCCCCTGTGGGTTCCAGGGCATCCCCCTCAGGGTCTACCTCCTCCTGGACCACGGGAACTACGGGGGCCGGTTTCCCGTGCCTCCTGCCTCTTCTCTTCACAGCTGGGTCCTGGGCCATATTTTCAGGCTCCGGGACCCCATCAACACCCTTACTTGCTGTCATGGATCGAGTGGTTGCACACACCCACTCTGGCACACCCAACATTTTCAAATGTGTCTCCCTCTCCACCTTAGCCCAAGGGGAGTCTTCCAAATCATTGCCCAGGAGACAATCAACAGGCATGGCGCGCCTCACAGCAACCTGAAGAGTACCTGAAACTCCCCCCCCATTCAAAGGAAACTTGAGCTACCTCACACTCTTTCTGGGAGTTGTTGGCAGCTATCACGGGGTAGAATGCGTGGGGAACCACCTGCTCTCTGGACACCAAGTGACACTTGACAGCTGTCACACTTGCTCCGGTGTCTCTGAGAGCTTCCACTCTATGGCCATTAATGGTCACCCACTGCCTATATTTATTAATGTTACTAGGCAGAGGGGGTGGAGGGACCATTTCCATGTCTCCTAGCGAGACCAGGGACATTTCTGCGGGACCCCTCCCACCAGGGACAACCATCTCCTCCCCTCCCAGGGCTACACTCGCCAACTGACGGGGGGTGTGCACGCGGCGGTGTATTTGAATTCTTCATGGGACACTGGGGGTCATAATACCGGTGTCCCACCTGCCCACAAACGTAGCAGGTCAGTGGGCCCCTATGAACAGGTTTACCTGTCGGGGCCCCTGGCTTCTTCTCAGGGGGAGGCTGGGAACCCTTCCCTTGGTTCCCTTGGGGATTACTTTGGGGCCCTTTCTGGGACTCCTTCTGTTTGCCCTTGTCCCCCCACTCTTCTGCTGGGGACCCTGCCCACCTTTGGCTGAGTCTCCCATCGGACCCTTGTGGACCCTGGTACTGACCCAGCGGTCCGCCTCCTCAGCAAGTTTTCTAGGGTTAGATATCTTGCTATCAATAAGTTGCTGGCGCAGCTCTGGAAAACAGTTATTAGACAAATGCTTCCAAGCAAACAAATCATAAAGAGCTTCATAACTTTCCACTTTGCTGCCTTTTACCCAACCATCCATGGCTCTGCAAAAAAAAGACACATATTCAACCCACGTCGTACCAGGCAACTTTTTACATTTTCTAAAAGCTTGTCTGTACTTTTCTGGGGTTAGGCCATACCTCAACATTAAAGCATCTTTCATATGAGCATAAGACATCCTATCCTCAACAGGCATGTCTAACAGGGTATCTCTCCCCTCATTCACAAAGCGACCCCACAACCCCGCTCCCCAATCTTTCCCAGGGGCCCGGTGGGCCAACAATGCTAACTCATATGCTTTAAACCACTGGCCAATATCCTCATTCTTATGATAATCTTTTATCACATCTTTAGGAAAATAAAACCTACTTTCTGCAGGCCCAGATGGGATGCTGCCACCAGAGGGATTAAATTCTAACTTCTTAGCTTGGATCTCCAACTCCCTCAACTTGGTATCACGCTCCAAAGCTAACTTTTCTCTTTCAAAATCCAACCTTTTGGTCTCCAAATCAGCTTCTCTCCTACCTCTTGCATTTTCTAACTCTAACTGCCCATTTATCTTAAGCCTTGCCATTTCCATGTTGTATTCTCGCTCTTTCGCCCTTCCTTCTCTTTCTTCAGGGGAAAGACCTTTGGAGGAAACACTGCTACCGGGAGAGGACACAGGCCCATTCACTGGTACCTCCTCCTCCCCTTCCCCTGGCGGTACCACCACCGCATCAGAGGGATCTCTGGACTCCAACCAGGCCTCCAGTGCTTTGAGATATTCTTCCTTCGCTGAGATGCCTTTGGTAGGGACTTTAAATTTCTTGCAAAAGGATTTCAGCTCCTTCAATTTGTAGACGTTTATCTTTGCCCTATCAATTTCAATTTCATAAGCTTTTATTCGATTTGAAGATACAAATCATACAAGCGACATTAAATACAACACCATATATATACAATAGGTACTCACTACTCACATTAATCACATTAATGGTGTATAAAAAGCTAATATAAATAGAAAAACAAATACATCAATCGTTGGGCAGCTGAGTTTAAAAAATAAAAGCGATATAGGGATATATACAATTATGTACAGACAGGAAATCGATAAATTTGACACACAAGTGGAGTTTCCTGGCAGCTGTACATTAAAACAAACCAAATCCAAACCGCTCTAATGGTATAGGAAGGTGAATGTTTAGAGTATAAAAAAGGACCTTACGATACATACTATGGACATAAAACACAAGTGACCGTTCCGAAATTCTAACCATTTAAAAACTTTTTTGTACAGACAGGGATGTATAAAAAAGAAAACAACATTATACATTTCCTGGCAGCTGTACAACTCAAAGATTTACAGACAGGTAAGTATCAAAAGGTTACAGTACTATACTTTTCCTGGCAGCTGTACATTTCAAAATATAGGTGGCCGTAAAAAAACAGATATCCACATTCTCCATTGAGGTTAATAGTATTAATGCTGTCTTTGTGGTACGAGTATTGTATTTTATAAAGATAGGCTTAAGGTATTTTAACCTAAGGAAATGGTAAAATTTGCAGAAAAGTAAAAAATGGCAACAACTCTGGCGTGAAGTGTTGTCACATGGGCAAGGAGTATCTGATCTGACTTTCTGAATTGGAAACGCAACAAGGTGGTGGACAATGCCCAATCTAACACGAGTTAATACAAATTGGTGTGATGGGCGAGTCACGTTTACAAGGTAAGGTTGTAGCCCCGGAGTTAAATTCAGGTCTTTATAAAACTTCACGGTGGCTAATTTACCGTACACCTGGTCCCGCTCCCCTTTTTTGAAGTTTAAAAATGTTAACTTAATTTCTTTTTTGGGGATGACAGCAGCCTGCTCTGGATCAAGAAAAACATCGATGTCAAATAGAATGTTATACCAGAATTGAATATATCGCATCCACTGTATGCGCGATGAGTGGTCAAGACCTATACAATCAAGAATAATCTCTTGAGTGAATCGAGTCTCTGACTTAGCCCAAATAGAACGCCACAATAAGAGTGGCCGAACGGCTGCTAAGTCAGATATAAACTCGATCCCTACCTCATCGTGAATCAATTGTACTGAGGCGGAGGGGGGAACACATAACAATCTCTTTAAAAATTTGTTTTCATCAGCTTGGAGCGAAAGACCTTCACTGTGGCCCCATACACCTGCCCCATATAGTGCAGAAGAGACACAGCGAGCGTTATAGATGTTAATCATATCTGGGATACTTCTAGAGCCAAGTTTAGAGGCAAATCGGAATATGCTGCTGGTGGACCGCAACATTTTCAATCTGATGTTGTCAAATTCAGAGATCCAGGACCCACAGTTATTATACGTAATACCCAAGTAACAGAAGGTTTTGACGTATGTCATTTTATCTTTGTCCAGGAAAAAGCTATGCTTAGACTTATTTGCAGCCTGCCCGCATGCCATGACATACGTCTTGGATTTGTTCACACAGAGCCTCCTATTTTGAATGAACAACATAAAACTATCAATTAGGCGCTGGAGACCAATCTGTGTGCGGGATAAAAGAACAGCGTCGTCCGCATAAAGTAAAAGTGGGATGGGTTTTCCTCCAATCAATGGGGCATCTGCAGGAGTATCAACCAGGTTACGGTCGACGCCATTAATAAAAAGTGAAAATAAAAGAGGGGCCAGAACGCATCCCTGGCGAATTCCCCGTGAAACTTTGAAAAAAGGTGTACATTCGCCTAGGGTGCCATAGCGGACCTTACATGAAAGTTTTTCATAAAGCCTGGCTAAAAAATGGACTATTTCCTTCGGTGCCCCAGATTCAATTAAAACCTCCCAGAGAATAGCGTGGTTGACTAAATCGAACGCGCTGCTCAAATCAGCGAAACATAAAAAAAGGTTACTTTTTTTGCCACAGTATAGTAACACATTGTTCCAAGGTGCCCATACCTTTACGGAACCCATATTGTACTTTAGTTAAAATATTCGAATCGGTTGCCCAGGTTTCTAGCCTTTTAAGCAAAATGCGACTCATAATCTTAACCGAAGCATCCAACAAAGAGATCGGACGGTAGTTGGAGGCCTCAGATTTACTGCCTTTTTTAAATAGGGGAATTATAACTGATTGGCCCCAGGAAGGGGGGAAATTATCTACTGCCGCACAGTTAAAGATCCGCACTAGGATAGGTGCCCACAGGTGAGGTTCGGCTTTTAGCAAGTCAATTGGGACCCCATCCGGGCCCGGGGCTTTTCCTCCTTTGCTATTGGAGAGCCCATCATAGACTTCCTCCAGTGTTACTCCCAAAGGTAAGGGTATCCAGGATGTAACCTCGAAAGTTAGCTCTAGGGGTATCCCTTCAGGATTAAAGATGTTGGAAAAATGTGTAATCCAGTCATTGCATGCGATATAGGAAGTTAGTTCCGGGATAACATCATTTTTGAGAAAAGGGCTGTTAATCGTTTCCCAATATAATTTGCTGTTTTTGATTTCTACTGCTTCCTTTAACTTATCCCATGCCTCGCACTGCAGGAACTTTTTCCTGTTAGTGATGGCTGTTTTATAGTTAACCCTGAGGAGTTTTATTCCATCCCTGTCTCGTGGTTTGGTACCCAAAGCCCTCTTTAATTCCCGGAGTGCAACCATGCAAGGTTTATCAAACCAACCCTGTTTTACCCCTCGGGCTGATGATGGTGCCCTAGTGAAAATACTTTCAATGGTAGCATTGATATTAATAAAATTTAACAGTAGGGGCTTGGGAATAACCATATCGCTTAAACAATAGCTTATTTGGGTTTTACAGCTAATTATTATTTCCTTCTGTTTGGCTTTTGAATTTGTTCCAGACCATCTGTTCCTTGGGCCATTTGGTCTGATGAGTACTAGGTCAGTAGAGCACTTTTCTCCTGACTCTGGTGATGATATACCATGACCCAGTAGTGTAATACAAATACTATTGTGGTCACTGAGACTTTCTACTTTAACATATAAGTTAGAGAAGTCTCCAGTGCTGGACAGCAAGATATGATCTATAAATGTCCCGGCATCCCTTCCTGTAAAGGTAGGACATGTAGCTGCCTGTGCATTTCTATTACAATTTAACAGGTAAAGGTCTAGCTTAGTTGACATTTTGTTAAGCAATGTGCCATAATGACAATGTGGGAAATGGGGGAATTCCTCACTCTCACCCAGTCCCCCCCATTGATCAGACATTGCTACTCCTAGACCACAGGGATTCCCATTGGACAGATGGCATGGCTGTAAGTTGAAATCCCCTGCCCACAGGATCACGGCCTTTCTATTCGAAATGCCCATGACCCTTTCAATCTCCTTTTCAAGGGGGTATAGAATGTTCCCTCTAGTGGCATCGAAGTTATTGTTATAGAAATTAACGATAATCAAATCGATCCCCTTACTGCACTTAACCCTCACTACCTGGCTGTGGGTTCCCACAGTCGTACTGCTTCTAACTACCCAGTTATTCAGCCTGTTGGACAGGAGCAGCAAGAGACCCCCCTTAGCCCTACCTGAGTTGGATTTGGTAGCTTTAAGGCAATGGGATGAGTACCCTTCGATATTAATTTGTTCCTGGCTCCAGGTTTCCTGGAGGAGGATTATATCATATCCTTCCCCAATAAACCTGGTCCAAAAGGGTGAATCTAGTTTCCCTGCAATGCCGGCGATGTTCCAGGAAATAAGGGTAACACCAGCTGGCTTGGTGAAATCCTGGATAGCAGCTCCAGGCTGCGTAACACAGGATATAGTTGAACCAATACTCTTTGAAGACAACAAGGGTTCCCTGTATGCACGTTAACAATCAACCCCTAGGTCAGGGAAATAAATTCAATGGAGAAAACTACCTAGGCAGTAAGTTCAAATTTAAAAACACAATAAAAAAAGGACCAAAACTGAGAGTGAACAGCTTCCAGTTAAGTACATAAGTTTATTACAGTTTATTATAGTCACAATAACAAAAGATAAAATTAACATTTCATAAAAAATTTAAATTTTCACCAATCATGACATAAAAATTCTTGAACATGGAAGGTAAGTTGTGTGTCGACGCGTTTCGGCGACCAGCGCCTTTCTCAAGACAATTTACAATGTTCTGAAAATAAAATACAATATATAATTTAATTTTACATGCTCGGTTTTCACAATAACATATTATATACATGTTTTCTAAAATATACAGGAATAACTGTTCAATAAACTCAGGTCCCAAATTAATTTAAACATTCCTGATAATTCGAGAAGATATAAAACATCGTTCTAATATCATAACCTCTTTTGTAGCCTGCTATCGTTAGATATAATTTTATTAACATAGTCTAGTGATGTAATGACTTGTAATGTGCTGATCTCACTTTGTTCATGTTTCAAAGGAAAGTCTATGTTGTTATCAAAAATATCATCTCTGACAGTTATAAATCTTGATGCGTCAGCCTACGTGGAAAACATAGATCGAGTATTAATAGAGTATAGAATGAAATGAAGGAAAGAGATTCGCTCTAATGATTACTATTTGTGTCTCTCAACACTGTATTTCTTTCCACTCTTAATTTGTACAGATTTTTATTGATTAGATGGTATTGATGCTTAGGTTCTTGAAGCATAGTTCACCCTATTTTAGAATTAAATTATATAGCACTTACCGCAGGTAATATCAGAATGAACATCTATGTGATGACTTTAGATTAAAACGGTTCCATCTAGTTTTCCGAACCGGATCACGGAATATCGGAATTAAATCTATAATGTTGGATGAAAGCAATTGTTTTAATAATTAAAAATTAAAATACAATTATGTTCGTAGGTAAGCAAAAACTCTCTAAGAGAGGATTATCTGCGAAGGAGGGTAATTTAGTTGATAAGAGAGGCGGTAGAAGGATGCAGGTTTACTGACCTTTCAAGGACGTATGAATTTTTCTTGTTTGCTTCTAATAGGTTGTAAGATTTCAGTCTATTTCATTTAAAAGAATAATAAATGTCTAAATGGAAAATAAAAAATACATCCATTGTATTATACTATATTTTATGCTATATCTGATTTTATTTAGGGACTATTGGGGAGGTAAAAAGAATTAAACCACTGTTCTTACCAGGATTAGGACTTTAAATAGTTTAGCCTCCACCCTACAGATATATCTCGGTCGATTCTAAGTTGCGTGTCGGAATCTGATTTATCTGAATAACTGTAAACAATCACATAACAACCAATTAGATATGGTCAACCTTTAATAATGTCTTCATTCGTCAGGTCTTTATGTGAAAAACCTATTGCATGCTTACCGGGTATATAAATAATGGGATAGCGTCTAAGAATGGGGTTCATGGGCCGTGAGGTACTTGATATGTCCTTTAATCGCCCAACGTATCAGTATATTTAGAGACGTTTGGATCCTTAAAAACAAAAAATGCTTGATATAGACAGGAGTTTGCATTTGCTAGTAAAAAATCTAATAATTAAAATGCCGGTTATGTATTACGTACCTCTTTTATTCATTTGGGTATTTAAAATGTCTCCGCAAAATAACGAAGTAGAGTATGGGCAAGATAATACCCGTAGTGCCGTTATCCAGATTCCTGTGGGGCTAAAATAATTCCTGTATTAAAATTCATATAACTATTGCTCCCGTATATCGTTCTAGGGTTAAGCATGTCCCTATCTTTATCTAAGGGTAGCTTACCTTATAGTACAAAATTGGCTGCGGCGTGGAGGCTCACGTCTGCTTCGGGCGTAGTCCCGGGATAAAGTGGAAGTAAAGAGCGGATCGCGCGTTTTTATAGTACCGCTGCTAAGACTAATTGGTCCAATCTCGACCTAATTGGTGATAATGAAGCGCGAAGGGAGACTATGCTATGCTAGTAACGAAAAACTAGACCCGCGTTCTCAATGGAAGCGATGCAACCTGTCCCGATTCTCGCTAAATTTAGCAAGGCTAGAATCGGGACAGGTTGCATCGCTTCCATTGAGAACGCGGGTCTAGTTTTTCGTTACTAGCATAGCATAGTCTCCCTTCGCGATCCGCTCTTTACTTCCACTTTATCCCGGGACTACGCCCGAAGCAGTCGTGAGCCTCCATGCTTAACCCTAGAACGATATACGGGAGCAATAGTTATATGAATTTTAATACAGGAATTATTTTAGCCCCACAGGAATCTGGATAACGGCACTACGGGTATTATCTTGCCCATACTCTACTTCGTTATTTTGCGGAGACATTTTAAATACCCAAATGAATAAAAGAGGTACGTAATACATAACCGGCATTTTAATTATTAGATTTTTTACTAGCAAATGCAAACTCCTGTCTATATCAAGCATTTTTTGTTTTTAAGGATCCAAACGTCTCTAAATATACTGATACGTTGGGCGATTAAAGGACATATCAAGTACCTCACGGCCCATGAACCCCATTCTTAGACGCTATCCCATTATTTATATACCCGGTAAGCATGCAATAGGTTTTTCACATAAAGACCTGACGAATGAAGACATTATTAAAGGTTGACCATATCTAATTGGTTGTTATGTGATTGTTTACAGTTATTCAGATAAATCAGATTCCGACACGCAACTTAGAATCGACCGAGATATATCTGTAGGGTGGAGGCTAAACTATTTAAAGTCCTAATCCTGGTAAGAACAGTGGTTTAATTCTTTTTACCTCCCCAATAGTCCCTAAATAAAATCAGATATAGCATAAAATATAGTATAATACAATGGATGTATTTTTTATTTTCCATTTAGACATTTATTATTCTTTTAAATGAAATAGACTGAAATCTTACAACCTATTAGAAGCAAACAAGAAAAATTCATACGTCCTTGAAAGGTCAGTAAACCTGCATCCTTCTACCGCCTCTCTTATCAACTAAATTACCCTCCTTCGCAGATAATCCTCTCTTAGAGAGTTTTTGCTTACCTACGAACATAATTGTATTTTAATTTTTAATTATTAAAACAATTGCTTTCATCCAACATTATAGATTTAATTCCGATATTCCGTGATCCGGTTCGGAAAACTAGATGGAACCGTTTTAATCTAAAGTCATCACATAGATGTTCATTCTGATATTACCTGCGGTAAGTGCTATATAATTTAATTCTAAAATAGGGTGAACTATGCTTCAAGAACCTAAGCATCAATACCATCTAATCAATAAAAATCTGTACAAATTAAGAGTGGAAAGAAATACAGTGTTGAGAGACACAAATAGTAATCATTAGAGCGAATCTCTTTCCTTCATTTCATTCTATACTCTATTAATACTCGATCTATGTTTTCCACGTAGGCTGACGCATCAAGATTTATAACTGTCAGAGATGATATTTTTGATAACAACATAGACTTTCCTTTGAAACATGAACAAAGTGAGATCAGCACATTACAAGTCATTACATCACTAGACTATGTTAATAAAATTATATCTAACGATAGCAGGCTACAAAAGAGGTTATGATATTAGAACGATGTTTTATATCTTCTCGAATTATCAGGAATGTTTAAATTAATTTGGGACCTGAGTTTATTGAACAGTTATTCCTGTATATTTTAGAAAACATGTATATAATATGTTATTGTGAAAACCGAGCATGTAAAATTAAATTATATATTGTATTTTATTTTCAGAACATTGTAAATTGTCTTGAGAAAGGCGCTGGTCGCCGAAACGCGTCGACACACAACTTACCTTCCATGTTCAAGAATTTTTATGTCATGATTGGTGAAAATTTAAATTTTTTATGAAATGTTAATTTTATCTTTTGTTATTGTGACTATAATAAACTGTAATAAACTTATGTACTTAACTGGAAGCTGTTCACTCTCAGTTTTGGTCCTTTTTTTATTGTGTTTTTAAATTTGAACTTACTGCCTAGGTAGTTTTCTCCATTGTATAGTTGAACCAATATCCAGGGGACTGGCAACTAAGCCTATTGTGGGAGCGTCAATAGGTGTGTTCGCATCAGGACTGATGCAATAGGTGCCTTTAACGGGGGGAGTGTTTAGGTCGTTACTGGAATCAATATGTGAAGTAGGCTGTTTGTTGGGACTTTCCTCATTTACAGCATCATATCGTCTGTCCACCCGTGCAACGGCGGGTACACAGTCCGACCTATGAGCTGTCATAACATTAGCATAGACTGATACCTTGGTGACAAGCTCGCTAGAGGGTGTTGGGGCACTACGTCAGTCGACCATCTCCAGACAATCGAATCTGTTGCTGGTATGGATACCTTGCCATCCGTTCCCCATATGTTGGCCTTTATTGGGGTACCAGGGACGTGATAGCCAATCCTTGTTCCTACTTTTTTGTGTTGCCCAGGGGCCTACAAAATTCCATGGTTGTTCATGAGGAATAACCCAATTAGGGGCTGATATTGGGGTGTGAAAGTTAAATACTGATGGATAGAAAAAGGAGAGCCGCTGGGTATCGATTCCCCCTTTCTTCTCCAACTCAGGCCAAGAACAAATGTGGTTCACAGAGGATGCGTCTTCGCATGTAACAATGACGCAATCCCCCTGAATACTCTTAGGAGTCACCCCCACCCATGGAACCCTACGAACAGAAGATATTCTACAAGTATTAGTAGGCTGTAGTGGCCTGTTGATGCTAAGCCATTGGAGGATTTTGTTCAGAAGGGACCAGGGAGGTTCATCAGTACCCACTGGAAGTTCCGGTACTCCTGTTAGGATAACCGTGAATGGTGTAACCTCAGGCGGAAGATGAACTGGGCGTTTAGACCTGGACCCCCTCTTGGCATCCATATGATGTGATTTTTGGGTGACCGGGGCTTTATCTTGGGATGGCTGCAGTGACCCCTGTGCAACGGTGATATTAGCAACAGGGGGTAAAACTGCAGGGGTCAGTTGGGTAGGGTTTTGTTGACTGATAGGATGTGACTGCTGTACTGGTTGTGATACAGGTTTAACATTAGATTTGGCAGATACACTCTTGTTTGGAGCAGGTACGGAGGTAGTTGGAGGCTCTTTGGTTTTTGCCTGTGCTTTAGACGTAACCGGCGGCCTGACTGGGTTGGTCGGTGTAGTCCCTGAGTTGGTGGAAACGAGTCCCCCTCCAGTTTTGGTAATACCCGCCCTGGTCTGGTTAGGTAGTTTGGTGAGGAGTGTGGCAAGCTGTTTTGCTATAGCCATGATACTCTTCTCCAAAGGTTGGAGGTGGGTTTTTAATATGTCCCTGAAAGCAGCAAGGAGTCGTGATGTATCGATGTCAGGCAAGATATGGCCGCTTTCTTGAACATTGCCCAATTCAGGACATTGTGGGCTAGAAGGATCTGAAGTAACAAATGTTTTGCTATGAGAACTATTCTTGGACAAGGTAGAAGTTGGCCCTTTCTTTTTGCTAATGGTATGGGGGTTTGGTTTGGTATTCCCTTTTTTATGCTGTGCGGGCTGCTTTGGAACTGCGCCTTCCCTGGCCCCCCTGGGATTGTTAGTTTGTACAGGGTCCAGAATCGGGTCTACAGATTGGATATGCGCAAGGTCAGGGGTTATCTCGAGGTTCTCAGATGAATTCAAATCCAAATCCAGTGACAAGTTAGTAGCTGACAGATCCACCGCACTGGGGATGGAGTGGACCTGTGCTATAGTGCCAGATTGTATTAGGATAGGAATTGGGGTAGCTGAAGGCAATGGGGTTAGGGCAGTTGCTAAGGGACCCAAAGAGGATCTCCGGGCAATTGCAAGGTCCTGTGAGACCCTGCGTTCTAGAACAGCGATATTCTGGTTAATAGCCTCAGTTGTTTTAGAAATAAATAGGTCGATAGGACCTGTAAATGAGGCAGCTTTAAGGGCTGTTTTACTTCTTAAACCCCTAGTCATGATTATGATACTTTAGGATTTCACAATAAGTTAGTCAAAAAGTCAACAGTCCAATGTCCAATGATAGTGGTTGGGAAAACAGTACCTTTAAGCAATGTCCGTATGGAGATGTCAGGGTCAAGGGGGGTGGCCCAGCCCAGCCTGGTTCAGTCTGGAACGGGCTGAAACGGGCCCGCCCTTGGCCCGGGCTTCGCCCGGCGTCCCGCTCGCGTCCCGCGAGGCGGGGCAAACGCCGGCTTTAAGCGCCTCCTGGCGCGGCTTGCTACGTTGCAGCCCGCTTGGGCTGATGGGACTTGAAGTCTCCTGCCCCGCGCTCCACTCGGCGGCTCAGCTGAACAGCGAGCGGCGGGAGGCGGGCAGGATATACGGAGGCAGGATCGTTCTTCTATGCCCCTAACGGAGTTTGTCAGGCAGCAGGCTCACTTGTGGCAATGGCGATTCCGGGATTGTTGGGGCAGACGCCGGCTTTAAGCGCCTCCTGGCGCGGCTTGCTACGTTGCAGCCCGCTTGGGCTGATGGGACTTGAAGTCTCCTGCCCCCCGCTCCACTCGGCGGCTCAGCTGAACAGCGAGCGGCGGGAGGCGGGCAGGATATACGGAGGCAGGATCGTTCTTCTATGCCCCTAACGGAGTTTGTCAGGCAGCAGGCTCACTTGTGGCAATGGCGATTCCGGGATTGTTGGGGCAGACGCCGGCTTTAAGCGCCTCCTGGCGCGGCTTGCTACGTTGCAGCCCGCTTGGGCTGATGGGACTTGAAGTCTCCTGCCCCGCGCTCCACTCGGCGGCTCAGCTGAAGAACAGCGAGCGGCGGGAGGCGGGCAGGATATACGGAGGCAGGATCGTTCTTCTATGCCCCTAACGGAGTTTGTCAGGCAGCAGGCTCACTTGTGGCAATGGCGATTCCGGGATTGTTGGGGCAGACGCCGGCTTTAAGCGCCTCCTGGCGCGGCTTGCTACGTTGCAGCCCGCTTGGGCTGATGGGACTTGAAGTCTCCTGCCCCGCGCTCCACTCGGCGGCTCAGCTGAACAGCGAGCGGCGGGAGGCGGGCAGGATATACGGAGGCAGGATCGTTCTTCTATGCCCCTAACGGAGTTTGTCAGGCAGCAGGCTCACTTGTGGCAATGGCGATTCCGGGATTGTTGGGGCAGACGCCGGCTTTAAGCGCCTCCTGGCGCGGCTTGCTACGTTGCAGCCCGCTTGGGCTGATGGGACTTGAAGTCTCCTGCCCCGCGCTCCACTCGGCGGCTCAGCTGAACAGCGAGCGGCGGGAGGCGGGCAGGATATACGGAGGCAGGATCGTTCTTCTATGCCCCTAACAGAGTTTGTCAGGCAGCAGGCTCACTTGTGGCAAGGGCAATTGCCCTATCAAATTCCTCCTCAACAACAACAGGGGCAGTGACTCCGGTGTCACTCATGGTCAAAACTGGCAGTGTTCAAAAAATCAAGCTTCAGGAAAGCGGAGAACAAAAATAGAATCCTTCCAAATTAGATAGTGGCTGCGCTATGGTCTGCTTTCACTATGTAGCGCACACTAATCACTGCACATGGGTCATAAATGCAAGGTTCACATCCCAATGCTGTTAGAACCGGTTGTCTCTAGTTGGCAGAGGTATGCACTTCTGACAAATAGGGACACACCTTTTCTAGTCAGGGCAAGGGGATCACACCCTTTGATAACCCCTGCTCACCCCCTTGGTAGCTTGGCAGAGCAGAGAGGCTTATCTCAGAGGCTGTGTGTTAAGCATTCATGACCACATACAGTAATAAAGTGAATACACTACAAATG
The DNA here is from genome assembly GCF_964263255.1 of Lissotriton vulgaris. Lineage (NCBI taxonomy): Eukaryota > Metazoa > Chordata > Amphibia > Caudata > Salamandridae > Lissotriton > Lissotriton vulgaris. The sequence continues at coordinate 76,883 of NW_028245796.1, read as the reverse complement.
GACACGACACCGTAGTATTGTAAAAATAAGTATTTTTATATAAGGCTTAGCACAAGACCAAATAACGACAAAAATATACCACAATCTCAATAAATACTCTTGGAAGGAAAAATCATAGTTCAAGTGTAGTTTCTTCTTAGCACAAAGTCTTTAGTATCAAAAGCAACTCTTCTTCTTTAAAACACAGTTCTTGGCAACAATGTAAACCACACGGGAGTCACACAACGTCGAGGCAGAGTTAATCCAAAGGTTCGGCGTCGACCGCGAGGAGCGCTACGTCGAGCCCAGAGTCGCCCGGACCCCCAACAACACAGTACCTTAGGAAAATGAAGCACACGAGGATCAGCGGCGTCGAGCAATCCGGCGTCGCGTCTTCGGTGTCAATCAGGCCTCAGTAGTCGTCGATGTCGATGTTGACGTTGCAAGGGTGAGCAGCGCTCACGGCGTCGAGAGGGCACGAAGTCGATGCGATCAGCAGCGGTGCAGACACAAGGTCCCTTGGAGCTGGAGCCGAACTCACTACTCACTGGCGTTGCTGCTGGCGTCGGTAGGGCCCGGCGGCCGGCGTCGAGGAAGCGGGACACTGGAGCCGTTACTCACGATGTCGAGCTGGATTCGGCGACGTCCGTCGGCGTCGAGATTGCTGGTTTCTTTCAGAGGTGCTGGATTCTCAAGTTCCAGCAAACAGCACTTTAAGCAGATGAAGTCCTTTAGCCCTGTGACTTCAACAGGAGACTGGCACTCTTCCAGCCCTTGGAGATTTTCTTAGCAAAGTTTGAGAGTACACACACAGTTCCTCTCTCCTGGTTCCTTGGCAAAAATAAAGAAGCAATGCAGGATTCCCCCCAGCAAACAGCACACTGGCAGAAGGGGTAGGCAAGTCCTTGGATCAGCAGGCTTCTTGTCCTTGGTTTCAGGGTTCCTTGTCAGAAGTGATCTAAATTCTTGGTTCAGGGGTCCTTCTCTTATACCCCTTTTTGGCTTTGATCCCTTTGTCCATGCAGGGGGACTTCCCAACATCCTGGGTCTGTTGTGGGCGTAGCCAGGCAAAAGCACCTGACCTATTCACTGAACAGGGCTGGGTCCTCAGACGCCCAGCAGGAGGTGGAGCCAGCATTGCCACTGGCAGGAGCAGAGCTATCGGCCTCCCGGTAGGAGGGGGGGCCAGGATCGTCCATGGCAGGCACAGAGCCATCAGTCGCCTGGCGGGAGGTGGAGCCAGCATTGTATCAGGCAGGGCCGGCTATCAGCAACTACTCTCCCCCTACTCTCAACGCCAATGTCCCACTCATCCCACACTGACTCATTCAGACCTCTGGAGCCACCCCGCTCCTGTCACACACACACCAAACCAGCAGAAACCAGAAATAGTTAGACAAGAAAATAGCCACTTTCTAAAAGTGCTATTTTCAAACCCAGAGTCCAAAACCATCCACACAAATGGATGCGTAATTAAACCCCGAGTTCAGGGATACCAAACTCGACATTGCACCATGCTCCCCGAGCCAGCTAGGATTATAGCATTAATAATCCTGGAAGCCCATTCTAACTAATGGAGAGCAGGTTACCTCGCAATAGTGAAAAACGAATATGGCTGTAATTCACTATTAGGACAGGCCAACTTGGCCACACCTGTCCTACCTTATACTTACAATGCACCCTGCCCGTGGGCCTACCATAGGGGTGACTAACATGAAGTTAAGGGAAGGTTTAGGGACTGGCAAGTAGTTGTACTTGCGCAGTCAGCGTGACAGTATCAGACTGCACGTAGGTCTGGCAATGGCAGACCTGTAGACATACTTTTACTAGGCCGCTCTTGTGGGTGGCACAACATGTGCTGCAAGCCCACGAGCAGCATTTGTATTTACAAGCCCCGGCACTCCTGGTGCACTAGACTAGGGACTGACAGTAAACCAAATAAGCCAGACATGGAATTCAATCAATACAGTAATTTTACATAGGGAGCACTTGCACTGTGGCACTGGTCAGCAGTGGCACAGTGCCCAAAGCGATACACCAGCAAAAACATCGTAAAACAGTGGAGGCAAACAGAAAAATGGAGGAGAGACTCAAGTCAATGATGTCAGGTCTAACAATATCCTTCTAGCAGCAGACACCACCCCGCTCGCAGTCACAGCCACTATCCAGCTCCTACACTTTCTTGCAGAGAATGGTCACAAAGTTTCCTGAAAGAAGTTGCAGTTTTGTAAACCCCAAGTGACATATCTAGGACACCTCTTATCAAAGGAAGGGAGGTAACTCACACCTGACAGAATCCAGACCATTTTAGACACTCCCGACCCTAAGAACCAGAAGCAAGTCCGCTCTCTGGTAGGCCTCACCTCATTCTGTCGACAGTGGTTGCCGAACTTTAGTCTCATTGTCAAACCCCTACTTTCCCTTCTAGCCAAAGACGTTCCCTTTCCACTCCCTTGGACTCCTGAATGCCAGATCGCGTTTAAAGTATTATGAAACGCCCTTTGTTCGTCACTCGTTTTAGGAACCCCAGACTACTCCAAACCATTCTCCCTCTACACACTCGAAAGAGAGGGATGTGCATTGTCCGTTCTGACACAATCAATGGGTCCCAAGCAGCGCCCCTGGGCTTATTTCTCAGCCACCCTTGACCCCGTAGCAGGGCATTACCCGCGTGCCTACGCGCTGTAGCAGTTGCAGCAGTTTCAATACGCCAGAGTGAGGAGATTGTACTTTCCAACCTCCTTACAGTGTTAGTACCCCATGCTGTTGACACCCTCTTGAATCAGACCAAAACCCAACACCTGACTAGTGCACGACTGACCGGATACGAGCTGACCCTACTGGCACCACACATAACTCTGAAACGATGCACCACTCTGAACCCAGCTACATTGTTGCCACTGCCTGAAAACGACCCTAACGTAACTCCTCTACATGACTGTGTAACCCTCACTGACGAACAGATAAGGAGCAGGGTAGATCTCCGAGACACTGCTTTCCCAGAACCTGATGGGGAACTATGGGTAGATGGCTCATGCATCAAACTCCCCGATGGCACCACCTCAGCAGCATATACCGTCCCCACAGCCCGAACCATTATTGAAACAGCCCGAATCCCCCAATAATCCGCACACGCGACAGAACTGATTGCCCTCACACGAGCAAGTATTTTAGCAGCAGGGACAACAGTAAACATATACACGGACAGCCAGTATGCCTTCGGGGTAGTTCACCATTTTGGGCTCCTGTGGGAAAGAGGATTCCTGACCTCGCACGGCACACCCATCCTACATGGAGATTTAGTCTCCGCCTTGACCGAAGCAGTCCTCCTCCCCACACAGCTAGCAGTAATTAAATGCCAAGCACATAAGAAAGTAACGGATATTATTGGACAGGGTAATGCACTAGCTGATGTTACTGCCCGAGCCACAGACGAAGACAGATCAACAACACAAATGTATGTGACCAGGTCACAAGCTGAGAAATGGACAGACGCTGGGACCACTATAAGAGACATCCAACTGACGAGTACACAGCACGAACTGACTGAATGGGCTCGGGTGGGACTAAAGGACGATGAAGGCTGCTGGAGGACAAAAGACAAAGACAAATGGCTGTTACCTAGTGCATCTCTGATCCCCATATTGACCATGGCACACTTACCCGCACACATAGGATCCGCCCCCATGACTGAACTGATTACTAGGGTATGGCATAACGACAAGATAGCAGACTCAGCAAAGCGCCTAGTACAATAGTGCATGGTGTGCTTGCAACACAACCCAGGGAAAGGGACAGTAGTACCACGGGGAGGGTTTGGAGTCCCTGACCATCCCTTCAAGATCCTCCAAATGGATTACATTCAGTTAGAGAGGTGCTATGGTCTGAAATACGTCCTGGTTATTGTGTGCACATTCAGAAAATGGGTGGAAGCATACCCCACTCGTGACAATACCGTCACCGCTACTGCAAAAGTGTTGTTGAAAGAGTTTTCCCCCCGCTATGGCCTTTGTAGAATTTTATGGAGCGACAATGGACCCCACTTCGTAGCCGAAGTTATCCAACACATATTGAAAGGGTTGGGGGTAAAGCAAAAGTAAGGGTGGGCGTAAAATCCGCTTCACGGGTGAATTTGCGGATTTTCCGCGATTTCGCGATCCGCGAATCTCGCGAAATCGCGGTAAAATCCGCAAATCAGCGGGGACGAATTTTCAGCCAAGCAAGGGTTACAGCAGCAGGGGCAAAAGTTGAACCTAATTTCTTTGTAACCTTTTACAAAAGGGTTACAAACAAATTAACTTCAACTTGGACACCTGCTGCTAATTGCTTCCTGGCGCCTCGTTGCCTACTTGCAACTATTCTCTGACCCTGCTCTGACCCTTGAAGCAGGGTCAGAGAATAGTTACAAGTAGGCAACGAGGCACCTGTCCAAGGAATTAAACCTCATCAGGAAGCACTTACAGATATAAAAAACAGGAATAAGGGAGAGGATGGCAAATACACCCATTTTGAGTTGTCAGGAGGGGTTAAACTAAAAGAGACCTTTACAGCACAATTTTCATATGCAAAAAGCTGTATGTTCTGTAGGGGCAACTCAGGAATCTGGCCCTTGAGAGATCCGGCCTCTCTTTCTTTCTCTCGTTCTCTCTCTCCCTCTCTCTTTCCCTCTCCTTCTCTCTCTTTCTATCTATCTATCTATCTATCTATCTCTCTTTCCCTCTCCCATAAACGACTGCATGGGTAACTTCGCTATGCAAGCGGCTCGCGAAGACGCAAAAAGCCCCGCGAACACGCAAAAAACCCCGCGAATACGCAAAAAACCCCACGAACAAGCACAAAAACAAAAAACGCAAATTCGCGAATTTTGCAGATCGCGAATTGCGAATCCGCAAATTCGCGGGTCGCGAATTTGCAAAATTCGCCCATGCTTAAGCAAAAGTTTCACGCAGTTTTTCACCCCCAATCTGCAGGCTTGGTAGAGAGACACAATGCCACAGTAAAGTTAAAACTAGCAAAGATAGTTGCCACCACTAGACTGAAATGGCCCGATGCCCTCCCGCTAGCATTGCTATCAATGCTCTCCACCCCAACCAGACACCAATTGACTCCATACGAGGTTGTCTTTGGCCGGCCTATGAACATTTGGGCTGCACCAAAGCCAACTTCCATCCACGATGTCCCGGACATACTAATGTCTGATTACTTGCACAAACTAACAAACTAACTAACTGTTATCCACCAACAGGTGCAGCAAGCCATACCAGACGCATCCAGGGGCCCCGGACACAACATCAAACCTGGAGAATATGTTTTGATCCGGAACTTTCAGAGATCGAAGAGTCTGGAACTCAGGTGGACGGGCCCCTGGCAAGTCTTGATCACCACCCGAACTGCACTTCGAGTGTAAGGAAAGAAAAATTGGCTGCAAGCACATCACTGCAAGAAAATATCCCCAACACTGTCAACGAGCGAAGACGTGGACACCCAAGAAGAGCTCCTGACCAAAGATCGACCAACCCTGAGTTGTTACCCAGAAACAGAGACACTTGAACTGGCAGAATTTCCCGATCCCACTGTGTCATCCAGAAAAGGGTACAACTTGCCACGAAAGGAGAGTGCTCCAACGAAGCAGACCACTAACTGAGTCAAAAGTCTCAGAGCAGTAGCTAACACTACAAAGGCCACCAGGAGAAATGCTAGACAAAAGTATGTGGTCCTGCCAGTCACCGAGCCTCTTGAAGGTGATGGAAGTACCCGGACGACCGAAGACCCACCGCAAGGACTCCAAAACTGCCAAACTGCATAGTTCAAAGACAATCGTACTTTTCATTGCATCCCTCATCGCCTCTTGCTAATGGTCACAGTCTGGATCATGGAAGAGAGTGCCCCCGCTCACAGGACAATGTCACCCACTATGCATCCCACCACCAAGAAAGAGCATTATCTGGTATCACTGTCACCCCATCTCCGAGAACGGCACAAGGAATTCTGGATCATCTCTTTTGTACAATTACTGCACCAGCACAATCTTGCAGCCAGTGCCACGAGCTGTTCGGTCTGTGGGCTGCTACCGCACGCAGCTGAACATTCTATTCCCTTCATCCCTTCACCCTTCTCTGTTCATGGGTCCTGCCTTACCTGGTTAATGCTCCTGCAAGAGAGCTAAAAAGACAATACTACTTCTGATGGAACGATCAAACAGTTCTACGACGAGTTCTGGCTAAACAAAACTGGAAAAACGTCTGCTCCCTTTTGACCTCTGACCTCAAATGCAACCTTTCAAATGAACATTCCTGAAAAAGAACAAATTGAAATGCGGGTGTTCAACATCCCAGCCAGACCCACCTTCTCATTTCTACGAAAGCGAACTGCTGCAACTCTGACTGTGGCCCTATCTGTGATAAATGTCTCAGGCCTTGTCTGCATCGAGGACCATGCGACGAAAATCGTGGCCCACAACTCCTGCGCTATAAAAAGGACTCTGGACACTGTTGATCCCCCATCATTTGTTGCCTCACCAAACATGTACTTCATCTGCGGTACGAAAGCCTACACCTGGTTTCTTAAAAGGCTGGGGGGGCACCTGCTACATCGCCTTTGTTCTTCCTCCAACGTACATAGCACCGGCAGGTCATCACAGGGAAATGCCCTCCAAAGACACAGAGCAAGCAGACTCCACCACATCACAGTTCCTCGATGCAGCAAAAGGACTCATCCCTCTGTGGTGTCCGATGGCAAACAGTCGAGCCATCCGACATCTGAGCCAAGCAATAGAAACAGCTTTGAACATCACAACCGGCATCTTCACCAACAACACAGCTGAGCTGCAGGTGGTCCGCCTGGTGGCTTTACAAAACCGACTTGTTTTAGACGTGGTACTAGCAGATCGTGGAGGAGCATGCCGCATCATCGGTGCCAGCTGTTACACCTTCGTCCCAGATAACTCACCTTCCGTTTACCAGGCAATCAAACACCTTCACAGACTGGCATCAGAGATCAATCAAGAACAAGAAGGTTGGACACTTGGAAGCTGGTTTTGGAACATTTTGAAAGACTGGGGCTGGAAACTGTTGATGATAATATTGGTGCCAGTTTTCGTAATATGTGGTTGCTGCCTGGGAATACAATGCACACCGCCCTATGCTATCTTTTAATGAACTCTATTTGCCCTAAGACTTTGGACACTAAGTGTGAAAATATGAAAGATCTGTATGACAGAAAGATACAGAATATTATCTAAATTGACATGAACTGACAAGCTGGCTAGGATATGTTCAAAGGGCACACTGTTAAAAATTAGATTACGATGTGAACATTACTGGCACCATCTTGTCCAACTTAGGCCTCTACGAGCGCGTAAGCGGCAGCCATTTTAAGATACTGTGGGCATTTCCTTCATTGCCGATCACCTACACGTCTCGCTGACCTCGCTATCATCCCCCACGCGCTGGCAGCCCCCAAGCACACATGCTAGAGTCATAAAGCATCCCCAGCCCGACCCTGCCCCGGAGCCACTTCCCGTGCCAAACCCACATGCCCTTTCATCCCTCGCGCACGAACAAGCCCCTTCGATAACCCCCTCCCCTGCACCTGGCTGTTTGATCCGATCCCAGGCCATAACCAACCCCTGCGGATACAGTTTATTGCCCCCGTACAGTAAGATCTCACCTCCCATCAAAGGGGCCGGAATTAATCAATGCCACAACTCCATGAGATCCGACTGATTGCGCATATTTCAGCTCCTGCCAGAATGCCCAGCTGTGCTATTGCAATCACCTGCTGAGACTGGGGTGGGGGACATTTACTGCTGGATATGTGTGGGAACGGGCCTGAAGCGGGGATTCCAAAGATGTTTTACAATGCAATAAAGAAATGTCAGAAATGTGTTACCCTGCAATAAAACTCTACAAATCTGTATAAAAGGCCAGGCCACAGAGATGCAGTTAGAGCACCTCGAGAAGACATTCTGCGTGTCCGATCTGACGTGTTTTCCTCTGGAGAAATAAACCCGTTTCTTGCTTTCCAGTTCCCAGCGCCCGCCTCTTTATTAATTCTTTATTTATTTATTCTTTATGAATTCTGTATAACTCACTATGACAATGGTATACGAGCGCTGAACAACTCTCTGTATAACTCACTATGACAATGGTATACGAGCGCTGAATAATTCACTGTATAACTCACTATGGCAATGGTATAAAAGTGCTGAACAATTCTCTGTGTAACTCACTATGATAATGGTATACGAGTGCTGAACAATTCTCTATAGTTCTCTCTGGAGTTGTTATTGAGTGTTGAACAATTCACTGTATAACTCACTATGGAAATGGTATACGAGCGCTGAACAATTCTCTGTATAACTCACTATGACAATGGTATACGAGCGCTGAACAATTCTCTGTATAACTCACTATTGCATGGGTATACGAGAGCTGAACAATTCTCTCTAGCTCTCTATGGAGATGGTGCCCGAGTGTTGAACAGTTCTCTTCATAGCTCTCTATAGAGTTGGTATTGAGTACTGAACAATTCTCTGTATGACTCACTACGGCAATGGTATTCGAGTGCTGAGCAATTCTCTCTCTAGCTCTCTATGGAGATGGTGCCCGAGTGTTGAACAGTTCTCTCTATAACTCTTTATTGAGTTGGCATCGAGTACTGAACAGAATTCTGTATAACTCACTATTACAATGGTATACGAGTGCTGAACAATTCTCTGTATAACTCACTATGGCAATGGTATACGAGCACTGAAAAATTCTCTGCATAACTCACTATGACAATGGTATACGAGCACTGAACAATTCTCTGTATAACTCACTATGACAATGGTATACGAGCGCTGAACAATTCTCTGTATAACTCACTATTGCAATGGTATATGAGAGCTGAACAATTCTCTCTAGCTCTCTATGGAGATGGTGCCCGAGTGTTGAACAGTTCTCTCTATAACTCTTTATGGAGTTGGTATCGAGTACTGAACAGAATTCTGTATAACTCACTATGACAATGGTATACGAGTGCTGAACAATTCTCTGTATAACTCACTATGGCAATGGTATACGAGCGCTGAATAATTTGCTGTATAACTCACGATGGCAATGGTATACGAGCGCTGAATAATTCACTGTATAACTCACTATGGCAATGGTATAAAAGTGCTGAACAATTCTCTGTGTAACTCACTATGATAATGGTATACGAGTGCTGAACAATTCTCTATAGTTCTCTCTGGAGTTGTTATTGAGTGTTGAACAATGATCTGTATAACTCACTATGGAAATGGTATACGAGTGCTGAACAATTCTCTGTATAACTCACTATGGCAATGGTATGCGAGCGCTGAATAATTCGCCGTATAACTCTCTATGGCAATGGTATACGAGTGCTGAACAATTCTCTGTGTAACTCACTATGGCAATGGTATACGAGTGCTGAACAATTCTCTGTATAACTCACTATGGCAATGGTATACGAGCACTGAAAAATTCTCTGTATAACTCACTATGACAATGGTATACGAGCGCTGAACAATTCTCTGTATAACTTACTATTGCATGGGTATACGATAGCTGAACAATTCTCTCTAGCTCTCTATGGAGATGGTGCCCGAGTGTTGAACAGTTCTCTCCATAGCTCTCCATAGAGTTGGTATTGAGTACTGAACAATTCTCTGTAGAACTCACTACGGCAATGGTATACGAGTGCTGAGCAATTCTCTCACTAGCTCTCTATGGAGATGGTGCCCGAGTGTTGAACAGTTCTCTCTATAACTCTTTATGGAGTTGGTATCGAGTACTGAACAGAATTCTGTATAACTCACTAATATGACAATGGTATACGATTGCTGAGCAATTCTCTGTATAACTCACTATGGCAATGGTATACAAGTGCTGAGCAATTCTCTGTAAAACTCACTATGGCAATGGTATACAAGTGCTGAACAATTTTCTGTGTAACTCACTATGACAATGGTATACGAGCGCTGACCAATTCTCTGTGTAATTGACTATGGCAATGGTATACAAGTGCTGAGCAGTTCTCTGTATAAATCACTATGGCAATGGTATACGAGTGCTGACCAATTCTCTGTATAACTCACTATGACAATGTTATACGAGTGCTGAACAATTCTCTGTATAACTCACTACGGCAATGGTATACGAGTGCTGAGCAATTCTCTATCTAGTTCTCTATGGAGATGGTGCCCGAGTGTTGAACAGTTCTCTCTATAACTCTTCATGGAGTTGGTATTGAGTACTGAACAGAATTCTGTATAACTCACTATGACAATGGTATACGAGTGCTGAACAATTCTCTGTATAACTCACTATGGCAATGGTATACGAGCGCTGAATAATTTGCTGTATAACTCACGAGGGCAATTTTATACGAGCGCTGAATAATTCTCTGTATAACTCACTATGGCAATGGTATACAAGTGCTAAACAATTCTCTGTGTAACTCACTATGATAATGGTATACGAGTGCTGAACAATTCTCTATAGTTCTCTCTGGAGTTGTTATTGAGTAATGAACAATTCTCTGTATAACTCACTATGGAAATGGTATACGAGCACTGAAAAATTCGCTGTATAACTCACTATGACAATGGTATACGAGCGCTGAACAATTCTCTGTATAACTCACTATTGCATGGGTATACGAGAGCTGAACAATTCTCTCCAGCTCTCTATGGAGATGGTGCCCGAGTGTTGAACAGTTCTCTCCATAGCTCTCTATAGAGTTGGTATTGAGTACTGAACAATTCTCTGTATAACTCACTACAGCAATGGTATACGAGTGCTGAGCAATTCTCTCTCTAGCTCTCTATGGAGATGGTGCCCGAGTGTTGAACAGTTCTCTCTATAACTCTTTATGGAGTTGGTATCGAGTACTGAACAGAATTCTGTATAACTCACTATGACAATGGTATACGAGTGCTGAGCAATTCTCTGTATAACTCACTATAGCAATGGTATACAAGTGCTGAGCAATTCTCTGTATAACTCACTATGGCAATGGTATACAAGTGATGAACAATTTTCTGTGTAACTCACTATGACAATGGTATACGAGCGCTGACCAATTCTCTGTGTAATTGACTATGGCAATGGTATACAAGTGCTGAGCAATTCTCTGTATAAATCACTATGGTAATGGTATACGAGTGCTGAGCAATTCTCTGTATAACTCACTATGACAATGTTGAAGTCCCTCCCGACGGAACTCTGCGTGACACCCTCTTACACTGAGTTCCAGAAAGGTCTTAAAACTCTGCTCTTTTCCCGAGCCTATAATGTCTAGATTCCCTCCGCTCCTGTTTGCCTCCTCGCAATTTAAAAGCGCCAAGAAACCGCGTGGTAGAAGTGCGCTATACAAATGTTTTTAAATTCAAATTAAATTCAAATACGAGTGCTGAACAATTCTCTGTATAACTCACTATGGCAATGGTATACAAGTGCTAAACAATTCTCTGTGTAACTCACTATGATAATGGTATACGAGTGCTGAACAATTCTCTATAGTTCTCTCTGGAGTTGTTATTGAGTAATGAACAATTCCCTGTATAACTCACTATGGAAATGGTATACGAGCACTGAAAAATTCGCTGTATAACTCACTATGACAATGGTGTACGATGGTGCCCGAGTGTTGAACAGTTCTCTCCATAGCTCTCTATAGAGTTGGTATTGAGTACTGAACAGTTCTCTGTATAACTCACTACAGCAATGGTATACGAGTGCTGAGCAATTCTCTCTCTAGCTCTCTATGGAGATGGTGCCCGAGTGTTGAACAGTTCTCTCTATAACTCTTTATGGAGTTGGTATCGAGTACTGAACAGAATTCTGTATAACTCACTATGACAATGGTATACGAGTGCTGAGCAATTCTCTGTATAACTCACTATGGCAATGGTATACAAGTGCTGAGCAATTCTCTGTTAACTCACTATGGCAATGGTATACAAGTGCTGAACAATTTTCTGTGTAACTCACTATGACAATGGTATACGAGCGCTGACCAATTCTCTGTGTAATTGACTGTGGCAATGGTATACAAGTGCTGAGCAATTCTCTGTATAAATCACTATGGCAATGGTATACGAGTGCTGAGCAATTCTCTGTATAACTCACTATGACAATGTTATACGAGTGCTGAACAATTCTCTGTATAACTCACTACGGCAATGGTATACGAGTGCTGAGCAATTCTCTCTCTAGTTCTCATTGGAGATGGTAAAGGTGCTGAACAGTTCTCTGTAGTTTTCTATGGAGATGGTTCCCGAGAGCGTAACAGTTCTCTCTATAACTTTATGGAGATGGCAATCACCTGGTGAACAGTTCTCCATAGCCCTCTGGAGAAATGGTGTCTGAGTGCTGAACAATTCTCTTCAGCGCTCTGTTGGAACCAGCACTTTCTGGTTGGCTGACGGGATGGCCCCAGCCTGGCAGAACCTTCTTCTTCTGTCAAGGGCAAGTGATTGCAATTGCTGTATAACCTGTGCTCAACCTTGGGTAGCTTAGTACTGAGCATTCAAACTTATATCAGAGACAATGTATAAGGCAAAGTCACAGCAATCACTTGTAGTAAATACACCAAGCGTCACAAAAGAGACTTCACACAGGATGGTTGGAAATAGCATTTGTGTTCAACATACATAGCCAATCATCATTACATGAGCATCATATAACTAGCAGTACTAGGCCCAATCGTATTCTTATGAACCCAATTGTATGCACATTGGGGACGATCTCTAATCCAACCCCCACCCCTACACGGAGAGCACCCTATTGCGGTGCGCCACACTGTCCAACCCAGGCGCACCTGAGCAACCCTGATAATACAATCTCACACAAGTATATAGGGTACACCCCGGGTCACAACAATATAAAAAATATATACAAACACAAAGTGAAAACACTTTCTAGCAGCCATGTGGGCCGAAGCTATGCAGGCAAACCTTAATGTCAGATGCATTGTGCTTTTGACATGAAATCAATGCATAAGCAGCACCACCAGCCATTGTTGTGAATCACAGGCGGTCCAGAGACTATCAGTCCAACTCACACACTCACCCCACACCACTACACAATGTGACAGGTATCAGCTCAGCCCATACAGAGAGGTCTTGCACACATACATACTCAGCGCCCTAATGAGGTGCCACTGGTACCCAGCAGATAAATGGATAACAGTCTGCAGACTCTGTGGCACAATCATCCCGCCACCCCCTAGTTACCCCCAATTGTCCTATACCCCAGGATGGGAGAGAACCAGCCCCTCCTCCCAGATGCTAGGCCACACACAGCTGAAGTCACACTTAGCTTAGGTCCTCAAGAAGCATGTGGGAATATGTAGCAAAATTAATTAGGAAGTAGACATAAACAACAGGAGTTTATCAGCCACTTAGGAAGTTCACCCACAGGTCTCAAAACGCAATGGAGTCTCTTGACTCACTTCCGACCCAATCAATCTCTCTTGCTACTTTCTGGTGCTCAGTTGTCTTCAGGAGGGACCATTTGTGGAGAGAGCAGTTAGTCCGTCGAAATGAGGGTCAAAAGGGAACAACCAATGAATGTAGAGTAACAAAGGGGAGCCTCTTGGTAGAAGGAGGCACCCCGACAGGTACACATTGAACAGGGACATGTCCAGGCAATCTGTACACAGTGTATGGTGCATGTTTGCATGGGTCGCACCAGTCACTTCAGGTCTCAGACATGAAGAGTTGCAAGTTCTATACATCCCTTGAAATGAGGCACAATATCCGGGGCACAATGATAGAGGTCACACCGGACCAGACTAGTCCAGTCAAGTCCAGTCCAGTCACACACCAGTGCAAGCTCAGCAGAGCCACTTGAGGTAGAACGAGGTACTACTACAGGTACACCCCCTCTTCGAGGGTTATACCCTGTGAAACGGACATCACAGGCAATGAGCATGTAGTCGGCATGATGCATGAGAGAAATGCAGTACAATCGATGAAGCAGGCCACGTTGGATCCCGCAACCAGAGAATCCACTCACCACCAACAAGACACTTATGAGAGTCAAGGTCCCTGTAGCTCAGGAACCACAAGCTTTAAGAGTGGGCATGATTTCTGGGATCTGCACTGGAGAATCCAATCTCCAGGCACAAGTCTTACACCACACTACCCATCGGGATTCAGTAGCCGATGTGCGCACTTGGGAGGGCACCAGTCTCCAGATGTCAGATAGATGGTGTAGGTCCTTCGCAGGAGATCTGTGGTGTCCCTGAGATCTCCAGCAGAACAGGAGGTCTGTCAATAGCCTTGGAGAGGACAATTCTCCGGGTGCCTCACTTCAGCAAGTCTTCAGTCTAGGCCGGCGAGTATTCATGAAGGGCATGCTGTCCCCTTCATGAGCAGTAATCCTCCATGTACACAACGGAGTCCTCTTTTATTTATTTATTGGGTTTGTATAGCGCCTAAATCACCCCCGAAGGGGTATCTCTGAGCTTGCGGACCTATAGCAGAAGGCTGGTGTGGCTGTGATTCTAAAATAGAGCAGTTTTCAGGAACTTTCTAAACTGACGGTGGTCCGGGCATTGCCTCAGCGAGATGGGAAGCTGATTCCAATAGCGGGGAGCAAGATGCGAAAAAGCTTTCCCACCAGTCCTTGACTTCTTGACCCGCGGAGCCAACAGCAGTGATTTGGATCCAGAGCGGAGATCCCTAGATGGAATGTAGCTATTACATTTCTATGTGAGGTAAATAGGACCATAACCATATACTGCCTTATGAATGATGCGGCAAACCTTAAACCTTTTACGTTTCCGCACTGGTAGCCAGTGAAGCTGTTGAAGAAGCGGACGGGAGGCCGTTCTGCAAGGGGCATTTAGTACCAGTGATGCCTAGACTACCTGTAGATGGTCCAGTGATGACTCGTAAGGTGAAACCAGCAGCGCATTACAGTAGTCCAGTCCGCTCAATACTAGGGCTTGAATAAGAGTTTTACGTGAGGGGTCTGGGAGAAAAGGGAAGACTCGTCTCAGCAAACTAAGAACACTAAAGCAGGATCCGACAGTTTGTGTTATGTGTTCTTTCATGTTCAAATCCTGCCCCATGCGAACCCCTAGATTTTTTACTAGTGTACTATTGTCTTGGGCGTGGGGGAGCTACCCAGCTCTCCTGGCCATCATTCTGGTGACCACGGCATTGCAGCCTCTCCGAAGAGCATAATTTCAGTCTTCCCAGCATTTAGTTGTAAAAAATGATTACGCATCCATTGGGAAATTGCTAACATGCGGGAGGAGAAGGTAGACTGAGCAGCGAGGGAGGTTTTGCTAAATGAGAAGGTACGCCGGGTGTCATCCGTGTATGAGATTGGCGTGAACCCATAAGTCCTCAGGAGATTGGCCAAGGGAGCGACATGGATATTAAACAGCATGTGGCTCAAACATGAGCCCTGGGGCACTCCCTTGGTCAGTTCCTTAGTTTTAGATCACAAAGGTCCCAGAGTGACTGTCTGAGAGCGGTTGGACAGGAAGCTTGTCATCCATCGCGAGGCCAAACCCCCCATTACAGCCAATGGCAGTGTGCACCGCTCAGTCCGGGTTCTTTGGTCCCGGTTCCCCACAAGCGTGTCTCTCCCGCGTAACTTCTTTTCTACATCTCCCCTTCTCTATTCCATTTCAATTCCCCTTCACTTCGATGGCACCAGCAGTTATACTGTGGTGTGCCTTTGAAGTTAGGGGTGGTTTAAGGGGGTTCACTTTGCACAACAGATATCACCTCTAAATTGCAGGGCTGCCTTCCATGGGGCCATAGAATGTAGAACTTAATCTTTAGTGGGGCCAAATCTGGCTCCTGGAGGCCAAGTGTCAGAACCTCTCTCTCCAATCTATTCTATCCGGCCACCAAATGGCAGAGGTCTGTTGTGACCATGGGATGCCCATGCTTTTGGGCTGTTTCTGGGGAATGCACATATGTACTCCCGCAAGCCCTGGTGTCCACTGGAGTCAGGCACCACGGCACACGAGACTCTTAGTGCATAGGGATGCCCATATTCTATACGTTAAATAAAGTGGACAAAATCAATGGCAACACTGTATTACAATAGATTGACATATAATCTGTACAAACTGGTGCAGGTTTGTGCTTGTGAAAGACAAAGTGAACAGCACAAGTGACAAGTGAAACAGCAAAAAACGGCGCAAAGTAATCAACAATATCAATATGTACAAAAACATTTTTTGTGGTTCAAATTCATTTTCAAGAATTTAAAGCAGATAGGTAATTTGCTGAACAACAGGGATTGTTCCAAAAATTGGCTGAATATGGTTCCGCATTAACAAAAGCATAAATACATGGCTGGCAGAGATGGAATGGACAAGTCCGCCATTAAAAAGGGCGTTCCATCTCTGTCAGCGCCTTGAGACCCTCACGGAGGAGTAGCGCGTTCTATAAATGCCTGATTAATTGATGTATTTATACTTTTGTTAATGTAAAAACCAATTCAGTTATGTAGTAATGATCTTATTTGCTTTAAGGTTTTTACCCCTATTTTTCTTCCCCCCACTGTGGCCCTACCTTGAACATCGGAGAGCTATGTAAACGGATGTATTTTACTATGTTGCAAGCACCTCATATGTTCCCTGGTTTGAAATCCTTTCCTTTATGCTAACTGCTTTTAGGGTGGTTTATTCCACCTTTTGCTTATCCTTTTAATTCATCAGCCATTTTTCTGGTACCTGATATCATCGTATAAATAGAACTACAAACAGAGAATGCATATATAGAGTGTGTGTATCTTTTCTATCTGTCTTCTTTCCCAACTTTCATCTCCCCTTGTCTTTCCGGAATCATTTGGACCAACCCTTTAAAATGTGCACTTGCCGCCACTGCCGCGCCCCTCCCCGTGATGCGCACGCACGCCATCTTGATGGTGCTCTCGTCTGCCGGCTCACTTTATAGTCAAGTTTCGTGAGCCTCCCGCCCCCTCCTCAGACTCATGACGAGGTGGCTGTGGCACCCATAGGATCCCGCCTCCAGGGGCCGGTGTTGTGTAATATGTGGTATCCCCTCGGGATCGTGTATCCCCTTGGTTCGGCAGACTCCGTAGGTCCTGCCTATTGGACACTTTGGACGAGCCCCCAAGCAGCCCCGCCCGCCTCAGGAGAAGGCAGCCTCGGCTCTAGCAGGCAGAAGCAGCTGCGCACCGAGCCGAGCAGTTGTCAGTAATATGTGTTGTGGGGTGAGGTACAGGGCCTTCCCTGTATCTAGTCGCTTGCGCAGGGGTGGAAGCGCGCAGCAGCAACCAGTGAGCCTCACACCCAGTGCCAGTCGGAAGTGACGTGCTCGAGCGCGCGTCCTCCATTTATTCAACCCCGCAGGCCACGCCTGGCCTGCGGATGCATGGGTGCGTGCTACGTGCGTACACTAGAGTGCTAACAGCACTACATCACTATCCAACTTCATGAACTTTATGCAAAATGTCTCATTCACAACAGTTTTCAATTAGCGACAGTTTTTAGGGTATGGCTCTGTACTTGCGTGTCCCTTGGATGACAGCTTCAAGGTCTCAGCTGACAGGCATAGTCTTTTAGTCCCTGGCTTGGAGGTGGATTGGGTCTGAGGTTGTACCGTGGGGTGCTGTCTGTCCCTTGTTCTCGGTTGCGGGATGGATTCCTGGTGGGTGTCTGTGTCATTGGTGCTTCACCCGCAGACTCCGGCGCCGACTCCCGGTGGTCCGTTGCTGAGTCTCCGTCTTCTTCTGGTATGGGAGCCCGGGTCCGGGGAGGTCCAGTGGGCCTATCGGCGTCCTCGGTGTCCGTCCGCGACCCAGGCGGGACCACTTTGAACCACGAGGTGTTCCTTGAAACTTCTTCTCCTTCTCTCCTGGCGGTCACCATAGTCCCTTTCGTGGCTGTTACCGTCCATGGGCCTGGCTCATAAAATGTCTGGAATTTTCCTCCGGGGCGTCTGTTCCTTATAACCACTCGGTCTCCTCGATGCAGTCGACGTGGTGTCGCTCTCCGCCGTTGGCTCGCCCGCTGGTTGTTTCGGTGTCGACGTTCCTGGATTTCGCTCGTGTGGATTGGGCTTGGCGCCGTCTCCGGGGCCGTTGGAAGGAGGTCTCGACGTTGTCCCTGGAACATGAGGGCCCACGGGCTCTTCTGGGTGGTGCAGTGGGGGGTCCCTCGATATTCCCGTAGGAACTCATGCAACCGTTGTTCCGGGTCAGCTTCTTCCACCACCGCTATCCTGAACATTTTGTTGAGAGTCCGCATAAATCTCTCCGCCTCCCCGTTGGCTTGGGGCCATTGCGGCGTGATGCGTCGGTGGGAGATTCCTCTGACTTTCAGGAATGTTGCGAATTCTGCTCCCTGGAAGGGCGGCCCATTGTCGCTTTTTATCTCCTGCGGGTAACCGAACATGGCAAACAGTTTTTCTAGCGCCGGTCCCACGTGTGTGAAGGCAGTGGACGGCACTCTCTCCACCAGGGGGTATTTGGAGTACGAATCAATGGCCACCAATGTGTGTCCTTCCCCCGGGAAGCTCCCAAAATCCAAGCTGATCTTAGTCCAGGGGGTTGTGCATGCCTCCTCAGTGATTATTGGAGCTGGCCTCTCAGGATCACTCGTGAGTTGGCACAACATGCAGTTTTTTACATAGTCCTCGACCATTGCTTCCAATTCCAGAAACCACACCTTCTCCCGCATGCGTGCCTTCATCTTCGTGGAACCCTGATGCCCTCCATGGGCAAGTTGAGTGGCCCTGTATCTGAGGCGTTGTGGTATCACTAGTCGTGTCCCTCTTAGCAGTACACCCCCTTCCGTGGCGCTGAGGTCGTGGCGGACGTGCCAGAATTTGATGAGTGCTTCCTTGTCTGGGGCCGCCCAGGTGTCAGGAGGATGTAGGTAATTGGTCCAGGATCCCTCTTGTACCGCCTTCAGCGCTCTCATGTATGGATTGTCGTCCACTGCAGCTTCCATGATCTCTTCGATGGTCATGCATTGGGGGCAGGATGTGAGGGCCACCCACCGGATGTATTCCTCGCAGTTGTCGTCGGTAGGTATTGGCTCGGGAGGTAGCGGGTGTCGCGACAAATAGTCGGCCGGATTCTTAGCTCCCGGTCTATATACTACTTCCATGCCATAGGTTTGCAGCTGTATCACCCACCTCTCGATTCGCGGCGGTGGGTGTGGGGCAGTGCCCTTGAAGAGAGGCACTAGTGGCTGGTGGTCCGTCACCATGACGAACGTGTGTCCTTGTAGATACAAGTGGAAATGGCTGCACGCCCACTTGATTGCCAGGGCCTCCTGCTCAATTTGGGCATACCTGGTTTCGGTCGGGGTCAGCGCCTTGCTGGCAAAAGCTAGGGCCGTCCATTGGCCCGGCTCGTTTTCTTGGGTCAGGACTGCCCCAAGGCCTACCGGGCTGGCATCAACGATTACTTCAGTCCTTCTGGCGGGGTCAAAGTATGACAACGTTGCGTGTTCAAGGTGGGCATCCTTTATCCCCTGGAAGGCTTCTTGTTCTTTCGGGCCCCACTGCCACTTGGCGTCCGTCTTCGTTAGCGCTCTTAGAGGTTCGCTGAGTGTTGCTAGGCCTGGTATAAACCGGCCACAGTACGTGGCCATCCCAAGGAAACTCCTCACCTCTGTTGGTGATTTTGGTGCGGGAGCATCTTTTATGGATTTTGATTTCCTTGGGTCGATTTGAACTCCCTCTTGATTAAAAATGTAGCCAAAGAATTCAATCGACGACTGAAAGAATTGACACTTGTCCCTGTGGAGGGTTGCCCCATGTGTGCTCAGTCGTTTTAAGACATCCCTCAGGTGTTTGTAGTGGTCCGACGCGGTGGCAGAATGGATTAGAATATCGTCACTTACATTGATCACCGGCGGCAGGCCTGATAGCAATTCTCTGATGGTATTTTGAAATACCTCCGCCGCTGACGATATTCCAAAGTTGAGGCGCTTGTATTGTCGGAGGCCCAGGTGGGTGCTGAATGTTGTAATGAAGCGGCTTTCTTCTGCGAGGGGTAGTTGGTGGTAACCCGCGTTGAGATCGATTTTTGAGAACCATCTCGATCCGTTTACGTCGGCCACTATGTCGTCCATAGTGGGCGTCAAGTGTCTTTCTCTCTTGATGGCGGTATTTGGTAACCGCATATCGATGCATAGGCGAATCTCGCCCGGCTGCTTGGGTTTCTCCACTATGACCATCGGCAAAACCCATGGAGTGGGCCCGTTACCTTCTCAATAACCCCCAGGTTCTCAAGTTTCTCTAATTCCTTTTCCACCAGCGGCCGCAGGTGGAATGGGATCCGCCGGTAGCGTAGTGCCTTGGGGGTGACAGACTTGTCGATGTGGAGTCTAATTGGATCGCACTTAATACAGCCAAGTCCTTTGAATAGTTCAGGGAATCGCTCTAGCAGCTCGTCCACTTGCTGGGTCCTGATGCGGTTGGCGAAGGCGATCAACTTCAGATCTTCAGCAGTGTGACTGCTTAATAAGGTGTCGGCCTCCCGGTCGATGATGTGAATTGTTGCAGATATTTCAGTTTCATCTGCCCGAATGGGTATTATGGTTTTCCCTTTTAGGGGAAGTGGGGTGTCCGCTCCGTAGGCAAATATTCTGGTCTTGGAGTGTAGGACCTCCGGGCGAGGGCGAAGCTTGTTAAACTGTTGCAGCCCCATGACGTTGACAGTCGCGCCTGTGTCAATGATAGCTTTTACCTCATTTTCCCCCATCTTCCCCACGCATGTCGGTTGTGGTCGTCACCTCTGCTTCAGTTCTCTTGCAAACGAGACCACATACGCTTCCTCGTCTTCAGAGTCGGAGTCATCATAATTTTCGGGTAGGTGTTTCCCCGACCTCTCCGGTGGCGAGTTTTGTAGTGATAGCTGGCGGGCGGTCTTGGACGGCGTCCACGACTTTTTAGAGGTTTTGTGTTGGTTTTTCCGCCGGCAGACAGATGCGAAATGGTTAGCGATTCCGCAGTTTCCACAGGTTTGCCCCTGAGCCGGGCAGTCTCTGGCCGCATGGGGTTCATGGCCGCAGTATCCGCAGCATGATGGGGGCGGTTCCCTCCGATGTCCTCTGTGCGCCTGGCCACGTGCTCGAGGCCGTACTGCGTCGGCGCGTTCAATTTTGATGGACTCACTTTTGGCGGGAGCTTTGTGCAGGGCCTGCTCCATGACCGTCGCCCTGGCGTCTGATAGTTCGTGGGCTCTGGCTAGGATGAGGATATCTTCCAGGGAGATTCCTGGTTTCCGCAGGATGTGGCCTCTGAGTGTTTTATCACGGCAGCCTTGCATCAACTGACGCCGTATAGCCCTCGGCTGGTCCTCATCAGTGGAGCTGGCCAGCTCTCTTACTCTGGTGTGGAATTGATCCATAGATTCCCCCTCACGTTGGCGGGCTTGTCCTAATTTGAATACTTCAAAGTCGATGTTCAGCTGGGGGTCAAAATGGTTGTTGAGCGCAGTGACCGCCGCAGCATAGGTGGTCACAGCCGTCGGGTTGGGGAGGTGCTTGAAAAGTCTGAATACCTCGTCCCCTGCATAATGGAGGAGTAGGGACCTCTTCACCGCGTCATCTGTCTCCCTCGTGACCACAAAATAGTTCTCTAGCCTCTCCAGCCAGATTTTCCTCAGGGCTCAATGTTCACCCCCACCCTTTTTAATATATAGATGGCACCACAAGCATCTTTGGCCGAGGCTCATGGAGCAAAAATTGTGTTGTATGCGGATGACACACAGCTTCTCTTCACCTGCGATAAAGACTCAGATTTTATATGAGATAGGATTAACTTCTGTCTGACTGAAGTGTTCTCCTGGCTACATGCTAATCAGTTTAAATGTAATCCCGAAAAGTCGGAGATCATTTTCTTCGGCCACCCCCCAGCAGTGTATGGCGTATTTGGGGGCCAGCTGATATGTCCCCCCTTCCACTTCCGTCATAACAGTGAAAAATCTAGGAGTGACGCTGGACGAGAATCTCTCTATGCAGGCCCAGATTCAGGCAGCGGTTGGGTCTTGCTTTGCCATGTTGAAGATGCTAAAGCAGTTCCTGCCTCTCCTGCCTATCATTCATAGAAAAACAGTAGTCCAAGATATGATAGTCTATAGGATGGACTACGTGAACATACTGTACCTAGGGTTGCCGGAGTATCTATTGTTAAGGCTTCAAGTGGCCCAGAATGTGGCAGCCAGAGCAATACTCATGCTGGGCCCAAGAGCACTGACGTCCACATGTTTGCAATCAATGTATTGGCTCGCAGTCCGCAAGAGGATCCATTTTAAGGCCATGGATTTTAAGGCTCTCCACGGCATAGGTGCCGGGTACATCATGAAGAGAGTCCAGTTCGACTCCCCTTGCCGTACATTAAGGTCCTCAACCCTTCAGTTGGCCCATGGCCCTAAATACCACCGAGCGCGGATAGGGGGGGGGTGCTCCTTCCAGGTTCAGGCGGTGCAACTGTGGCACAATCTACCAGTGGAATTAAGTCTGACACAAGATCTCCTAGCGTTAAGGAAATCACTGAAAACCTGGCTATTCCAGCAATAACCATGGTTCCCACACTACATAGCAAACTGTTTATGTCTCAGAGCTGTGACACTCTATTGAGTAGCTGTGCGCTTATAAGTACCCATTTAACATAACATAACATAAGGAGGCGCTATAAATGCATGACAATGCATTTTAGTGCGGAGATGTGGACCACCACACTGAAATGCTTTAATCTACTGCATTATGAGTAGTACTTATTTTTCTAGAACCAAGCCAGGCCTGGTACAGGTATGTATAGCAATACTTTGTAGAAATATATGCAATCAAATGACAGTACAAATGCAGTGAATCAATATACAGTTGGATTACTTTGTAATTACTTTTCCTGCTCAGTCAGGTATCGCAAGATACCAGGCTGGTAAATTTCCTGTAGGAAGGAAGAACATGGTTAATGTTTCTGCAAATTTGTGTCAGTTTTATAATATACTCATGAGCAACTATTTAGTTCTCTGATAGCAGAACTGGGGTTTACGGGTCCATGGGTAAGAGTAGGTTCACAGTGTGGCAGCAAGTTGCCCCACCAGTGGCACCGAGGCGACAGGTGCGGAGTGCCCGGTGTGAGAAGGTGGCCTGATATGCAGTGCTCACTATTCTAGTGAACACTATGTATCAGTCCAGCAACCCTTATTGATGATTGGTTGTAAGTCAACCTTATAGACCAGCTATCCTAGTAGCGTGGATACGAGCAGTCTAAGGCTAAAGACTCGAGAGGGCGCGTTAAGCCAGCTGTTTACCACACATATACCCCTTGAATACCAAGTGAAAGGACACCACACAAGTGTTATGAAAATAAACAGTTATTTATTTAAAGATCACAACAGCCCTGTACTCTTTATGAGGACAGGGTACTAAGCACAAACCAAAACTCTTACAAAAATACTTAAGTTAGCACAGTATATACAAATGCCCGAGGGGCACGGAAAACCATATACTCTGAAAGTGGAATGCGAAATTCCTAGCAGGTAAGTACAGTACTAATAGCTTTTGGAATCGCTAGGACTTGACTAGGGAATCGTTAGATTATGTCTAGGAGGCCTAGGGGACTCGGGTGCAGTGTGTGCACTCTCACGCGAGATGCGGGACAAAAGTCTATGGTAGCTAGGAATTAGAAAGTTAGTGTTCTCGGGCGAACCCGACCTGGTAGGGAGAAAACGAAAGTAGATTCTGACCCTTGGATAGTGAGGCTATGCTGGGGCACCGAAATGCCGAAGTTACCTAGCCCAGGGGCTGCAGCTGCATAGGTCTGAAAAGACGTCGGGAATCCTCGTAGACGGACCAGGAGCCGGAAGAAAAGATGCTGGCCGGTGACCAGTGAAGAAAGTTCAGTCGGATCCAAGCCTGGATCTTGAAGATAGATGACACCTGAAAGCAGAGGGGACCAAGTTCGAGACTACTAGCCAGTAGTCAGTGGGCACCAGGAGGGCACCGGATGGTAGCCACCTCGACTAGGTGAGTGGGTGACGCTTGACTCGAAGATCTCACGGACCAGGAGGCGTTGTCGGCGACCAGGATGGAGGATCGAGCTGTCCCACGAAGATAGAAGCTGTCGGCGTCGCTGGACCCAGGATTGGGCAACAAAGCCTTGGCAAATTCAAGCCCACGCGGTGGACCTAAAATGGCGTCTGGAGTGGACCAGGAGGGTCCGGGGTGCCTCTCTTGAAGAAGGAAGCAAAGGCCAGCCTGGAGCAACCAGACCAGCAGTCGTGAAGTCGTTGGGCGTCGTTCAGAGGGCCACAAGCCAGCCGGCTAGTAGCCAAACAACGCGGTGCACAGCAAACAGCAGAAGGGCCCCACGCAGATCGTGGAGATGCAGGGGGGCTGATCTTGGGTGCTGGAGCTGCGCAGGGTCGGGGCTTCTCGGACCCCAAAGCACTCACCAGTGGAGGACACGGTGGGCTTGCAGTAAAGATGTCGTGCAGTCTTGGCGATCGTCGGTCCCTTGAGGTCTCGTCGCACTCACGGTTCTCAGCTGGGCTGTAGAGGTGAGTAGAGGTCAGAGGGGCCAGGGAAGCCGGGTCTCGTCGAGCTGGGTCGTCGGATTCGTGATGAAGGACTTGCAGCAGACCGCAGTGTTCTTTAGGATGGTGCCTGCGGATGCAGGGTGACTACTCCTTAGCCACAAGGGAGAATCTTGAAGAAGAAATCGTGAAGTCCTTTCGAAGAAAGTGGTATCTTGATTCCAAAGATGATCTAATTTTAACAGGGGGCCCGCTCCCATCTTTATACTAAAAAAGGGGGCTGACCCGGTGACTAGGTCCTGCCTATGGGTGGGACTAGGTGGGGGGTGGTTACACCCCTCAGCCATGCCGGACTTCCCCAGGCCAGGGGCTGGTGTGCCCCTGGAACTGGTTCAGACCGGCCTATGCGTAGTGAGCACCGGGGTGCCACTCAGCAGTCACCTTCCTGTAAAGCCCTGCCTACCCAGGATACACAAAACCATGTCTGGGACGGTGCTAGCACCGCCCCTGACAGGAAACCCTTTGTCCAGGCTCCCCTCGCTGGAAGGACTCCCAGCTGCAGGGGGTCAGACTCGTGTCTGTGGTGGCAGCATCCATTTTGTGGAGCTGAGGCTTCAGTTAACTTTAACCGGGGTTCACAGTTACATACATGTCGTGTCCCTCTAGAAGGGTGGAATGCTAACCCCGTCGCCAGAATTGGCGAGGGGTTAGTATTCCAATTCGTATGACACCTTACTCGACATGTTTTGATAAAGCAATACCAAAGATAGCATTTAACCGCGAGGATTATAATGCACTTAAGAGTATATGGTATGCGATATCATGGAACAGCTATTAGGACTTGATTCCGCAAGCTGCAGACAGGCTCAGCTCATGCCAGAGCACCATCTCACACGATTCCAAGCACTCTGCCTTCAGGATTGTCAAGGCCTGCCATAGGAGTGACTGATAGGAATCTGTGTGTCCATTTTAGGGTTAGGTATAGGTATACTACACCTACAGCAAAGGGTGATTACACGACTTTGCCCCAGCTGTCATGCAGCCAGTTGTGTCAAATTTAGGAGGCCAGCCAGGGGTGGCACAATACGTGCTGCAGCCCCTGGCAGCCCTGGGTACACCTATGCCCTGAGTTACAGGGTCTGATAAGGTGGCCCAGTACCAATTGGTAGATGCACCTAGGGTACATGAGGTAATTTAGAAAGAGAACAGCCAGGCTGTGGGTCTGATTGGCAGGCCCACAGCCAGAGAAAGTCGTAAACCAGTGAAACAAAAGCAAAAAAATCTGGGTGATCATAGGATTGCAGACCCTACTCTCCTACATGACCCCCCCCCAAACTTTGGGACAATAAGCTAACCTTGACCAGGTGAGTCTTCTTGTTCTAAGTGGAAATATCTGGAGAGCCCATCGGCATTGCCATGATCAGTACCAGGTCTATGTTCCACTGTAAAGTCCATCCCCTGTAGGGAAATGGACCACCTAAGCAGTTTGGGGTTTTCACCCTTCATCTGATTTAGCCACAAGAGGGGCTTATGGTCGGTCTGAATCTTGAAGTGAGTGCCAAACAAGTATGGCCTCAGCTTCTTCAGGGCCCAAACCACAGCAAAGGCCTCCCTCTCAATAGCTGACCAATTCTTCTCTCTGGGGGTCAGCCTTCTGCTTATAAAAGCAATGGGCTGATCCTGACCATCAAAATTCAGTTGAGAAAGAACAGCTCCCACACCCAACTCAGAAGCATCTGTTTGGACAATGAATGGTTTGGAGTAGTCTGGACTCTTAAGGATAGGTGCTGTGCACATGGCCTGCTTTAGGTCATCGAATGCTTTTTGACAGCCTGCTGTCCACTGAACCTTTTTTGGCATTTTTTTACTTGTCAGTTCATTTAATGGTGTCACAATGGAACCATAGTTCCTGACAAATTTTCTGTAGTATCCAGTCAGGCCCAAGAAAGCTCGAACCTGAGTCTGGGTGGTTGGAGGAGCCCAGTCCCTGATTGACTGTATTTTGCTCTCCAGTGGCTGAACCTGGCCTCCACCTACAAGGTGGCCCAGGTATACAACCTGTGTCTGCCCTATCTGGCACTTGGTGGCCTTGATAGTGAGGCCTGCTGCTTGCAGAGCCTCTAACACTTTCCTCAGGTGGACCAGGTGATCCTCCCAGGTGGAGCTAAAGACAGCAATATCATCTAGATATGCTGCACAGAAGTCATCCAGCCCAGTAAGGACTTGATTCACCAACCTTTGGAAGGTGGCAGGTGCATTTTTCAGACCAAAGGGCATTACCACAAATTGATAATGCCCACCAGGGGTTGAAAATGCTGTTTTGGGCTTGGCATCCTCAGCTAACCTGATTTGCCAATACCCAGCTGTTAAGTCAAATGTACTTAAGTAGTTGGCAGAAGCCAATCTATCTATAAGTTCATCTGCCCTTGGTATTGGATGGGCATCAGTCTTAGTGACTGCATTGAGACCCCTGTAGTCTACGCAAAACCTCATCTCTCTCTTACCATCTTGGGTGTGAGGCTTTGGCACTAGAACTACTGGACTAGCCCAAGGGCTATCTGAGGGTTCAATGACTCCCAATTCCAACATTTTCTGCACTTCAGTTTTTATGCAGTCTCTAACATGATCAGGCTGCCTGTAGATTTTACTCTTGACTGGCAGGCTGTCACCAGTGTCAACCTCATGGGTGCACCAATTGGTCTGACTGGGTGTCAGAGAGAACATACGTCTGAAAGACTGAAGAACCTGTTTACAGTCTTTCTGCTGATGTTCAGAGAGGCTGCCACAAAAGACAACACCATCTACTGACCCATCATCAGGATTCTGAGTGAGCAGGTCTGGGAGAGGGTCACTCTCTTCCTCCTGTCCCTCATCTATGGCCATGAGCAAGCTCATGTCCTTCCTGTCGACATATGCTTTGAGCCTGTTGACATGGAGTACCCTATGGGGACTCCTGGGAGTTCCAAGGTCCACCAGGTAGGTGACCTCTCCCTTTTGCTCAAGGATTGTGTGGGGCCCAGACCATTTGTCTTTGAGTGCTGCTGGGGCCACTGGCTCCAGCACCCACACCTTCTGTCCAGGCTGATAAACAGTCAGGACAGCCTTTTGGTCATGCCAAGCTTTTTGAAGTTCTTGACTGGCCTTAAGGTTTTCTGATGCCTTCTCCATATACTCAGCCATCCTGGAGCGGAGACCAAGTACATAGTCCATTATGTTGGTTGCAGGCTTTTTGAGAGGTCTCTCCCATCCTTCCTTCACCAAACACAAGGGGCCTCTCACAGGATGCCCATACAAAAGTTCAAAAGGGCTGTAGCCAACCCCCTTTTGTGGGACCTCTCTGTAAGCAAACAGAAGGCAGGGCATCAGGACATCCCATCTACGCCTGAGTGTTTCAGGTAGTCCATGAATCATCCCTTTTAGGGTCCTGTTGAACCTTTCAACAAGCCCATTGCATTGTGGGTGATAGGGTGTAGTGAATTTGTAATTGACACCACACTCCTTCCACATAGCAGTTAAATAGCTTGACATGAAGTTTGCACCTCTGTCAGAGACAACCTCCTTAGGGAAGCCCACTCTGGAGAACACTCCAACTAGGGCCCTTGCCACCACAGGGGCTGTGGTGGTCCTAAGTGGAATAGCTTCAGGATACCTGGTGGCATGATCCACTACCACCAGTATAAACTTGTGCCCTGATGCTGTCTGGGGTTCCATTGGACCAACAATGTCAATCCCCACTCTTTCAAAGGGCACCCCCACCACAGGCATTGGTATAAGGGGGGCCTTTGTTGTGCCACCTGACTTACCACTGGCTTGGCAAGTGACACAGGAGCGACAAAACTCCTTGGTATCCTCATTCATGTGAGGCCAGTGAAAGTGTGAGACAAGCCTGTCCCAAGTCTTTGTCTGGCCTAAGTGTCCTGCTAAGGGAATCTCATGGGCCAAGGTAAGTAGGAAACCTCTCTGAGACAAGGGTACAACCAGCCTCCTGGTCATGCCAGGCTTGGGGTCTCTTGACTCAGTGTACAGGAGTCCATCTTCCCAGTATACCTTGTGGGTACCTGTGGCGTTCCCAGCAGCCTCAGCAGCAGCCTGCTGTCTGAGGGGTTCAAGAGAAGGGCAGCCTAACTGGTCCTTCCCCAGGTCTTCCCTTGAGGGTCCCCCTGAACCCAAGAATTCAACTTGATCAAGTTCAAACTCTCTAGGCTCAGTTTCCCTCAATTCCTGCAGGTCAGCCTCCTCTGAGACTTGATCCACAACCTGGGGCAAGGGGGAAGGCACAGCCTTAACCCTACTGCTCTTTTTCTTGGAAGGTGTCTGGTCCATTGTTCCAGGATCCAGCACCTGTTCAGTGGGGCATCTTCTGGCCTGTGACCTAGTCACAGCAAACACATGTGCTGGCAAACCTAACATTTCCAGATGAGTCCTCTGCTCCACTTCTGACCATTGTGATGACTCCAAATCATTGCCCAACAAACAATCCACTGGGAGGTCTGAACTAACTACAACCTTCTTTTGGCCAGTTACCCCTCCCCAGGAGAAAGCTACAATTGCCATACTATGATTGGTAGTGACATTGCTTGCATTGGTCACCAGGAATTCTGTACCTGGCATGATCTGTCCAGGGTCCACAAAGCTAGGTGTCACCATTGTGACACTGGCACAAGTGTCCCTATAGGCCTGAGCCATTTTTCCATTAATAAAAGGTGTCTGTCTGTATTTGCCCAAAGTATTGGGACTTATGTCAGGGGACATATCCATATCCCCTGTACTGACAAGGACAGCCTGAGTGAGGGTGCCAACTAAGTTGTCACTCCCCTCAGAACCCAGGGTTAACCCTACTAAACCCTTGGGAGGTGCACTACCACTGCTGGCTGTACTAGGGGGCACAGGTGCCTTAGGGGCTGCAGTGGCAGGAGTCTGCCCTCCTCCTTTCTTGGTGCACTCACTAAACCAGTGAGTTTTACTTTTGCAGTATTGGCACCACCTTTTAGATTGGCCTTCTTTCTTCTTTTGGGGAGCCTGACCCCCACCCTCTTTGGGTTGTTGGGGACCTGTCGAAGACTTCTGGTCATTTTGTTCCCCTTTCGAATCCTTACCCTTCTGGTCTGCTTTCTTCTGACCACCTTGATTCTGGCCCTGGTTCTGTTTAACTCTTGTTCTAACCCATCTGTCTGCCTTCTTTCCCAATTCTTGGGGAGAGGTCAGATCTGAGTCAACAAGATGCTGATGCAACAACTGGTTCTGACAATTGTTTAAAATTTGCTCTCTCATCATCAAATTGTACAATCCTTTATAATCAGTAACCTTACTGCCCAGCAACCAGCCCTCAAAAGCCTTAGTGGCACAATCTACAAAGTCAGCCCAATCTTGAGACTGAGTTTTCTGGGTATCCCTGAACAGCACCCTGTACTGCTCAGTGGTTAGGCCAAACCCATCAACCAGTGCATTTTTCAAGACTTGGTAATCATTAGCATCCTCCACCCTTGTGGTGAGGAGCTTGTCTCTTCCTTTACCCTCAAAGGAGAGCCACAAGATAGCTGCCCACTGACTTGGGGGAACACCTTGCACAGTGCAGGCCCTCTCCAAAGCAGTAATCCATTTGTGGATGTCATCCCCTTGTTTAAAGGGGGGCACTATCTTACCAAGGTGTTTTGTATCAAAACTCCTTTCCCTATTGCTAGGTACAATGCTGCCACCAGTGGGGACTGTCCCACTCAATTGTTGCTCTCTAGCAAAGGCAAGCCTCTCTTTGGCCAGGGCAAGTTCTTCCCTTTCAATCCTCAGATTGGCTGCCTTTTCCTTAGCTTCATACATTCTCCTCTGGGGAGATGTCATTCCCCTTTGAGAGGAACGTTGAGAGCCATTGGTATGAAGGGATCTGATAGAGCCTCTTGATAGAGATCTATCTCGTCCATTCCCAATGTTAAGCTGACCTGAGAGTGGCCCCAAGGGTCCCCTAGTGCCCATCTCATGTCTGCTTAAGTTGGACCTGGTTAGTCTGCTGACTTCTACCTGTTCCTTTTCTGCCTCATCCCCTGATACCAAATCATCATCCTCATCATCAGCATCATCTGCTTCCTGAAGAGGATGGTCCTGGGCATCAAAGGGACCCTGTAAGGAGGGCATGTTGCCATCTGAATTAGAAGGGTCTGGGTTACCAGCCCTCCTTGCATCATGAGTCTCTAAGAGACCAATCAGAAAGGCAGTTGTGGGGTTAGACCCCTGCTTAATCTTCCTAGAGGTACACACTTGTCGTAACTCATGGAAGCTAAGCGCAGTATATCTTGAAGGGATGACCTGTGGAGGGTCAACTGACACAAGGGGAACCTCAGTGTTTCCTCCTTTGTCCGACATACTGTTTCTAGTGTGGTGTAAGTGATGCACCTACCTACACTATGTGTTTACCTACTGATCCCTTGCTAAGAGTTGCAGCCAAGGTGTGCTAAGCCTTGAGGAGCTACAACAGCTGGTTCAGTAGAACTCAGAGTATTCTAAGCTTTAGTTATGTGTACCTAACAGTACTTATGTGATCTTTCAACAAGATATTCTTAGGATACGTGTGGTAAAACAACAGCAAGCTCAAATCCCAACCGCTGCTCACCAATGTGAGAAGGTGGCCTGATATGCAGTGCTCACTATTCTAGTGAACACTATGTATCAGTCCAGCAACCCTTATTGATGATTGGTTGTAAGTCAACCTTATAGACCAGCTATCCTAGTAGCGTGGATACGAGCAGTCTAAGGCTAAAGACTCGAGAGGGCGCGTTAAGCCAGCTGTTTACCACACATATACCCCTTGAATACCAAGTGAAAGGACACCACACAAGTGTTATGAAAATAAACAGTTATTTATTTAAAGATCACAACAGCCCTGTACTCTTTATGAGGACAGGGTACTAAGCACAAACCAAAACTCTTACAAAAATACTTAAGTTAGCACAGTATATACAAATGCCCGAGGGGCACGGAAAACCATATACTCTGAAAGTGGAATGCGAAATTCCTAGCAGGTAAGTACAGTACTAATAGCTTTTGGAATCGCTAGGACTTGACTAGGGAATCGTTAGATTATGTCTAGGAGGCCTAGGGGACTCGGGTGCAGTGTGTGCACTCTCACGCGAGATGCGGGACAAAAGTCTATGGTAGCTAGGAATTAGAAAGTTAGTGTTCTCGGGCGAACCCGACCTGGTAGGGAGAAAACGAAAGTAGATTCTGACCCTTGGATAGTGAGGCTATGCTGGGGCACCGAAATGCCGAAGTTACCTAGCCCAGGGGCTGCAGCTGCATAGGTCTGAAAAGACGTCGGGAATCCTCGTAGACGGACCAGGAGCCGGAAGAAAAGATGCTGGCCGGTGACCAGTGAAGAAAGTTCAGTCGGATCCAAGCCTGGATCTTGAAGATAGATGACACCTGAAAGCAGAGGGGACCAAGTTCGAGACTACTAGCCAGTAGTCAGTGGGCACCAGGAGGGCACCGGATGGTAGCCACCTCGACTAGGTGAGTGGGTGACGCTTGACTCGAAGATCTCACGGACCAGGAGGCGTTGTCGGCGACCAGGATGGAGGATCGAGCTGTCCCACGAAGATAGAAGCTGTCGGCGTCGCTGGACCCAGGATTGGGCAACAAAGCCTTGGCAAATTCAAGCCCACGCGGTGGACCTAAAATGGCGTCTGGAGTGGACCAGGAGGGTCCGGGGTGCCTCTCTTGAAGAAGGAAGCAAAGGCCAGCCTGGAGCAACCAGACCAGCAGTCGTGAAGTCGTTGGGCGTCGTTCAGAGGGCCACAAGCCAGCCGGCTAGTAGCCAAACAACGCGGTGCACAGCAAACAGCAGAAGGGCCCCACGCAGATCGTGGAGATGCAGGGGGGCTGATCTTGGGTGCTGGAGCTGCGCAGGGTCGGGGCTTCTCGGACCCCAAAGCACTCACCAGTGGAGGACACGGTGGGCTTGCAGTAAAGATGTCGTGCAGTCTTGGCGATCGTCGGTCCCTTGAGGTCTCGTCGCACTCACGGTTCTCAGCTGGGCTGTAGAGGTGAGTAGAGGTCAGAGGGGCCAGGGAAGCCGGGTCTCGTCGAGCTGGGTCGTCGGATTCGTGATGAAGGACTTGCAGCAGACCGCAGTGTTCTTTAGGATGGTGCCTGCGGATGCAGGGTGACTACTCCTTAGCCACAAGGGAGAATCTTGAAGAAGAAATCGTGAAGTCCTTTCGAAGAAAGTGGTATCTTGATTCCAAAGATGATCTAATTTTAACAGGGGGCCCGCTCCCATCTTTATACTAAAAAAGGGGGCTGACCCGGTGACTAGGTCCTGCCTATGGGTGGGACTAGGTGGGGGGTGGTTACACCCCTCAGCCATGCCGGACTTCCCCAGGCCAGGGGCTGGTGTGCCCCTGGAACTGGTTCAGACCGGCCTATGCGTAGTGAGCACCGGGGTGCCACTCAGCAGTCACCTTCCTGTAAAGCCCTGCCTACCCAGGATACACAAAACCATGTCTGGGACGGTGCTAGCACCGCCCCTGACAGGAAACCCTTTGTCCAGGCTCCCCTCGCTGGAAGGACTCCCAGCTGCAGGGGGTCAGACTCGTGTCTGTGGTGGCAGCATCCATTTTGTGGAGCTGAGGCTTCAGTTAACTTTAACCGGGGTTCACAGTTACATACATGTCGTGTCCCTCTAGAAGGGTGGAATGCTAACCCCGTCGCCAGAATTGGCGAGGGGTTAGTATTCCAATTCGTATGACACCTTACTCGACATGTTTTGATAAAGCAATACCAAAGATAGCATTTAACCGCGAGGATTATAATGCACTTAAGAGTATATGGTATGCGATATCATGGAACAGCTATTAGGACTTGATTCCGCAAGCTGCAGACAGGCTCAGCTCATGCCAGAGCACCATCTCACACGATTCCAAGCACTCTGCCTTCAGGATTGTCAAGGCCTGCCATAGGAGTGACTGATAGGAATCTGTGTGTCCATTTTAGGGTTAGGTATAGGTATACTACACCTACAGCAAAGGGTGATTACACGACTTTGCCCCAGCTGTCATGCAGCCAGTTGTGTCAAATTTAGGAGGCCAGCCAGGGGTGGCACAATACGTGCTGCAGCCCCTGGCAGCCCTGGGTACACCTATGCCCTGAGTTACAGGGTCTGATAAGGTGGCCCAGTACCAATTGGTAGATGCACCTAGGGTACATGAGGTAATTTAGAAAGAGAACAGCCAGGCTGTGGGTCTGATTGGCAGGCCCACAGCCAGAGAAAGTCGTAAACCAGTGAAACAAAAGCAAAAAAATCTGGGTGATCATAGGATTGCAGACCCTACTCTCCTACACCCGGTCCATATGTTAGCCAATGGGCTAGCATGGCTGTGGGAGTGGTGGACTGCGGCAAGCAGGCCACCAAGTTGGATAAACGAGGACTCCTAGGGTTAGGGACAACACGGAAGCAAAATGGCCCACACAAGATCTACACCACCAGTGGCACAGAGGCGGCTGGGTGTAGGATGCCGTCCCGGCTGTGGTTGCAGACATCGGTCAAGGATTCCTCTGAATCGGTCAGTGGCTGTAGGCGAATGAGATCTCAAGAGTTGCTGCTTTTGGGCCTGCTTCGTTTGATGACGGAATCAGTCGGACAGTTGTGGCTGGTTCCTCTGGACTGCTTTGCCTTCGGTTGAGGGGAGATCTTCAGTTGACGACTGCATGTTGGTTTTAGGAGCTTGATTGTCGGGTGTCACTATGATCCAGGCTTGGATCACTGGTAGGACCTCCTTGAGAGTTTCATTCACTCCTGCTTGGGCTCGGGTTGTCAGGTACAGAGTGACGGTGACCCACGGAGTCTGCCAGAGTCAATGTTGGCTTGGCTTGAGCAAGTCCGATGCTCACAGTTGACAAAGGTCCTTTTAGGATTTGAAGGCAGGGTGAATTCTCTGGGTTTTTGAGGACTGCCGACTGCAGGACACACCAAAGTTCTTTTGGAGGAGTCTGAGGTTGGGAAAGGCCAGAAGGGCTGGGGCCAAGTCAGTAGTTGTCCTCCTAGTTGCATGGCTTTTCGGTCCTTCTTCTTCTTTTCTCCTATTTGGCTCTGGTCTGAGGAGGCAAAGTTTGGGGTTGCCCCTAACTTCTAAATTTTGGGGTGTTACTGGTAGGGACAGGTCGGGCCAATGGACCCATTCCTTGGGGTGGGTACAACCTCTATTGTGCCACCCTCCAGTGAGCTGGGACCCAGGCCTCTTTCTGGTTGGTGGGGTCCCCCCCATCTACAAGATGGCGGGGGCTTAAAGTTGTGCTTCACCTCGCCTCCCCCCGAGGGGTGGCATTGGCAAAGGTGGTCACGCCTCTGTTCCTGTCTTGGTTTTCCCACCAACTCTCCCGCACAGAGTGGGGGTCAGAACCGATGGGGGCCATTTGCTGAAAGCAGCAAATGGCTGGGGTAGCCTACCAAAGGCGGCAGGCCTTTGAAGATTCCCCTTCATGGACCCAGCCGTTCTTTGGGGTAGGAGGCTTGGTACCTTTTTCCAGGATGGCTTTGTTTCAGGACCCAGAGAGTTGTAGGCTCTAGAACCAGGGGTCCAGAAACATGTCTGGTGGTGGCAGCTGGCAAACAGTCACTCAGCCAGGACACTAGAGTTAGGTTGTTTTTAGGGGCCACCTCTAAGATGCCTTCTGAGTGCATTTCTCATTAAATCCTACACTGGCATCAGTATGGGTTTAATGTGCTGAGAAGTTTGATAGCCAACTTCCCAATTTTCGGTAGGGCCATTTTGGCGCTTTGGAGTTCGTAATGACTACCTCCCATACCATATACACTTAATGGCATTACAATGCCCAAGAATGGACTTGGACACTGTAGGGGTACAGGGCTCATGAACACGTACCCTTACCACTGGCACAGTGCACCCAGCTAGAGGGGTGGCTTGCCTGGGCCGTGGTTTGTAGGCATGGCTCACAGGGATGTGGGCCATGCCAACTTTTCACTTTTGCTCTGCACCAAAACATGCAGCCTGCAATGGCAGTGTCAGAGTGTAAAGGCACAGGGCCTCTAAATATGGCACAATAAGTGCTGCAGCCCTCAGAGGCTTTCCCTGATCACAGTGCCCTTGGTACCTTGAGTGCCTTTTACAAGGGACCCACATGTGGCCAGAGAGCTGTCATTTGGGTTTGGTGACATTATATTTTAAGGAAAGAACATAGGCCCTGGGTATCTGTATAAGTTATCAATGGAGGAACAGGTGAAGACGTAGTCAGGCACCTGTTTCGGAACAATGCGGATGCTTAGAAAGCACTTCCCTTGAATTCCACTTTCGGCAAGAAACACCCTCTTTCAGTCGCTCTTGGTTAGTCGACTGGATTATTGCAACTCTGCTGGTTGGAATAAGGGAAGACTTATTATCAAAACTACAGGTGGTGCAAAACACAGCAGCCCGCCTCGCCCTCAACAAACCGGCGTGCACCCCTTCTTTACCTCTCCTACGCCAACTACATTGGCTTCCTATTCGGAAATGAGCCATTTTCAAGCTGCTGTGTATGGTCTTCAAGCCTCTGCAGGGTAATGGCCCAGCCTATTTGAAAAGAAACTGGCCCTGTATCGACCCGTGCGTCAGTTAAGATCCAGTAATCGCAATCTGCTTTGCACGCGGAGAATAAACAAGGTTAAAGTGGGTGGTCAAGCTTTTTCTCATCTAGCCCCCAGCCACTGGAACAGTCTCCCTGAGGAGATCCGGGCCTGTTCCGATCTGTCTCGATTTAAGAAAATGCTCAAGAAATTGATGTTTTAGGATTATTCTGCTCATTAGTGTTCTCTTCTCTGGCGCCGAGAGATCCCCCTGGGGATGATTCCCTGCGCCCTACAAATGAGTATAATAATAATAATAATCAGGTGGCAGGAACCCAGAGCGCACTCGGTCAAAGCACATCAAAATTGGCATAAAGGGGGGAGGGGGGCAACCATGCAAAACGAGGGCACTTTCCTACGACAAACATCTTGCTTCTTCTGCTCAGAGCTTTTTCCTGCCATTGTCAATGGCTTTATCGAGACTTTGTCCAGTGCTCTCTGGTGTTGACAACTCCTCTTTGGATGCTACTTGCTGCCTTGTCCTGGTGAACTCTACCTTCTCCTGGACTTTTTCTTCAAAATGTAATCTCAGTCTGAAGTTCAGCCAAACCCAGGTCTAATCCACCTTGAGTATCTGACTTGTGCTCCATTGTGGTGAACCTTAACATTTGACTTTGTCCCGGTCTCACGCAACAAGAAACGCGTGGTTGGCATGTTGGTCTTTTAGGTGCTAGATTTCACTGAAATCTTAAATAGAATCTGGTTGTATTGATAGGGTTTTTTTTTTTAAACATATTTTATTTGTCAAAATTGCACAGGTAATGCAGGTACAGGTAATGCAGACCTCTGAATCCCAGAGACAGCTGCCACATGTAAAATACAAAAAAATGTACTTTGACCTTTTTGCATATTTAAGGACAGGAGAACATGAAATACAAATAAAATCAATTCATGCAAACAACCAACTTCCCCACCCCCCAGCGCACCGTCTCGCTATGCCGGAACAACATATTACTGACCTAGGCTGCCATCAATTTACACAAGAGCTCAACAATCACAATACCATTTTCTACTGAGGAATTGCGAGCCACACATAAGGGAGTGCAAGGAACAGGAGAGGCCAATGGTCTCGACTCTGGCCCCCCGTGGCGGCTCCAGCTCCATCCCTCGATAATCTGCCCAGCGCCTCCAGATCTTATAGTGCTCGTTAGGGCACCCTCTAGCCTAAAAAATGGGGAGCTCAAGGCCCACACAAAAGTCTAGACCATTTTTCCAAATCGAGACTGAGGGGGCAGCATCCGCCTTCCTCTAGCTATATCTCTCTTTGCTAAGGTAAAGCCCAGGAGCACGAGATGTCACTTTTAGATGTTGCCCCCGATCCCTTCCATCACATGAAGGAGAACAAGCTTCGGTGAGTGCGGCAGCTCCACCACAGAACTTCAGAGAGGCAGGCCAGTACCCCCCTCCAGAAGCGTGCTTGCGCTGTGCAGTGACATATAGTATGTATCAAGGTCCACTCTTCATGCCCGCAGCGAAGACACACCGGGGAAGCCACCAAGCCTGCCCTCCAGAGCCTAATTCTGTTAAAGTAAACCTGTGGAGGTATTTAAATTGAATAAGCCGCAGGCGCACTGCAATAGCCACGCCACACAGGGGAAGCCAAAGCTTCTGTCCAGTCCTCTTCTTCCATCTGGACCACATCACCCTCCCGGGCCTCCCACAGACACTGCAAAGAGGGGGAACTGCGTGTAACCAGGGACTGTTAGATTTTGGAGATCTTATGGTCTAGGAGGTCCCCCATAAAAACCTTAGCCGGGCTAAACTCCAGCAGCAAGTCGAGACCCTCCAAGCTGGGAGCAAAAGCATGCCAAAATTGTAAATATT
Organism: Lissotriton vulgaris; assembly: GCF_964263255.1. Taxonomy (NCBI): domain Eukaryota; kingdom Metazoa; phylum Chordata; class Amphibia; order Caudata; family Salamandridae; genus Lissotriton; species Lissotriton vulgaris. Next base: position 38,975 of record NW_028245796.1, on the reverse strand, counting down.
TAAAGAACTGAAAGCCGTCTGGATGTCTTGAAAGGATTTCAACACCATGCCTTCAATAACATCCCCCAGAGTAGATATCTCGATGTTATCCCAATCGCGAAACCCGGAGAGACGGCTGTTGTGCCATAATGGGGTCTCCCTAGTCAATCTATTCCACCAGCCCATCTTCCGCAATGCCTGCCTCCAGATCTGAAAAACAATCTACGTGACAGGCAGAAGGAGACGCTTTAATGGAGCAGAGTAAAGAATAGCGTGTAGGGACTGGTCCCCCATGCATCGCCGCTCCACGGTGTATGCTAGGTCTGCCCTGTCTCCATACCACCACTTGTTTAAGACAAGTAGATGCAATGCAACATTTATTGGACCAAATATCGGAGGTTGCCAGTCCCCCGCTATATGTAGATAGGAAACACGTCGGGGCTGCCACCCTCACTGCCCCACCCCCCAAAGGAACAGTCCCAGAACTGAATTCACCACCGTGGGGGAATCAGCTAAGGATGATTTTGTAATTGATACAGTACTCGCGGGAGTGACACCATCTTAAAGATGGCTTACTGGCCGTAGATGGACAGGGGTATGGGGGACCTGATCTTAATGTCCTCACGCACCCGCTTCCATACAGGTGCAAGATTATGTTAACAGGCCGTGTTGGGAGATTCTGACAAATACACCACCAAATATTTCATGCCTCCTTGTACCACCTGTACAGACGACGCCCAAGAACCAAGCTTGCCTGACCTCCCAACACCCACAGGGTGGAATTCCGAGGGTACATACATAAACCAGATGTTTCCCCGAAGATCTGCATAATACGCAACAGCCGAGGGCCCATTCGTTCCAGGTTGGTAAGAAAGAACAAAACATCGTCAGCATAAAAGGCGATCAGACAGTCCATGCGCCCATTCAAACGCGGACACCTGAACGTCCATCCGAACCCAAGCAGCCAAGGGTTCCATTGCTAAAGCGAAAAGATATGGGGCCAATGGACACACCTGCCTGGTGCCACGACCAATAGAGAATGCAGGAGAAACTAAGCCTGGCACTCGCACCGAGGCTGTTAAGTCAGTATACAAGAGGGTGAGGTAGGACAAAAAACGCGGTCCGAAATTCAGCCACTGCAGTAGCACAAATAAATAGACTGAACTCAAGATGTCAAACGCCCGGTCCATATCCGCCAATAGAAGCGCAGCCCGTTCCCCCAATTCCTGGATCGTCGAGACTGCCACATGAGCCTGCCTGATATTATGGCGTGTTCTTCATAAACCCAGCTTGGTCCGGGTGTACCAGTAAGGCTACGTGTACTGGCAGAGGCGGTTTGCCAAAGGTTTAGCTAATATGTTAGCATCCACGTTCAGGAGGGAGAATGGGCGATACGAGGCGTGGTGCTCCGGCGGACTACCAGGCTTATGAAAAACTACTATGTCCGCATATTTCCAGTCACTGGGTAGACACCCCCAGTCCCTGGCCTCCTCCACCACCCTTCGGTAGTGGGGTCCCAGCTGCAAAAAAAATATATTTTTTAAATTCACAGGGAAAGCCTTTAGGGCCTGTGGCCTTGCCAAAATTAAGTTCACCCAAGGCCGTCCCAGTTGTTCTTCAGTAAGCGGGCCTTCCAATTTTTCCCTAACTGCATCAGAGAGTGACTTCGGTGGGAGATCATCCAAGAAACGCTCAATGACTTCCGCTGGGAGGCATTTCATAGGGGCATATAACTGAGCATAATACTCTGCAAAACTGCATGCAATAGCCGACGTGCCTGACACTGGTAGCCCATCCAACCCCACGACACCCGGAACGGCCTGGGGGTGAATCGAACCCTGAGACAATCGGTGCAGCATTTTACTTGATTTGTCACCCCATTGGTAGATCCTACTACGGGTAGTAAGCCAGGCCTGTCGAGCCTCATATAAGCGAATATGAGAATATTCCTGCTGCGCTAGCAGTAACCGATGTCGAGCCAGCCGCCCACCCTCCTCCCTGCCGTGCACCTCCAACTCAAGAACAGTAGCTTCCGCTCGAACCAGGGCCTCTTTATGCTGTCTTTGGGCCGCAGCACAAAATGAGATATCTACCCGCCGAAGGGTGGGTTTCAAGGCCTCCCAAAGAGTCAGAGCCCCCAAGACCGAGCCCAAGTTAATGGCTATATATTGATCAAGGGCATCTTCCATTTGTTCCATGTAGTCCTCCTTCTGAAGTTTCCAGACTGATAGGTGCCATCGGAATGGCTCACAGGCTCCCCCCGCTCGTATAGTAAGTGCCACTGGAGAGTGGTCAGGAAGTCCCCGTGGCAGAATGTCCGCCATCGCCAGTCTGCTGTCAAAGACCCATGGGATGAACAGATAATCTAGGCGGGAAAAGGGACCATGGACTGCCAAAAGATATATATAGCCCTGCGTATTACCATGCATCCTGCACCAGGGGTCGACCCAATCAAGACTCATCACTAAGGAGTACTGTTCAGTAAGATGGGGGGCCTCAGATAAACATCAACCACCATCTATCTCTGGCCACATTCATCACACCATTCCATTCCCCTCCCACCACCGCAAGGCCCTCGGGTATATCTGTTCACAGGGTCAGAATCTTTTCCGCCAACCCCCAGGAAAGAGGTGGGGGCATAAAAGCTCCCCAGTACCAAAATCTCAACCCCTACCATGCCCTGTACAAACAAGTATCTGCCCTGCAGATCACCCCAAGTCTTAACATGTGTGTATGCAGTTCTACGGTGTGTTAAAATAGCAACCCCTCTGGAACTCCTCACAAACCTGGAATGAAAGACTTGTGTAAATCCGAAGCGCTGAAAGCATACTGCCTTGGTCCCCATGAGTTGGGTCTCCTGCAACAATAATATATCTGCGTAGGCTCGCTTGGCAGACTTCAGAATAGCCCCCATTTGATCTTGTCTGGTGCCCCACTAACATTCCAGCTAAGAACCTGATGAAGACTAGGGGTCTCCTGTATACTAATAGACATTCCTATTCCGTGCAGATCCTATACAGTACCATGGCACAGCAAGAATCTTTCACAAGACGTAACAGAGTCCAGAACACAAGTAGACAGTGCAGCAACCCCACAAACCCCCCCAACAACACACCCCACAAATCCCCCCACCCTGTACCTCCAAAACAATTAAGTACCTGTCGCGGCAGGCAGAGCAGCCTGACCCCAACAGGAGGTCCCACCCCTCACCCACCAACTGATCCCCACATCACAGCCCATTGTCTAGTGGCCTCCTCTCCTTCTGTGGAGCCCCACGGAGAGACTGGACAACCTACATGCCCCTTCGGCCTATAAACAATACTCGAATTTGGAAGGTAGCATGGTCATCCTGGTATCAGTCCAATGAGACAAGAGGCCAATAAACGGACCACTCCTGGGCCGTGGGACCTGCAGACTGTGAGCGGCCCCTTCTTCCCCTTGGCCCCTGCTGATTCCGGGCAGGCCCACCTGAAGAGGAGTCGGATTCTCTTCCCAAGGGAGAGTGTGAGCGGCCCCTTCTTCCCCTTGGCCCCTGCTGATTCCGGGCAGGCCCACCTGAAGAGGAGTCGGATTCTCTTCCCAAGGGAGAGTGAGGACGCTCCCACACAGTTTCATCTGTCCAGTGAAATACCTCCTCCGGTGTGTCAAAGAAGTGGGTGCGGGAGCGGTATACTACACACAGCCTGGCCGGATAAAGTAGAGCATAAGGGAGCTTGAGTTCATGGATGTGGGCCTTGGTGGCTAGGAACGACTGCCGCAGCTGCTGCACCAACTTAGTATAGTCCGGAAAAATTAAGATGCGTGAGTAATTGAGCAGCAATAGCTCCTTAGCCTGGGCCTGTTTCAGGATGGTGTCCCTGTCGTGGTAATTGAGGAGCATGGCGATGACAGGCCGCGGGCACCCGGACCTGGGGGCTTCTGCATCAGAGTCCTGTGTGCACATTCCACCACAAAGTCGAGAGTTCCCCAGAAGGGAGCCAGCCCACGAGCCAGTCCATAAGAAACCGCTCCATATTCCCCTTTTCGCAGTCCTGCGGAAAACCAACAAAGCGCAGGTTGTTGAGTTGCGCCCTCCCCTCCACGTCTTCCACTCTCAGTGCTAGGCCCCATTGGGTAGTCTCCAGTGACAATACTTGCTGCTGCAGAGTGGCGACCACATCTTCCATACCCGAGATTCTTGTCTCTGAAATGTGGGCTACCGCATTCCTCAGGTCCTGGCATAGGAGCCTTACATCGGAGCCGACCACCCCGATCTTGACTTCCAATGCGTCTCTGGATTGCACAATGGCGGCCATGAGGGCTGCAGTATCTGGTATAGCATTTTGAGACCTTCCAGGCAGCGCCGCCGGACCCCCTAGCCCGTGCATTTATCCATGGTACTCTGTTTAGTAGAGCCACCGCCGGGCTTGTCTCTGGTCATAGTGCCCTATCACTGCCACCGACCCTGGCCAGAAAACCTCCAGGAGGTGACTATGTAGCCATTCCGATGGAGGTCGGGGTCCCACTCCCGGTGTCGTCTAGGTAGAGGCACGCCATCCCCCTAACCCCTGGTGGTACTACCCCCGAAGAGATCACATATGGTGGGGAATGAGAGGAGGGGGGGAGATGAAGGAGCGAGAGGCGCCCGCCGCTGCCGGGCCGCCCTCCAAGGCAGTGGGGCGGTACTCATGTGCTGGGTGCCTGATTAGTAGAAACCCTGGCTGTCCCAGGAGGGCCCCTCTCTACCAGGAGCTGCCCAGGCCGAAGCTGAGGCACCAAGATGGCAGTCAGCCGTCCGCATCCCGCACTCCCAATTTCTCCACCACTCAGCACTGCGACCGGAGCAGGCCGCCAACAGAATCCGCTCCCCCGGCTGGGAACTGAAGGAACAGCAATGTCGCAGGGCAAGCCACGCATCGCAAGCCCTGCACCCCCACTGTGGCCGCGACTGCGGCTGGGCAATGCGGCAAGGAAATGCGAGCAATGCCGCGGCTGAGGATACTGCTGCGTCGCACGCAGGCCGCCGCCGATTACCAAACCTCCGCCTAAGAACCTCCGGCGGCTCCAAAAATCAGCTCTAGGCTAGTCCTCAGCAGGAGATGTTAGCGGGGCAGCCCAGGGAACGGGTTGAAAGCCGAAGAGGCAATATTATAGTAAAGATCAATGTGAGGGTGGACGGAGCGCACTCAGATCACATCCGCCATGCTGGCCTGCCAAGCCACGCCCCAATAGGATTTAATTTTGTTTTGGTGTTATTTTATTTATTAAAATGTATCTTATTTTTCAAAATTGGTTTGGGATTTTTCTTGTGTTGTGTTTTCACTTTATTACTGTTTGCTGCATAAAAACTTTACACAGTGACTCTAAGTTTTAAAGCTTTTGCACCAAGCTACCAGATGGCTAAGCACAGGTTAATTCAGTGACTTTTGTGGTTCATGCTGGCAATGATTCTGGTTGTTGCTTGAGTAGCATTTCATCCACCTAAAACAATAACCCTATTTCTTACAGTATTGTAGCTCAGTATTTTAAACAGACATTCTACTCTGCTTCTAGAGAAGCAGGGCGATGACCTGTTCACATTCTTACTCTAAAATATGTTCTTCATTACAGCTTGAAGCCAATATGCTCCCTCCACACTGTTAGAAATGGGGTTTCCGGTGGCAGAGGTACGCACCCTGTCCAAGCAGGAACCACAGTCCCAGTCAGGGTAAGGGTTTTCAAGATTAACTCAAAATGCAGTGCTTAGAAGCCATTACCTCCTCGTAAGTCTTCCTCGCCACCTGAGTTACACAATGATCTTCAGCTCCGGGACAGAACCCTCAAAGTCATTTTACGCACCAGTCCTCCCATTCCTCCTCAACATGGCCGGCCACGTTTACCCATGACCCAGTACAAGAGGAAGCACAACCCACCCCACTTCCTGTTTTTTTCTGACCTGGAGACTCTCTGAGCACGATTTTCAGGCAATTAGGGTGAGGTTATGCCTTAGCTGGCCCTAACGCCCAGGGTGGAGGCCCTGCGAAGTGGGCTCTTGTTGTACCCCCCTTTTTTTACCTTATTCTACTAGGCATTTCGGTGAAGGCTCGGCAGAACAAGCTCATCGTGGAGGTTGGAAGCACTGCTACAGCGGGCTAATTCTGGGGTGTGTGGGCCATGCATCACGGCCGTTGGTTGTGGCACTGCCCCAAAACCCGCCCCTTTTTTTCATAGAAAAGTCCAGAATATCCGAGGGATTGTTGACTTCGTTGAGACTTGGGAAAGGTCTGTCTCCAACCACTGGATCTTGCGTATTGTCAGGAAGGGTTACTCGATTGTCTTCAACTCTCCACCCCCAGGATTCTTTGTCCACACTCTCTCACCATCACCTCCGCCAAAGCGGGAGGCACTTTTGGTGGGTTTTGGGGATCTGTTTGAGAAAGGGGCTATTCGTCCTGCTCCGGCCTGTAAAAGGGGTCAAGGGGTCTACTCCATTCTTTTTCTGGTAAGGAAGGTTTCCGGGGACTTCCGTCCTGTGCTGGATTTGAAAAGGGTGAACTTATTTGTGCTTCATGTTAAGTTTAAGATGCTGTCTATGCAGGAGATCCTTCCCTTACTGGTTCAGGGGGATGTGATTGTAGTGTAGTTCCTATATCCCTAATAGGCTCTGCACATTGGAATAATATACACTAGAGATTGGAGATAGGACTGAGGTCAGTGTGTCTCTATCGAGTACATTCAACTTAATTGTGTGTGCCAGCTAACTCAGAGGTCATTAGAAACTTTCTCGAATGAACAAGAAGAGATTAGTCTCTGACAACCGCATAAACATGACAACTTTGTTTCCCCTTAGAGCCGGAACAATATCTTCAGAGTCGTGGAAACAATAAATAACTATTTCACTAAGTCAATCGTGCATTTTCTGTTTATAAAGAGTTGCATAGAAATAGAGAGACGGGCGTTTCAATAAAAGGGGTTTATTGAACAGTCTTATTTCTCATGCAAGAGATATGAACTGCTACAATTGTTAGACAATGTGTGAAGTATAATGCGTACAGCATAAACAGTAATATAAAATAATACTGCAATAGCATTGTCTATTGCTATGATATATATTGTAATTGTAATTGTGTGTGTCTTGTAAAGCGCACTTCTACCCGCACCGCAGGCCTCGTAGCGCTATAGACCGCTGGGGAACCCGTCCTGGCTTTCCCTGTGAGATAGTCCCTCCTGGGAGTCTCCAAGGTGAAACCAGGCATCCCCGGCATTTGTGAGGGGCCGTTATGGAGATGAGGCAAGCTAATGCCCAGAGTTGCCGAGTGTGATCTCTGGTTGGAGTAGGCACCGATGCAAGAATTATCGAGTCCGCTGATCCTGGTCCAAGACCCTGCCGCGTCGGGAATCGAACCCTGGTCCCGGGCCATTCTCTGCTCTCGGGTCTGCCGCCTCTAACCAGTGAGCCACACCACTCCACATATAAACATACATACATAAATAACACAGGCTAAAATACTCAACTGGTGCTTCTAAAATACACCTACAACAGTGTACCTAACCTAGGTCTAGTAAGGGGGAAGAAGTAGGTGCTGGTTTATCCTAGGTTTAGTTTTGCCAAGAATTGCCAAAGGTTTCATCAAGGTTCTAATTAGCTCCATACCTTAGAATGAGAGAGGTTGGTATCTCATTCCCGGGACTCGATTTCCCAACACCCCGCAAGGGGAGTCAGAAACACTGGAGCTGGATTCTCAGCAGGAGGATGACAGCGTCTAGTCAGTCTAGTCAGCTGGGGAGTTGGCTTCCTTCGATACTTGCTTTTGCGAACTTCGTTGTGCTAGTAGGTAGTCGAACTGCACCGAACCACACCGTGCTTTGCCATAGGAAGGGAAGGTATTTAGAAATGCTGGTATTGACGTATAAGTCGGGCATATGAACATCATGAATGAGCCCCTAAAGAATAGATGTTCATGCATAATAACTGAGTTCTTGGAGAAATCAATATCCAGGCAAGGGAAAGTCCCTAAAGCTTAAGAGTCTGGTTTTCCGGGAAATTGTTGTGACGTAGATGAACGGATGTAAGTAGCCATGCCTGCATTTGGGTAGCATGGACTATGCCTAAATATTGACTGGATTTCTATGCATATATAAGGGCAATGTGAAATTTACCTATATAAGGGTATGAATCGGGAAATTGATACTGAATCTAAATCAATACACAACATGTTATCTTCTTTGGATCTGCTTGATGCCTACCTCCAAGTGCCCATTCACCCTGCATTCCAGCAGTACCTCAGGTTTTGTGTGGTGCCAGAGCATTTCCGATTGCAGGCACTGCCATTTGGTTTGTCTTCTGCCCTGATGGTCTTCATTAAAGTTCTGGCTCCCTTGGTTGGGCTCATCCATAGGGAGGGAATGTGGGTATTCCCGTACCATGATGACTGGCTGATATCTGCCTCTTCTTTTTCCAATTGGACTCTTCAAGTCCAGAGTGTCTGTGAGATTCTGGAAAGGCACGGCTTTCTGATCAACCACAAAGAGTTGCATCTGGTTCCCACCCAGAAGGTAGTGTTTATTAGGGATCACCTGGACATGGTCAAGGGGCTGGTGTTTTTGCCGGCCCGTGAGGAGGGCAACCTTGAGGAGGGACCTGGGTTGTCTGCTTGCCTTGGATTCTGCCCCAGTGCATGAGTGGTTGAGGTATCAGGGTTTGATGTCAGCAGCAATAAGTGTACTGCTGTGGGCTCATTTGCATTTGTGCCCGTTGGTAAACCATCTCCTGTCCCATTGGTCCCCTTGTTCTGCTGCTTACGATCAGCCAGTGGTAGTGTCCCCTCAGATCGCCCTGGGTTGGTGGGTGGTGGAATCCAATCTGACCAGAGGTCTTCCTTTTTAGGTGTCTTCCTCCTGGGAGGTGATGACAGATGCCTGCCAGTTGGGCTGGGGGTTAACGTTGGATTCCTGGTCTGTTCAGAGTCTCTGGGATCGCCTGCATGCTGGTTGCTAACCCAACTTCAAGGAGGAGCTGAAGGCAGTTCAGATGGCTTATCTGGAGTTTGCATCAGCCGTTCAGGGGCATCATGTTCTGGTCCGGATGGACAGTCAGGTGGTGATGGGTTACCTCAATCACCAGGGGGGCTGCAGGGTTCAGTCCCTGTGGATCCGGGTTCAGGAAATTCTCACCTGGGCAGAAATCACTGTGTTGTCTCTGCTGGCAGTGTATCTCCCAGGGAGAGAAAATTGTGTGGCAGATAACCTGAGCAGGGTTTTCCCGCTATGTCTTCGATGTCACTGTCTGGGGAGGTATTCCGTGTATTGCAAACGCAGTTTGGGTGTCCGACAGTGGACTTGCTTGCGGCCAAGGGCAATGCTCAGCTGCCCCACTTCTGCATGATTATTCCCTGTCCAGATGCATGACGGGTGGATGTAATGTCATTTAAGTTGCCAGACATCCTGCTTTACGCATTTCCGCTGATCCATTTGATTGCCCAGGTTCTGTGCAAGGTATTTGTTCTTCTGATTGTGCTGGGCTGAGCTCACTGCTCGTTGTATAATCTTCTGAGGGAGCTGGCCATTCAGGAGTGTTGGGTGATTCCTAATCTTCCTTATACGCTGAGGGGTTTGTGTCTTCCTGCGGGGGTTGTGGGTTGGCTCCTTCTTCAGGCCTTGATCTTGAGAGGGTGAGACTCTTGGTTCCAGACATCTGGCGACTCTTCAATCTTATTCCCGACATTGGGGGTCCTTTTCTAGGTGGCGTGTTTCTAAAGGCCTAGAGTCTGGTTCAGTGGACCCGTCCTGGGTGCTGGATTTTCTGTTGGACAGCTTTATGTTGGGCCTAGCTCTTTCTATATTTCGGGCTCAGTTGACGGCTTTGCGGGCGTTCTGCAGGCCTCATTTGGATTGGCTGGATCCATTGGTGGCCCGGTTGATACGAAGTTGTTTTCTTCAACGTCCTAGAGTGATTTGTCCTGCCCCAGCCTGGGATCTCCCGTTGGTGTTACAGGCCCTTCAGGTGGCTCCTTTTAAGCCAGTGGGTTCTGTGGACATTAAATTCTTGACCATGAAGGTGGTGATTCTGATGGCCATTGTGTCAGCTGCTCAGATTGGAGAGTTGAAGTCATTTTTGCGGTCTCCTCCTTTCTTGCGTGTCTTGCCGGATTGTGCTGACCTTTGCCCGACCCTATGTTCTTGCCCAAGGTCCCCTCAGTTGCCAACCATTCCAGGGAGGTCATTCTGCTGACTTTCTCCCCGGTCCCTGAATTTGGAGGTGGAAGCTGATCTCTCCCTTCTGGAAGTCCGGCCGGCAGTGTTGGTTTATCTGGAGCGGACTTTGGCTTTTTGCAAGTGTGATAGTCTGTCACTTTTGGCCCAGTTCGATCGGGTCATAAGCCTTCTCTTTCTACCCTGAGTAGATGGATTAAGCAGACAATCCTTCTGGCCTATGGTTCTCAGTGGTCGGAGGTGCCGGCCTGGATCCAGGGTCGGTCTACCTGGGGTATTTCTGCCTCCTGGGCCTCTTTTAGGAGGTATTTATTGTGAATATCTGTAGGGCCTCTACGTGGGCCTCTCCACACATGTTCATGTACCACTATTGTGTGGTGTTGGGGGGTCCTGCTTCTGGGGGTTTTGCTGAGGCTGTTCTACATGCTAGGCCTGCCTGCACTTGACTGCCGCTCCTTCTGTTGGGTGTCTGTTTTTTTTCTCTCTGTTTTGCTGTTTGGATTAAATCGTGGTATTTGCCTCAGCCTTTGGCATGTAGTTTCTTGTTGGTGACTATGAAGCTGCTTGGCTTTGGGATATGCTCACTGTGTGACTCAGGCAGTGAGGAAAACTTACAAGGAGGTAATGCCCCAGTTACTTACCAGTAATCTTTACTACTCTGAGTATAGTCTTCCTCGCCACATGAGTTCCCATCCCTCCCTCCCTGTTTGACTATCGGTTTCATGTGGTTGCTTGCTGCATTGGTAGTTGTACAGGAAGTGGGGTTGGTCATGCCTCCTCTGATACTGGGGAAAGGGTGAAGATGGTTGGCCATGTTGTGGAGGGATGGGAGGACTAGAGCGTAAAATTACTTGGAGGGTTCCATTGTGAAGCTGAAGCTCACTGCGTAACCCATGTGGTGAGGAAGACGATAGGCAGAGTAATGAAGACTACCAGTAAGTAACCGGGGCAAGAACTCCAACTGGGGTCATCTAGTAGTGCTTGACTGGGGCAAACCCAAAAGTTCAGTCCGAACGTGATGGAGAACGGGCCAGAGACAGTAGTCATGCAGCCCCTCGGACAGTACCTCAGATACGTCGATGCTTGGGACAATGCAATGCTCAATGGAGAGGATGCATTTCAGGTGCAGGTGATGTGTCGGTTCTGCAGGAAGTGCAAGGTCACTGAGGCGTTGGCACTCTGGAGTGATGCACTGTGCAAAGTAGGTGATGCCCCAGTTGCGGGTTCAAGGCTTTGGTTAGCAAAGACAGTTCAGTGCCAGTGATGTGTCAATGTTAAGAGTGCAGTGAGTCGAATTTGTGGTGTTGTGGTTGAACCACTGGGCTGAGGGCGATGCACCGTTCGACAGCCACACAGGGCCTGTAATGCATAGGAGCTGGGATGGTGCACCACAGATGTCCGTGATGTGGTGTCTGAGACTCACGCAAAAGCAGTTCTTCGGAGGTGCTGCGGCAAAGTCGGGGCTTTGTTGAAAGGCAAGGTCAAGGTCATTGCGTTGTGGGCTCGGTGTGCATTGCCCATGGCTTCAGTGCAGGCAGCGTCAGTTTTGCCTGGATGTGCAGGATCCAAAATGACGTTTCATAGTCGTACCTACGGATGGGATTATGAGCGGGGCCCGGCCAGACCCTGATGAGCTCTGGCCCCCCAACTGAAAACCCACACCTTTCTGTATCTGTTATTTGTGACAGTGCACATGATGCGTGAGCCATAACATTTGGTATCCCCATAGAAAACTATGTTGGAAAGCAAAAGGAAGGGTGCTATTTTGCATAGATATACTGTGCTCATCCATCCAACATAAGGCGATATAAAATTGAATCCTGGTAACTTCTAACCTGAGAAACGCTGAGGATATCAAATATTATAGGCTGTATTGGCTATTATATTTGGTATCCCCTAAGGGTACTGCAGGCAAAATCTTGTGGAATGTTGTACAAAATGTGAAAATATACTGTAGTTTGCTACCAAATTATGGTCAATGGCTAAAGGGTGATCCATGAAACATAGGGGATACAAGATATTACGGCAATGCGTGAGACCCAATATTTGTTATCCCCAATGTAAATGACTTTTGAAAGCAAAAGGAATGGTGCAATTTGGGAATGAAATACTGTGTTCCTGCATCCAACATAAGGTGAAGTCAAATTGAATCCTGGTAAATTCCAACCGCTTAAATACTGGTGATACCGAATATTATAGGCCGTATACGCTATTATAGTTGATTTCCCCTAAGAGTACGGATAAAAAATCTTGTGGAATGATGTACAAAATATGAAAAGATACTGTAGTCTGCTATCAAACAGAAGGCAATTTCAACTGGTCAATAGGTAAAGGGTAACAAATGAAACATAGGGGATACGAGATATTACAGCAATACATGAGCCATAATATTTGGTATCCCCATAGTAAATAATGTTGGAAAGCAAAATGAAGTGTGCTATTTAGTTTAGAAATACTGTGCTACTGCATATAACATAAGGCGAAGTCAAATTGAATCCTGGTAACTTCTAACCAGAGAAACACTGGCGATACAAAATATTTTAAGCCATATAGGCTATTATAGTTGGTATCCCCTAAGTGTACGGATGGAAAATTTTGTGGAATGATGTACAAAATGTGAAAAGATACTGTAGTCTGCTACCAAACAAAAGGCAATTTCAACTATTCAATGGCTCCTGGTTAACTCATGTAACATAGCGGATACCAGATATTACAGCAATGCGTGAGCCATAATATTTGGTATCCCCTTATGAAATGATATTGGAAGGCAAAATGAAGGGTGATCTTTAGTATAGGACTACTGTGCTCCCCCATCCAACATAATGCGAAGTCAAATTGAACCCTGGTAACTTCTAAATCGAGAAAGACTTGGGATACAAAATATTATAGGCCATATAGGCTACTTTATTTGGTATAACCTAAGGGGACGGATGCAAAATCTTGTGGAATGATGTACAAAATGTAAAAAGACACTGTAGTCTGCTATCAAATAAAAGGCAAATTCAATTGGTCAATGGCTAAAGGGTAACCCATGAAACATAGGGGATACGAGATATTATGGCAATGCGTGAGCCATAATATTTGGTATCCCCTTAGTAAATGATGTTGGAAAGCAAAAGGAAGGGTGCTATTTGCTGTAGAAATACTGTGCTCCCGCATCCAACATAAGGCAAAGTCAAATTGAAACCGGGAAACTTCTAACCTGAGAAACACTGTGGATACCTAACATTATATGCCATATAGGCTATTATAGTTGGTATCCCCTGAGGGTACTGAAGGCAAAATCTTGTGGAATTAAATACAAAATATGAAAAGATACTATAGTCTGCTACCAAACAAAAGGCAATTTCAACTGTTCAATGGCTCAAGGGTTAGCTATTAAGCATAGGAGATAAGAGATATTACAGCAATGCGTGAGCCATAATATATGGTATCCCCATAGTAAATGATGTTGCAAAGCTTAAGGAAGGGTGCTGTTTGGCATATAAATACCTTGCTCCCGCAATCAACATAAGACGAAGTCAAATGTAATCCTGGTAAGTTCTAACCCGAGAAACACTGGGGATACCAAATATTATAGGCCGTGTAGGCTATTATAGCTGGTATCTCCTAAGGGTACGGATGCAAAATCTTGAGGAATGATGTACAAAATATGAAAACATACTGTAGTCTGCTATCAAACAAAAGGTAATTTCAACTATTCAATGGGTCAAAAGGTCACACATGAAACATCGGGGATACGAGATATTACAAAAATGAATGAGCCATAATATTTGGTATCCCTATAGTAAATGATGTTGGAAAGCAAAAGATAGGGTGCTATTAGGTAAAACAATACTATGCTCCTCCAGCCAACATAAGTCAATGTCAAATTGAATCCTGGTAACTTCTAACATGAGAAACGCTAGGGATACAAAATATTAAAGGCCCTATAGGCTATTATATTTGGTATCCCTTAAGGGTATCAGATGCAAAATATTGTGGAATGATGTACAAAATGTGAAAAGATACTGTAGTCCGCTATCAAATAAAAGGCTCATTCAATTGGTCAATGGCTAAAGGGTAACCAATGAAACATATGGGATACAATATATTACAAAATGGGTGAGATATAATATTTGGTATCCCCATAGGAAATGGTTTTGGAAAGCAAAAGGAAGGGTGCTATTTGGTATGAAAATACTGTGCTCCTCCATCTAACATAAGGCAAGGTCAAATTGAATCCTGGTAACTTCTAACCCGAGAATTGCTGGGGATACCAAATATTATAGGTTGTATAGGCTATTATAGTTGGTATTCCCTAAGGGTACGGATGCAAAATCTTGTAGAACGATGTACAAAATGTGAAAACATTCTGGAGTCTGCTATCAAACAAAAGGCACTTTCAACTATTCAATGGCTCAAGGATAACCCATTAATTAATTAATTAACCCATGAAGCAAATGGGATACTAGATATTAAAGCAAAGCGTGAGCCATAATATTTGGTATCCTCAAAGTAAACGATGTTGGAAAGCAAAAGGAAGGGTGCCATTTGGAATAGAAATACTGTGCTCCTCCACCCAACATAAGGCGATGTGAAATCGAATCCTGGTAACTTCTAACCCAAGAAACGCTGGGGATACCAAATATTATAGGCTATTATAGTTGGTTTCCCCTAATCGTACGGATGCAAAATCTTGTGGAATGATGTACAAAATGTGAAAACATTCTGTAGTCTTCTATCAAACAAAAGGCACTTTCAACTATTCAATGGCTCAAGGATAACCCATGAAACAAATGGGATACTAGATATTACAGCAATGCTGGAGCCATAATAGTTGGTATCCCCATAGTAAATGGTGTTGGAAAGCAAAAGGAAGAGTGCTCCTTGCTATCAGTACACTGTGCTCCCCCATCCAACAAAAGGCGAAGTCAAATTGCATCCTGGTAACTTCCAACCCGAGAAACACTGGGGATACCAAATATTATAGGTTGTATATGCTATTAAATTTGGTATCACCTAAAGGTACGGATGCAAAATCTTGTGGAATGATGTACAAATATGAAGTTACTGTAGTCTGCTATCAAATAAAAGGCTAATTCAATTTGTCAATGGCTAAAGGGTAACCCATGAAACATATGGGATACAATATATTACACAATGGGTGAGACATAATATTTGGTATCCCCATAGAAAATGATTTTGGAAAGCAAAAGGAAGGGTGCTATTTGGTATGAAAATACTGTGCTCCTCCATCCAACATAAGGCGAGATCAAATTGAATGCTGGTAACTTCTAACCAGAGAAACGCTGTGGATACCAAATATTATAAGTCGTATAAGCTATTATAGTTGGTATCCCCTAAGGGTACGGATGCAAAATCTTGTGGAATGATGTACAAAATGTGAAAATATACTGTAGTCTGCTATCAAACAAAAGGTAATATCAAATATTCAATGGCTCAAAAGGTAACACATGAAACATCGGGGATACGAGATATTACAACAAAGAATGAGCCATAATATTTGGTATCCCTATAGTAAAGGATGTTGGAAAGCATAAGGAAGGGTGTTATTAGGTATGGAAATACTGTGCTCCTCCAGCCAACATAAGTCAATGTCAAATTGAATCCTGGTAACTTCTAACCAGAGAAACGCTGGGGATACCAAATATTATAGGCCATTTAGGCTATTATATTTTGTATCCCCTAAGGGTATCGGATGCGAAATATTGTGGAGTGATGTACAAAATTTGAAAAGATACTGTAGTCTGCTATCAAACAAAAGACACTTTCAACTATTCAATGGCTCAAGTGTAACCGATGAAACAAATGGGATACTAGATATTACAGCAATGCGTGAGCCATAATATATGGTATCCCTATAGTAAATGATGTTGGAAAGCATAAGGAAGGGTGCTATTAGGTATAGAAAAACTGTTCTCCTCCAGCCAACATAAGTCAATGTCAAATTGAATCCTGGTAACTTCTAACCAGAGAAACGCTGGGGATACCAAATATTATAGGCCATTTAGGCTATTATATTTTGTATCCCCTAAGGGTATCGGATGCGAAATATTGTGGAGTGATGTACAAAATTTGAAAAGATACTGTAGTCTGCTATCAAACAAAAGACACTCTCAACTATTCAATGGCTCAAGTGTAACCGATTAAACAAATGGGATACTAGATATTACAGCAATGCGTGAGCCATAATATATGGTATCCCTATAGTAAATGATGTTGGAAAGCATAAGGAAGGGTGCTATTAGGTATAGAAAAACTGTGCTCCTCCAGCCAACATAAGTCAATCTCAAATTGAATCCTCGTAACTTCTAACCAGAGAAACGCTGGGGATACCAAATATTATAGGCCATTTAGGCTATTATATTTTGTATCCCCTAAGGGTATCGGATGCGAAATATTGTGGAGTGATGTACAAAATTTGAAAAGATACTGTAGTCTGCTATCAAACAAAAGACACTTTCAACTATTCATTGACTCAAGTGTAACCAATGCAATAAATGGGATACTAGATATTACAGCAATGCGTTGGCCGTAATATTTGGTATCCCCATAGTAAATGGTGTTGGAAAGCAAAAGGAAGGGTGCTCCGTGGTATCAGTACACTGAGCTCCCCATCCAACAAAAGGCGAAGTCAATTTGAATCCTGGTAACTTCCAACCCGAGAAGCACTGGGGATACCAAATATTATAGGCTGTATATGCTATGAAATTTGGTATCACCTAAATGTACGGATGTAAAATCTTGTGGAATGATGTACAAATATGAAAAGATACTGTAGTATGCTATCAAATAAAAGGATAATTCAATTGGTCAATGGCTAAAGGGTAACCCATGAAACATATGGGATACAATATATTACACAATGGGTGAGCCATAATATGTGGTATCCCCATAGAAAATGATTTTGGAAAGCAAAAGAAAGTGTGCTATTTGGTATGAAAACACTGTGCTCCTCCATCCAACATAAGGCGAGATCAAATTGAATCCTGATAACTTCTAACCCGAGAAACGCTGGGGATACCAAATATTATAGGTCGTATAGGGTATTATAGTTGGTATCCCCTAAGGGTACGGACGCAAAATCTTGTGGAATGATGTATAACATTTGAAAAGATACTGTAGTCTGCTATCAAATAAAAGGCAAATTCAATTGGTCAATGGCTTAAGGGTAACCCATGAAACAAATGGGATACTAGATATTATAGCAAAGCGTGAACCATAATATTTGGTATCCCATAGTAAATGGTGTTGGAAAGCAAAAGGAAGGGTGCTATTTGGTATAGGAATACTGTGCTTTCCCATCCAACATACGGCAAAGTCAAATTGAATCCTAGTAAATTCTAACCCGAGAAACACTGGGGATACCAAATATTATAGGCCGTATAGGCTATTATAGTTGGTTTCCCCTACGGGTACGGATGCAAAATCTTGTGGAAGGATGTACAAAATTTGAAAACATACAGTAGTCTTCTATCATACAAAAGGCACTTTCAACTATTCAATGGCTCAAGGGAAACCCATGAATCAAATGGGATACTAGATATTACAGCAATGCGTGAGCCATAATATTTGGTATCCCATAGTAAATGGTGTTGGAAAGCAAAAGGAAGGGTGCTCCTTGGTATCAGTACACTGTGATCCCCCATCCAACAAAAGGCAAAGAAAAATTGAATCCTGGTAACTTCCAACCCGAGAAACACTGGGGATGCCAAATATTATAGGCTGTATATGCCGTAAAATTTGGTATCACTTAAAGGTACGGATGCAAAATATTGTGGAATGATGTACAAATATCAAAGGATACTGTAGTCTGCTATCAAATAAAAGGCTAATTCAATTGGTCAATGGCTAAAGGGTAACCAATTAAACATATGGGATACAGTATATTACAAAATGGGTGAGCCATAATATTTGGTATCCCCATAGAAAATGATTTTGGAAAGCAAAAGGAAGGGTGCTATTTGGTATGAAAATACTGTGCTCCTCCATCTAACATAAGGCAAGGTCAAATTGAATCCTGGTAACTTCTAACCCGAGAATTGCTGGGGATACCAAATATTATAGGTTGTATAGGCTAATATAGTTGGTATCCCTTAAGGGTACGGATGCAAAATTTTGTAGAATGATGTACAAAATGTAAAAACATACTGTAGTCTGCTATCAAACAAAAGGTAATTTCAAATACTCAATGGATCAAAAGGTAACACATGAAACATAGGGGATATGAGATATTAAAGCAATGCGTGAGCCATATTATTTGGTATCCTCATAGTAAACGATGTTGGAAAGCAAAAGGAAGGGTGCCATTTGGTATAGAAATACTGTGCTCCTCCACCCAACATAAGGCGATGTGAAATCGAATCCTGGTAACTTCTAACCCAAGAACCGCTGGGGATACCAAATATTATAGGCTGTATAGGCTATTATAGTTGGTTTCCCCTAATTGTACGGATGCAAAATCTTGTGGAATGATGTACAAAATGTGAAAACATACTGTAGTCTGCTTTAAAAAAAAAGGCACTTTCAACTATTCAATGGCTCAAGGGTAACCCATGAAACAAATGGGATACTAGATATTACAGCAATGCGGGAGCCATAATAGTTGGTATCCCCATAGTAAATGGTGTTGGAAAGCAAAAGGAAGGGTGCTCCTTGGTATCAGTACACTTTGCTCCCCCATGCAACAAAAGGCAAAGTCAAATTGAATCCTGGTAACTTCCAACCCGAGAAACACTGGGGATACCAAATATTATAAGCTGTATATGCTAATAAATTTGGTATCACCTAAAGGTACAGATGCAAAATCTTGTAGAATGATGTACAAATATGAAAAGTTACTGTAGTCTAAAGGGTAACCCATGAAACATATGGGATACAATATATTACACAATGGGTGAGCGATAATATTTAGGGCCCGATGTAGGTAATTTATTTTTACCACTTCTTAAATACCGAATCATACCGATTCG
This sequence comes from Lissotriton vulgaris, assembly GCF_964263255.1. Taxonomy (NCBI): domain Eukaryota; kingdom Metazoa; phylum Chordata; class Amphibia; order Caudata; family Salamandridae; genus Lissotriton; species Lissotriton vulgaris. The sequence goes on along the minus strand of NW_028245796.1, from coordinate 19,851 downwards.
GTATTTAAGAAGTGGTAAAATGGAAGGGGGGGGGATGTAGGTATTTCAGAATCGGTAAATACCGAATCGTTGAGATTCGGTATTTACCAATTCTGTAAATACCGATTCGGTTATGCCCATTGATTCCTTTGGGCATTGAAGCCCATAGGAATCAATGGGCATTACCGAATCGGTATTTACCGATTCGGTAAATACCGATTGGAGCAAGGGTGCAGAGGGTGTCACTTTGACACCCTCTAGCACCCCAAATACAGGCATGTGTGCCATGTGGCACACAGACATGTCCTAAGGGCATGTCTGTCTGTCACATGGCACAGGTGTACATGCACAGATGTGCATGTACACCTGTATTCGGTATTTTATCACCCAATAGGATTGGGTGGTAAAATATCGAATTCTGAAGGCCTGTAGCACTGTAAACAGTGCTACCTACATCTGGAATTTACCGAATCGGTAACATTACCAATTCGGTATTTTACAGAATAGGTCAATTTACCGATTCTGTAAATTTACAGATTGTGCAAAATATTGACTCCTACATCTCAATCACCAAATACAGGTCGGTAACGGCCGAATTCGGCCGTTACGACCAGTATTTGGTGACCTACATCGGGCCCTTGGTATCCCCGTAGAAAATGATTTTGGAAAGCAAAAGGAAGGGTGCTATTTGGTATGAAAATACTGTGCTCCTCCATCCAACATAAGGCGAGGTCAAATTGAATCCTGGTAACTTCTAACCAGAGAAACGCTGGGGATACCAAATATTATAAGTCGTATAAGCTATTATAGTTGGTATCCCCTAAGGGTACGGATGCAAAATCTTGTGTAATGATGTACAAAATGTGAAAACATACTGTAGTCTGCTATCAAGCAAAAAGTAATTTCAAATATTCAATGGCTCAAAAGGTAGCACATGAAACATCGGGGATACGAGATATTACAACAAAGAATGAGCCATAATATTTGGTATCCTTCTAGTAAATGATGTTGGAAAGCATAAGGAAGGGTGCTATTAGGTATAGAAATACTGTGCTCCTCCAGCCAACATAAGGCGAGATCAAATTGAATCCTGGTAACTTCTAACCTGAGAAACACTGGGGATACCAAATATTATAGGTCATATAGGCTATTATTGTTGGTATCCCCTAAGGGTACGGATGCTAAATCTTGTACAATGATGTACAAGATTTGAAAAGATACTGTAGTCTGCTATCAAATAAAAGGCAAATTCAATTGGTCAATGGCTTAAGGGTAACCCATGACACATAGGGGATACAAGATATTATGGCAATGTGTGACCCATAATATTTGGTATCCCCTTAGTAAACGATGTTGGAAAGCAAAAGGAAGGCTGCCATTTGGTATAGAAATACTGTGCTACACTACCCAACATAAGGCGATGTGAAATTGAATCCTGGTAACTTCTAACCCAAGAAACGCTGGGGATACCAAATATTTTAGGCTGTATAGGCTATTATAAGTGGTATCCCCTAAGGGCACCAGAGGTAAAATCTTATGGAATGATGTACAAAACTTGAAAAGATACTTTACTCTGCTATCAAATAAAGGGCACAATCAATTGGTCAATGGCTAAAGGGTACCCCATGAAACATAGGGGATACAAGATATTATGATAATGCATGAGCCATATTATTTGTTATCCCCTTAATAAATGATTATGGAAAGCAAATGGAAGGATGTTATTTGGTGTAGAAATGCTGTACTCTCCAAGCCAACATAAGGCAATGTCCAACGGAATCCTTGTAAATTCTAACCCGAGAAACACTGGGGATACCAAATATTATAGGCCGCATAGGCTATTATATTTGGTATCCCCTAAGCGTACTGGATGTCAATTCCTGTGGAATGATGTACCCAATGGGAAAAGATACTGTAATCTGCTATCTAATAAAAGGCAACTTCAAGTGGTCAATGGCTAAAGGGTAACCCATGGAACGTAGGGGATGCGAGACATTACAGCATGGCTTGAGCCCAAATATTTGGTATGATGTATATGTATATGAAATATATGATGTTGTGCAGAAAAAGGAAGAGTGCTTATTGGCAAACGAATACTGTGCTAAGCCATCCAATATTAGACCACATCAAATTGAATCTTTGTAAGTTCTTACCCGAGAAACACAAGGGATACCACATTTTATAGGCGGTAGAGTCCATTATATATGGTACCAAATATTACAGCAATGCCAAAGCTGTAATATGTATGCAAAACGGGTGGAATACCTGGGATCCAACTTCTTGATTTACAAATAACCACACTATATGCCTTTTGTGGTTAGGGTTGTTTATTTACCCTCTTTTTTCTTTAATTGTTTTGGAAGACTTCATAAGGGAAACTCTCTTATTTCCAGAAGATCATAAAAGTTATACCACAATCAACATTAATTAAATCAACAAATAAACATGATATTGGACAAAACTCAATTGTTGTTAAATGACAAACATACGACACAAGCGCTGAGACTGCATCGGTCTCCCCAGAGAGGAAAAGAAAAAAAAAATATACAAACAGACGAGAGACTCATCGAACCAACAGCATTGGTACATCCAAAGTGAAAAAAAAAGTTTTATAAGAGGAAAACACTTTCCTAGGGGCGGACAAACAACAAAGAGGCAATGTCAAACCCACCAGGCAACCAGAACCAGCAAGCAGCGCCACAACAGCAAGCAGCGCCACAACAGCAAGCAGCGCCCCAACAGCAGGCAGCGCCACAACAGCAGGCAGCGCCACAACAGCAGGCAGCGCCACAACAGCAGGCAGCGCCGCAACAAGTAGTGCAACAGCAAGCAGTAGCTCCAGCTCAACAAACACATCCATCAGCTCACTCGCAGATTCAGGCACTCCCGCCGTTCAGCGAGCTAAGTGAACCTTCCACAGCAGCACCGAGGTGGGCAGTATGGATAGGACAACTGAACAACTACGTCATAGCCACTCGTGAATCCGATAACACAGTCAAACGCTCCCTAATACTGCACTTTGGGGGCACTGCAATCTACAAACTGTTCTCCCACCTTCCAGATACCGGCAACGCTAATGACTACGACGCCGCCGTGCGAGCACTCAATGCACACTTTGACCCCCAGCTCAACCCGCACTATGAGCGGTTTAAGTTCAGACAATCTAAACAAAGAGAAGGTGAGACGATGGACGCCTTCCATGCCCGACTAAGGGAACTGGTGAGCACATGCGCCGAAGATGATCACACTAAAGAAGTTACAGCACAGATCATTCAAGGGTGCCGGAACAAGACTCTAAGAACACTAATACTGCGGCAAGCCCAACATCACGCTCGACGAGATTCTCATGCTCGCACGGTCACATGAGTTATCTGATGTCCGGTCGACAGCAATGGAGGCCGCCATGACCACTCAAGCGGAAGCAAGTGCCGTTGTAAAGACAGAACGAGTTGACGCCGTCCGCACATCAGGTAGAGGTGGACGGGGAAGATGGCCGACCAGAACCCCGAGACGAACATCCTGTGGATACTGTGGGCGTGATGAGCATAGTCAAGATGGGTGCCCTGCAAGAGGGAAGACATGTTCGAAATGTGGAACACCAAACCACTTTGCCAGCGTGTGCAGAGGAGGATTCGGCGGAAGAAACACAGCGGGGAGATGGACAGTAACAGGAGCAGTCAGGCAATTAAGTCTGGAAGAAACTCAAGAATCAAGATCCATGACAGCAAGACAACATCGCCATGCACGATTAGATGACTCCTCCACTGACGATGAAGGAGAGTGCTACTTCGTATCGTTCACGAAAGACCTGAAAAGAAAGCGAAGACCCCAACCAAAGTGCCAAATTCAAATTGATGGGTCAGAAGTCACAGGGGTCATAGATACCGGTGCAACAGTGAATGTGATGGGTATACAGCACTACAAAAGCCTTAACCCGAGACCGCAGTTGACGCCTTATAAAATCAAGATAATGACATACGGCAGCCAGACTCCACTCCCTCTGCGTGGGAAAATGCAAGTACAAGTTAAAGCGGAAGACCGTGAAGTAACAACCACATTTCACGTAATCGACAAAGAAGCAGATCTGCTAGTAGGGAGCCACACAGCAGAGGACCTCAACCTAGACGCGTTCGCCAACGCAGTCAAGACACTCCAAACGGAAGACATATTACAGCTGTTCCCGTCACTGTTCAAAGGTTTGGGCACAATTAAACAACAGCCAATCAAATTACACATTGATAAAGCCGTCCAGCCAATTGCTCTGAAACACCGGAGGATTCCGTTTCACCTACGAGCAGCAGTCGAACAAGAACTGACACAACTTGAAAAACAAGGAGTCATAGAAAAAGTCACTGGACCAACGCCGTGGGTGTCGCCCATGGTGATAGCCGAGAAACCCCGTCAACCAGGGAAGATCCGAATTTGCATAGACATGCGGATGCCCAACAAGGCAATAAAGAGAGAAAGACATATAACACCCACCGTAGATGACATACTCACAGATCTGAACGGAGCCCAATGGTTCTCTAAGTTGGACCTCAACGCTGGATACCACCAACTCCGACTAGCCGAAGAGAGCAGGTACATAACGACGTTCTCGACTCACCTCGGTCTTAGAAGATATAAGAGACTAAATTTCAGGATATCCTCAGCGGCAGAAATCTTTCAAAATACAATTCGAGAAATACTATCTGGCCTACAAGGAGTGTTAAATGTAAGCGACGATATCCTGATACACTCCAAGACCAGTGAGGAACATCACCAGCGTCTGAGATCCACACTCAAGAGACTAGCTGAACATGGAGTAACACTGCATAAGGAGAAATGCAAATTCTTTCAGAAATCAATAGAATTCTTCGGCTACGTATTCAATTCTGATGGAGTTCAAGTTGATCCCAGGAAGTCACAAGCCATAAAGTATGCCTCAGCGCCGACCACAGCCTCAGAAGTGAGAAGCTTCCTGGGCATGGCCCAATACTGTACCAGGTTCATACCGAACTTAGCAACCATCGCCGAACCACTCCGCCATCTAACGAAAAAAGAGAGCCCATGGAAATGGACAGAAGTTGAGGAAGAAGCATTCAATAAAATCAAGAACGCCCTCCTAGATGGAACGACCATGGCTTATTTCAACACAACCAGACCCACCGAAATACTGGTCGATGCCAGCCCCGTTGGACTGGGAGCACTCCTCACCCAGGAAACGGAACCAGGAGTATGGGCGCCACTAGCGTTCGCGAGCAAGGCCCTCACCGCCACTGAGGCGAGATACTCTCAAAACGAGAGAGAAGCGTTAGCAGTAAAGTGGGAATGCAACCATTTCCATCTCTACATCACCGGAAACCCCTTCAGAATGGTTACCGATCACCAACCGCTGATTCCACTGTTCAAAGGCACAGCGCCTCATCCGCCACCACGAATCGAAAGATGGGCGATCCAAATCCAATAGTACCAAATGGATCTCGTGTACAGGCCAGGAGCTAAGAACCCGGCAGACTTCTTATCTCGACATCCCGCTAAGGAAGAAGCACAAGAAGAAGAGCCCGAAAGACAGACCGAAGAGTTTGTGAATATGATATCACAGGGAGCATGCCCCCAAGCAATGTCAGCAGACAAAATCGTGGAACAATATGCCAACGACACTGTCCTGAAGAGAGTAGAGAATGCGGTGCACACAGGGTCCTGGGAAGGCATCCTGCGAGATGTACATGGCTGGAGCGAGGCTGACCGCACACGACTCAATCAGTTCTGGAAGATACATAACGAGATCAGCATCGCTGAGAATGGCCTTATCTTAAGAGGCTCAAGAGTGATAATTCCGACGACCCTGCAGGAACAAGCGACAGTGTTAGCACACGAAGGCCACCAAGGCACCAGAATGAAGGCCCGTATGCGGGAAAAGGTCTGGTTCCCGAACTTGGAGGACGCAGTTGACACCATAGTGAAGAACTGTCGGGCGTGTCAGCTAACAGGAAGAACTGAAGCCCCTGCACCAATCATCACAGAGGAACACGCACCAGCACCGTGGTCCTGGGTTAGCCTAGACTTTGGCAGTTTTCCGGACGGAAGGGTCACTGTGGTTCTAGTGGACAGCTATACGAAGTACCCAATTGTGGAGGTAGCCCAGCCTACAAGTTTCACGAACATTCAAACTATACTGAGCAAGACTTTTGCATTGTTTGGGATTCCTCAACAACTGAAAACGGACAATGGACCCCCCTTCCAGGGAAGTGAGTTCAAAGAATTTATGCAAAAACTAGGAATTCATCATCGCGGCATAACGCCACAGTGGCCTCAAGCTAATGGCGAAGTAGAAAGATTCATGAGGACAATTAATAAGGTGTTAAGAATATCTGCAGTAGAAGGAACCAATCCTGAAGATGCTCTTCAAAGCTTTCTACGAGAATACAGGAGCACTCCACACAGCACTACACAAAGATCGCCATGGGCTCTCATGTTCTCAGGCCCCAGGCGTGACTTGCTACCCATGGCAGAAGAATGGAGGCCTGAACCATATCATCCAGAGTGCACCCAAACCCGGAGGAGAAGAACTAACGACAAGGCAAGTAAGAAGAGAGGGGCTCAAGACAGATTGCTGGTCCCCGGAGATCGTGTGCTCATTCGAGCTCGGAGGCCTGGAGGGAAATTCAGAACACCATATGAGGTCGAGCCATGGATTGTCAGGACAAGCAGAGGCACGGCAGTGACAGCTGGACGCAAAGGCGAAGAGGTAACAAGAAACGTGTCGTGGTTCAAGCGAATCCCAGCGACGCCTGCCAACACGGAGCGTCAGACAGGTACACCGGAAAGGCAAGACACCAGTAGTGAACCAACAGGTGTTACTTTGAGCAATTCGCCATCCACCCCGTCCACTGGGATCACTGAACCGCTGACGCCATCCGCGAGAGCCTGCCCTGAGAACACTCCGGTAAGAGGAAGAAGGCAGTACAGCCTCCGACCAAATCCCAGGCCCAGTCAAAGACTTGCTGATTTTATGTGCTAATCTAATTTGTTCCAAAGGACTAATTTGGGAAGGGATGTAGCGTTCTTTTTGTTGGTAGCTCCGGCCTCGGCCGGAACTACGTACACAAATTATATCACCTTCTGGCCAGGCGTGGCCAGAAGGCTATAAATAAATGGTCGGAAGTCGCACGGGACTTCCGGTTCGACCAACTATCCAGAGTGTTCACTCGTGTCTTGTCTAGTCATTTATATATATCTATATCACCATATGCCTATGCACTCACCCCTCTACAGTAACACAACGCCTTGATGGAATGGTTCCACTCGTTCTCTTTGGATTAAATCACCATCTGAAAAACTTCAGTTACATGTGAGTGAATCGGCGATTCATGTTGATCAAACCCCTTTGACTCGTGCAATTGGTAGGCACGAATCATATGCCTTTTTGCTTTTCCTCTGCAGTTTTGAGATGACCATGCTGGCATCAATTCTCTACGAGGATTTTAAAGACTCTAATTAACAAGTGAGTTTTTCCTGAGATCCTGGTCTTTTGTATGCGGAGTATCACGCAAACTGAATTAAAGCGAACCTTTCACCCTGCTTTCCAGGTTCTTTTTTCTGACGTTTTCCTGTCCCATGATGAGAGCCGGACGGCCCAACTGCCCATGGTAATTGATCCTTGATTTTTAACCTTTTTGACACTCCTGTTTTTAGCAATCAGTAATAATTATTTCACCTCATTCCACAGATTCCTTGCCCCCTGGATCCCCTTTGTCCTGATGAAGACCCCACTTTAAGGTTAACGTATACCTACCTGTTAGTCCAGGGGTTGAAACGTCGACGACTACAATTATACACCAGCCGACGCAACCAACAATGCAAATTACTGAACATTACCGTTAGCATGGTGGTTTATAAATTTTAGGGCATTGGTTGCTCCAATTGTGAATACTGGCTCAGTGGTTTGAAGCCAGATCGAGAATTTTTGTATATATTGTCATCATTATTGTGTATTGTTCGCTGCTTTGCACTATGATTGATTCTGCACATCCCTTTTCCTCACATTTACACTCATTCTTACTCCCTCTTTCCCTGGGGCACCTTTTTATAATGGATTGAGTTCTAAAGAATGTTTACAGCATAAATATGCATTGTGATTAAATAACAGTGTGTATAAGGAAACTCATGGATTTTGTTGTATTTTGTGATATATACTTTGTGTACTTTTAGATACATCCCACTGGGATCCCTCTTTTTGTATAATATAGCACCCAGGTCCCAGTGACTTTTTGGGTAAACCCCCTTCTGTATAACGTGTCTGGGCAGTTACAGCATCACAAGTTTGGCAGGAGTGTTTTGTAATACAATACATGCTGAATACCTGAAACTGTTATCTGCATCTTTGCAAGGCATACAAAATGTTTCTGGAGCGTGCTTTGGGTATAGTTATACTTCTGATTTAAGAGGCTAGACTATTGTTTTTTCAGAGTGCAGCGCAGCCTTATTTCTTCTTCGTAGTGCTTCAGTGAATGTATGGGTCAGGCTTTTGGTGAGAGAATAAGGACTTTCACCTATCCCATCAACAAAAGCAGTACATTAAACATTCTGGGACTGTACTACAGATGAGTGCGCCAGCGCTAATTGTCGCTGTGCACCAGAGTATGTCTGTGCATTTGCGTCTGTGCGCTAATACAATATGCGCACAGACGCAAACACTTATAACCACAGAGTTCAAAGTCTTCAACAACACTACAATGCATTATAGACTGATCCTCTGTTTTTTTGTTTTTTTAAACACACTTCATTGGCATTTATTATCAGTCTGTTCATCCACATATCCTGATACAAAAATATTATGGCCATAGCTGTTGGCAATATATCCCCCAACCCATCCTTCATTCCTCTCCCGTTTGTAATGGATATGTCTTTGTCTACTCTCATTTTCTGAGGGAATAATGTTGCGGTGGCCTCGTGTCCCCCCCCACACCCAACCAATCCAAAACAGTTAAGTAGATGCCCCGCACTGCTGTCTCCCCATTGTATCCCTAGAGCTCTGAAGGTTACCTCTCTCGTGTCTGACCGTCTGTGGAAGCCCTTCGCGGGTGCCCCCTGTTCTGTATGTACCCTCCCCTGTGATGGTAAATTATATATCCCTCCCTGTCCGGGATCCCCCTGTGCCCTCTCATCCTGCCTTGGTCACTAGGGATGCTCCTATTGAGGTGGTCTCTCAGGAGTAGAAGCGTCAGACTCCCGTCCGTCTCACTGCATGTTGTCCATCATCGTCTCCCAAGCCCTGGTTCTCTCCTCATTGCCTATCCCTTGCCTCGCATTTCTCAAGAGGACCCTGCTCTCGAATCATGCCCACGTTACTAGCTCCCGTTTCCACCATTGCACACTGGGGCCTCTCGGGTCTTTCCAGTTACAAGTGATTTCCCCCTGCGCCAGGACAAAGGCGAGGTCTATGAAACTGTCTGTGGTCCTAGTTTTGGCTGTGTGTGAAAAACATCTCAGCAGTACATGTGTATGTGTGCATGGGATTACCCTCTTCGTGATCCTAGCCATATCCTGTGTCACTTCCTGCCAATAAGGTGTTAAAGAAGTACAGCTCCACATCATGTGGATGTACGTCGCTCGCACTGTAGTACATCTCGGGCATCGGGGGTCCTCCCTTGAAAAATATCTGTTAATACATTCTGGGGTTAGATATTTATCTAGTTATTTATTTATGAGACTTATAAAGCGCGCAAATACCCGTGTGTGTCTCGGTGCTGAGGACAGCAGCATCTACCAAAGCCGAGGGGATTATCGATTAAACAGCCAGGTTTTTGTCATTTTCCTGAATGCTAGTAAAGACTGTCAGGATCTGATATTTAATGGTAGGAACTTTTGCAGTGGTGAAGATGAAGCGCTTGTCGCCCCATGAGGTGGTTTTGGTACGTGGCACCCTAAGCAGAAATGCATTAGAGGAGCAAAGGGCCCTAGTAGGAATATAAGTAGCTAGCTTCTCAATTAAAAACTGAGGTCCAATGTTACACGAAGCTTTGTACGCAATGCACAAGGCCTTGAACTTTATGAGATTTTTCACAGGGAGCCAATGATACTTTTGAAAGACATGGGAGATGGGCTTATATTTGGGCGTTCCTGAGAGCATTCTGGCCGCTGCGTTTTGGACTGATTGTAGTTTGTGAATTACCTTGTTTTGGGCATTCACAAGAAGCCCATTACAGTAATCGATGGTGGACATAACAAGTGTACTGACCAAAGTTTTACCCTCGGTAAAGGGAAGAAATTGTAGAATCTTTTTGATCATTCGCAGTTTATGGAATGAGGCTGAGACCACCGAATTAGCATGAGGAGCAAATGTCAGCCTGTCATCAGATATGACGCCCAGATTCCTGACCTTGGTGACTGGAAGAGAAGGGGGATCCTGTGAGGACGGCCACCAGGCAAAGGACCAGATGGGGAACAACTTGCCAAAAGTCATAACCTCTGTTTTTATCAGAGTTCAACTTAAGGCAATTGCTGGACATCCAACTGCTAATGGCCAGCATGCCCTGTTGAAAGTTGGCTGCTACCTTACCTTACCACCATCATTGTATATAGACAGCACCAGTTGTGTATCATTAGCATACGATGTTAGGCCCATCCTGTGTGCCTTGATGACTCTGGCTAAGTCCGACACATATATGTTAAAAAGTGTCAGGCTTAGTGATTTGGCTGGGAGGGGCAGGCTGGCTATTGGCCTGTAATTCTTAGTGTCAGATCGATCTAGGTTTGGTTTTTTTAGCAACAGGTTTATAATGAATTTCTTCCAGGTTGCGGGCTATATACCTGAAATAAACATAGCATTACAGATGCTAGATAGAACAGGTGCAACCTGTTCAATGTCTGGTAAAAGTACTGCTGGAGGACAAGGGTAGGTGATGGAGCCCGATTTAACGAAGATAAGCATGGTGGAATGTATAAAAGCTAATCAGGTCAAAGCGGGCACGACTCCCAATTGTCTTCGCCTGCCGATTCCCAATGCTCCGCCTCACGTACGTCTTTTGTTGACTCTCCCCATCCCTGGAACGGTGTGGGAGCAGGCCGATCAGTAAAGGCACCAGCGGGTACCCACTTTGGGTTTATATAGTCCTCTCCTGCGGCAAGGGCAGTCGAGTCCAAGCACATGGGGTGTGGAGCCCAAATGTGATGCACGGGGGCAGCGCAGAAGCGATGCCGCAAGGAGTGCCGAAAAGGGAGCAACCTAACCCGGCACCTGTTCCCCACTCTCCTCGCAAGTAGGATTCGATCAATGTGGCCTGAGGTCATGTGGCTGCTCAATATGTCAGTACGGGCAAAGCCCCCAACCCCGGTCCCTGTCTCTCTTGGGCCTACTCCCCTCGCTCAGCCCGCACCGGTGTGGGTGTCAGCTCGTCACCTGCTGCAGTCGGAGAGCACCTCCACCAGAAGTTCAAAGTAACAGTGTCCCGGCCCTCCTCGCCACTCCAATATCCTCTAGACCTCCCGCTGCCACCTCTCCTCACCGCTCCATGGGCAGCAGCCCCCTGCTCTCCATCTGTCAAGTCACCTGAATGGTGGGGGTTGTGATCGTAGCTGAGGCGGTCCGACCCGCCTCTCAGTCCCAGGCTTCGGAGGTGTGCTCCCTCCACTAGCGACACTGCCGGCTCCTCCCGGAGCCTCCCAGATATGCAGCCAGTTCCACCGGCTCCACTGAGTAGCCCGAGCACTGCGACCCTGGTAGGCGGGCCCCCGCTCACAGTCGGCTGCCCCACAGTACTCCACACACGGACCCTCAATGGCTCAGGGCACCTCTGCCTCCCCTCCTCGCTTCTTCACTGTCTGGAGCCCGCAGCGCGTGCATTAGTCCCAGCGGCCCCCGCTCCAAACTGGCGCCGGTTATCCGTTCGGTACCTGGGCTTCGCAACGGAGGTCGCCCCCAGGTCCTCGGTGTCATTTTCTCCGGCCGTGTCTCCCTCTCCGCCTAAGCCCAGGTCCTGCCTCTTTGTTCCGGAGGCCGCGAAGTCCTGCTCATCCAGTGCTTCACCAGCTCAGATCGCCCCTCGAATCCACATTGTGCGGGAGACAGTCGCCAGTTGCTCCCTTAGAGTCGTAGCTCAAAGAGCGAGCGCCAACTGGGATAGCCCGCGTCACCTCCCTTCAGCTCATTTCACAGTGAAGGTGAGCTGTTGCGCCCCGATTTTCAATTCCTGCCTGCTCAACCGACCTTCAACTGTCCGGTGATGACTTTGTAAGGTGAAGGGCCCCTCTATGTCGGGCAGGATGGGCTGTGATGGGGGATCACCCGCAGGAGCTCCGGTTCAGGCTCCCTGCTCCATCGGTGTCCAGCCACACCCCCCCACAGACTGATCCTCTGTAAGGCCGTTGGGAGCATAATCTGGCGCACAGTGACAATTAGCGCTCGGGCAGTCGTCTGTAATACAGCCCCGGAATATGAGATCTTTTGTTTGGTCTTCCAATCGAGTAAGCAACAGAGATACTGGGAAGCTGCTGCTGTGAAGGCTCACTCGGAAATGTTGCAGTCCTCAGAACAAAAAGACTGCAATGCTGCCCTTGCTGTGCCTGTCTTGCCATCCCTTCTGTGGCCTCACACGGGTACAAGTTGCAAGGCTCCGGAAACATGTAGCATGCCTTTTGTGTGTATGACATGCACCAGAGAGTTTACATATAGGCCTATATTTGGCAGTCCCAATGCCACAGAGTGGCATAATTGTGTTCATCAACAGGGCATTGTAAACGTGTCCTTGCAACTTGCAGAACACCACATGCAAGTTCTATCAATGAGACGAGTCATCAGACTTTTCCTTCATCAGTCATGATTAGTAACAGTCTCTTGTAAGGTTTGATGGAACACAGCATTTAAGATTTGAATGGGTTAAACCAGCGTCCAAATGTAATACTGTGTTGGAAGACTGCAGATTAAGCAGGCATCCAAGTAGCTGACAATGAAGCATAGTTTTGTGGTCACGGCACCAAACCACCACCAACTTCTGAATTGTAAATGGGATTTTATGTTTAATGAGATCGTGGCCACCATGTAGCCTGATATATCATACAGTCTTGACCAAAGGTCCAATAATGTACAAAAGTTTCCTTTGTATAAATATTTTCTATATGTATCCATCTTTTTCTTTCCATACCAACCAGTTGTAACTTTCCTACCCATGCATCACCTACCATCTGATCACCCAGACATCCATGCATGCACTCATACAGCTGTCCATCCATCCAAGCATTCATACAAATAGCCATCATTCCACCAATCCATCTATCCTAACTGCACCTCTGCTTCGTAAATGCTCACATTACCTGGATGGTAGCCACATAATTCCACTACAAACCACATACAACGACTTTACTCTATACACATAAATATTTACATTTACAATGCCAATAGCTCTAACTCTCTTTTTCTAAGTGATCACTCGACTGCAAACAAAAACAAGCATTTGCAATGCAATAGGTCTCGCATTTGCGAGAGTTTAAGCTATCAGCATTGTAAATGACAATGCCTTTTATTTATCTGTTTTGTAATTAACACATAAATAAAAAATATTGTAATTTACAATGCTAATAGCTCAAACTCTTGTAAATACGAGCCCTATTCCCTTGCAAAGAAGCAGCCGCCATTGTCCCGGGCTGCTTGGAAAGTGAAAGCACCCATGACGCGCTGAATGTTGCAGGGAAGCCTGTTCTGTCTGCGGTAGGAGAAACTCATTTGAAAACCAGCATTAGATTGTGCTGTGCAGCATGAGGCATAAGCGCGCACCAGGTACCGTGCGTGAAAAACAGCCATGTGGGAAACCAGCATTAAGGTGTGCTGTGCAGCGTAAGACACAAGTGTGCACAAGGACCTGTGCCTTAAAAACAGCATTATGGAAAACCAACATTAGAGTGTGCAGTGCCGCATGAGACACGAGCGTGCACCAGGGTCCATGTATGAAAACTATCATTAGTGTGTGCTTTGTAGCGTGAGGCATGAGAGTGCACAAGGATCCATGTGCGAAAACCAGCCATGTGGGAAACTAGTATTAGAGTGTGCTGTGCAGCGTGAGGCATGAGCGTGCACCAGGATCTGTGCACGAAAAACCAGCTGTGTGGGAAACCAGCATTAGAGTGTGCTGTGCAGCGTGAGGCATGAGCATGCACCAGTCTCCGTATGGGTAACCCAGCCATGTGGGAAACTATTATTAGAGTTTGCTGTGCAGCACGAGACATGAGCGTTCACCAGGACCCTTGCATTAAAACCGGCCCTGTGAAAAACCAGCATTAGTGTGTGCTGTGCAACGTGAGATACGAGTGCGCACCAGGATCTGTGCGCGACAGCCAGCCCTGTGAGAAACCTGCATTAGAATGTGCTGTGATGCGTGAGACACAAGCGTGCACCAGGATCCATGTATGAAAACCAGCATCAAAATGTGTGCAGTGCTACATGAGACACGAGCGTGGACCATAATAAGTGCATGAAAAATACCCCTGTGGAAAACCAGCATTAGTGTGTGCTGTGCAGCATGCAACACAAGCGTGCACATGGATTCGTGTAGGAAAACCTGCCGTGCTATGTGGAAAACCAGCATTAGAATGTGCTGTGCAGTGAGTGACATGACCGTGAACCAGAATTCCTGAACAAAAACCTGCCATGTAGGTCGCTGGCACGAGAATGTATGCTGTGAGCCACCAGCATGCACCAGGATATGTGTACGAACAAAGACAGTAGGGGAACTAGTCCCAGAATGTGTGCTGTGTAGCCTGAGACACGAGCGTACGAAAGTATCTGGGTTAGAAAACCAGCAAGGTGAGAAACGAACATCAGAATGTGTGCCACCAGTGTGCACCAGGAACCATGTATGACAAGCATTTGCAATGCAGTAGGTGTCGCATTAGCTAGAGTTTAAGCTGATGGCATTGTAAATGACAATAACTTTATCTATCTGTTTTGCTAATTAACACATAAATAAAAGGCATTGTCATTTACAATGGCAATAGTTCAAACTCTTGTAAATGCGAGACCTATTCAAAGAAGCAGTCGCCATTATCCCTGGCTGCTCGGAAAGTGAAAACATGCATGGCACACTGAATGTAGCAGGAAAGCGTGTTGTGCCTGACGTAGGAGAAACTCATTAAAGAAAATAGAGCTTACAGACTAAAAAAGACGTAGCGTGTAACAACTGAAGTAAAAGGGCCAGTCCTCATGGGAGGTTACAAATGAAGACAAGGCGGTACTAAGGAGGGACTTACAAACCTAATAACGAATCAGAAGCCACCATTTACGAAGGACAATGACACAAGCCAATACGAAGGACAATGACACAAGCTAATGGCAAATATGAGAGGAGAGTGGGCGGGGCTTCTATTCCATGCTCCAATACATCATGCCACAGAGAAGCGCATGCTCTGCCCAGGATCATCCTAAAAAATAAGAAAAAGCATTGCCATTTACAACGCCATTAGCTCTAACTTTCACAAAAGTATGAGACCGATTGTGTTGCCAATGCTTGTTTAATTAGCATGGACACAAAAAGATAGAGCAGCTGTGTTAGACCTGTCTGCATCTGGGGGTGTTCTAACCATCATTATTTACTTTTGTCCCCCTTAGCCTCCCAGTGTTTCTATTTTTATTTTTTATGTCCACCAGGATTTTTCAGTACTGTCCGGGGGCTAGGTGTTCCTTGACTGTGGGGCCATTTTCCCCTTCATACTCTGTGAGGCCTAGTTAAGCTCCTGGAAAATCTAGGGACACTCAGGAACCTAAAATGGTGTCCACCAACTGCCATAACGGACATTCCAGGAGGACAGACCCATAGGCTAACATGGGGAAGGTTCCAGAAACATCTAGTGGCTTCCAGAGGTCTCAGGCCACTCTATAAAAGGCCAGTGACCAGCAGCCATTTTGTGCAGTCTATTCTGACCAGAGAAGCAATAAGTGACCAGCGCGGAGAGAGGCGACCTGTTGAGGAGGTTTGTGCACTGGTAGGGGAGGAAACGACCTTGGAGCCGGCTGCTTCCTGCCTAGATGTGCCCCCTCTTGGGATGACCAAACCCCACTGAGTCTGTGGATGGAACCAAACCTCTGCCACCTCTAACGTGACTGCAAAACCACCGTGACATTGGGGAAGTAATTGATAGCCGGTCTATCCAGGCAAACCCCCCCCCCCCCCCCCCCCCTCTCCATTGACGGAAGGAGAGTGTTGAAGGAACTAAAAGTACAGCTTTAGCGATTGCCGTGCATGTAGCGGGGCGTACTCACTGAGCAGCGGTAACGGAGTCCCCTGGTCTCCCCACGACGTACAGACGCCCTTCGCCTGTGGAGATTCTGAGGGCGGCAGCAGCGGTAGCAGAGACCAGCGGTCCCGGGAACACATCCGGGAAGATCCTGAGGTGACGTCGGAGAAGGCCGGATGAAGGCAGGGAAGTAGGCGGGCCAGCGTGAAAGAAGGCCGGGCGGAGGAGGAGTTAACCCGGAGGACGGCGGAGTGAGGAAGCTGGCGTGCGCACCTCCCAGGCGCTGAGGAGACAAACGAAGCACTTCCTTCAGGCCGGTGCAGGGCTAAGACTACGGACTCGCCCCTCAGCAGCACCGACACTGGGAACAGAGCTGCCGGTTGGGTTTGACCCCTCATCTAGAAAATACACCGACCTGAAGTAAGCTGGGATAATCGGGAAAGGGGGGGAGGTCAAAACACTTGCTACCGGACTCGGGAGGGTGACGGACTGGGGCTACGTGGACATCCACCCCAGGAACCTGACTTACTTAACCCCTAAAGTACCCACTGAATAGAGGGGATACTAGTAGTGAGTGCAGTAGGAATTCAGTGGCTGGTAAAAGAACTGGTAGTGCAAGCACCATAGGGGGCTAACTGAAAGGACAGCCTTCACGGGTGAAGAGAATAGGTACAGGTGCTCGAGTGGTTACAGGGTTGCCCAGACAGAGCGGGTAAAAGAGAAAGAACCTGTATGCTACAGGAGGGATGTTCTAATCTGCCTGTTCTCTCCTAGTGGTGCAGCTGTTCAAGCTAATGATAAGGTGTTGAAAGCAAGTGCTCGTGAAATCTATGTGACCCTGCCAGCCCGGGGGTAATGTATAACCTGTAGAGTAACAGCAACAGTCTTGTTCTGATTTACCTGGCAGTGTATTGAACTACTAGTGGTAAAGGAGGGTAGAATAAATTAACTTCCTAGAACCTTTCCTATAGGGGAAGTAGTGTGTCCTGTAAAGTATTGGGAAATGTAATGAAATGTATTAAGTGATGAACTGCATTTATTTAACAAGGTGATGTACTAATGTATTAAGTGATGA
This sequence comes from Lissotriton vulgaris, assembly GCF_964263255.1. Classification (NCBI taxonomy): domain Eukaryota; kingdom Metazoa; phylum Chordata; class Amphibia; order Caudata; family Salamandridae; genus Lissotriton; species Lissotriton vulgaris. Next base: position 2,591 of record NW_028245796.1, on the reverse strand, counting down.
ACCGCATTTATTTGAAAAGGTGATGTACTAAGGTAACAAAGAGAACATTTTATAAAAGGTACTGGTATTTTTCTAAACTGGTGTAGCGTCCTTTATTTTTAGTGGTGAGTCATTGGGATACTGTGAGTGGGTTCTGTAAGCACTTAACCAACGCCTTGGAGTTTAGCTGTTCTCCCTACTGTGCCAGGCTACCCTATGTAGTCTAGGATACCCTAGGTCTAACAAGCTGGTAAAATGCCAAGTATGTTGTATGAGTCAAACTAAACATGCACTGTTATTTAGCTTATTGTGCACGTTATATGTTTGTCATTAACACCTTCTGACATTATTTATTGCCTTTTTTTTAACCTCTACCCTTTAATCTTTCGCTCGTTTTGATATTTTTTTACCCTTATTTGAACCTCTGCCAGTTTGTATTCTCTTCCCCTCATGTTATTTCGTTGCGATTCGATGTGCTTCAGCAATAGTTTCTTTGCTTTCACGTTTATTAAATTAATTGCCATTTCCATTACGGTTCATTCTATTTATTTCTGTCTGTCTCTCTTCGTGTAAACGTTTCTGGTGATTTATTGCCAGAGCCGAGTTTGGCTTCCTGTTGAATCGTGTGTCCCTGCACTCAGCCCGAGCAGTGATCAGCTACTTCTGTCTGAACCTGCCCGGGCTGGGTTTCATTTCCGATAAGAGCCGAAAGCAGGGGATACAGGATATCGTGGGGATACCACATATTACACAACACCGGCCTCCATACACCACCCTCCGTGGACCGAGTCTACAGGTCTCGCTACCGTGTGTCCTCCACTGACACCGGTCCTACCTTCGCCGTCTGTAGCCCTTCATCAGTGATTCCCTCGCATGCTGCCGGCCCACCCAAAGACGCATCAAGCCCATGCTCACACTAAACCGACCCCAGTTTACTAAGTTGAACCGTTTCCTTCGTGGGCACCTACTTCTCCCTCTCACACCATTCCCAGGGTGCCACTACTGGCCGCTTCAAGGCATGCACCTGCCTACAATGACGCTGCACTTTAAAATCTGTCGCCTGCTCCGACTGATGCCTTGAACTAATTACAGGTCGGAACGCCGTTCACCGCCCAGTGCAATTTTTGGCGCAATGTCTGTGGTTCTGCAAATTAATTATTTCCTCGAAAATCTTGTAAATTAATTTGAACCACAAAAAAAGTTTTGTAGATAATGATCTTGTTGTTTCCCTGGTGCCGTTTTTTTTCACTCTTTCACTTGTCACTTGCACCCTTCACTTTGTCTTCCACGAGCACAAATGCGCACAAGTTTCTACAGGTTACACGTACATTTAATGTAATATACAGCTGACATTGTTTTTGTCTACTTTATTTAAAATATAGACTCTGCTTCACATATGTTGCAAAAACTAGTAATGCCTCCTGCTTCTTGCAACTATTGTGCATGCCCTCTGAAACTGTCTTTTAATATTACCTGTGAGACGTTGTTGGTTAGTTTACACTAATTATTACCCAGGGGCATATTATCAAGGACCGGTGGTAAAATTATCGCAGTTTTTTCGGCAGGAAACTGCCGATAAAACAGCAATAATGGGCTTGATAATACGTCCGTGTTAATTCCCATAGAAGCCCAGGTTAACACCAGAACATGGGCTTCTATGGGATTTAACAAGGGCGTATTATCAAGCCCATTATCGCCGTTTTATCTGCAGTTTCCTGCCGATAAAACGGTGATCATTTTAACTAACCCTGGGCGTAGTGGGCGTAGTGGGGCTTCGCGGAGCTACGTGAAGTGGGCGAGAAACTACGCCCACCTCCGCACTCCGCGTAGCCCCACTACGCACCGCAGGCCTCCTTCCCGCCCTCCCTAAATACTTTAAATTAAAAGTGTAAAAGAATTAAAAGGCAGTTACCTTGCCCGCCGCGTCCCCCGGGCTCGCTATCTTCATTGCTGCCGTCTTGTGTACTAATGCGCATGCGTGGGCGACCGCGCATGCGCATTTCTCGTGAGAAATGCGCATGCGCGGCCGCCCGCGCATGCGCATTAGTACACAAGACGGAAGCAATGAAGATAGCTAGCCCCGGGGACGCGGCGGGCAGCGGCGGGCAAGGTAAGTGCCTTTTAATTCTTTTACACTATTAATTTAAAGTATTTAGGGAGGGCGGGAGGGAGGCGGGTGGCGGCCAGCTACGCTCCGTCTGCGGAGCGTGCGTAGTGCCGGATTCTACGCCTGCTACGCAAAATGCGTAGAAGCCGGCACTACGCACACTCCATGCACGGAGCGTAGCCGCCCGCCCACCCTTAATTTTAACACCGGTCCTTGATAATATGCCCCAGGTTCGGAGTCCAGTGCTTTATTCAAGGATAATGTATCAATTGAACATGAATTTATGAATTCATGGTGGATTTGCTCTTTGGTTATAAGTATTTAAAAATAATGAATTTATACTAAAATAAAATTATAAAACAGATACAATTGGTTATATATTGTTTGTTGGCTTCGCAGAAAATGTAATTATGATTGAAGGATAGATGTCACTCATCTAGATGGTGATTTTGAGTGCTTGGATATCGATGATAGAACATCGTCCACGGTTCTCTCAGTGTCTCTC